>NW_027506873.1:0-625000 GCF_052324685.1 Brachyhypopomus gauderio | reverse complement strand
TGAGAAATGAGTGGATGCTTATCTGGAAGGAGTCTCACACACATTCTGTGTCTTGACCTGCGTGTTTGTGTGCAATGATCTGCCTGATGTGTGTGTGTGTGTGTTTTTGCCTGCATGTTTGTGTGTGCGCATTTGTGTTTACCCATTTGCCTCTACTGAAAATCACGTGAAGTCTCCAGGCTGTGAGAAGCCTGAAGTGTGACTGTACTGGGTGGGTTTGTGTGACGCGGGGATAGAGACAGCAGGAGCCAAAGGCTGCAATCTGAATGCTTTTGTCCATCGTCAATTAAACACAAATACTCAGGCCAATAGGCAACAGTAACGCAAAAGAAATACTCAAGGAAGGAATAGCAGGGAGTTCACAGGCAAAGGAGACTTGAGAGGAGTTGCAGGCTACGTCCAGCGTTGCGAGGCGAAGGCTTGACAATGCGCAGCACTGGACTGCACGACCTCTGGGCTTTAGTACTCGGGTCCTCTGATGAGGATCTGGTGTTATTACTGAGGGGAGAGTGATGCTGGGAGTGGTTGGGTGTGAGAGGGTGTGTGCCATGTGAGAGTAGGCGTGAGTGTTTGCGAGTGTGCGCCCTCTGGTGGCTACTGGGCTGACCCACCATGACAGTTTGTCTGTAGCCTTCACATACAGTTAATGGGGTACCATCAAACATGGCTCCATCAGTAACGTGGAGACATAAGATGCATGCCTGATAAATAAAGCATATCCACTGCATCCAAGAGATCCCTTGGTAAGACTTTGCTTCCACAATAACACTCCACATGTGTTATGCACTTCTACATGATCAGAATCTTCTTGAATTATGCAATTAGGCTTCTCTGTTAATGATTCTCAACCCCAAACTCAACCCCAAAACCTTAAGATCACACTGTAAAAATGAAAAACTTTTGTATTTTGTCTTTCATTGATAAAAACATTAATAATTTTTGGTTAAAGGAGGTCAAATTGTATAATTAAAATTTTTTTCTAGATCAATGACACCATTAAACCTCTGTTTTTTGTCTTTTCCCCTTTACCCTCTGCCCTGTCCCACATCCCCCCCCTCCATCCACCACCCTCCCTGCCCCCATCAGGCTGCTTCATCAGCCCTCAGCAGCCTGGGCCATGTCTACACAGCCATCGGAGACTACCCCAACGCACTGGCCAGCCACAAGCAGTGTGTGCTGCTGGCCAAACAAGCCAAGGAGCAGCTGGCGGAGGCCCGTGAGCTGGGCAACATGGGTGCCGTCTACATTGCCATGGGCGACTTTGACAACGCCGTGCAGTGCCACGAGCAGCACCTGGGCATCGCCAAAGCTCTGGGGGAGCGGCGTGAGGAGGCCCGCGCCTACAGCAACCTGGGCAGCGCCTACCACTACCACCGCAACTTCGACAAGGCCATGTCCTACCACACGCACGTGCTGGAGCTAGCGCAGGAGCTGGAGGAGCGCGCCATCGCCATGCGCGCCTACGCCGGCCTGGGCCACGCCGCCCGCTGCATGCAGGACCTGGAGCGCGCCAAGCAGTACCACGAACAGCAGCTCGCCGTCGCAGAGGGGCTGAAGGACCGCGGGGCTGAGGGACGCGCCTCCTCCAACCTGGGTAAGTGATGGATATGAGGGTGATGGATATGAGGGTGATGGATATGAGGGTGATGGATATGATGGTGATGGATATGAGGGTGATGGATATGAGGGTGATGGATATGATGGTGATGGATATGAGGGTGATGATATGAGGATGATGGATATGATGGTGATGGATATGAGGGTGATGGATATGATGGTGATGGATATGATGGTGATGGATATGAGGGTGATGGATATGAGGGTGATGGATATGAGGGTGATGGATATGATGGTGATGGATATGAGGGTGATGGATATGAGGGTGATGGATATGAGGGTGATGGATATGATGGTGATGATATGAGGGTGATGGATATGAGGGTGATGATATGAGGGTGATGGATATGAGGTTGATGATATGAGGGTGATGGATATGAGGGTGATGGATATGAGGGTGGTGGATATGATGGTGGTGGATATGATGGTGATGGATATGAGGGTGATGGATATGATGGTGATGGATATGATGGTGATGGATATGAGGGTGATGATATGAGGGTAATGGATATGAGGGTGATGGATATGAGGGTGATGGATATGATGGTGATGGATATGATGGTGGTGGATATGATGGGGATGGATATGAGGGTGATGGATATGAGGGTGATGGATATGATGGTGATGGATATGATGGTGATGGATATGATGGTGATGATATGAGGGTGATGGATATGAGGGTGATGGATATGAGGGTGATGGATATGATGGTGATGGATATGATGGTGATGGATATGAGGTTGATGATATGAGGGTGATGGATATGAGGGTGGTGGATATGATGCTGGTGGATATGATGGTGATGGATATGATGGTGATGGATATGATGGTGATGGATATGAGGGTGATGGATATGATGGTGATGATATGAGGGTGATGGATATGAGGTTGATGGATATGAGGTTGATGGATATGAGGGTGATGGATATGAGGGTGATGGATATGATGGTGATGGATATGATGGTGATGGATATGATGGTGATGGATATGAGGTTGATGATATGAGGGTGATGGATATGAGGGTGATGGATATGATGGTGATGATATGATGGTGATGGATATGATGGTGATGATATGAGGTTGATGGATATGATGGTGATGGATATGAGGGTGATGGATATGAGGGTGATGGATATGAGGGTGATGGATATGAGGGTGATGGATATGAGGGTGATGGATATGATGGTGATGATATGAGGGTGATGGATATGAGGGTGATGGATATGAGGGCGATGGATATGAGGGCGATGGATATGAGGGCGATGGATATGAGGGTGATGGATATGATGGTGATGGATATGATGGTGATGGATATGAGGTTGATGGATATGAGGGTGGTGGATATGAGGGTGGTGGATATGAGGGTGGTGGATATGAGGGTGGTGGATATGAGGGTGATGGATATGATGGTGATGGATATGAGGGCGATGGATATGAGGGCGATGGATATGAGGGCGATGGATATGAGGGCGATGGATATGATGGCGATGGATATGAGGGCGATGGATATGAGGGCGATGGATATGATGGCGATGGATATGAGGGCGATGGATATGATGGCGATGGATATGATGGCGATGGATATGAGGGCGGTGGATATGATGGTGGTGGATATGAGGGTGATGGATATGATGGTGGTGGATATGAGGGTGATGGATATGATGGTGATGGATATGATGGTGGTGGATATGATGGTGATGGATATGATGGTGATGGATATGAGGGTGATGGATATGAGGGTGATGGATATGAGGGTGATGGATATGATGGTGATGGATATGATGGTGATGGATATGAGGGTGGAGGGTGATGGATATGATGGTGATGGATATGATGGTGATGGATATGATGGTGATGGATATGATGGTGATGGGTATGATGGATATGAGGGTGATGATATGAGGATGATGGATATGATGGTGATGGATATGAGGGTGATGGATATGAGGGTGATGGATATGATGGTGATGGATATGATGGTGATGGATATGAGGGTGGAGGGTGATGGATATGATGGTGATGGATATGAGGGTGGTGGATATGATGGTGGTGGATACGATGGTGATGGATACGATGGTGATGGATATGATGGTGATGGATATGATGGTGATGGATATGATGGTGATGGATATGAGGGTGATGGATATGATGGTGGTGGATATGATGGTGATGGATATGATGGTGATGGATATGATGGTGATGGATATGAGGGTGATGGATATGATGGTGGTGGATATGAGGGTGATGGATATGATGGTGGTGGATATGATGGATATGAGGGTGATGATATGAGGATGATGGTGGTGATGGAAATGAGGGTGATGGAAATGAGGGTGATGGATATGATGGTGATAGATATGATGGTGATGGATATGAGAGTGATGGATATGAGGGTGATGAATATGATTTTTATGGATATGGGGTGATGTTTAGATGTGTGTCTTTTGCATAATTTTTCTTTCATTTCTTTCTTTGCAGTTAACATTTTGTTAATGGAAGGCTGTTTATAGACATACTGTGTGTACAGTCATTTCTCTTTCTGACTAATGCAAAAATGTAATGAGCTTTTATCTTTAATTCTTCCCTCACCGACCTTTAACATCACATTTAGACAACAAATGGCTTTGAAATCCTTAGATGTGTAAAGGCTTCAGGTGTAGGCTGGCTCAGGAGAGGCTAAACTCACTGCTCACAGCCCCCCCACTCAGCTTGAAACTCTATTGATTTAAAGTGTCGATACAGGATGCTGGGAAAGAATGGCAGCGCTTATAAAATTAACGATCGCCTGCTGCGCCCATGACTGTGGCTGCTTGGCAACAGTAATGAGTGAATTGATTGCAGCGTCAAAGATGGAATTCAGAAGGAATAAGCAGAAGTAAATATTTATGGATGGAGTGGTGGGAGAAACACAGTCCCTCTAGGTGCTGCTATGTGTTTGTGGGTATAAATTCAGTGTATGCAGAACTGGTTTCCTTTGCATGTATAGGAAATGTGATGCCCAAACAACACAAATGTGTAAGGCCACTTTAATAGGTGGCTACACCCCCCACCTGTCACCATAACCACTCATATTCCCGTGATTCACCCCTAAAGTTGCGACATCAGCTCGTCCCATAGCTGGTCATATGGTGATATACTGTTTGATCTTGCCTCTCGCTCCCTGTCACGTAGGAAACACGAGAGAGTTGCCTCCCTGTCCCAACCACTCAGAGGCGTATTGGGTTCAGCGGGATGGGCGATATTTGAGCTGCGGGCGTTGAGAATCGGAGCCCTGTACAGTATCGCTGAATGGACTGCAACTGGAGGCTCTATGGCCTTAGATTTGGCAAATGATGCAAACACACACACACACACACACACACACACTTTTGTCTCAGTGCTTCACACACTCCATCATGAGAGTACGCTGCTTTGGTCTGTTTCGTCACGTTCCAGTGTCAGCTCCCTTGGCCTCTACATTCATAACTGATCGACTTTTCTTCATCTGTTCGGCAGAACACTGCGAGGCTTTTTGTCTTTTCTCTGGCGCCTACCACACACCATAATCTGTAGCATCCCGCACCGCTCCAACACGGTTCTCCCTGCTCTGCTAATACTATTCTCTCGCTATCTCCAGCCACTTTAGCCCAGGGGCTTTTGACCAGCGCACCACACAATACCCCCTTGGATCTGGCGACAGTGCCTGAGGCGGATTTTGAATTCAGCATCAGTCCAAAGTCACCAGAAGAACCAAGCGAATGCTGGCAACTCCGTTTATGAAAATAGTCTTTTTTCTAAACTGAGGTCTGCTGGGCTGCTGAGTATTAACACTCTTGGTATGTGGAGTGGCGTCTATCACATACGGCAATACGGCTGATGCTAATGTCTATCCTAGACTGAAGAAATAAAAGTCAAATACCATCACTTCTGAATCGTTAGGCAAGGTCTGAGCTACATAGCTAGAAGACATAGCTGTCAATCAAAATGCAATTTATCTTCCCATTTTCTTGAAGGCAAACAAAGCCCAGATTTCTGGAGGATTCCATTGTAAACAGACCTGGCATTTGTTTTGTCTTCGTTTCTCCTTTAAGCTCCGCAGAGCGCCATAAATCACATGATGGAATATGGGACCATGTTTAATGTCTGGCCTGTCAGACTTCTCAGTTGGAGGAGATGAAGACAGGAAGTGCTAGAGTAAAAAACAGTGAAACAGAGGAAAACAGCTCATGCTCTGACACGGCTGTTGACGGACGTCTTCTGTCTTCTCTCTTTCTTTTTTTTTTACTGTTGACTTTTTGTGTTTGCTGTTCTTGATGCTGAAATTGATGTAATCACCTTTTGCCTGATGGATCGGGCAGTTTTGAGGCGGCTTAATATGAGAAGCAGCCTACAGGGCCTACAGCCTGTGCACAGTAACCTAGATAGGACACTAGACTATGTCAGTAGTTAGGACACTAGACTGTGTCAGTAGTTAGTTAAGTAGACTGTGTCAGTGGTTTGGACGCTGTACAGTGTCACTACTTTGGACACTAGTTACAATGCGGGACTGTATCACTTGTTAGGACACTGGAACGTGTTACTAGTTAGAACACTAGTTAGATCACTAGTTACAACACTTGTTAAGACATTGGACCATGTTCACCATTTAGGACACTAGTTATGATACAGCTTGGCATTTTGAAGATTAAGGACAAAAAAACATAACAAAAGTTCAAGAAGCATTGCATCATTTAAGAAAGACACAGATGCAGCCTGCAAGTTAATAATGAAAGTGCCTTACATTATTAAAAGTGCAGTGTTAAGAATGTAACATCTTGCAAACCTAAGTTGAGTATTAGTTTTAGTTTTAGTATTAGTTTTCATAAAGTTGTCAAATCCATGTGAGGTCAGCTTTGATGAGGAGTCAACCCTCAAGCGAATTTATTCAGAACATGTTGGTCTTAGTGGAGGGATAATACTTCAACTCCAACAGCCAAGTAATGAGCTTGAATAGGAAATGGACAATGGCATCATGCCCGAGTCGTCTGGGATGGACGAATGGGCCATTTGAAGCTTCATTTACTACATTTGACTGGCTGTCACACAGACTGCCTGGGAAGAGTGGTGTTTGTAAAGTGCGTTTGAAGGACGGCCCATCGCCCAGTTCACCTCCCAGTCCATACAGCCCAGCATTAGAACAGCAGCGCCAGCGCTTGTAGCCACTCCAAAACAAAAAACAAACTGTACTTGTGACCTGTGTTTCATTTCATTAAGTATATGCAACTGTGTGCACAAAGACACAAATGAACTTGTAAAACTATAAATTGTACAAAGAAAGTATTTGACAAAAAATAACATATTCCTGCATGTAAGTACTACACAAATCACAATGCCATACACTGTTAATCTGTACAGACCTGATTTATGAACTGCTTCAGTCTAGTTGCATTCATAGCAGTTTGGCAATGATCACGGTACATGCTGCGGACACTGTGGCTACACATGTACAACTGAGAGCAGTCATGTGGCAACAGATGCCCAGGGGGACGCAGGCTTCACTTTTTCGAGCTTTCATCAAACAATTATGAGTGTCTGGCACTTTGCAGTCTTGGGAATGTGCCTCAAACGAGCATCTTCTAGGGGCTTTATCTTTCAAACAGCACTCGCTCATAAATAAGGAATCAGGGTTAAGTATTGATAATTCGTCACAGAAGACGGGGATGATTTAGAAGAAAACATTTGAGAATGGAGAATGGTCTTAATGGGTCCTCTGTGTCTGGGTTCTAGCCTGGCACTGGGCCTAATTGGATTTTCTACATGCTGCTAATCTTGCCTTGGCACACACCCACACAAGCACACACACCCACAAACACACACACACACACACACACCCACACAGTCAAACTGGAGTAAGCACCCATCCCACTGGTGCTCCCCCAGTGCCAAACCACTCAGTCAACATTGGTAACTGGGCTCCCCATAAGAACCCTTTCATCCCACATGTGAGTGGAGCATTTTGGGTATTTCCCCTGGCTCTGATCGGCCAGGCTCCTTGGCCAATCCCGCACGTGTCACCAGCAGGCGCCCGGTGTTGGCGGAGCTCACGCGTCCAGTTTTCCGCTTATCCCAGCACTTTCCCTGATCCGTGGCACTTAGCGGACGCCGCTTTGGTTTTGTGGAGGAAAGGAACCGATTAGTGCTTGCTGCAATGTGGAAGCCAAATCACATGTGCCCAAGATTAATGCCTGCCCCCCTCCCTCAGACCTATTTTCCATCATAAGTATTCATTAGCCCCGCCTTCCCACCCATCACACACCCAGAGCTCTGCTGTGTTACTCTTTCCTTCAGATCTCACCACACACTCAGAGCAGAGGGGCTCAACCAAAGTGCTACTCTGTAATAATTATTTTATGGAAAACCTCAGGGACAAGAGTGGGGAAGCCCAAATTTGACAAGATTTCTTCCACATCAGACAAGAGCTGGTTGTTTTTGAAGTTTTTCGTTTCAAGCTCCTGCAGGTATGAAGAGATTGGACTGAAAGACACTGAGAGTGAGGAAGGCAGACCTGGAGTTTATTTCATTATCCTGACTTGCTCCTCAATTATTAACCACTCTGCTTGAATTTTGTTTTCGGGCATTTGAAAGCTGCTGCATCTTAAGGCCGGCTGCCTCTCTTCCCTTTGTAGACTGTGTCATGTTTGCCTTTGCTAATTTCCAGGCCAGAGTTTTTAAAATGCATGGCTAATCTCTAACCTCTGACATATACTCCAGTTTACTTATCAGAATTTCAAGAATGACATCACTGCTTATCCCAGTTTCAGTGCTCATTTTGACTGCTTTAAAGCATGTGTTCATCACTGTTCTTGCAGAAAGTTGATCATCATCTTTCAATTTTTCCTCTATTATCCACAGGGATAATCCACCAGATGAAGGGGGATTATGAGACAGCTCTCAAACTGCACAAAGCTCACCTGTCCATTGCACAGGAGCTGAATGACTACGCTGCCCAAGGCAGGGCCTACGGCAACATGGGAAACGCTTACAACGCCCTCTGCGCCTTCGATCAGGCTGTACGCTACCACCGGCAGGAGCTACAGATCTCCATGGAGGTGAATGACCGTGCCTCGCAGGCCTCCACCCATGGTAACCTGGCCGTGGCCTACCAGGCCCTGGGTGCTCATGACCGTGCCCTGCAGCACTACCAGAACCACCTCAACATAGCCCGTGAGCTCCGAGACATACAGAGCGAGGCCCGTGCTCTAGGAAACCTGGGGAACTTCCACTGCTCGCGGGGCGAGTTCCCCCAGGCTGTACCCTATTACGAGCAGAACCTCCAGCTTTCGCCGGACCTGCAAGACATGGAGAGTGAGGGCAAGATCTGCCACAACCTGGGCTACGCGCACTATTGCCTGGGCAACTACTTGGAAGCGGTCAAGTACTACGAGCAGGACCTGGCTCTGGCCAAAGACCTGCACGACAAACTGAGTCAGGCCAAAGCCTACTGCAACCTGGGCTTGGCCTTCAAAGCCCTGGGTGACTATAGCAAGGCAGAAGAGTGCCAAAAGTATCTCCTGTCATTGGCCCAGTCACTGAACAACTCTCAGGCCAGGTTCCGCGCCCTGGGAAACCTGGGCGACATCTTCCTGTGTAAGAAGGATGTGCCTGGTGCTGTGAAGTTTTACGAGCAGCAGCTAGCTCTGACTCATCAGGTGAAAGAGCGCAAGATGGAGGCCAACGCGTACGCTGCATTGGGTGCCGCCTACCGATTGCTGCAAAAATACGACAAGGCCCTCGGATACCACACGCAAGAGCTGGAGGTGTACCAGGAGCTTGGCGACGTCCAGGGGGAGTGCCAAGCTCACGGACACTTGGCGGCTGTGTACATGTCTCTGGGCAAGTACAGCATGGCCTTCAAGTGCTATGAGGAGCAGCTGGAGCTTAGCCAGCGGCTAAAGGACCCCAGCATGGAGGCCCAGGTCTACGGTAACATGGGCATTACCAAGATGAACATGGGCGTGATGGAGGAGGCCATCGGTTACTTCGAGCAGCAGCTGGCTATGTTGCAGCAGCTCAGCGGCAATGAGGCGGTGCTGGACCGCGGCCGTGCCTACGGCAACCTGGGCGACTGCTACGATTCACTGGGCGACTACGAGGAAGCCATCAAGTACTATGACCAGTACCTGTCAGTGGCTCAGAGTCTCAACCACATGCAGGACCAGGAGAAAGCCTACAGGGGATTGGGAAATGGACACAGGTAAGAGGCCTTGTTAACAGACACAAAGAGCCACCACTGGTTGGCATGAATGAGTGAGTGGTGTGTTTCCACTTTGCTCTAGAGATCAGTGGTATTAGTCAATATGTGAGGCGTCTTGAGTGCTATTTCTTAGCAATGTTTCGATTACATAAATGATAACATGGATGAGACTAGAGGGATAACCCTGAAAATCAATTTGATATTTTTTAGTTGTGGGAGCAGAGAGAGCACAGGGAGCAAACAAAAGGAAATGATACTGCATGTCTTTAGTGTCTTTAGTGTCTTTGTAGGGTCTTTAGTGTCTTTAGTGTCTTTGTAGGGTCTTTGCAGTGCATGATCAAACATCGGTCTTTTTTGCCAGGTTGCTTCTCTAGTTTCAACATGAGGGAAGGAGTGAAATAAATATGAATCAATCAGCCAATACGGAGCCTCTCCCTCAGACAGTCTCACACTAGACCACTCCCCTCTGTGGAGAATCAGCCAATACCCAGCCTCTCCCTCAGACAGTCTCACACTAGACCACTCCCCTCTGTGGAGAATCAGCCAATACCCAGCCTCTCCCTCAGACAGTCTCACACTAGACCACTCCCCTCTGTGGAGAATCAGCCAATACCCAGCCTCTTCCTCAGACAGTCTCACACTAGACCACTCCCCTCTGTGGAGAATCAGCCAATACGCAGCCTCTCCCTCAGACAGTCTCACACTAGACCACTCCCCTCTGTGGAGAATCAGCCAATACCCAGCCTCTCCCTCAGACAGTCTCACACTAGACCACTCCCCTCTGTGGAGAATCAGCCAATACCCAGCCTCTCCCTCAGACAGTCTCACACTAGACCACTCCCCTCTGTGGAGAATCAGCCAATACCCAGCCTCTTCCTCAGACAGTCTCACACTAGACCACTCCCCTCTGTGGAGAATCAGCCAATACGCAGCCTCTCCCTCAGACAGTCTCACACTAGACCACTCCCCTTTGTGGAGAATCAGCCAATACCCAGCCTCTTCCTCAGACAGTCTCACACTAGACCACTCCCCTCTGTGGAGAATCAGCCAATACGCAGCCTCTCCCTCAGACAGTCTCACACTAGACCACTCCCCTCTGTGGAGAATCAGCCAATACGGAGCCTCTCCCTCAGACAGTCTCACACTAGACCACCCCCCTTTGTGGAGAATCAGCCAATACCCAGCCTCTTCCTCAGACAGTCTCACACTAGACCACTCCCCTCTGTGGAGAATCAGCCAATACCCAGCCTCTCCCTCAGACTGTGTCATGCTAGACCACCCCCTCTGTGGAGAATCAGCCAATACGGAGCCTCTCCCTCAGACTGTCTCACACTAGACCACTCCCCTCTGTGGAGAATCAGCCAATACGCAGCCTCTCCCTCAGACTGTGTCATGCTAGACCACCCCCTCTGTGGAGAATCAGCCAATACGGAGCCTCTTCCTCAGACAGTCTCACACTAGACCACTCCCCTCTGTGGAGAATCAGCCAATACGGAGCCTCTCCCTCAGACAGTCTCACACTAGACCACCCCCCTCTGTGGAGAATCAGCCAATATGCAGCCTCTCCCTCAGACTGTGTCACACTAGACCACCCCCTCTGTGGAGAATCAGCCAATACCCAGCCTCTTCCTCAGACAGTCTCACACTAGACCACTCCCCTCTGTGGAGAATCAGCCAATACGCAGCCTCTCCCTCAGACTGTGTCATGCTAGACCACCCCCTCTGTGGAGAATCAGCCAATACCCAGCCTCTTCCTCAGACAGTCTCACACAAGACCATTCCCCTCTGTGGAGAATCAGCCAATACGCAGCCTCTCCCTCAGACTGTGTCATGCTAGACCACCCCCTCTGTGGAGAATCAGCCAATACCCAGCCTCTCCCTCAGACTGTGTCATACTAGACCACCCCCTCTGTGGAGAATCAGCCAATACCCAGCCTCTCCCTCAGACTGTGTCATGCTAGACCACCCCCTCTGTGGAGAATCAGCCAATACGCAGCCTCTCCCTCAGACAGTCTCACACAAGACCACTCCCCTCTGTGTTTCATATATCATCAAGGGAAACTAGATTAATTTCAGTGCTAATCACCATGAATTAAGGTTTCTATTTCTAGGATTTATATATTATTCTAGCAGTGCTGTCAATTTACATGATGGTTAAAACAAGCTTTGGCTCTTGAACAGAGACGAATGCAGAGTAACCTATAACACTGCAAGTCATGCTCTCTGCTTATAATACAAACGATTCCCAAGACACTGCAAGACAAGTACAAGAAAAGGATGAAAGATCTTCTAGGAATAGACACCAGACTGAAACTGAAAACAGGCCCTAACTCACATGACTGCACCTCTGCCACTGCATGTAACTCAGCACATACAGTGAACACAGGCACGCTACTCAGGCCTGTGAATTTGTCACATGGGTGCGGTAACCATGGGAGCGGGGCATGATTGACGAAGCCGTCGAACCGTCAAGCCGTGCATATCCTCTGTGTCATCCCAGAAGCCTTATTGGGACACATCATCCATCTGCTTTAATTAACATCCAATCAGGTGCTTAAGTGCCTCGATATCATCCCATATACACCCCGGCACTACCATGCCGACATATTACCCCCTGTCCCCTCCTACGTAAGCGTATTTTGGCATACAGGTGACTGATGAAGGCGTAGTGGTTATAGGGAAGACACTAGTTTAAGAGGTTGTGTGGGGGCTGGGGATCCCACATGGGGCCCATGGTATACCACTCCTATCATCCATCAGAAGCCCAGCCATGCTGCTGAGGCCTAACTAAAAGGTAAATTACATTGTCAGTGGGGACAGTGTGGCTGGCTTCCCCCAAATGGACGGCTCACCTCACATACAACAAGAGGCTGATTACAGGCATTAATGCCTATTTGTGTTATTTTTGTGTTCAACATAACTGATGGTGGCATGATCACGAGGCGGTGTTGGATGGTGTTTTCCACAGACACCTGTGTTTGCTCCTTCTTTCCCACAGGACTTAAGATTGTGTGGTGATTGGTTGCAGTGTTCATTCAGAATTAGGCTACGGGTAGTGAACTGTACGTCCCAATGGAGTTTAGTTTATCCAGTGGTTCACATATACATGCATTAATATGTACGCGTGTGTGTGTGTGTGTGTGTGCGTGTGTGTGTGTGTGTGTGTGCTATGATATCTCCTGAGATTGGGTCTTAGCTTTGCGAATATGGAGCAATATTGCTGCTATATTTTAAGAACCCTACTTTGGCTTCCCCCTGCTTATTAAAAGAGATCAATAAAATGTCTGCCCAGCTTTATTCCCTTGGCATGCTTGATAGCAATACTCTGTTAAACTTGCAGAGATTAGTTTCGCAGTCTCACCAGACATATAAAAGCATTATACTGCAGTGAACAGCAGTCAAACGGACCACATTTTCCACTGAGTCGCTATTCCTAGTCACACAAATTCCTTCCAGTCCGAGGCCAGAATGGCCCATGGACTACAGTGATGGCCAAAAGTTTTGAGAATGATACAAATATTAATTTTTACAAAGTCTACTGCTTCAGTTTTTATAATGGCAATTTGCATATACTACAGAATGTTATAAAGAGTGATCAGCTTAACAGCAATTAATTGCAAAGTCAATATTTGCCTAGAAAATGAACTTTATCCCCCAGAACACATTTCAACTTGATTGCAGCCCTGCCTTAAAAGGACCAGCTAACATCGTTTCAGTGATTGCTCCATTAACCAGACCCTCCAGAAATTCGCGATGTTGCGATTTGCAACTTCAACGCAAATTCAAGCAAACCCCGCGAATTCAGGGCGGTGTTGCAACTTCACCCAATCACCGCAACTTTCCCGCAAATGTGACCAATCACTGATTTCGTCTTGATGTGACGTCGACAAACTCCCGCCTTACTTCCGTATATACGTTCAAGAGGAGCAGACTGAAAGCAGCATGAGCGACGAAAATAACAGCAAAAGATCGGGAAAAGCAGTATCGCGGTACACTACATGAAAGCTGGAATAAACTGTTTTTTTTTTTTGTTTTCAGTGTTTTATTGTTTCACAACGATGGGTTCATACATGTATTTCCAACAAGTTTAACATTTCTAGTACCAGCCCATCCACTCCAAGTGATTTTTCATAGTCTTTTAAGAGACGGAAAGTCCATTTCTGCCACCGAGCTGTTGCACTTCGAGGGATCATTAAAAAAAAAAAAGTGAGAAAGTGAGAGGGATCATTGTGCATTCTCTGTCCCAAGACCTGTGTTTCAGGGGGCGGGGCATACAAAATCTTGAGAGGGATCATTCCTGCCCAAACTATTTCATACCACATAGAGCACATATGTCAAAGTCAAGGCCCAAGGGCCGGCCACTCCATCAGACCATCTCACATTAGACCACTCCCCTCTGTGAATCATCCTCCTTACTCTTTAAAAGTGATCTGTTAATGTCCATAGCCTGGGTTTTTTTAGGGGCTGGTATATTGTCCCATAAAGTCTGTATTAATGTTGGTTCTATTAATTCATACTGTCAAAGCGGCACTGATGACTCTTTAATGTGCTTTCAAGCATGGTGAGGTGATGCTATTCTGAACAACTACCAACCACACTGTTTGGTGCTAAGGAGCCCTAATCATGTGCTTTGTGAATCAGGCGTGTTTACTTACCACCACATGAACCATCACCATCTCACCGAGGACCCATCAGAGCTATTGTTTTTTGTTTATTTAAGTATTGTTCTAATAATGTTATAGGTTTTGAAATGTAAGCTGGAAGGTTGGCATTAAGTGGATTCATTTCATATTATACATCATGGTACAAAAGGCCAAACCGGTCCCTTGTGTTGCACTGTTATCTGTAGGCAGCAGGGGTTGCTAAAGCCATGTTCTTTCTCCTGACTCAGGGCCATGGGAAACCTGCAGCAGTCTCTGGTGTGCTTCGAGAAGCGACTGGTGGTGGCTCACGAGCTGGGAGAGGGCGGGGGTAAGGCGCAGGCCTATGGGGAGCTGGGCACTCTGCACTGTCAGCTGGGCAACCACGAGCAGGCCATCTCCTGTCTAGAGCGTCAGCTGGGCATCGCCCAGGACACGGCTGACCGCACGCTGGAGAGTGAGGCCAGCTGCAGCCTGGGCTCTGTCTACCAGCTCATGGGCGAGTACGACACGGCGTTGCAGTTCCACCAGCGCGACCTGCAGATCGCCGAGGAGATGGGCAGCGCCGGGCGCCAGGGTCGTGCCTATGGCAACCTGGGCGTCACCTATGAGTCACTGGGCAACTATGAGCGTGCCGTCGTGTACCAGGAGCAGCATCTGAGCATCGCAGCACAGACCAACGACCTGGTGGCCAAAACACAAGCCTACAGCAGCCTGGGGCGCACCCACCACAATCTGCAGAACTATGCACAAGCCGTGATGTACCTGCAAGAAGGTGAGGACCTGTGTGTGTGTGTGTGTGTGTGTGTGTGTGTGTGTGTGTGTGTGTGTGTCAAAGTCAAATTTATTTATATAGCGCTTTTCACAACACACGTTGTCACAAAGCAGCTTTACAATCGTATGGGTCCAGATCCCTAATGAGCAAGCCAAAGGCGACAGTGGCGAGGAAAACTCCCTATAGGGTGGTGATTAGGAAGAAACCTCGGGAGGACCAAGACTCAAAAAGGAACCCATCCTCCATTGGGCGGCCCGTTAACACAAGTCCGTGGTCGCAGGGTGGTTTCAAAGTTCCACAGCAACAGTCAAGGCTCCTGTTCCCCGGCCAAGCAGCCTCAGTCCCCTCGGTGCAGGCGGTGGGCCTCAGGCGGGCCAGCATCAGCAAGACCCCTCGTGGCAACGGCTCATCCAACCCCGGCATCAGCACATCCACCGGCAAGCCAGACCATCCTCCAGGTGCCTACAGGTGCCTGTATCCAATCGTCTTGGGTGGAGGCATGCAAGAAGATAGACAATACAGACAGAGTGGGCATAAATTTAAACCACCATTGATTTAAATGTACATAGTTCACGTGCCAGTGATGAGCATGTGGCTCCGGCAGACTAATCTATAGCAGCATAACTAAAGGGAGGGGTTCAGAGGTGACCACAGGCATGAGGGCTCACTGAGACATTGCTTTCCAGTCAAGTCATTGTCACAGATAGAGTGATGCCATGACACAGCTGGATGACAGCATCAACATCTCAGATCACCAGAAATCTCAACGTCTGGCGGCCCCCAAGCCCCTACATCTTACAAGGGAAATATTAGCTGAAGGCTTGATTAAATAGGTGAGTCTTAAGTCTAGATTTAAAGATTGGAACTATGTCTGAATCTCGGATTGGAGCTGGAAGGCTATTCCATAATTGAGGGGCTTTAAAGGAGAAAGCTCTGCCTCCGGCTGTAGTCTTACAAATTTTTGGAACTAGGAGAAATCCAGCATTTTGGGAGCGCAAAGGGCGAGATGGGTTGTAGTAAGCAATGAGTTCACTCAGATATTGTGGGGCAAGACCATTTAACGCCTTATAGGTTAACAGAACTTTAAATTCAATGCGATATTTAATTGGAAGCCAGTGTAATGCGGCAAGAGTGGGACTAATATGATCGAATTTCCTAGCCTTAGTTAGGACTCTAGCTGCAGCATTTTGTACAAGTTGTAGCTTCTTTATGGACTGTTTAGAACATCCAATTAGAAGACTATTACAGTAGTCCAATCTCAACGAGACAAAAGCATGGACCAGCTTCTCTGCATCAGCTAATGAAAGTAAGTGTCTCAGCTTGGCGATATTATGTAAATGGAAAAAGGCAGCCTTAGTGACATTGCATACATGTCCGTCAAATGAAAGATCAGAATCAATAGTGACACCTAAACTTTTTGCAGTAGTTTTAGGTGTTACTGAAAAACCATCTAGGGTAAGGGCAATATCAGCCCAATTGCTTCTAGCAGCTTTAGGCCCAAGAATCAGCACCTCAGTCTTGTCAGAATTTAGTTGAAAAAAATTAGACGCCATCCAGTTTTTAATGTCCTGGACGCAGTTCTCAATCTTGAGAGTTGTAGTGATATCATCTGGATTAGAAGATATATACAACTGAGTATCATCTGCGTAGCAATGGAAGCTAATACCATCCCTACGAATGATAGTGCCCAGTGGTAGCATATATAATGAGAATAATATGGGGCCCAGTACAGATCCTTGTGTGACTCCATACTTTACTTTAGAATGCTCTGAGCATTCGTTATTTACTAGTACAAATTGGTAACAATCTGTCAGGTAGGACCTGAACCAGGAGAGTGCTTGACCTCTTATGCCAATGAGTGTCTCCAGCCTATTAAGTAGAATATTATGATCAATGGTGTCAAAAGCAGCACTGAGGTCTAGCAGTATGAGAAACCAAATGTGTCCTTTATCAGAGGATATTAAGAGATCATTCAGTACTTTAGTTAGTGCTGTTTCAGTGCTGTGATGAGCTCTAAATCCAGACTGAAATAACTCTGACATGTTCTGTCTGTAAGAAGGAAGAGAGTTGTGAAGAAACTACTTTCTCTAAAATTTTGGATATGAATGACAGATTAGAAATTGGCCTATAGTTGGACAGTTCCTGGGGTTAAGACCAGGTTTTTTAATTAGCGGCTTGATGACTGCAAGTTTAAATGAACTGGGAATGTAGCCCAGGCTCAGAGAATAGTTTATTATAGTAAGCAACGGTTCTACTATGCAGTAATTCTTTAAGTAGATGGGTTGGTACAGCATCTAGTATGCATGTGGAGGGTTTAGCTGATTTCACCAGTGAAATAAGCTCCTCACAACCAATTGGAGAGAAGGACTCTAACAGGGCATCTGAGCTGACCAGACAGCTGTCAAGGTGCATTGGCATGTTGACAGGCTCTGAGAGAGCACTACAAATTTTTTCCCTAATTTCATCAATCTTATCATTAAAGAATTTCATAAAATTATTACTGCTACACTCTAGTGGAATTAGAGAATTGATTTGTTCGTGACTCCTCGTAAGGCTGGAAAAAGTTTTAAAAAGGAGTCCTGAATTGTTTTTATGTTTTTCTATTAAGGCCGATAAGTATAAGGACTTTGCCGTATGGAGGGCATGCTTATATTCAAAAAGGCTGCTTTTCCATGATAGTCTATACCAGGGGTGTCAAACTCATTTTCACCGCGGGCCACATCAGCATAATCGTTACCCACGGAGGGCCATATGTAACTTATAAATGTACCTACTCCTTAATGTTAAATACATCTGAATTTATTACTTATTCAAGTTACAAATATTACAGATATATTTGCGTAAATCTAAAAAAAATGTTTGCTTGTTGCTGTTATTATAACATAAATCCTTTAAATTTGTTAGGTTATGAAACCCACATTACTCCATCAATTAACGATCAAACTATCCAAGTGAATAAAGAAAAATGTATCAAATATATCACATTTACTTTGTTCAAAACTTGAAATATCAAATTACTGTGAAAATAGTGAATGTGCTTCAAAAATGCTCCCTCTGAAAAAGACTGAAGCGCGGCGATTTCTTCAGCCACAACAAAGCAGCTTTTACTGCCGTTTCGTTTGTGGTTGTGAACACATTCTGTTGCGATTGCAGTTTGCTTTTTAATTCTTTGACATTTCGTCGTTTTTCTTGATGGCTAATTTTGGCATACTTAGCTCTGTGTTTGGTCGCAAAATGCCGACGTATATTGTACTCTTTGACAACCGCCACCGCTTCATACCCGTTTTTCTCCTTGAAGCGCAAACATCGCTTCTCCATTTTTCTTGAAACACCCTTCTATCTGCATCGATGTTTCTCTTCCTGGACATTTTGGGATCATAATTTGTATTTTCCAATTACACTTATTGGGAAAATCGCATCGATATGGAAACACTGCAGTGTCAGACGCTGTCACTTCGCGGGTAACATAATTGTGGGAAATGTAGTTTTTGCTCACTTTTACTACTTTTTTTTTGGACAATTTGGCTTTTTAAGCTCTCACGGGCCACATAAAATGACGCGGTGGGCCACATTTGGCCCGCGGGCCTTGAGTTTGACACCTGTGTTCTATACTCTTCTAACTTTGAATTTCGCCATTTATGCTCCAGGATCTGCGCGGCTCGTTTGAGACTACGCGTGTGCTCATTGAGCCATGGCGCTATTCTTCTCTCAGTGGCTCTCATATCGTAATGGCGCAATCTTGTCTAAAGCTGTACGAAGGGAAGTCTCGATGTGCTCGGTGAAACGCTCTAGTCCTTCCGGAGCTACAGGTGGTTCAGTGTTTGACAGACCCGGTAAAATATCAGTGAGCGCGGCTATGGTGCTGGGTGTTATAGTTTGTTTAATTTGGTAGCGGGGTGGCCGATGAATACAGTCAGTTAAATACAACTCGTACGTTATGAGGCTGTGGTCAGAAACGGCCTCACTCTGAGGAAGAATTGCTAAACTGGATATGTCAATACCAAATGACAAGACCAAGTCTAAAGTATGACTACAGTTATGCGTAGGACCCACCACATTCTGAGTGATACTCATTGAATCAAGAATTTCTTGAAAATGTATGCTAAAAGAGTCACACAGATTTTCAAAATGGATATTAAAATCACCCACTATAATCACCTTATCGGTTAATAGCACTACATGAGACAGGAAGTCTGAAAACTCAGAACTCAGAGTATGAACCAGGGGGGCAGTAAATAGTAATTAACATAAACGACTGTGATGCTTTGTTGGTTGTTAAATTTGAAACATTTGATACAGTGAGGATGAGATGTTCAAAAGAATTAAACTTGAAGCCAAATTTTTGAGAAATGCCTATATCAGAGTCATATATTGTGGCGACCCCACCTCCTTGACCATTTGGACGGGGATTATGGACATATCTATAGCCAGAGGGAGAAGCTTCATTTAGGGCCATATTGTCGTCTGGTCAGGTCCAGGTTTCCGTCAAGCAAAGCATGCCTAGATTATGATCAGTAATCATTTCATTTACAAGCAATGCTTTAGATGACAGGGATCTAATATTTAGTAGTCCTAGTTTCAGATTTAAACTGCTCTCCGAGGGAGCATAGTTGAATTTAACATTGATTGAATTTTGTCTACTAACTTTGCGAGAATTATTTTTTGGTACTCGAGGAACAGACACAGTTTCAATCTGGTACAGCCACTGAAGACTGATGTTGTGTTCACTGTGTTTAGAATTTTGCAAATGTGACTACAGATTGGACAAAAGGATGTTAGCAGTCGTAAAAAACTGTAATACTAATTAGGTTATTAAGACATTTTTTAATACACCACCACTATTAAGCCTAGCAGATATGCTACGAGAAATGAGAGCAGCACCCTCCCAAGAGGGGTGAATGCCGTCTCGCTTTAAAAGGCCAGGCCTGCCCTCAAAACGTGTCCAATTATCTATATAACCCACTTTGTTATCTGAGCACCATTTAGACATCCAGCGGTGTAGCGCCCATAACCTGCTGTAGGTTTCAGCGCCACGCCGAACTGGAATGGGACCAGAGCATATTACGGCATCTGACATCGTCCCCGCTAACTCACACACCTCTTTAACATTATCCTTGGTGATCTCAGACTGTCTCAATCCCACATCATTGGTGCCAACGTGTATAATTATCTTAGAATATTTGTGTGTGTGTGTGTGTGTGTGTGTGTGTGTGTGTGTGTGTGTGTGTGTGTGTGTGTGTGTGTGTGTGTGTGTGTGTGTGTGTGTGTGTGTGTGTGTGTATGTGTGTGTGTGTGTATGTTCATTGCAGACAACAAACCAAAAACATTTTTTTAATCCTTATGAGAATAAATACAATTATCTTAAACACATTATAAGAACAAGTGAAATAAAGTAATTGCATTGGTGGGTTCAGATAATCACACTTTTATTGAGCATTTATTTCTTGAAGGAAGCAAAATTGTTTGTACTCTTAGATATTGAACGGAACACTCATATAATGGATTATGAGCAGTGAAATATGGATATTGTGGACAATCGAGATATTTTCTTTGGCTAAGACCATTTTTACCGGTTTTCATGATTCTCTAGTGTAGTACGGATATGTGCACATGTAATTCTACTGTGGCTGCCTGAGGTTGGGGCAGCAGGCTGTGGCAGGGAAATATAGCCCCAAACCGTTCTATGTTCTAAGTTTCAGACATTTTTATTCTTCAGAATTCCTCCACTGAGTGCATGCTCAGTATATTTGATTCTCAACATGATTATGATGAATAAGCATAATTGTCATTCCTTAACCACGTCAAGGGCTACAGCAGTCCTACAGTCAGGACTACACTGTAATGTATCACAGGGCCAGAGAGCTTCTCACAATGCAATGACCTTTCTCACATCGTGACCTTTCCACTTGCATGGAGTGCTTGTTATATGCGTCTACAGGTTGGCACAACGTGCACAAGCCTCGTTCACATGAACAAACATCCTGATGAATCCATTAATTACTGCAAGAGTTCCTCCTGCAGGGATCTGTGCTGGTTAAGAGCAGGAAAGTGGAGCTCACAGAAGGTGGCAGGCAGAAAGTGGAGAGTTGGCTGTACCATTTCTTAGAATCAATCTCACGTTTTGCCGGAAATCAGTTTAACACAGTCCAGCAAGTGCATGGACCTGGAATTACCACAGCTGTCCTCCAGAGGGCAGTCAGGTGCCTCTAGCCCACCACTTGTCCATACTCTGGTGATTTCATACTCGCCTTCAGTGTGGTTTTAGGTGTAGTTGTGGTTGGAGTGTGAGCTTCAGAAGCTGATGGTGATGGAGGAAACGGGAAGGTCCCCCTCACTGCACAAACACACCTGTCTCACACCTGCCATGTCACACTACACCCCTCTCCCTGACAGCCAATTAGCTGAGTGTGGCTTCCACATTCATGGTGAAATGGGTGTGTGTGTGTGTGTGTGTGTGTGTGTGTGTGTGTGTGTGTGTGTGTGTGTGTGTGTGTGTGTGAGCATGGGTGCATGTGTATGTCTTGGCACATGAGTGTGTGTCTGTGCACGTGTGTGTGTGTGTCTCGGCATCCGTGTAAACGTGTGAAAGACAGTGGCTGTAATTAAAACTGCATAGAATTATGGGTGATTCGCTTTGAGAAGTGTGAGAACTGACTTTCTATGGAAAAGTCACCTTGCATGCGTCTGCCCACAGAAAATATGTGCATGCACAGGTGTGTGTGTGTTCACCTTTACTTTCAATGCTTGTCTTTGCATATAGAACTAAAATGATTTAGTCAAATTCAGGTATGTTGATCAGGGCATCTGCTGTTTTCAGTGTGTAAACGTGAACAAATGCATCTGGCACATCTGGCTCGGAACAGAGGACACTCAGAACACTTGGAACAGAGGACACTCAGAACACAGAACACTTGGAACAGACACTCAGAACACAGAACACTCAGAACACAGAACACTCAGAACACAGGACACTCGGAACACAGGACACTCGGAACACAGAACACTCGGAACACAGAACACTCGGAACACAGAACACTCGGAACACAGAACACTCGGAACACAGAACACTCAGAACAGAACACTCAAACAGAACACTCAGAACAGAACACTCATCTGCTAGAAAGGAAGCAGAATATTCACCGGTCATGGATTTGATTCCACCCCCCATATCATTCTGATCCGTCTACACCCCCCCCCCCCCCATATCATTCTGATCCGTCTACACACCCCCCATATCATTCTGATCCGTCTACACACCCCCCATATCATTCTGATCCGTCTACACCCCCCCCCCATATCATTCTGATCCGTCTACACACCCCCCATATCATTCTGATCCGTCTACACCCCCCCATATCATTCTGATCCGTCTACATACCCCCCATATCATTCTGATCCGTCTACACACCCCCCATATCATTCTGATCCGTCTAAACCCCCCCCATATCATTCTGATCCGTCTACACACCCCCCATATCATTCTGATCCGTCTACACCCCCCCCATATCATTCTGATCCGTCTACACACCCCCCATATCATTCTGATCCGTCTACACCCCCCCCATATCATTCTGATCCGTCTACACCCCCCCCATATCATTCTGATCCGTCTACACCCCCCCCAATATCATTCTGATCCGTCTACACACCCCCCATATCATTCTGATCCGTCTACACCCCCCCCCCCCCCCCCCCCATTACTCTGATCTGATCGACTGGAAGCTCCAGTTGGAGAGGGTGATTCCTCAACCTCTGCACCCTCGAACGAGAGCCACATTTGACTGCCAGCCGATTCCACTTTGAAAGCAGCAGATGCATAGAAGAAGGGCCTGCTGGAGGAGGAGCTTGGGTGGAGTTGGAGACATGGACAGGTGTTGCGAGAAGTCAATCAATCAATCAATCAATCAAATTTTATTTATATAGCACTTTTTACAACAGTTGTTGTCACAAAGCAGCTTTACAAGTGCCGAGTCCTAGTCCCCAGTGAGCAAGCCAAGGGCGACAGTGGCAAGGACAAACTCCCTAGTGTTTTTGCATGAGGAAATAGCTAGGCTGAAATGTCCTCGGGGACAGAGACATAAATTGGAGTCCCCAGGTTGCCCACCCGAGAGATCTTCAAGGGCCTATAATTCAAAGTTTGAATGTTTTCTGAAGCCATGTTTGTGCCTGTTGGCTGGCACGGAAATTGATCAATTGTTTTCTGTTGTACAGTATATTTTAGAATTGATTAAGTTAAGCATTTAAGAGTTGTCTGTCTCTCTTTCCTATCTCTCTTGCACTGTCTGCCTTTCCCTCTTTCTGCTCCATTATCTCTCTCTCTCTTTCCCTCCATCTCTCTTTCTTACCCTGCATTTCTCTCTCGCTCTCTCTCCTCCCTCTCTCTGCTGCCCCCTCCAGGTTTGCGTCTGGCGGAGCAGCTGGGCCGACGTGAGGACGAGGCCAAAATCCGACACCGTCTGGGACTCTCGCTGTGGGCCAGTGGCAACCTGGAGGAAGCTCAGCACCAGGTACACACACACACACACACACACACACACACACACACACACACACACACACACACACACACACCAGGTACACACACACACACACACACACACACACACACACACACACACACACACACACACACACACACACACACACCAGGTACACACACACACACACACACACACACACACACACACACACACACCAGGTACACACACACACACACACACACACACACACACACACACACCAGGTACACACACACACACACACACACACACACACACACACACACACACACACAGGTACTCACACACACACACACACACACACACACACAGACACACACACACACACACACACACACACACACACAGACACACACACACACACACACACACACACACACACACACACACACAGGTACTCACACACACACACACACACACACACACACACACACACACACACACACATCTCACATCTTGGGTGAGATGTGGTAATTTGTGAGGGGTTGGGTGAGTCTGGTGGTAATGGCACGTTCATCCATGGCGTCAGCACATCTACTGGCAAACCTGACCAACTCCTGTGTGCAATTATGGAATTGTCTTTGGTAGAAGCGTGTAACCAAGATATAAAAGACAGATAAATATGTGAACATCAATTTAAACAACCATCTATATATCACACGTGTCGGTGATTACCATGTGGCTCCTTCATATGTAGTACATTAACTGAAGGCTTGATTAAATAGTTGAGTCTTAAGTCAAGGAACTTAAGGAACTTAAAGGAACTGTCAGGATCTCAGCTTGGAGCTGGAAGACTGTTCCATAACTGAGGGGCTTTAAAGGAGGAGACTGCTTCCGACTGTAGAACTAAGAGAGACTAAGAGAAGTGGAAGAGAAATCCTGCATTTTGAGAGCACAGCAGGTGAGGAGGGGTACAGAATGTAGTGAGTACACTCAGATATTGTGGAGCAAGACCATTCATGATGATGAGCTGTGGTGAGTTGTGATTGGTGGTGGTGAGCAGGGAGGTGTCATGGTGATGAGCTGTGGTGAGTTGTGATTGGTGGTGGTGAGCAGGGAGGTGGGCTGTCCCATACTGACTCACTCAATTTAGTCCTAATTGATTCAGTGCTGTCGTAGCTGAGTACAGTGCAAACACTCCCCTGGTCTGTACAGCCTCCTCCCCTTGTCTGCACACACACGCGCACGCACACACACACACATTCTCCTACACAATCCTCCTCTGACAAGATACACACAAATGCACACACATACTCCTACATAAGATACACACACCCACAAACAATCACACACATCAACGCTTTGGCCACTTATCCTCGTGGAGTGTTTTCTTGGCGCTTCGGGACGGGTGCCATTGGGTCAGGCAAGGAGCACCGTGACCCAGATTGCTTTCAGGACCCCTGCATTTCGGGCCACTCGGACTTCATCGCAAAGCCAGATGGAGGACGCATTGTTTTGGTGCACTGGCTCTATAATCTTCTACTCATGCCTAGAACTGTCTGAAAGCACTCCTCAGGGGGTCCAGCTAAGGATTGGACTCGCAGGCGGGTCTGTGATTGCTGCAATTCTGCTGTGATGACATTCTCTTTTTTTTGCAGGGTTGTAGAGGAGAGGGAGTGCATGCGATTACATATGTACCGAAAGCCTTCGGGGAGACGAGCTAGATTAGAAGATAATGTGTTTATATCGTCAAGCAGCCAGCCTTGTCAATTAGACAGCCGTGCTGGAGGGGAGGGACGTCCTCTAGCAACAGGAGAGGGGGCGGGGCCTTGGGGCTGCTCTCCTCAGCCATCTGTGGAAGAAGCTGTCAGTCAGTGAGGAATCTGAGTGGATCCACAGACTCAGTGTTGTACTGCCCACACCATTCTGTGCATTCCTGCGTGTGTTCTGTGTATGCGTGGCTTGTGTGGTCATGGGTGACAGAATGTCATCATAAAAGAGACGTCTGTAGCACAGGTGTGTGTGTGTGTGTGTGTGTGTGTGTGTGCGTGCGTGTGCGGATTCCATTTTTAATGGCCTTGGCGGATGCTGACGAAAGGAACACTGCATTCCGCTCCCACACACACATGCATGTTCTCACACACATGTATGCATGCACACACACACACATGCATGTTCTCACACACATGTATGCATGCACACACACACACATGCATGTTCTCACACACATGTATGCATGCACACACACACACGCATGCATGTTCTCACACACGTATGCATGCACACACACACACACACTAGGGGTGTATTCAACTAAGGATTTTCATAGTCGAATCTGATTCGTCAGCTTTTCCCTTTAGTCGACTAATAGTCGAATCAGGTTTATTATTTTTTTTTTTAGAGCACCTTAAACGGGATCCCGTTCTCATTCAGGACTTTTTTCCTCTTCAAAGTAAATACCTAAAACACTCAGATAAATGAATAAACACGTTAGGTTGGCTTTATTCAGCTTTTATTTATTTACTTATTTGTTTTTTTTTTAAACGTTAGAGAACGTTAACCGTCAGTGCGCATTGCGCATATCGAACTGTCAGACAGGCACTGTGCAAAATGTCAAAAATATTTTAAATAAAATATGCCTGCCTGAAAATATAAAAAAATTGCCACACAACAGCAAAAAAAAAAATACAAGGAAAGGTTCAAGTAACGGGGTTTAAAAGCAAACAACAACAAAAAAATATTTATAGACCTACTTGCCGAGACGAGACGACACGACTGAAACGACAAACGTTTTTTTTCGCCTTACGAAAAATGGTATGCCATGTTGGTTGTTATAGTGCGAAATGAAAGACGTTGATGACATAACTTGCACTTTACTTTGTTAGATTCATCTTTGTTTTTCAAAATACTTTTGAAGTTTTTTAGTAGCCATTATAATCTCGGCAGATGCTGCGCGTATTCTGTAGCGTGTTCAGCTCCGCTCGTTTGGATTGTGCAACTGCAGGGTGTGATTTATTAATGTGTAGTAAGGAATATGCCTATTGTTAATGCGCAATCATCATTTTTAAATATTTATTAACAGAAATTAGCATGATTTTATTTGACAAAAGGCTATATATAACGAAAACAAGACATTTCATGTAACAACTAATGCTTAGCTGCATCCTTGGGCACCCCCATGCAGTTAGAATGGTACATTCGACTATGACGTTCATAGTTGACTAGGGGGTATACTAGCGACTAGTTGACTAGCGACTATTGCAGGTCACCCCTAACACACACAAACACATACCTACACACACATGCATACTCAGAGACACACACATTCACATACGCACACACGCGCACACACACACACACACAGAAACACTTTCACATGCAAACGCAAATACACCAAAAAAGATAATTATTTGCATAATCAAACAAAGTATACTTCAAAAATACAAACACTTACACGGCCAGGGAGTTTGACACACACAGAAACAGGTGTGTGCGCGTGTGTGTGTGTGTGTGTGTGTGTGTGTGTGTGTATTAGGGTTGCAACGGTATGAGATTTTCACGGTATGATAAACGTCTCAGGAACTACCGCGGTATCACGGTATCACAGTTTTTTACATATATTATTAAAAGATACACTGAGCCTTAAAGAAATTGCTACAAAAGTTTATTTTTGTTCAATGAACTATTTATTGTAGAAACCTGGAACTATTGTAGGCCTATACAAAATGTCTCCTTTAAAAAAAGAAGCTGTACACCCTGTTTATAAATACTGCAAAATTAGAGAAACCTAAATCATGGATTTCAGTAGGCCTACAATTATTTATTTTTTTTTCTACTTTCAATTTTATTGCCATTAACACACATTGATAGGTACTTAACATTATGTAACAAAAAAATAAAATAAAATAAATAAATAGGAAAAAAAAACAGAACACCTTGAGACCGGGTTTCACTTAAAATACAAAAAGTATTTAACATACAGAGAGAAAGGGGAAGAGAGAAAAAAAGAAAAAAAGGGGGTGGGAAGAGAGAATTTCTTCCATTCATTCACACATACATTATTGTACCCATATGCAGAGATACATGTACCTATTTTCCCCTTCTCTTGTTTAACCTGAGCTGAGATACATAACAGGTGTCCACCTTCTAGTAAAGTTTGGTATCTTTAGCTGTAGTTGTGCAGTCATATGTTCCATCATGTAAACATGCTTAACTTTCTGTAGCCATTGATCAATGGTGGGGGGATGAGGCTTCATCCAATTAATAGTAATAATTTTTCTTGCAACCATCAACAAAATATGTAGTAAATAACACTGGGCAATGGTAAACACAGTGGTATAGCGCTTTGTGACAACATATGTTGTGAAAAGCGCTATACAAATATATCTGATTTGATTTGATTTTGATTTAAACATGCCGTCAGGCATCACTTCTAGTAGGAACAGTAACGGATCCAGGGAAATTTGAAGATTTTTTCTAGTTCCACTTTAACATTTGTCCAGAATGTCTGAACCTTAGGACAGTCCCACAATATATGGGTGTGGTCACCAACCATACCACTATTTCTCCAGCACTCATTGGCAGCAGTGCTTTTAAAAACACAAACTGCCAATGGTGTCCTGAAGTACCTCATTTTAAACTTCCAATCAAACTCTTTCCATAACTGACTCCCAACCCCCTTGTGACATCCGATACATATTTTTTCCCAGACTTCATCCTCCACCACTGTATTCAGTTCCAACTCCCATTGTCCTTTAATATGTAAAGTGTTGTCTTGGAAATCAGTTAATAATTTTTTATATATCTGAGATATTTGTCTTTTTATTACAGGGTGTTCCCATAAATTTATAAAATGGGTTTTTATATTAGATGGTTCTTTTTTAGTGATATTCCAACCCTTGCTTTTTGTGAGATAGTGTCTAATTTGTAGATATCTAAATAGGTCACTTGGGGGTATGGCATATTTGTCCTGGAGTTGTGAAAAACATTTCAGTATATTTCCATCCAACAGTTGGTTGTTTTCAAACCTTTCTGAGCCCACAGCCACACAGAAGGAAGAAACTCTATATTTCCTACAATGGGCATAGCCCGTGACAAAACTACATCTCCCTTTAACTGCTTTTGGACTGAGGTCCACACTTTCAGTGTGTGCTTAATCCATATATTTTTTATTTTATTTTTTTTCCAGGACTGCTGATTAAGGAATGCAAGGGTGGATAATGGTATATCCGGTATAGAGTTCTGTTCAATAGAGACCCATCTGTTCACCCAGGCCACCACTGCTCGGAGCTGGGCTGCCCAGTAATATAGTTTTAAATTAGGTATGCTCAGACCACCCTTCTCTTTTGCTGCCATCAGTATTTTTAGTCGGATTCTTGGTCTCCTGTTTTGCCAAATAAACTGATAAAAATTAGTTTCCCCAGCAGATTAAATGTAGTTTGTGGTACTGAAATGGGTAGGGACTGGAATAAAAACAGCAGTCTTGGTAGAACATTCATTTTCACTGATTCTACCCTGCCAAAAAGTGATAAGGGTAGTGCGTCCCATCTGGTCAGGTCTTTTTTGATTTCCTTAATCAATTTATCATGATTTGCGGATATTAATTGTGTTGTTTTAGGGGTGATAACAATGCCAAGGTATCTAAATCCATTTTTGGGTCTTCTAAAAGATACAATGTCATCTAATTAAGAGGGCCATTCTCCAGTAATCATCATGGCTTCAGATTTGTTTGTATTAACCTTATATCCTGACACTATATTCGTTCAAGTTATGTATAAGGGCAAGTATAGATGCAATAGGATTTTCTAAGAATAATAATATATTGTCTGCAAAGAGTGCTAATTTATGTTGATCATTACCTTCATCAGGTATTCCCTGTATAATGTTGATCATTACCTTCGTCAGGTATTCCCTGTATAATGTTGATCATTACCTTCGTCAGGTATTCCCTGTATAATGTTGATCATTACCTTCGTCAGGTATTCCCTGTATAATGTTGATCATTACCTTCGTCAGGTATTCCCCGTATAATGTTGATCATTACCTTCGTCAGGTATTCCCTGTATAATGTTGATCATTACCTTCGTCAGGTATTCCCCGTATAATGTTGATCATTACCTTCGTCAGGTATTCCCTGTATAATGTTGATCATTACCTTCGTCAGGTATTCCCTGTATAAAAGGGTCACTTCTTATTAGTTCAGCAAGTGGTTCAATACTGAGTGCAAATAGAGAGGGTGATAATGCATCCCCTTATCATGTCCCTCGCCCCAGGGGAAAAAATCTGAGCAGTGTCCATTTACTCTAACTCTAGATCTAGGGTTTTTATAAAATGTTTTAATCAATTTGATGAATGTATCGTTAAAGCCCATATAACTAAGGGTCTCATTTAGAAATGTCCTATCAACCCTGTCAAATGCTTTCTCAGCATCTAAGCTGAGGAACATCTACGGGGTTTTTCTCTTGGCTGCTATTGCTTGTAAATTCAGGGCCCTCCCAACATTATCGACTCCCTGTTGAGTAAAAGTTACTTAGTTGCTTTCAGTTATTTAATGCATGGATGAATCATGAACCAAATTCAGCACAAGTTGTTTTAATCAATTTCAAAGTGTATTTAAGTGCACATCCACACTTGCAAAAAGATCATCTGGGCTCAATAGTAATCATTATATATGCTCGCTGTTTTAGAAAGATGTATCTAATCCATATGTATCTATTGGAACACCATCTTTAACAATCTCGACTGGAAAGAGATCTGGACCTTGCCAGCAAAATATATATCATACATAAAGTGAAAGAAGTATCTTCTAAAATAATTTACAGTTTATCCATCAAAAACATTTTTACAATGGTTTATAAAGGACATGGAAGCGAATTGCACTTTCTGCAGAATTCACACTGGCAACATTTCTAGTACCTGTATTGAAGCACATTTATCCCTCTGCTTTAATCGTGTATTGTTTGGCTTCACTGTCCACTATCCATTTGTGAAAAAAAAATTTTATACTGTATGCCAAATGGCACATCCACAATTGTTTATTTGTGCATGTTAAAATAAGTCCGACATTAGCATTGGTATGCATGGTTAGTTGGCTAGCTAGCTAAGGAGGCTTGCTAGCTACATGCCAAGTGCATTGCTAAGGCAGTTTTATTTTGTGTACTACAAATAGCCAACTTAGCTAGCTAGCTAACAAACCATGTATACAATGCAACGTCGGACTTATAAATAACTAGCTAGCTAGGTTAGTTGTTTTACCATAGTTCATGGAGCTTCCAGCTGCCTAAATGCGTTGATATCGTGAAAAAATAAACATGAAACAGACCCTACTGACCGCCAATCACAATTCACATCCAGAAGCCAATCCTGTCTGGGTCCCTCCCATGACTGTCAAAAATCTAAAGATCTGCTCCGCGAGCAGGAGCTTAATCACAAGCAGAAAGGATGTGACAAATTTTCCTCGCGCAAGCAACTCTCTCCTTGCGCGCGCGAGTACTTTTGCTCGCGCAAGGATTTGAATTGGATTTGACGCCATATGCATGACCTCGCGAATTGACAGTGCACGCGAGACCCTCACGCACGGCTAGCCAACGCAATTACGTCATTTTCGCCGCTGATTTTAGTTTAGCCTTTTTTTGGTTAAAAAATTAAATCTGATGCACTTTCTGCCATTCTCACCACTGTGTGCTGAGCTGAACCGGAGCGAAGTTGAGCATGCGTGGGTGAGTTTCTCAGCTGGCTTGCCTTTTACCGGTAATAAGCAAACGCACACAGTATGATAACTGTGCTTTTTAATACCGTGGTATACCGTGAAACCGGTTACCGCTGCAACCCTAGTGTGTATGTGTGTGTGCTTATTAGTGTTGTCACGATACTAAGAATTACAACTTCGATACGATACTTTTAAAAATATTGAAATTCGATACCATTTTCGATACAAAAGTCAGATACTGTGCTCATTTCCGTTTTAAAGCCTTATTTATTTATTTATTTTATAAACAAACAAATTAATATTGTATTTTTTTTCACAAATGTCAAATAAATAGTCCCTACCACATTAAAACAGAAAAATAAATAATTGCACATTAATATCAATTAACATAAATAATAGTAGTGCACTCTGGAATTCACATTTAGAAGTCAAAAAAGGCTAGTGCAAAAAGTGAATTTTAAGTATACTTTAAACAACTTTAAGTAACTTTAACTCTTTAAGTAACTAAAACTTCAGTATTAGAGTAGAGTTCAGTATTCATAGATGATTGATCCGTAGTACGATCACTTTTTTTTCTCCCTGTATGCTGTCGCACTTACGGCTCTTAAACCAAGAGTACGACAAACATTTGCTAGGATACCATAATCGGACACATAATTTTGTATGCTATAATACTGTAATCTGGTGTTTGGCCACCAGATTATAATTTGGCCAGATTCGTTGTGTTAAGCTAGGTTTAAAGAGTCCGCACACCTCGCGCGACCGGCGGAGGCGTTTATACTTCATGCGTCTCACATTCTTTGCAGTGTTGTCCGAAACAATATGTGGTAGTATAAAGAAACACCCCTCAAAAACAGGGGAAGGAACATTTACCTGACGCATTTTAATGTTGCTTTGTGTTTCAGGTTTGAAAAGTGCTGGAATTTAGGTTAAAGTGCTTGAAAATGCTTGAAACAAATAGCTGTCTAACTGAACAGTTCTCTTGTATTACGTTAACAAACGATTACATCATTTTCACCGCGCGGACCCTCGCGCTGCTCGCGGCGCGTCAAGTATAAACCAGGCTTTAGTGCCCTTCGTTGAAATGTTCCGAAAGCACCGCTTGCAAACTGGCTTGTTCGTGTCCTTCGGTTTTCCATCTGTATCTGCTTTGAATCCAAAGTATTTCCACACAGCACTTCTGCTGCTTTCCTTGTTTATTAAGACGAGCTGCGAACACACTGTTTGCTTTAGCTGCCATTTCAGCATTACAAACTGTTCTGTGTGTTACGGCAGCTTGGGTGGGTCAAACGAAAGCGCATTTTATGTAAAAAGAATCGATTGGTTCCTTTGGTTCAGGGATGTCAGTCAAATACACCGAGGGCCAAAATACCAAATTTGCTGCAAGCCGAGGGCCGGACTGGTTCAATGTTTATTAAAACATATTGAAATGATTGCACATAGCCTATTGAACCAAGACCTAACACAGTGTATATTATTTAATGCTTAAATGAATAAAGCAATATTTTCTTATGGATCGGTCAGTAATTTCAAGTGAAAACATTTTGCAACAAGCAAACAGATAAAAACAAACTTCCTTCAAAGAAAACATGTCCTGTACATTAAATGAATAAAGTAATAAAGGTTTGAAAAGTGCTGGAATTTAGGCTAAAGTACTTGAAAATGCTTGAAATTGTAACTACTTCATTTCACAACAAATATCTGTCTGACTGAACAGTTCTCTTGTATTACGTTAACAAATACGAGCCTCTTGTAATTCCAGGACGAAACATGAGAGAACATGAAGACGTTAAGACTGGGCGTTTTGAAAATAAACAACCATTAATTAATGTGAATAAAAAAGCGAATTATTTCGAATCATTTCGACTATATGTATAAATATTTAACTTAATTAAGTTTAACTGGTGCGCGCAGTTACAAAATTCGAGAGGTACACGACCTTGCGAATCGACAGCGTGCGGCGCCTCCTCGCACGGGCAGAGCCACTGCGATTACGTCATTTTCGCCACGCAGACCCTCGCCGCTTGTGTGCGCTGCAGTGACTTTGCGGGCTACCGTTGCATTGTGGGGAATGTAGTGTTTGTGCGTGCAAAACACCATCGGGCGGCTGTGGCCTGCGGGCCGGTTCTAATAGTAATTAAATATCATCCAGGGGGCCATAGATAATCAATTCTCAGGCCAGATCTGGCCCGCGGGCCTTGACTTTGACATATGTGCTTTGGTTGGTACAGCTTTAAATTTAGCACAGTTTGCAGACCGGTTTTGATGTGTTCACGGGGTTGCCATGACTGTCTGAAATGTATGCAAAATAATTCCATATTTCGCTTCGTGCGTGTAGTTTTTCAACAAGCTGAGGACGGTCCGCAATATTGCTTGTATTAGCAGCCATCCTACACATTTTCTTCTTATTCTGCAAAGAGGAGGCAAGCGCTGCACTGCCGAACGCGCACACTGCCCCCGTGTGGAAATACTGCTCTTTAAAAAAAAAAAACGCACTCAGTCCTATAGCACCGATACTAAGCAAATTGGGTATGGTACCGTTTTTAATGACGAAGTATCGTGATACTACTCTAGTATCAGTATACCATGCAACACTAGTGCTTATGTGTGCGCGTGCGTGTGTATGTGTGTTCCTGTACACATGACTGTAGGTGTGTGCATGTGTATGCAGCCGTGCAGGGGTGCGTGTGTGTGAGTAGTATGCGCACAAATGTGTATGTATCTGTGTGGGGGTGCATGTGCGTGTGTGGCACTCTGGCAGACAGACAGCTGTGGCAGACAGACAGATCTGGCTCCATCCTATTGCTTGTCCTCCCAGTGGGAGGGATCCGTTATTGTGAAATAGTGCACCATTCAGACCATACAAACCTTCTTTATTCATCAGACTAAATGGAAACCAGACTGGTGTGAATACACAGACACACTAGGTCTGGAGTCGTGTCCATTGTCTTACCATTACACCATCGTGTTTCCCAGTCCATTTTCCCATTTCAGAGTCCTTAACAGCTCCAAATGACTCTCTAAACTAACATTTACCTCGTTTGAGGGACTCAAGACCACTTGTGGGAAGGTGGATTACGCCTTGTATTTAAACTCTTAAGGGAAAGAGAGGAGGAGATAGAGGGGTAGAGAGGGGTAGGGGTGTGGAAGGGAGGGGTAGAGAGGAGTAGGGGTGTGGTAGGGAGGGGTAGAGGGGTAGGGATGTGGTAGGGAGGGGTAGAGAGGGGTAGGGATGTGGTAGGGTGGGGTAGAGAGGGGTAGGGATGTGGTAGGGAGGAGTAGAGAGGGGTAGGGAGGGGTAGGGAGGGGTAGGGAGGGGTAGAGAGGGGTAGGGAGGGGTAGGGATGTGGTAGGGCGGGGTAGAGAGGGGTAGGGAGGGCAGATGTCCTTACTGCAGCCAGCCTGGTTTAGCACAGGAAATGGTTTTGGGCATGGATTCCTGCTGCCATCTGCTGTTTGTTGCTAAGAACTGCAGAAAACACATATTGCTGATATGAGCCACGTGCCTTACTGGTTTTGTCAGATGTAGAGGCCTGTCTAGTGGTCCTGAGTCTTTTATTTCTTTTTGGTCTTGTCCTCTCTCAGTTGTATCGTGCCTCTGCCCTGTTCGAGACCATTCGCCACGAGGCTCAGCACAGCACCGACTACAAGCTCTCATTGTTTGACCTCCAGACGTCCTCATACCAGGCTCTCCAGAGGGTCCTCGTCAGCCTCGGTAGGGTTTTGCACAGATTAAGACTCGTCTGCAACCAAACGGCAGTGTTACAGCAGTGTTATGGCAGTGTCAATAATGAACCAATATTTGCTTAATCTGTGTCCAAGAAACCGGCATCTAACAGTTCACCGAACTTTGCTAATGATTCCTGACTTAATCCTGAGTACATGAAGTATATACACTAAAAAGATACACAGGACCCATTAAGGACCTCAGTTGGTCCCACTTCGAGGATACTCCATGCTGACATGACGTCATTAGCCTTGCCCCCCCCCCCCCCCCTTTACCCCACGCCCAGGTCACCATGACGAGGCACTGGCGGTGGCAGAGCGGGGCCGTACCCGGGCCTTCGCAGACCTGCTGGTAGAGCGGCAGACGGGCACGCAGGATTCAGACCCGTATGCCCCCGTCACCATCGAGCATGTCCTGGACGTGGTGAACGGACAGCGTGCCCTGGTGCTCTACTTCTCATTGGCCGCTGGATACCTGTACAGCTGGCTGCTAGCCCCGGGCTCAGGTAGGAGCACACACGCACGGGGCACATCCCTACTGCATGCCTACATCGTGCACCTCGAAGCTGACACAACGCATCCTGATTCTGACACAGGGTTAGGGAGGGGTAGAGAGGGGTAGGGACCCCTCTTGGGCTGATTAGTGCTTGTTGATAAGGGATCCACATTATAATATTATTTTATATACGTTTTTGTATTATATATTTTTGCTGTTTGCTATAAATAAACAAATAAGTGGATAGAGAGCTGGATCACAGTCAGGTCATGGATGTATGGATGGATGGATCTATCTCTGTGGAGATACAGAGGTGTGAGACAGAGCCAGCGATACACGGGCCGGTAGACAAGGCTCAGTATGCAGACCTGCTGAGTTGCTGTGTGGCTATCAGAACCACAGCCCAACATGAGACCCCCACCCCCAAAACACACACACACACACACACACTCAATGGATCATCTAGGGTTTTCCTGTCCATGCCTCCCCAGTACAGTTTGCTTCAAGCAGCTGTGTCCCTCACACCTTCTGTTCCCTGCAGCATCGCATCTGTTTCCTGCTGTTCTGGGCGAAGCCGGTAAAAAGCTGTGAATTAATGCAAAGCGTCAGCACCACCTGCCTTCCTGTACACCTCTCTCTCTGTACCCCCAACATGCATGCAGACACACACATACGCTCGCACGCACACACACACACACACACGCACGCACGCACGCACGCACACACACACACACGCACGCGCACACACGCACGCACGCACACACACACACACACACGCGCACACACACACACACACACCCACATACACACGCGCGCACACACACACACGCTCACGCACACACACACACCCACCCACATACACACGCGCGCACACACACACACACGCACGCACGCACGCACGCACACACACACACACACACACCCCCACACACACACACACACACGCGCGCGCGCGCGCGCACACACACACACACACACACACACAAAGCAGTGTCATCCTGCTTCATGCAGCACACACTTGAATCCTTGTTGAATCTGAAGCGACATATTTCACCCTGTAGCCATCTGCAGGATGGCCTGCCTGTTTTGCATCACACGATTCTGATTTACTGGCTACCTCAAACCTGTTTAGATTATTAGCAAAGGACACAGAGGCTGCAGCAGAACCAGAGTGTATCATGTTTGTGTGATCTTCAAACCCCCTCTCCTCCAGGCATCCTGAAGTTCCACGAGGTGTACCTGGGCGAGGGGGCATCTGACAGTGGCATGGCTGACTTCCAAGAGGTCGGCGGCGGGTCGGCAGTGGGCAGTGGTGGGGGTGGGCCCAGCTCATCCCTGGAGCAGCACATTGCCAGTGCCCGCGAAGCTCTGGGCGTGGATGCCTACTACAGCAGGTGAGCGCACAGCACGGCAGCTCTGGGAACCACTCCACAGTGGGATTACACCTAATCCCACAGCGAATGGAGGATTAAGAAACAATGCGGGGTGACGAATTAAAGTGGTTTCTCTTGCATGGCTAATTCTGACCACACAGCAAGAACACAATGTTCAGCACTGCGTTTGATATTTAAGCAAATTAACTCTGGTTACGTAGAGGTTGTATTTGCGGGTCTGTAACAGGCTTAAAAGGAAATCAGCTCACGCGTAGCATCAGATTGTCGTAAGCATTGGTAGTTAGTCGACTGTCCCCTGCTAAACAGCACAGACTACAGTGTAAAGCAAATGGGGTGTTATATCTGCCTTGTCTCATATGGACCTAACTAAGCTGCAAATCCTGCTGCTCCTGGATCTGAAGCTGGGTATTTGGATCCTGGTCAGCAGGGTGTTTAATTAAAGATAGAAAGATGACGAGAGACAGAGGGACGGAGTGAGGGCTGGAGAAGGAGAGGCGGAGGAAACTGTCTGGTGGAGGAACCTTTGAGAGTCTAAATAAGGTCTGATGGATGCGGTCGATTAGGTCGGTGGTACCTAACACAGCAGGAACGGTTTCACAGTGTGTGCATAAGTGTGTGCGTGTGTGTGCGTGTGTGTGTGTGTGTGTGTGTGTGTGTGTGTGTGTGTGTGTGTGTGTGTGTGTGTGTGTGTGTGTGTGTGTGTGTTCTGGCCCTAGAGGTACCATGTCTCAGCAGACACACTGAAAAAAAAGCGGTGGCAGCTGGGTGGGGGTTGGGACAGGTACATCCCACAACTCCACCCTCCTGTGGCATGACAACTCCACCCTCCTGTGGCATGACAGGAGAAATCCCTGTCCATACGCTGCTCTGGGCCATCATCATGCTGGGCGAGCTCAGCTGTGTGGAGAAGTGTGAACTACTTCCTAACCTGCCTCGTAAAAGACACTGTGGGGCTCTGGACAAAAGTGTGGACAAGGACATCAGCACTCACTCAGTTGCGTATGGATGACTAGCAGGTTCCTGACTATTTGGCCTAACGCTAGACTAAAAAGTCTTCTAATGGAGAAACTCCATAGGCAGCGAAACAGGGTTAATCAAGCCCCAAGGGCTGGCAATGGTTCCGGGTGTTGGTTTAAAAGACGACACACGTTTTAAACAAACTTCAAACTTTACTCCGTCAAATGCACATTGCAAACAGTCACTACAGTTGCACTCGAATTCCCTCCAAAACCTCCCTCCAAAATCTCCTCCCAAATACCCGACTACCCCCAGCGGCGCACATGCGCATTCACAGTTAACGTCGGGCTGGGCGGAGCCAGTGCAGGAGTGGGCAGGGCCAGCACAGAACTCAGTGGCCATTGCTCTGTTTTGTGTCGGGTTCATAATCCTGGCATGGATTAATAATGGTTCAGATTTCAGGCTAATTATTAGGTCTCATTCATTTGCAGACTTCAGAAAATTGCTTAACCTTTTGTTTTTGTTCCTCACTGACCTATCCTATACAACCTAGCACCAACATAGCTTGTGACAAATGTAAGTGAACAGAGACCAATGCTAACTGGTTCTTGATGGTTTCATTCACTGGTATAAAAGCAAACATGCTGATAGGGGCAAACCCACCGTTTCCTCTGATTTCAGTTTTCATCACTAAGAAATGAAATTTTTATTTGTAGACTTATTTAATAACCGCATTCAGTCTCTTTATTCTGTGTTCAGTTTTTTTTATTCTAGTCAAACACTCGCATTAACTCTGAATAATTGCATATTTGCTGTGTGAATAAGTTAAATCTATTCCTAATATTGTCAGCATTAACACACAGAGTGAGCATGTAATTCCAACCCAGCAAACATCTGCAGTTGTTGCAGACATTTATTAGGTGCAAATGAAGTGGATTTTGCATATGTAATCGAGGCAGATCATTTTCCCAGTACGACATGAAACACTCAGATGTGGTTTAATCAGGGATCAGCCCCCCCTCCAAAACCCCCTTCTCTACCCCCCCCCCCCCCCATATCCCCTTTTTCATTACAGTCATTCAAACATATTTGTTTCCTCAATCCCTTCCCACTCAGAAATTAGTTTATGAAGATCTGCGATTGCATGCGTGTTATTTTGATCGTTTGCAAAAATGGTTCCAGTATTCCTTATTGCACCTTAATGGACCCTGTGCATAACATGGGGTATTCAGAACTAGGATGTATTTCCCAGATTATTTATTTGTGTGTGTAGGAACATATGAGGTGTAATCATTAGTGTGGGATTGTTTGTGTGCGTCTTTGTGGTTCAGATCATATCTGTGTGTATGTGTGTGTGTGTGTGTCTCCCTAATCCCACAGCCCTAAAGTAATGTTTTCTCCTTGAGGCATACTGCACCCCCCCCCCCCCCCCCCCCCCCAAACACACACACACACACACACACATACAAACACACACGCATTTCTCCCTACCCTAGTCATCTTTTCCTACATTCCAGCTTATTCTAGCTTATGTGGGTGCCTGGGTGCTTTAAGATCAACCACCATTTACACTGTCAACACACCAGCCTCCAATCCCCACCCCTCCACCACCCTCCAATCTCCACCCCTCCACCACCCTCCAATCTCCACCCCTCCACCCCCCTCCAATCTCCACCCCTCCACCACCCTCCAATCCTGACTCCTCCACCACCCTCCAATCTCCACCCCTCCACCACCCTCCAATCTCCACCCCTCCACCACCCTCCAATCTCCACCCCTCCACCACCCTCCAATCTCCACCCCTCCACCACCCTCCAATCCTGACTCCTCCACCACCCTCCAATCTCCACCCCTCCACCACCCTCCAATCTCCACCCCTCCACCCCCCTCCAATCTCCACCCCTCCACCACCCTCCAATCCTGACTCCTCCACCACCCTCCAATCTCCACCCCTCCACCACCCTCCAATCTCCACCCCTCCACCACCCTCCAATCCTGACTCCTCCACCACCCTCCAATCTCCACCCCTCCACCACCCTCCAATCTCCACCTCTCCATCACCCTCTGAACATCATCTCCTCCACTCCTGCACTATTAGGGCAAAGGCATAGTTTAGCACATAAGAAAGTAAGTAGTAGCACACTTTAGCTAATCTGAAAGTGTATTTTGTAAGGCTATGAAGCAGTCCACTATTGCACTATTCCTATCTGATCACATCTAGCTACAGTAGTTTCTGAGTCACTGGATGGTTGATGGTTTGGGACAGTGACTCGACTCCTTGACATCTCTCTCTTCTTCTTACTTACTCCTCCATTCCTCCCCCAATTGTATTGAACTCTCCAGAAAATCTCTGCAACATGCAGGCTAGTTGAAACGCTGTCATTGGGCCAGTTAGGCCCTGACTATTTATTAGGACATTGTTCAACCATTTTAATTGGCATGTTGATCAGTTGAGAGTGGGTCTTTTTTAAGCAAGAAAGCCAATAAGAAATGTTTGACAGAGAAAAGTACTCCAGGCTAATTATGCTCATCATAAGCCCACTGTGTGAAGGCCTTTTATGATGAAACCATGGGCTGAATGGACAAGGATGACATGTTTGTAGGTGACATGGTTATGAATGACATCTTTATTGGTGAAGTGGTTTTGGGTGGGAGTGCAGGTATGATGGACTAATGCAGTGATGGCAGAGTCAGATGGTGCTTCTGATGGAGTCATGTGATGCATTGTGTCCTCCAGCAGAGCATGCTCCAGCAGTGAGACGGAGAGTGAGGCAGGCGATCTCCTCGACCAGCAGTTTGAGGAGATCAACAACCAGCTGAACTCCACCACCGACCCCACTGGCTTCCTCAGAATGGTGTCCAGGAACAACCTCTTCAACAGGTTAGACAGCACACCGAGGCCACCTGACGGCTATGCTCAGTCTGCAAACCCAACAGTGGATTCTTCTTATCGCTTTGGTCCTTACATCTCTTACAAATTACATCTATCAAAGTTTGGGTACCTGATGAACACGTTATATTTTAGAAAGTGTGCCAAAAATGAGGCCTAATATGATAAAAGCACCAAAACTTGTATGTATGCATCCATTATCTTGTTTGTATGTAGAGTGGTAGGCAGAAGCCTGTCATCCATTATCTTGTTTGTATGTAGAGTGGTAGGCAGAAGCCTGTCAGAGGTTCTGAGCTCCAGTTCAGAATAGATGTAGATTCACTACAGAACAGAAGCACTGATGTACTGTATATTAAACTGTACATGAGTAGGCCTACATAAGGAAAAACAGACATTTAGACATCTTGGGGATGAGAGAGAGTGTAAGAGAGGAGAGAGATGGTGGAGGAGAGGAGAGAGAGGGCGGAGGAGCGATCGATCACTTAATCACTAAACAATTAGCGTATGTGTTCAACATAAATATATGCAGTGAGTTCCACTGCTGAAGCCCGTGGGCAGTGATGATTATTAGGGAATCAGAGGTGAAGATCCGCTCACTGCTGGGGCTGTACTTCCTGAATAATTTGAAATTTGAAGAGTGAGAGGAAGTAAAAGACACAGGTTGAAAAAACACCAGGTCTCACTGGCAGGGGGAGAGAGGAGGGGCAGGGGGAGAGAGGAGGGGAGGGGCAGGGGGAGAGAGGAGGGGAGGGGGAGGGGCAGGGGGAGAGAGGAGGGGAGGGGGAGGGGCAGGGGGAGAGAGGAGGGGAGGGGCAGGGGGAGAGAGGAGGGGAGGGGGAGGGGCAGGGGGAGGGGCAGGGGGAGAGAGGAGGGGAGGGGCAGGGGGAGAGAGGAGGGGAGGGGCAGGGGGAGAGAGGAGGGGAGGGGGAAGGGCAGGGGGAGGGGCAGGGGGAGAGAGGAGGGGAGGGGCAGGGGGAGAGAGGAGGGGAGGGGCAGGGGGAGGGGCAGGTGGAGAGAGGAGGGGAGGGGAGGGGGAGGGGCAGGTGGAGAGAGGAGGGGAGGGGGAGGGGCAGGGGAGGGGCAGGGGCAGGGGGAGGGGCAGGGGTGGGTTGGCACTGAGTGTTGCCAAGCCCTGCTTATACTGTCTTTCAATGAGAGTATCACTCGAGTCATAATCAGTATATGTACGCTTGAGTTGTTTGTGTGTGTGTGTGTGTGTGTGTGTGTGTGTGTGTGTGTGTGTGTGTGCGTGTTCATTATGAGCTCAGAGACGTACGGAGTTTTCCAATTTCATTACCACTGCGTGCCTCTTCACATGCAAGATCACCCCATCCACAATCACCCCTCACTGACTCACCCTAACCACAATCACCCCTCACAGTCACCCTATCCTCAATAACCCCATCCACAATCACCCCTCACTGACTCACCCTATCCTCAATCACCCCATCCACAATCACCCCTCACAGAGTCACCCTATCCACAATCACCCCTCACTGACTCACCCCATCCACAATCACCCCTCACAGTCACCCTATCCTCAATCACCCTATCCTCAATCACCCCTCACTGATTCAGCCTGTCCTTAATCATCCCATCCATAATGGACGCCCACCCTCATTCTCATGCAGGGCAGTCCGATGTAATCCACCCACCAGCGACTTCCACATTGTTTTCATAAAAGTCACAGCTCAACGATCTACTTCCTCGTTAGTGCCAGGGTTCAATACGGCCTGTTTTCCTAGTGGCTGAGCTGCGGAAACTTTGATTGTACTCGTGAGTGTCTTTCATCTCCGTTAGCCTCTGAAGCCCTGGCTGTCTGGGCAGCCTGCCTGCGTGTCTGAATGTTACAGAACATATGGTGAACATTTCCGCCACCTGGTGCTGTGCTGCACAGTTACCATAGTGATCTTGCCTTTTGCCCGCAGGTCCTTCAGGTTATTGATGCTTTTAATAATCAGTTTTTTTCTGCTATTGGAAAACGTCCCACAGCAGTTCCAATTTTGGGTGAAAAATCTAATGGAAAAATGGAATGATGTTTTTTGCATATAGGCATCTATTAATGTACGCCAAAGATGCAAGTTTCTGTGGATGGTAGACAGGTTTATCATATCATTATCAGAGAGGTGACCTGAATTGGCATCATGAAGCTGTCAGAAGCTTCCTGAAGCTCTTTTTTAAAGATCTCAACTGAAATCAACACTACTCAAATCCTGATCCTTTTATGCTGCATGCCAACATAGACACACAGTGCCACATAGTGGCTCCTGCAGGAAACTGTCAGGCAGTGCCTTTTCACTCACCCACCAAGCATCGTGTTCAATGTGTTTTGTTGGTTCAGGAGCTGTCAGAGCATGACAAGTCTTTTCAGCAACACGGTGTCGCCGGTGAAAGAGGGCAGCTCCTCGCTGTCCCACGGCTCCACCGCCCTCAGCAAGCCGCCCCTGCGTGCACTCTATGACCTGCTCATAGCTCCACTGGAGGGGGTGAGACGCGGCTGTTGCATTGTCCAACACTGGTTTGGGAGTCTGGAAGGCTGACCAAGGACTGTACATGCATAACCCATGCTTCTCCTCTGCCACACTCCCCCCCCCCCATATCCCTTCAAACACCCTGCCTTTCCCCCAGGGTCTGATGCACTCCAGTGGGCCTGTTGGCCGGCACCGGCAGCTGGTTCTGGTTCTGGAAGGCGAGCTCTACCTGATCCCGTTCGCTCTGCTAAAGGGCAGCTCCTCCAACGAATACTTGTACGAGCGTTTCAGCCTCATCGCTGTGCCGTCACTAGGCACTCTGGGGTCGCCCTCCAAGGTCAGTGCCCAACAATCAAACACACACACACAGGATATATATATATATATAATCTCCCTCCCACCACCCCATAGGTTCACCAGCGGCGTGGGGGTGTGGCTCTGTGCAGTGGGGGCGGGTCCATGGCGGCAGTGGTGGCCAATCCTCGCCTCCCTGCCTCAGTCATGGACCGCTGGCTGTGGGGCCCCATGCCTTCGGCCGAAGAGGAGGCCCACATGGTGGCCGAGCTGCTGGACTGCCAGCCTCTAGCCGGCCCTGCCGCCACTAAGGAGCGTGTGATGAGCGCCCTCACGCATGCTGAATGTGCACACTTCGCCACCCACATTTCCTGGAAGCTAGCCGCCCTGGTCCTCACCCCCAATCAGGATGCAGGTCCCGGACCGGGTCCTCCAGCGCCGCCCTCCGGGGGTGGGGAAGCCGGAGCCAAATCCAGCTACACCATTCCAGAGAGCCTGCGCATGCCCGACGATGCCAGCGATGCAGAGAGCGTTTGCGACAGCCCACCCCTGCAGGAGTTCCTGCTGACGGCCGCCGACATTCTGGACCTGCGGTTACCTGTGAAGCTGGTGGTGCTGGGGTCAGTGCAGCTCCGGAGATCAGCACTCACGTCAAAAACAGAAGCTCACGTCCTTTGGGCCTCTAATCAGTGTATCAACAGTGCTTTTAACAAGCTATGCTCTGACTGCCATCACCTTCACCTGCACATTTCCACTCTGTTCACACTAATCACCTGCAGCTGTTGCCTGACCCAGAGAGCAGGCCCTGACACTCTCGTGTGCTCTGATCTGCATTCAGGTCCTACCAGGAGTCCGACTGCAAGGTGACGTCCGATGGGGTGGTGGGCCTGACCCGGGCCTTCCTGGCAGCCGGGGCGCAGTGCGTGCTCGTCTCCCTCTGGCCCGTGCCCACCGCCGCCTCCAAGATGTTTGTGCATGCCTTCTACACGGCTCTGCTCAACGGGACGAAAGCCAGTGCCGCGCTGGCTGATTCCATGAAGACGCTTCAGAGCAGCAAGCAGTTCTCTCACCCCTCCCACTGGGCGGGTCAGCGAGCCGTGCTGTTCTTCCTTCATCTTTTCTTCTCTTTCCTCGTCCTTCCGGACTGACACGCCCCTTCTTTGCTCTTGGAATGTGTCCTTGCAGGCTATATGCTGATTGGCAGCGATGTGAAGCTGAACAGCCCCTCGTCCCTGATTGGTCAGGCCCTCGCTGAGATCCTGCAGTACCCTGACAAAGCCAGAGACGCACTGAGGGTGCTGCTTCACCTGGTGAGGGTTGCATGCTGTCATAACCAGATCATGTTACACCACAACGCTGATCTCGTCGTCAGCATCTTCCAGATGTCTGTTATGACTGCTCTACCCTGTAACACCCTGTAACCCAACAGATGTCTGTTATTACAGCTCTACCCTGTAACAGCTCTGAACCCAACTGCTGCTACAATTCACAAAGGGGTTTCCACTTTATATTTTTTACCATGATAGCATCCGAAGTTCTCTTCGTTTCTTACTTTTGCGTCTAAAAACAACCAAACAAAATTCTCCAGGTGGAGAAGTCGCTGCAGCGCATCCAGAACGGGCAACGCAACTCCATGTACACATCACAGCAGAGCGTGGAGAACAAGGTGGGTGGGGTCCCGGGCTGGCAGGCCCTGCTGACGGCTGTGGGCTTCAGGCTCGACTCAACCGGCGCCGGCCTCCCCGCTGCCGTCTTCTTCCCCACGGCTGACCCCGGCGACCGACTCCAGCAGTGCAGCACCACCTTGCAGTCCCTGCTCGGTAGGCTCCACCCCCTCCCCGCTTCACACATTTTTCTAGGTGGTTTCTGGGTGGCTTGCGCCAGACTTCGATGTAGACGGAGGTTACAGCTAGGTTTATACTTGACGCGGGGCAAAAATGACACAATCGCGATGGCCCTGCTCTCCCATCACGAGGTAGTGCACCTCCCGATTTTTGTTACTTTACGCATGCTGCGCTTCAGCACAATGAACGAAGTTATGTTTGCCGAGTTCCTACACCTTTTACAAGGTAGAATTCAAGCACTTGTATGGTACTTTCAAGGTCCATTTTAAATATTTTCCAGCACCTTCAGTTTAATTAAGATACATATTTGGGTCAGTGATAAATAAGGGTTGGTATGACGTCCAAATCACAAATATACTTTAAACATGTTAAAACAACGTTAGATGTTTGTTTAGATGTATATTTTGCATTTCATAGCATTTTATATGACATTTTTCACAGTCACATTAAATTGTCAAGTGGTGTAACCACAAACGCATGACAAGTATTAAGTAATTCAGCCTTCGAGAAGTTATGTAAGTACAGATGAAATAAGTGATTTATTATGAAATATAATTTCAAATTATATTTAAATATTTTATTTTTAAACTAAGATAATATGGGTTTTTGGTGTACTGAGCAAGTCAATATACCATAGACATTCATGTTTTCTCTCTAATCTTGGGTCAGTTGGTTTAAAATAATTTTAAATTTCATTTTACAGTGTAGTACAGTGCTGAAATCATATGCATAGTATATATTTTGTGCAATATGATATTTTTATGAGAAACACTGGTTACACCAACTGACAAGCAATTAAAGTTGAATAAAAAGTTATGAAGTGAATCAGGTGTTTTAATTAATGTGATCAAAATCTAATAGATTTTTAAAATACTATATAAAACAATACTTTTAACAATGAAGAAATGGATTGATAAGTAGGCCACAGTACGAACAATTCATACACCTTATTCATCATATTACATTAAAAACAATCTATTGTAAGACGATATCTAGAAAATCATGCACACGCTAGGACAAATGAACACGAAAAGTCAAGACAAACAAAACAGTGTACAGACGATGAACGGACAGGACCCACACATGTGCGCTCTCAACTCCAGTTCGCAGTCGCTCCCCACACGTAACAAGACAAACGGAGAGTGAGGCGAAAGTGAAGTAGGCCCCGCCCACCTGAGGGACGAACACAACGCAACAACAACAACTGCCGCTGTATACGTGGGCGACCATTAGGGGGCCCACCGTACCGTGACAATTGTGGATGACTATGTAAACACTTGACCTTGGTTTGAATATTTCAAACTATTTTTCATATTAACTTGAATATTTGATGATGATTTAAATTTATTAACATTTTACTGAGGTCATACCATTTGACATGTATTCTCATCGTACCTGACAATGACATCTGAATCTGCTTTATTTTGTCAAATTTTACTGAGAGTTACTAATCTTGACTTATGGCAGTTGGAGTCTTCAGAGGTCCTTCTGTTTGACATCACATTCTGTTACATGATCTTCTGGCTCAAAATGTTCAAAATGGCTCCAAAAAGGGTGGTTACACCAGTAGATATACCAGACGTTTGACTTAAGCCCTATCCGGACGGGATTAGTTCTCAGAGATTAGTTTTTTTGATTAGTTTCTCAGGGGGTCCTGGGGTAATTTTCTCTTTTACGGGGGGTCCTCTGTGATTTTAATCCCGTCCGGAACGAGCATGTCCGTGTTTTTCTCAGACGTCCTCAGAGAAAATTACAGGCGGAATTACCTACTGTTTTTCGCTGTACTCCGTGGTCGTCTGGTAATTTTAGTCCCGTCCGGATCCACATGTCTGAGTTTATACATGCAGACATCACCTCGCGTTTAATAAAACAGCTATATGTCCACTGCCATGCACCGTAGTTACACGTTGGGCGCGCGTTTTCACGGAGATCCACATAAAGACAGCGGCGAGCGAAAATGGATTTACTGGATTTTTTAATGGATTTATTTTATTTTATTTAACGGATTTATTTAGCTATTTACATTCATTAGCGATTTTTTATAATGTGTTTTCTGTATTGGTTTAACAAAATAGCTTAACTTAAACGGAGATCTTAAATGCTGAACTGAACAGTATTAAAGTTAAAAGTTAAAAAGGAATCATCAGAGTTGGCAGTGTGACATTATTAAACATGCTATCACGTGACAAGGCGATGTCATGTGACCGAGAAAGCCAAAAACTCACGGGTCCTCCTGTTTTTTCAATTGCTGTCCGGATGCAAGAGTTTTATCACTGAGTACAAGGGTGAAATATTTTTCACAGACGTCCCCCTGAAAAACTAATCCCGTCCGGATAGGGCTTTAGCAGACATGATTCCCCATGTTAATGGAATGGAAATATTCAGAACTGACATGTTTGTCTATTATTATTTGATATTTAAAAATACTTGTTTAAGATTATGCCAGTCTATTTCAGAGGTTGTTTAGAATGTCAGTGCACATTTTTTCAACAACTTACTGTAACGCTCGGGGCGCAGCGAAGGACGAGGCACGGAATCCTTTACTTGCTGAACGTTACTTTATTAATACAAACAACAGCGCAGGTAGCGCACGAAGAACACGTATACATACAGACGTGTTACACTTAAACAAAGATGAGCACAGGACACTGCACGAATGCACATTAAATAGACAAACCACATAAGTCCCAAGTGATGACGAGACGAGCCACAAGTGAGACATTAAGACATAACCGCACCCACGGAGATCCACATGCAGACGACTGGATGTAGACAACGTAAACACACGCCCAAAAGGGAGGGGTCAGGGGCTGTAACGTGACACTTATATTCTTGGTGCTGCATTTTTATGGTAACACCATTTAGACAATTTTGCCTTTTTATCTCAGTATTATCTCAAAACTTAATAAAATCAGGCTTGTCAAGATAGTGGCCCAAAGAAAAAGATATCTCAAAGTAAATTATAGCTTTATTTTGAAATAATCACATTTTAAAAGTTATTCAAACTTCAGAGACAGAAAAAAATGAGCGGCATGTCTTTCACCAATTTATACAAATACACATATACTCGAAATGATTTGAAATAATTAGCTTTTTATCACAATAAAAGAGATGGAATCGTGTTTGGTAATAGCGGAAGAATAAGTGTATTACATAAGCTTGTTGGCGTATTAATGTATAATTAAAATATATGCTAGTTTGGTTAGGATTTGTTCCGGTAGCTAACTTAGCTAGCATATATTTTATTTAATGGTTGTTTATTTTCAAAATGCCCAATCTTAACGTCTTCACGTTCTCTCATATTTCGCCCTGGAATTACTTAACGTAATACAAGAGAACTGTTCAGTCAGACAGATTTGTTGTGAAACGAAATACAGTTATAGCTTCAAGCATTTTCAAGTACTTTAGCCAAAAGTCCAGTACTTTTCAAACTGGAACACAATGCAACATTAAAATTTGTCAGGTAAATGTTCCTTCCCCTGTTTTTGAGGGGTATTTCTTTACACTACCACATCTTTACACTACCACATATTGTTATGGCTTGCGCTGTTTGCGCGAGGTGTGCGGAGTTGAGCACTACGGTCACACACGAAAGAATAACTGAGCCTTAACTCATGAGTCCTCGTCAAAGTGGCACAGTGTTGAAATCAGCCGATTCCACAGTGACAGCCTTTTGGTTGCTAGACATCTGTTAGCTTGGTATTGGCTTCAGGGACTGAGTTGATGGTCTCTCTGTTGTGTTCCCTGTACCAATCACTGCAGGTCTTCCACCTCCTGCTCTGCAGGCCCTGTGTAAACTCATCACAGCCTCTGAGACAGGAGAGCAGCTCATCAGCAGGGTAAGACCACACACACAACACACACACACACACCATACATACACCACATCATACACACCACACACACCAGGCACACCATACACACCACACACAGTCACACTATACATGCACCACATCATACACACCACACACACCAGACACACCAAACCATACACACACCACACATCCCACACACACCATTCACACACCACACAAAGTACACACCATGCACACCACACACACCATATACACACCACACACAGTACACACCATACACACCACATACATTCCATACACACCAGACACCATACACACACATACACACACCATACAAACCACACACACACCACAGACACACCACACACACACACCACACAAAGTACCCACCACACACCACACACAGTACACACCACACCATACATCCCACACACAGCATTCACACACCACACGCAGTACACACCACACACAAACTGTACACACCACACCATACTCACCACACACACACCTTACACACCACAGACACACCACATACACCTCCCACTCCTCACACACCTTACACACCCACCTCATCATTATTACAGTTACTGTCATGTGCCTTTTCAGACATCTGCATGCACAATGTGGAATTACTAATGCTTGCTTTGTATGCCACTGAATCTCTCTTCTTCTCTTTTCCTAAACTTGCCAATTTGAAGGCTGTTAAGAATGTAGTGGGAATGGTAAGTGCTTGAGTACTTGCATTCAGCTAACATGCATGTCTAAACGTACCTGTTAAAGGAACATGACAGTGTTCTTCAGCCTCTTCTTCCTCACCTGCCTCATCTGTAGTGTGTGGTTGATTAGTGCTCCTAACAAAAGCTAAGGGTAGCAGTAGCATATCTGTCAGCCTTTAAAATATGTGGCTTTTGAACATGACCAGGACCACAGCTATAACATTGTTCAACACTGAAGCACCAGAATGAAAATAAGTTCCAGTTACTTAAAGTTTGCCCAAGGTTTTGTGGTATCCATTCACAATCAGGAGCAGTGTGCAGTTTGAGCTGAAGGGCTTCAGGCCAGCCAAAGCATGTCTGTTCAGATTTCTTCCTCTCTTGAAAGTAGTCCCATCTCTGAAAGAATAAATTTAAATTTAAAGAGTTCCTGAAAGCATTCAATAATACTAATATGTGTTTTGCATGAACATTCATTGACCCCCTTAAGCTGCTATTTATAAGAGTTTTTGCTCCTTTTCTAAGTACAGGAGAACACATTGAAATCTCATCATTGATAAATGATCTTATGCTACAGATGCGGTCAAAGAGATGAAGCTGAACAATACTGGAATACTGGAAAAATACTTTTAAGACAGCATTATCATAATAACACGGCTACTCTGTTCATAAGAAGTGTACCAATACTCATTGTTGTTAGTGTGGACAAGTGTGATCTGTTAGGCTGCCCTTACGTATTGCGTCTGTGTCTATAGCTTCACCAGGTTCTGGTTCAGCTGCAGGCGGGGGAGAAGGAGCAGGATTTCTCCCTGGTGCCCATCCAGGTGTCCATCAGCGTGCAGCTGTGGAGGCTCCCGGGCTGCCATGAGTTCCTGGCTGCTTTGGGTGAGAGCTGTAGCTGGCGCCCCCTCCTGGGCAAAACAGCTGTGTGACAGCCTACCCTTCCATTTCTGCTTTTGTGTGTATTGTAAGCGTGGAGCTTAAATTCAGCGGTGTCTCTCTGTCACTCTCTCTCGCTCTCTCTCTATGTCTCTATGTGTGTGTGTGTGTGTGTGTGTGTGTGTGTGTGTGTGTGTGTGTGTGTGTGTGTGTGTGTGTGTATCCGTCCAGGGTTTGATCTGTGTGAAGTTGGTCAGGAGGAGGTGGTGCTGAAAACCGGGAAACAGGCGAACCGACGCACTGTACACTTCGCCCTCCAGTCCCTGCTGGCCCTGTTTGGTAAGCACTGCCAACAGCTCATGGTTCATTGCGTGTTTATCCACCATGGTGTGGCTGTGGAACATACCGGCAATTCCCTGATAACAAGCATATATATCTAACAGGAGACGTGTGTTATCAGAATCAGAACTGTTAAAATCACCTAGAACCAGATGTAAAAGAATGATCAAACATAGATCAGACTAAAATAGAATACAGGAAATATATACTGTATTTACATAAATGTTTAAATACATTACACACACACACAGACATACATATGCATTTCTGTATAAATTCATATACAGAAATCCTGATACTCCATCACTTCTGTTTCTGCTTTCAGATTCCACAGAGCTGCCCAAGCGCTTGAGTCTGGACAGCTCATCCTCACTGGAGTCTCTGGCATCCGCTCAGTCAGTTTCCCAACAAATGCCCCTCGGCTACCCCAACCCCCACTTCTCGCCCCCCTGTCCCGACAGTCTGGCCTCAGACGCCATCTCTGTCTACAGTCTGAGTTCCATCGCCTCGTCTGTGAGCTTTCTGTCACGGCCTGAAGGTGCCGCAGACATCATTGGCCAGCGCTCCCGACAACAGGAGCTGGAGCATCACCGTGGGGGGGCAGGGCTCTTCGCCTCGCACCGGCACGCCCCGCCCCGTAGCCGCTCCTCCCCGCATGGCGCCGCTAGCGGCCATGATGATGATGAGTATGAGGGCTTCAGCATAATCAGCAGCGAGCCGTTGGGGAACCAATGCGATACCCTCCCCCGGCCAGCAGGGGGCAGGCATCACTGTGGGACGGCACGCGGAGGGGCGGGAAGGGGCTATGCTGCATCAGTGTCCACCAGGGGCAGCGTGAGCACTCCCACGTCACCTGTAAAGGCCAGCCTGGTTCCCAGTCCCAACTCGCCCTTTCAGAAGGTGGGTAAGGTGAGTAGCTCAGACACAGGTGAGTCAGACCAGTCCAGCACGGAGACGGACAGCACTGTGAAATCGCAGGAGGAGCATCCGCCCGGCGCACCACTTGATCCACAGGAGCTGGCGCAGAAGATCCTGGAGGAGACGCAGAGCCACATGCGGGCGGTGGAGACCCTACAGAGGAGCGCTGGTGGCGGGGAGGGCACAAGGGCTGGGGACGCCCCGACCCCGACCGGAGGTTCTGCCTTCCGCTCATCGGAGACCAGCGCTTTCAGCCGGCCCAACAGCAGAGCCAGCGTTAAAGCCCAATCCTCGCCCCTCCCCGCTTGCCCCAAACCGCCCTCCCGCACCTCCTCGCTCCAGAAGATCAGCTCGGGCTACAACAGCCCCGCCACATCGGACACGTCACTGAAGGACGGGAGCCAGCCGTCGCCTACCTCCGACAGCCATGCCCAATTCAAACTCAAATACCCAAGCTCACCCTACAGCGGGCATATCTCACGCTCGCCCAGCAACATCTCACCCAGTTCGGGCCACCAGTCACCCGCCGGGAGCGCCCCCTCTCCTGCCCTGTCCTACTCCTCCACAGGCTCCACCCGCTCCAGCCCGGCCGACGCCCCAGACCTCGACCGGCTCAGGCTGGCTGCTATCGATGAGAAAGTACAAGCCATCCACAATCTTAAGACCTTTTGGGCCAATTCCACCCAGCAGCAGCACACTGGCCCCATACGGGCCCTTCATGGTGGCACAAAAATGAGTCCCGCCCAACGGGATGTCCTAGGCCTTCTGAACCTCTCTCCCCGCCATGGCTCCGGTCAGGACCTCACAGGCCACGAACTACAAGAAATGGGGCTTCAGTCCCTGGAGCATAGCTCTACAAATCCGCCTAACGGCCATCGGAAGATCAACCCGAAAAGAGTTGGCTCTACACCCACTGAGTCTACCGGGAGTAGTCCTGGTTCCCACCCCATCAGACTGCCCACGGGGAATGGGTATAAATTCCTGTCCCCTGGGAGGTTCTTCCCTTCATCTAAATGCTGATTGGTCACTCCTACTCTGATGAAATGCAGAGGTGGAATATCTGGCTGTTTGCCAGCCCTCTGGAGACAGTAGAGGAGGACAGGCCAGGGTAGGACATGGACACCAGAGCCTCATATCGTCCACCATGTCAGACTGATCAGAGAGCATATAACACTTATGCTTCTGCCTACACTGTAAAGAATACATTGATATATGCAGACTGCCCTGAGAACTGACATGTGTCAGAAAAAAAGATTATACCAAAATGGTATTCCGACAAAAGACACTCGCTGTTTGTGTTAGTGAAGACCACACGGCCTTGACTGGTTTGTTTTGTTTCACTTTTTGATTTCTGTTTTTAATATAATTATTGTTATTGATATAATTATGGATTGTAATTGTTATAACAGTTATTTGTTTTGTAAATTAAATCAAGTGTTTTGCAATCAGCATTATACATTTTTATATTATTAAAGAGGCAAACCATGCACAAAAACAGTTGATAAACATTTTCATATTTTTATTGAAATGATGAAAAACGCATCTGACCTGACTTCTGTGTGAACTGAGTGTCAGTATTCCAGCATGGGTTCTCCTGCTATTCAGTGATTCTGTGTCTTTTTAAAAGAGATTTTGCATATGTTCTCATCCAGAAATATCCCATAATCATTTCTCAGTAAAAATGTCTCAATAAAAGGATTTAATTTACTGTCTTGCAGTTCTATATTTCTGTTTCATATTTATCCTTATGTCAGTGTTAACAGAAAAGGTTTTAATGTTTCAGATAGACAAATTATTCACCAGGGTTCTTAATACAGAAAACATTACAAGTCTAGAAAAGACACTGAAATCAAGACTAATAGCGGCTTTGCATGTAAATGTAGGTCTGGACTGGTAATCTGGCGTACCGGGCATTTGCCCGGTGGGCCGACAGTCCTCAGGGGCCGATGGCAGGGTTGCCAGGTCCTACCAAAATATCCCGCACAAAGTCAGTGTAAAACTCGCCCTTCAGAAGCCTAAACTAGCCCAAAGTCCAAAGTTGTAGACGGGGTTAGGGGCTGGGGGGTAGCAAGTGTAAATTGTCGAGGGGGGGGCAGCAGTTATGGGGTGGCGAGTGTAAGTTGTCGACGGGGGGGGTGTGGCGAGTGTAAAATGGAGACAAATTAAGTATTATATTGCGATCGATTCTTAGTGTTTACTTGTAACTCCCGCGGTAGCACAACTCAAAAGTAGCCCAAAAAACCGCACCCTGCAACCCCCCCCCATCAATTTAACAATTCATTCTCTCAATTTAATAAATCGTTGCCTCAATTTAACAATTCATTCCCTCAATTTAATAATTCATTCCCTCAATTTAATAAATCATTCTCTCAATTTAATAAATCGTAACCTTAATTTAATAAATCATTTAAATAAACCTCAAATATCTGATTTTGTGCATAACATGCAGTACACCAGATGTCATGAACCGCTTAAATTTGATTATATTTTATTTTGAACTTGGTTTAAAATATCTGGACATACTTCAGGTTTTGGCTGTTAAACATTGTTTTATCTCTGACATCCCTTAAATGTATTTTATGTAAAAATGGGTTGTTTCGGAGGAAAACCTATTATGATATTGGGCAGACCATCCGGTTCATCCGAAATCAGCTGCAAGGGTCTGGAGCACTCCATGGGTATAGGTGGATGCATAGTAAGTGCATAGAGCAAGGTGTCAGAGTTCATAAAGAGGATGTGCGTCTAATCTTGTCCACCCTGGATCCTGATGGAACACATAGCCGCAGAGCAAGGCGTCTGAACAGGAGAGCTTATTATGCAAAGGGTCCAAATTACATATGGCATGTGGATTTATACGATAAACTTAAACCGTTTGGTATTTGTATTAATGGTGCAATCGATGGATATTCACGAAAATTAATATGGCTAAAGGCATATCACACCAGTAGTGACCCACGTGTTATTGGAGGTTATTTTCTTGAAGCTGTTGTAGAACATGGAGGATCTCCCCATATAGTACGAACTGACAATGGCACAGAGAACAGTGTTCTACGAGACACACAACGTTTTTTTCAGATGTAATGATGAAGATGGTGGAGATAGAAGTTTTGTCTATGGTCGCAGCACAGCCAATCAAAGGATCGAGAGTTGGTGGGGACACCTCAGGAAGGAGTGCATTGAATTTTGCTTGAGCATTTTTACAGACTGAAGGGTGATGGAGATTTTGATGGAGATTTCTTGGACAAGAATCTGGTCATCTTCTGCTTCTTATCATTAATTCAGGTAGAGTATTGACTTATAAAAGTCCTGATGAAACTTAAAAAACATTGCTGTGTGGTAAACTGCATTAATTTTTAAAATTAAAAGTTTATTTTGGAAAAATATCAAATATGAATGAGAATAGCCTGCTATAAGGATACACAGGTGCACTGAGATTCATTGAGACTGAATCTACAAAAAAATGCAATGTTTTATTAACTAGGATCATCTGAACCCAATGATCATCTGAACCCTTTGATTAATCATCTGAACCCTTAATCCAAATGAATTACTGTAACACAAAATGTGCAAAGTGTGGTTGTAAAAAGGAATACAATTTCATTTTTCATGTATAGGATGAACTGGATGCTACAAGAGAATGCTGGAATAGCCATCTGATCCGTCCCTCAAGGAATGAAAATGTTCCCCACGGGCGGCCTAATGTAATGTACACAGTTCCAGAACTGTATGGCTCTGAAGACTACTTATGTCATGTGTCAGAACAGGAAATCATCAACTGTGAGACAGACTGTTTACATCGCAGTGACATCGCTTGTGATGAGGATGTTTACAGTCTGTGTACCTACATAATGGCAGAGTACAATTGAACTGTTCCTGAAGATCTCTACATGGGTATTAATTTATACCTTACACTCAAGGAAAAAATTGGCATAATTTTAAATCTATGAAAAATGACAAACAGTACAAAAGTAGTACAACCCGACTTTATTCATGTGTTTTTTCATGTGTTTTTTCATGTGTTTATTCATGTGTTTATTCATGTGTTTATTCATGTGTTTATTCATGTGTTTATTCATGTGTTTTTTCATGTGTTTATTCATGTGTTTATTCATGTGTTTATTCATGTGTTTATTCATGTGTTTATTCATGTATTTATTCATGTGTTTATTCATGTGTTTATTCATGTGTTTATTCATGTGTTTATTCATGTGTTTTTTCATGTGTTTATTCATGTGTTTTTTCATGTGTTTATTCATGTGTTTATTCATGTGTTTATTCATGTGTTTTTTGCTCCTGTAAAATCTTGTAGACATCTTGTATAACAAGAAATCAATTCTGGAAACAAAGAGACCATTTTTTTGTTATAATTGTCACATTATCCTCACAGGTTTACAATTAAAACAAACATAAAATACAAGCAAGGTACTTTAAGCTTTAGCAAGGTACTTTAAGCCCAAAGATGAACCTGTCCAATAGGAAAAGACTAGCTAGATATCCAGGTGTCTGTGTTGTGTGACTAATTTAACAGTGCTACTGTATATGAAATACTCCTGTGGGTTTTACAACCAAACCAAAATGCTGATATTAATGAGATGATATTAAAAAGACTTTTATTTATAATATTTATTTAGATATAAATGCCTATTAAAATTATGCACTAACCATAGATGTTATGACTCTTGTCTTTAAACACAGAATATTTACTCTTGGCTTCCATGTCGACTATTCATATCAGTACACAACTTTTATGAGCTAGTTACGTGTAAACAAAGCAATGACTGATATGGCAGCACTCGTAAGATACTGAAGTAGGCATTGCGTTACCTTTTCACTGATGAAATTCTGGACTGTCGCTTCTTCAATGTGACAACTTTGAATTAACTCGATGAAGCTGTTAAATGAGTCGTGAGTTTTAGAATGCAGACAGATGAGCTGCTTCTTTCTATGCTGATGTCCTCTTGGATTGTACAATGGATAAAGGGGCAGTCGTGGCCTGGTGGTTAGGGAACTGGTCTTGTGACCGGAGGGTCGTGGGTTCGATTCCCAGACCTGAGGCCATGACTGAGGTGCCCCTGAGCAAGGCCCTAACCCTCAATTGCTCACTTGTATAAAAAATGAGATGAATGAATGTTCAACTTATATAGCGCCTTTCTATATACCCAAGGACGCTTTACAATTTTAACACGGATACAACTCGTACACAACCAATCACACACCGGCGAGAAGCGGCAGCCAATTGCGCACAGCGTACTCTCAACCGGGATCCACAGCCCCCTGGGGGACTGAATGGGGTGCAGGAAGGGGAGAGAGGACAGACCCTAGTGGCAGAGCACCATCCACCACTGGGCACACAAGCACACACACATTCAGACAACTGCTTTTTTATTGAACATGAAGACACACAGACACACTCAGGGAGAATTTGTCAGGGAATCAGGGAGGGCCAATTTACCTAACCTCCATGTCTTTGGACTGTGGGAGGAAACCGGAGATCCCGGAGGAAACCCACGCAGACACGGGGAGAACATGGAAACTCCACTCAGATAGGGACTTGAACCCAAGACCCCAGTGCTGAGAGGCAAACGTGCTAACCACCAAGCCACCGTGTTGCCCAGATAAAAATGTAAGTTGCTCTGGATAAGGGTGTCTGCCAAATGCCATAAAATGTAAATAGATATGTTTGTCTTTTTATATTTAAATGCCATATTACATGTGGGGAGTGCTAGAATACTAGAGTTAATACTGTTTGGTTTGCTTTTATGCACAGAGGTTATCAGGGAAGATACATCAGCTACAATTTACTAATCAAATTCTGTATTTTTGGAGAACCTTTTGATCATGTGAATTTCAGGAACCTATGCTCTTTATCTGGGACCTTTTTGTGGCTTTCACACTGGACAAAGGACAAATGAAAGGGCCTAGATAATTATTATAACCAATACATTTCAGTATAAGATATTGATGGTTGTCTTTCTCCTTTTTTAGTCTGTGTCTGTTCTTTGTAAAAAAAACATTTTTTAACCATTTGGCTTTTTACTCAGTAATATCGAAATGGTGTTCCGTTTCACTTTATGTTCTTTATCACAGTCAAAAAAATGTCCATAGTAACTTGTTAATTGAAATGATTTTATTTTTGAATACATTTAGTACATTACTACATTACCCTATGCAAAACTACCACTACAAATAATTACGCCTCATTCCGGATAATGCAGATACAGTAAGAAGCCACTAGATGGCAATGTGCGGCTATGTCATATGGACTCTTGCTCGAGCTTCCTGTATGAGGTACAAGTAGCGCTCTTCCGATGGTATAAAGTTACAGTGATATACTCTTGAGCATGAAACAGCATTCTTCTATCATGTCTTGCAAGATGGCTTACCTGCAGCCTAATATACAAGTCTAGTATTAAAGTAGTAATAATGCAACACGACGGATCGTTGTGCATATGCGATGTATAGCGTATTTGCATCTATTTATTTGTTGCATTCCATCGCATTTACATGATATCACTTTATACATGGATGAGATGTGTATATATTAGGATGTTAATTGATCAAGATTCAGGTAAAATGATCATGTGTTTATATACGTAAACCAATACAATACACTATAATTGAGATGTAAATACCTGGTTGCAATTCATTACTCGCCTTTCGCCTCTCTTTAGGAGTGTCCTCAACACATACTCCTCCCCTTGCGCATGGGCGCCGTGTGTGTATTGGTGAGAAATAAACGTTGGAATGGATGAGGGAATGTCAAACTTGTTGCCGATTGTCGTCGTAAACACGTTTAGCGCAGAGATTAACTGGATAGCCTTTTGGAGCTCCCTCTTCTGAAATACTGAGGATTTCCAGTGCAATAGCCAAGAAACTGGAGTTATTATTATTTATTTGCCACGCAGCCGGTTGGATTGATACAGTGACAATCATGGTATAGTGAACGTTCAGTTTATAGTCAAGGGACGCACGCTCATCAGCGCGCACTGTCCTCTTCTTCACGCCAGGACAAGACTCCCCATACGGACCTTGAACTGGAACTGCTGGTGGAGTAAGCAAGTTTATAACAATTCATGAAATATTATCTTGGATTTCGATCATCTGGAAAAGCGAAGATGGAACATGTGTTTGGCACATCGCTTTACACTTCGTTACATGGAACGTTTCGCATTGCAAAAATAATGTTGGAGTATTTCTGAAAACGAACGCGTTCGGTTTATATGTAGTCACGTACTTACAAGTAAAGGAACCAAAGTTTTCGCACTTTGTGGCTCCAATACCGATTGATCTCTTGCTGGCTCTCCAGAGGTACTTGCAATTAATTTCCTCTTCTCAGTTTTTCACTATATATGACAAACATTGTTTTTTACAAATAACATATAAAAGAAGACCTCTTTTGACATTAATATTTTCATGTCCCAGATTTTAGTTCATACTAATTTCACAAATGACATTTATGATTTTTAAAAACATTATACACCCTGTTGGACATGAAAAAACTAAGAAAACGTGCATTTAGATCACAGAAAAATGGTTTTGCTGTTTTTGATTATTTGCATTCATTTGTTGTTTTATTATTTTTATTGCTTTAGCTTTTGTGTGTTTATTTCAAGATTAAAGGAAGGTAATTGCCCAAGCCCCGTGCACGCTAACAATGAACGTTAACTATAACAGTTCTGGATTTCACGTGAAAACGCTATCTGTAGCGGTAGAGCCAGTGGCGGGCTCTCTGCAACACTCCCCCATGCAGACTCACGTTTTCATGCCGGGCAGAGAGCAGTATGGGTTCCAGCTGCACAGCCATGGGGATATGCTCAGCATGGGACCACAGCAGCCATCACCTTTCAACGGACAACATCTTCATCCCGACCAGCCTGCCCACCCCTACCAGGACGGGGTCGCCTCCTGCCTGCATGAGGACAGGCACGTTGGTTTCAGTGGCAACGACACAGGCCCCCAGCACATGTTTGAGGCAGAGTTTGGCCAGCTTGCCGAAGCCCAGGCACGGGACTGCCTCCCATTGCAGCAGCAGGGATTGGCTGCTGGTGCCGACTACCAGTTCCATGGCCATCCAGTCAGCAGCCACGCAGTGCCTGCACCCTGTTTGCCCCTGGACCAGTCGCCCAACCGAGCAGCGCCTTTCCACGGCCTCCCGTCCTACACACCCGAAAACAACAGCCTGGAGAACGGACTCCTCTTACATGGAAGGTCTGGAGGATCACAGTACTGTTTTCCATGTGATCCCCTGTCTAGTCATTTTGACATGGTGGGGCACTCTAATCTGGACTCCACTGAGCCCAAGTTCCCCTATTGTGAGGCTGGCAGCCAGATGGCTGCAGGACGTTCCCCCACACTCTGTCAGGGTGGCTCTCGAGCTCCTGTGATGGGTGGTTCTAAAGTTGATCTGCATCTACCTCAGCAGAATGCCTATTCAGAGAGATTCGTGAACAAAGGGAAACTGGAACCGGGACTCAATGCTAGACATCACCTCATGGCCCAACAGAAAGCGGGACCCATGGCGAGGCAGAACTCTGGTTCCCCTGTGCTGCCAAGATTGTACCACACCCCAGATTTTGTTCCAAATAGTCCGGACATACACAGCAGTAGCGTTGTAGCCCATGCCCAACATGGTCAGCTCGATCATCCCATGCACAGACTGAGTAGCCACAAAATGCATCTGTTTGGGGAGCCTGTGTTTAGTGGACCACAGCTTGGCTTTCAACCACCCCATCAACAGCATGTCAATTCCTTCCCCTATCTGAGTGTGACAAAAAGGCCACGATTCAATCCCCCCAGTGGTTCTGTCGGGGAAAGCTGCAGCCCTCTAGTTGGTGGCTTACATAATCGACCAGAATCTCCTTCCACCTTCCCCGGCCCCATGGGGGACTTCACAGCTCACGTGACGGATGGCTTTTCATGGGGGCCCCCGCTGCTTAGCTGTGACCGGCAGCAACATCAGCCCTTGCCTCACCGACCCAACGCCGCCGCCCTGATCATTAAGCAAATGGCATCCAGGAGCCAGCAGCAAAGGCTGAGGCAGGGCGACCTGCAGCCGGTAAATCACCATTCTGATGGCACATTGAATGGCATGGTGCACAGAGGGCCAATGGGTACCGTGTCTCAGCTGAATTTTGACAAGAGACATAATTTTCACAGGAGCTTTGAAATTCAGAGCCCCCACCTACCTCATGAAAACTCGTGGTTTCCTGACCCACATCAGCAGTGTAGGGAAGCCAACATTCACTTGATGGAACAGTCACAGAATGGCCACAGTGTTATTTTTAGATCAGGGGTCACAACTGTGGATATGCAGCCTTTACACTCTCCTGGGCTTCACAGTCAGTTTGAAAATAGCATTAACAATCATCTACAGACATCTGAAGATGGAACAATGCAGCCAAAAACAGCCATGGACAGGAGTCAGAGTAAATTTGGAGGACCCGCCCTAAGGCGGCAGCATGGCTTTCTTCCTGGGGGGTCAAAACAGCAGGGAACCCCCAAAAGCAATCCTCCTGGCTTTGGTTCCTCATCAGAGAACTATCCCTCTCATTCCGAGTTTGTCTCAAGCCAGCACCTGTCAGTCAATAAGCTTGGGGCCCTCTCTTTGGGGAATTTAAACAAAGGCAATACAAAAGACAGTGGGTTTGGCCAAAGCTGTCTGGCGGCTCTCTCCACTGCCTGCCAGAATATGATTGCCAGTCTAGGGGCCCCAAACCTCAATGTGACTTTTAATAAGAAAAACCAAAATGAGGACAAATGCAAACCAGGTCAGGTGGAGCAAGACATAAATAGCGGCAGTGGTGGCGGTCCTTGTGGCCCAGGGACAGAGTATTTTCAGAGCAATGGTTCTCAGAACAGTCAAGCGCCTTGCTCCGGAATCAACAACACAACAGCATGTCAGAGTGCTTCAGGTCAGATGGTAAAGAGAGAACTTTGTGCCCTTTCTCCAAACCACAACACGGATTCTGGAAATGAAGGCAAAGCACCGATTGGCCGCGGAAGGGTGAAGAGAAGACGCGACAGTGGGCACATAAGCCCAGTAAACTTCTCACCCTCTTGCAGCAGCAACCCCGTGGTGAGTCCAGGCCAACATGCATCCTCTCTGAGCGTGGGCATGGAGAGCCAGGGCAGAACACCTGAAGGATCTCTCATTTCTCCTTCCTTTGGAAAAGCAGATCTCGCCACCTCGATGGATAGTGGCATTCAAAGTGTGGGCAAGTCTGATGCCGTTTCACCCTGTATGGATTATGATGCCAGCCCTAACTACGGCCACGAGGATGCTAGGACTGGCAGGAGTAGCATGAAGTGTGGTACAGAAGGCAGGGATGGCTATTCCGACACACCCTGCATGGAGCAGGTGAGGACGCCTCTGGGCAGCTCAGCCCAGCATGAGGTGCATCCCCTGGAGATTCTCCAGGCTCAGATTCAGCTGCAGCGGCAGCAATTCAGCATCTCTGAGGACCAGCCACTTGGAGGGAAGTCTGGCAGAAAGCCAGACTGCCCGTCTGGACCCAGTGAAGACTGTGGCCTGGCAAGCTGCAGCCCAGAGTCAGGCAAGGGCTCCGTGAATACCATTGACCTTGACTCTCTAATGGCAGAGCAACATGCCACCTGGTATGACACTAGCAACAAGGCGCTGATGGATCCTGGGAATGGCAAGTGTGTGGGATTCTGGGACAGAGCAAGAGGGCAGAGTGACAACAAAGAAGGTAAACACAACTGACATGCAATGAGAGCATGATGAATTGGTGGTTTTATGGACTGTTGAGTTTACTGTGATGACTTAGTGGCTGGATAACTTTAAGTAGCGTACCCTCTGGGGGCTTTACAGCTAATCTTTCTTGGAGAAATTAGGTTTAATTAGGACACTGTTAACACTCTGTCTGAAGTTGACAACCATGGCATGCAATGAGGAAAATGTTTTTTTTTCTGGAACACATTGATGTACATTTTGTGGTTATTTCCCAGTTGAGCTCAATTCCCAATGAAGTCCAGGGCCATTAAAACTTTACAAGCTTTGAAACGAGTCATGGACTAACCTACACAGCCATTAAAAAACAATCAGATCAAAAAGAGCAGTGTGTGCACCATTTATATTTTGAAATGACAAAAGGCTTAATGGCCACCCACAAAAGTATATAAATTATAACATATTTTAAAGATTTATATGGTAAGGTAATCAAAATTCTTATATGCAAATAGCAAAAAAAAATCTTGCAGGATCAATTCGATTTCAAATTCACCTATTAACCTTTCAGACAATGTCCTTGCATGTTCAGGCAACTACAGTTTTGCTTTTTCAGGCTATTACCAGTAACACAGACAGCTTAATCACTTTTTAGGGAAACCATTTTCTGCAAAGACGTGGTATTTTACCTTCCTGTTTGGTATAAGCAGACCATAAACTGCACGCGATGGTCTATATCACTGGTGTCAAACTCAAGGCTCGTGGGCCAAATGTGGCCCGCCGCATCATTTTATGTGGCCCGCGAGAGCTTAAAAAGCCTAATTGTCCAAAAACAAAGCCAAATATGTGCAGTGACCAAAAACTAGGTACGATAATTTTATAGGCTATATTACCTTATCAGAACGTGCTTCTACCATTAATACTGTAGGTACAATCATTTTATAGGCTATATTATTACATGCATCCAACAATTGTACTGCAGAACCCCACACACTTATTGTAATGGAAGCAATGTAATGCTAAAAAGGGCCACTGCAGAGCAAGGGATGAGAACCTTTGTTTGAGAAAATGTAAACAAAACATTTATATAAATTATATCTGTTCTAAGTTGTCTGGTGTATTTTTAGGTAAAAATAACCACAGTATCTAAAAAGCATTCTAGACAATAAGCAAATATTTCTGAAATTAAAACAAGATGGCTTTGTAGATTGATCATACACACCACAAGAATCCAGTGCACCCCAGTATTCACAGGACACACCCAAGTGTCCTGAACTGGAAACTTCATCTGCATGAATGGTATAACACAACAGAATGTGTACACACACACACAAACACACACACACACACACACACACACACACACACACACACACACACACACACACACACACTTTTTATAATTGACCATTATGTATTTTTTATTGCTATATTGTGTCCGCACACTCCATCTTGACTCCAGGCTTTTTGACTGAATGATTTATATGAAAGTTATTAATGGCACATATTGGTCCTTGATTTATCTGAAGGTGTTTGCTGAAGAAAAAGGTACCACGTGTATTTGCCTTGTGCTCTTCAATTATGTTGTGCAGGTAAGCATCAATGACCTGAATAAACAAACACGTTAATCAACTCCTTGGTGTTCTTAACCCTCTATGGCATGAATTTTTATTTTAGGAGGAAAAAATTTTTTCATTCTAGTATTTGCTAGATTAGGGGTCCCTTATAATATATAAATAATAAAATTTGCCCCCCCACCCTCCTGCCCCCAGATTTTGGTTTGTTGCCTCAGGGCAACAAGACGCTATGAGGGTACTAAAACGCCAAGGTTTTCTGTAATTTTCATATAAGTGTAATGAGGTACAAAGAAGTATTAATCACATTAGAAGTTTTATTTCACAAATTCCACAAATGGTTTATCAATCTGTGGGTTAGAAATTAGCTGCAATGTGTGTTTGTGTTTCTGAATGTTTGTTCCTGTGGGGTACAGATTGAATCAATGTTTCCCTTTTTTGGAAAGCACAAAGCACTGCTGTACCCAAGAACTACTCCAGTTCTTTAGTAGTGAGGTTAAGGGTTTGTTGGTATCACACTGAATGGCATATACAGGGGTTGGACAATTCAACTGAAACACCTTTCATTTTAGTGTGGAAGGTTTCATGGCTAAATTGGACCAGCCTGGTGGTCAACCTTCATTAATTGCACATTGCACCAGTAAGAGCAGTGAAGGTTCAATTAGCAGGGTAAGAGCACAGTTTTGCTCAAAATATTGCAATGCATGGGCATCCAGTGGTTCAAACATTGTATCCTGAAGACGGTGCCATGTATCAGGATGACAATGCACCAATACACACAGCAAGACTGGTGAAAGATTGGTTTGATGAACATGAAAGTGAAGTTGAACATCTCCCATGGCCTGCACAGTCACCAAATCTAAATATTGTTGAGCCACTTTGGGGTGTTTTGGAGGAGAGTCAGGAAACCTTTTCCTCCACCAGCATCATGTAGTTACCTGGCCACTAGAAGAATGGATTAAAGTCCCTTTGACCACTGTACAGGACGTGTATATGTAATTCCTAAGATGAATTGGCGCTGTATTGGCTGCAAAAGGAAGCCCTACACCATACTAATAGATTATTGTGGTCTAAAACCAGGTGTTTCAGTTTCATTGTCCAACCCCTGTAAATTTGACTGCTCTATAATAACTTCCAGAATGCCTTCAGAAAAAATATCTGGAAGTGTTGATATAGGGACACAATATTGTCTGATTTTGGAAGGCTGGCCTGCAAATTAGTGATGTTGGGACTGTGGTGTGTTCTCCACCAAGGTATGTTTGAAACACCTTCCTCTGATACATCATTATCATCTTCATTTTCATCTGTTTTCAAAAGAAACCATAAAGCATAAAATTACAATAGGTCATATACAACTGTCATAGCCCGCTGATGCGCGCACACACACACACACACACACACACACACACACACACACACACACATTCATACACACACACACACACACATTACATACAGTATGTTCAGTATGACTGGACCATCATCATCCAAATTTTCCCCGTCACTGTCCTCAATCTCACTGTCCTCACTGTCCTAAGGTTTGACCCTAACTGATGGATCATGTTCCTTACACCCATAACATGTTCTTGCATCCTTTTCCTGTGAGTAATGGTTGATAGGACAGCAAAAACAATGTTATATAAATAACTGTGAGTCCCTGCACATCTCCATCCATGAACATGTCATTGTACAAACTAAAGTGGTCTAACTGCGCAATGTTGCCCTGAGGCAACGAATGAAAAACCTAAATTTTAGAATATAGATAAAGAGAAAAAGTGTCTTTACTCAATCAAATATGCTTTTTCACATATTCCTGCACATCACAGATATTTTTTAATACAAATTTAAAACATTTAAACATGTGAAAAAGTGATATTGATCTTACCTTTTGCTAGCAGTGTGTCCAAGCATGCTATGCTCCAAAAAAGGAGTGCTCCACCCCCAGGTGAAAGACACACCCACACCCAGACCAATTTTTATTGGTGCCAGACTTATCAGCTGATTTAAAATGTGATGTTTTACCAAAAAAAATTTAAAGAGGCAGTGTGGGGGGAGAAATAGTGGTTTGTTGCCTGAGGGCAACACCATGCCATAGAGGGTTAAACAGCAGTTCCCGGTTTTCTCCTAATAACAATCAAGAATAACCCAGTATCCATTTCTGGTTCCACACTGCTGTTTAGAGAGCTCACTAAAGAACTGTTGGCATGGGCAGTGTTAAAAATAATTGAATCAATTACTTATACTGCTCTCTCACAACCTTACTTTAATACACTGCAGTGGTTGTGCAACAGTCAGTGGTTTCCCCACTTTCTGACATCTGTCGCATTACAAGACCTAAAGTTATACATTTGGTAAGATATTATGACACTTTCTATTAATTATAAAATAAAAATAACCACAAAAACCGTACCCAATTTTTGACATCAACCGTCATGCCTGGCCAGTAAAACCTGGCACACATGGCATCCAGAGGCTTCATGATGCCCGAGTGGCAACCCATTAGGGAGGAGTGAAACTCCCTAAACAAAACCCTGGCTTCCTCCATTGTTTTAATGACCTTTCTGCTGCCTTCAAACAAGAGGTCTACACAAAGATTCATAGCAGAGGTGGGTAGAGTATTCAACAATTTTACTCAAGTAAAAGTACTGTTACTTGAACCAAATGTTACTCAAGTGAAAGTAAAAGTATGTATCCAAAAAAAAGTAAAAGTAAGTACTTTTATTAAAAGCTACTCAAGTAGTGAGTAAATGCATGAGTACTGTCTCTTGTCAATAAATTACATCATGGGAAATTTAATTACTGGAAACAATTACTTTTAATGATAACAAAAATAATTTATTATAAATAAATATAATATATACATTTTTATTATAAATAATATGTATTTTTGTTTGTTCCTAATTATTAGGCCTATGTAACTTTAATGTGTTCCACAAAGGCACTAACTGAGGAGACTGTCAGCCAATACGTGTAGCTACAACTTGACGCCAACTGAATCAATTTGTAGGAAACTTTGGTTCAACTAAATCATCATATATTGCTAGTGTGTACACTCAGAGTCTGAATTGGTTTTTAGTATTGCACTGTGTTACATTTTATAATTACATCATACAAACGTTATGCCTCAGAGATATAGCGTTACACAAAATTATACATACGGCAAACTTATCGCAACGTGTTTAATCAAATTTGACATCGAGTTCTTGTAGGCTGAAATGTCCACACTTTTGGCAGACACAACTGACAGTGGATTATATAGCTGTCCTTTTTACACGTTTGTAATGTGAACATTGGCTGTATGAGGTCAGGGATGCTCGGGAGGTTTTTCTGTCACTTTCTTGCTACCGGTGGAGAAAGTTTGCGTATGTGATCACGTGACTGATCGGCTTCATTTGATTGGTCACTCATACTCAGGTGACGAGACGTTGGTCAGTCTTCTCACTGAAAAGATGAATTATTTACAAAACTAAAGTAACGGTAGCACGGCGAAAATCCGATTGTAACGGAGTAAAAGTCGCGTTTTTTTCAGCACATATTTACTCAAGTAAAAGTAGAAGTCTTTCATATTAAAACTACTCTTACAAGTACATTTTTGTCCAAAAAGCTACTTGAGTAAATGTAACGGAGTAAATGTAACGTGTTCCTACCCACCTCTGAATCATAGTATAAATATATTTTGATAAGGTAATATAGTCTGTAAAATATAAGGTAATATAGTCTGTCCTACCTACAGTGTTGGTGCTGTAAGCACATTGTTATAAGGTTAAACAGTCTATAAAACTATCCTACCTACAATATTGATGGTGGAAGCACATTCTGATAAGGTAATATAAACTATAAAACCTACAGTATTAATGCTGGAAACATTTTCGGACTAACATATCAGCATATTTTCTGAGGTTTTGCCTCTCTGACTTATTAAAACTCTTTAGGTATGATCCCTTTAGAAGAAACTGGTGTATCATGTCCCACATTTCCTCCATTGCACATTTAACTGAGCATTGTAGAAATGACATAAACGTTACATGGTTATTTTCTTGTATTTAAGAAAATTGCTTTAGAAATGTAAAATAGCCAAACTGAATGAACGTTAAGCGTTACGAAATGCTTGTTTCAAGGTCAATCAACTAAAACCAGTTAGTGTAGGAGGGAATAAAGTGATAGACAAAATCAAGCACGATTATTTATTAGCAAGGCTATAACAAACTGACTAGCAGACATTTGGAACCTCTACTTTTTAGAAACTAGGTCTTTCCTAGGATATTCACAAAAACAATTGTTGACAAAACACAATAAAATGCAAAAAGATTTACGTTGCAATATGATTAAATTCGATAAATGGGCAATATTCACCGTTAATCCAAGAGAAAAATCAGCTGGCAGCGCAAAATTATGATCTACGCTAAACACTGACGTGAAAGTAGCATGCGTAGTAGCCCTAGGTAGGATAGCTCGATTGGTAGCACAGATTTTGAGATCACCGGCGCGACTGAGTTAAACGGGTTATTTAGGCTTACCAGACTTTGTTGAGTGCTAGCATTTTGACATGTTTTGTTGTTGTTTCCTGTTTTAGTTCATTATATATCTTTTACTCCTTTAGCTGTGCTTATTTTTTGTTAATATTTGACTTGAGATTTTGAAATTATTTTTCTCAATATCAACTTTAAGAAGACTTTAATTCATTTGTTCTATTTTCCTCTTAATTTTATGGGTAGGATGATGGGTATTCACATAACAAAATTTTATAATTGCTCTGTGTATGTGCGTGCGTACATGTATGCACAAGCAGGTAATATATTAAGTATGCTTTCCAGGTCTCACCTAGGTTGTCATGTGTGATACTTCAATCAGGAACTACCCCCAGCACTGAGGCTCTAAGATTAAAGATGTAGTGGCACTCCATGATTTTGCTCCTTTTTCTGTCTAATAAGAAATTGTCTTGTACGCAAACGACATGACAATAAATTTTTTTTTAAACATTTATTTAAAACATTAAATCAAATTGTCAAGCACATGGTCAAAAAACTGTGCTGCTTCCTACCCTGACGTTCAGACTTTTATCAACTGTTACATTCAAACAGACATAAATGTCACACTGTAACACTTTGTGTGTCGCGGAGTGAGAGGGCGGACACAAACGCTGAGGAGAGCGAGATTTAATAAAGGGAATACTAAACTCAGAGTCAAACAGAAAAGCATTGGTCAGATCAGAAAGGGAGGTCCGAACACGAAACATAGCCTACATGTAGTGACGTACTTAAATACAAGGAACAACTGGAAACTAAAATACAAAATGAGACTGAGCAGGAAACAACAAACCAAGCATACAAGAACCAGGGAAACAAGGAACTACTTATGACACAATGACCGACACCAGACCAGGAAAACACAGGGAATATAAATACACAGAACCAACAGGAACTAACTAGACACAGGTGGGAACACTGATGACGGGTGTGATAGACAGAGGGAAACCAAGGAAACAGGGCGGGATAAACAGGCAAGGAAAACACTAGCACATGGAACAGGACGCCCGGAATGACAGCTAGTAGAGGGGGGCGGAGCCCTACGTGACACATACATAAAAAACATGCACGTCCCATGCAAACAACTCCCAATAAATTAACATTAATTCTTAATTACTCAAAAGAGTAATAAACGTGTTCTGAGTCCTTACTGGCTCTTACAAAATGAGAAGAAATAATAAGAAGTTAATTTAAAAACATTAAAACAACCCTTTTATAGACTAGTAAACTAGAACAAGAACATAAGTAGCATTGCTGTCAAAAAACAACAAACCAATGCACACCTGTAATGATGAGAAGGCAGCCCTGCCCGTCAAACCAATATAACATGCAATCCCCATCAATCATCCTAATTAGTTCAGACAGTCATGAGTACTTACTGGATCAGTAAGTATCAGTCTTTGGGTCATGTCAGTCTGTATTGACATTACAACCTGCAAGCAAACTGCTGAGGTCATCTGTCTCAAGCTCATATGAGTGCTGTTTGACAGTGATTGCCATTTTCATTTTCAATTTAAATTTTATTTTGTGCCTTTTGATGGTTGGACAACATGCACAGATGCCTTCATTGATGGAGCTCTGTGAGATTACCAGTGCCTCACATGAGCAGAGCTGAGCATTATGGGAGTCTGTGTTGGAAAGAATTAAGGTTGCCCGACATTCTCCTCTAAGGTCCTTTTTTCCACATTAAGAATATAAGGAATAGTGAAGATCCTGTCTTGGGATTTGCCCCTTGGGCTTTGACTGGGCTGTCAGGGGTGCATCAAGGAATCAAGTTCAAGTTTCAAGTTCAAGAGGTTGTATTGTCATTTCAACTACATACGGAGTACACAGTGAAACGAAACAACGTTCCTCCACGACCATGGTGCAACATAAGGACACAGTGCCGACAGAACATAAGTGCAACACAAAGTGCGGACAGACAGTACAGTACACTAGACAGAGTGCAGACAGACACTTCACTAGACAGGGAAGAGGTAGGTTTCAGTTAGTGCAGATTATGCCGTGTGCAATACGCAATATATGTGCAAAAGGAGTCCCTGTCGCAGTGAGGTAGTATGGTTAGTGCAAATGCCTTCATATTGTCAGGGATAAGTGGTTGGGTGTGGGTGAGTGTGTGTGTGTGTATGTATGGAGGAGAAGTCCATCAGTTTAGTGTCTGGCATTGAGGAGTCTGATGGCTTGTGGGAGGAAGCTGTTGCAGAGTCTGGCCGTGTTGGACCGGATGCTGTGGTACCTTCTTCCCGATGGGAGGAGGGAGAACAGTGTGTGGGAGGGGTGGGTGGGGTCGTCCACAATGCTGGCTGCTTTGCGGATGCAGCGGGTGGTGTAAATGTCAGTGACGGAGGGGAGAGAGACACCAGTGATCCTCTCAGCTGTCCTCACTATACGCTGGAGGGTCTTGCGGTCGGAGACATTGCAGTTCCCAAACCAGGCAGTGATGCAGCTGCTCAGGATGCTCCCTATGGTGCCTCTGTAGAAGATGGTGGGGATGAGTGGAAGGAGACGAGCCTTTCTCAGCTTCCGGATCAAGTAGAGATTCCTTGGTCTTTTTCCTTGGTCTTGTCCACGTTCAGGTGAAGGTTGTTGTCTTTACACCAGTCTGTCAGCCGCTGCACCTCCTCTCTGTACGCTGACTCGTCGCCTTTGCTGATGAGACCCAGCACTGTTGTGTCATCGGAGAACTTAATGATGTGATTTGAACTGTGATTGGTGACACAGTTTTGAACATATGTGTGCGTATCCAAAGCCTTTGTTTTGATTTATGCCTGTTTATGCATCTTACTGTCTGTACCTTAGGTCTGAAATATGAAGGCAGCTTCAGATCACATTTTTGGCCAAAGTTGTTTTGTAGTTCTCATCTGATTGTGCACAGCTTTAGCAGTCATTGTTGACTGGGATGAGCTGTGACTTTAAGGGCACTGGTAGTGCTTTACTTTGCCGCCATGCATCGGTGCTCGTATCCAAGTGCTCACACACATACGCTCGCAGCTGAGGCTCTCCGTCAGCTGCATGAGGAGCAGACAGGAGCTGCTGGGCCATGTGCAGAGCTTTACTGGCTGAGAGCCGGTGGGTTTGAGAGCCAAGGCTGAGTGGCCGACGATCCAGACAGCGGCACAGCATCCACGCTGGGCCTACAGCTGACTCACATCTCTATCCTTTCCCCTCTCGCTTCCTCCTCATCCCCTTCTCCCTCCCTCCTCCTGCTCTTCCTCCCCTTCCCTCCCTCCTCCTGTTGCTCCCCTTATAACAGCATATAAAATCAGGTCCAAGAGGGACTCGCTTATGTAAAAGCAAGTGCAAGCAGAGGTGTATAATCCAGGTTCAGAAAGTAAAAGTCCTCACCAGGATTTTGCTCAAGCTTGCTAGATTTCTAATTAGTGCAATCCAGGTAAAATGAGTGGAATCAACACAATCCAGGAAGCCTGAGCAAAATTCTGGTGAGGACTTTTACTTTCTGAGCCTGGATTATACAACTCTGAGTGCAAGTACCAAGTTGGTCTGGGCCCTTATGTAGGGAGGCGCCCACTGGACTCCGCCCACTGGACTCCTCCTGCTGTTCTGTTGGCAGGTGTTTAGAGGTTTGGAATAAAACTACCCAACAATGTCAAGTAGACAATCCAATACTTGAGGAATGAAACCCGCCCTGCTGTGATTTGCACACTCAAATAACTGGAATGTTCTAATCTTAATGATTTTGCTGTTTAAGCCTTTAATATGATTCTAATAACTCTCCACATCTTTCTAAAGGGCATGGGTAGGACTGCCTGTCCCTCAGTGGCTCCTTGCTGTATCGCTGAAAAGGTAATACAAAAAAGGATTTATTTTGGAATTGAGAGCATTTGAAAAAAAATAATTTAAAAGGCTTCCAAACCAGATCTATGACTCCTGTAAATGGTTTAAAGTGAACTTGTTGCCATGATACTGAGAAAGCTGTATTGGAGTTTGCTCTCTTACACCGTGGTCCTTCTGGCCTCAAAGGTGGTGGACTGACTGATGTGGACCTGTCGTCCTGGTGTGCTTGTCCTGCTCTGCAGGTGCTGCTCGAGTTCATTGAGGGACTGGAGGAGGACATGAAGGAGACCACCTGCAGTGCCTGTCTCTTAACCGGGGGATGGAGAAGCCCCACAGCTCTGCTTCTGTACTAGTGCAGCCCAGGAGCCAAAGTACAGCCCTGAGCAACTGTCCTGCCTGAAATGACGGATCACTGTGTTAGTGACGGATCACTGCGTGGGTGACACTGATGGTGGCTCCCGGTACGTTTCGGGCTGGTAATCGGACACCGTCTTCATCTGGAACACCAAGAGCCACCGTCTCACCACTTGCATTCTAATCTGTTAGGATACAGATTAGAATGTATCCTAACAGATTAGGATACAATACACACAGTATTGGAAGTGCCCCAGAACAGATACTTATAAGTGGGGAAACACCCCTGACTGGAATCTTGGACATTATGGTTGAATTACCTTGAACAAATATATTTTTAAAGTTGTTTTTCGCCACTTGTTCTCTTTTCTAGTTTTTTTTTTTTGATTACCTCATTTTTTAAGACTTTCAACCTCAACATCAAATAACATTCAGTACCACAGCTGTGTCAGAATTATGACCAAACGTATTTCCACCAGAAGATCCAGTTTGAGTTTTGCATAAAAAAACACCTCCTGGCAGGCAGTTCAATTTGGTCCTCAGCACTGACTGTGGTGGGTCAAACTTTTGACTTTGAAATGCCAGTGGGGGTTCTCCCTAATGCTCTAGGAAAGTTGATATGTAGGCTGAGCTCATCTCTTTGTGAGCTGCCAGGCAAGTGCTGGAATGCCATTGTTTCAAGCTGATACTGTGTTTGGGTTTTCCCCTTCACTCAGCCCTCACCCACACTGAGATTCTGATTTTAAACTAACTGCTCCTGAATATGTTTGGACTGAATTGGCAGCCCATTCAAGAGGGACAATGGCTGCCAACAAAATACTTTCCCTTTTAAGTAAATGGGTTTCCTTCTGCTGATTAAAAAGCCCTTGAACCGCTGTATTAGTGTTTGACGCTTTGGTGTTTCTAAAGTTCTACCTCTCATGATTTTAAGAGTTTTTTGTATTGTTGTTAACTTACTTGATGTTGGTACACATAATTTGTTTCTGAAAATACTCCCCTCCTCTTATGTGCATTTTCCCAGTGTGAATCCTTTTGACTGGATTTGACACATGTAAAAATTGCTTTTAAAATCAAAGGATGATAACATTAAAGTCTAAAAGGTTTTACTGCAATATTTACAAAGCTAAAGATTACCACTTAGAGATATTGTAAATAAACTGTATAGCGACTGTATATTATGGAATAATTATTGAGAAGTATGTTGTAATTAATTGTTTTTTTTCTGCAGCTGACACTCATCAGTATAAAGTGAGTTGAATGCACTAATATTTCATCCTTCTTCTTCCTACAATCATGTGCAGGGACATAATTTAAACACCATCAGACTGGTGGAAGACAACAGCTGGTCCAGGTTACTCTTCTCTTAAATGAAAATTGGTGATAACTGATTAAAGCTACTTGTCTTGCAGCATTATGAGAGTAATGAAGCCTGAGACGAAGTGGACATGTGTTTTAACCTTTATTAATCTCAAACAGTGGGAAACAGTTTCACAAAGTAGGATACTTTGTGACATGCCTGAGATCTGTAATTCAGCTTTAAGATGGCTATATAGGGCCATGTCAAAAACAAAACAAAAAAAAGGATATATATATATATATATATATATATATATATATATATATATATATATATATATATATATATATATATATATCCTGTGATATGTGAATTTAATGACAATAGTTTGGGCACTTTGTTAAGTTGTATTAGGTATTTGAAAACTGCTAAATTGCCTATCCCAAATAGTGAGAGTTTGTCTGCGCTGGTCAAACACAATTCAAAATGTTATCCTCCTTTATAAGGGATCCTGCTCCCTCTCTTTGGCTTGGCACACAAAGAGTTAACACAGTTGTGTCCTGTGGCTCCCAAGGGTGAGGCACAGTCTAAGAGATGGAGTCTTTAAGAGGAAGAGCAGTCTGAAGACGGCCCTGCACCGCTCGGCCGAGCTGCGTTTTCCTTGGCTGCCAACGGACATTTTTGCACTTGTTTTTCCAGTCTGCTGGGCTGCAGCGAGACTTCTCCCATTTGGAGATGGCTGCGAATTTCTGCTTTTACTAGTTCATATGATCATCAGGGGACTCATTCTCAACTCTCTGTCATTCCATTCACTTTAGTGATCCCCAAGAATTATGTTTCTTCCCTCTGTGGTGCTAAAACAGTGTGAACTGGATTATATTTTACCCTTTTTAGCAGTATACAGTAATAGTATGCTGTATTATTAATCTGTTTAATTTCTCTAAACATATTAGGAATGTATTTGTTTATATATATGACCAATCTAACCAGTCTGCCAAATTAATTTTTTTATGTATTACTGTTCATGTTCATGAAAAAAGTTCATGTTTGCAGTATTAGCGTCATCTCATTTAGCTGTTCTGTTTGTCTTTGCTTTGCCTGTTTGAGTTTCAATATTTAGACAAACCGGATTGTTGGGAGTATAAATATCCTGGCGAGGAGTCCGGACCTCCTTCCACCTTAAACCCCTAATATTCCTGTATGTTTGTTTTAGGTGCAGATGGCTTTTCCATTCTTGCACGCACTCGTATGTTTGCCAGAGCTGGACCGCATGGTTTACTCCTTACACGCATGTTAATATGCAGCCCAAGCGGCTTTGCCATCACAGGCTGTTGAGAGGCCTGCCGGTCTATCCATTCACTGGGGCCAGAGTGGGGTCTTCTATTCACGCCCGTCCTCCCAGTCCACTGGCTGCCCAAAGCCCAGAGATCCCCATGGAGGGACGCCATCTCACTCCTTCCACGTGTCCCCTGAATTTTTCATAAGTCAGCCCGCACAATGCATGCCTAAATAGCTGGGCTGTACCAATGGAAATCAGCATGGGAGGTGCGGTGTGGGGGGAATTCCCTCTGCACAATAAGGGTAAAACAAAGATTTTAGTATCTTTTTAAGCAGAGCTCAATCTGCTCATCCAAAAGGAAGAAAAGGAGAGCTGTTTTTGGGCCTTTTTTTAAAGAATGAATGAGTAAGGGGGAGATGGGGTAGGAGAACTCAGAGTTGGTCCTAGTCTTGTGCTTGGGAAAGCGGTCTGCATCTTTCTTGGCCCAGGTGAGGGGGCATGTGTTGCCTGGGTTGTGGAATACCTCTCTTTGTCTAAATTGTATGGAGCTGGTAGGCAAACACTATGGGCTTGTTAAGGAGGTTAGGATACATTTAATGGTTCTTTTATCCCTGGTGCTTCTAAACTGGAACGCCTTCTATATGAATGGTGATGTTTGAGCATGGGAACTGACAGGGGAAGCGTGCACTGAGAGATAGGGTACTGGGTACGGCTTTATAATTAAACCAAAATGAAGAAAATCATAAAAATAGATTAGTAATACAAAAATTGCATCTTCTAAATACTGTAAAGATGTCTTTTCTGGACCCTGACTTAGACCTCAGTAGATCTCGGCCACCATGACCTCAGAAGTAATGCTTGGATTTGTATGCAGAGTAAATATAAACAGTGTGCATGAAGGACAGCAAATCTCACCCTTGAGCAACTGTGTGGTTATTTGATACTCTAGATGAAAATGACCAGATAACTTGCATTTGATACATGCTTCATCTTCAGCGAATGCAAAGAGGCCCGTGACATGAGGATGATGCTAAACTGATATACCTGTATTCATCTACACAATGCTGTCTTGTCTTCATCTGTTTCAAAGTCAATGTTAAAAGCAAGTGAAGCATTTAAACTCAATCTGTACAGCAAATGCTCTTATGTATGGCACACGACTCTCGACTTGATTAATACATAGGGGATGGCATTCGGAAAGACAGCTGAATGCAAACAGTTCATTTGTTGGGCTCTCACATAACCCCCAGTGGAGAGGTGACTGATCATTAATTAATCAGCGAACTGCAATCTTGACTGAATTATTCATCCCAAGTGCTGTCTGTAATTTCTGCATCTCCATATTAGATTCCTGCTCCATTGCTGTGCCCTTCAGTAAGGTTACTTGATAAATGGCTTCTATCACTTAGGTGGCCAAAATGATAGAAGGAAAATGAGCAGAATCTTGATTCTCACTTTCTAAAATAATCTGCTCAAACTCATACTCTACTGTAGAACTGTATTTCCACAGTAGTTAACTGTAGCATTTATGGCTGCTGGAGTTTGTTAAGTTAGTTGTGTAACCCGAGTTTGACTCAACATGTTTCCTGGGGAATACACCTTCCAAAACTTTTGCTGTCAAAACTGAGCAGTCAGCCTCATCCTAGGTGAGCTATTTACCTCCCATTCTATGATTCAATTTATTTTTGTATGTACTAGACAGTACATGCAGAAGCCAAGAGCCTTGATCCCATAAACAATGTGCAGTTCGGATACCTGATGAGGTTTGAGAAGGACACGTGTAGTTGAAACTGGAGCTCCAGCAGAAGGAGAAAGCGTATCCACTGCTGGGTGTTGGGGCAGCGGGGTGAACGCCACTACGGGAGCTACATCAGACAGAGCACAAGCATATTTGACAGTTGGTAAGGGCAGTTAAAAAAATCTCTCAAAGCTGTGGAGGCATTTTGCTTCTGGTTTCTCCATTTTCTCAAGGGTAGTTAGATGCTCATTTGGTACTGGGTGTGGAAAAGGCTTAACATTCTATCACATTTGAAGCACTCGTGTGGGAGAAGAGGGCCTACAGTAGGATTAGTGTTAGGTTTCCTCTGCCCCTGCTCTTTCCGATAAGAGTGGTGGCGTTTGCAGCGTGTGCACTCTTGAGGTGGCTCTTTGTAATTAGCCTGTAAGAAGTGCTCATCTTTCAGGGTCAGGCTGAAGTGAAGTGCAAGCCCATCATCTTGAGCTTGGCTAAAGAGAGGGGGCGGGTCTGCTTTTGTGTACCTCTACCGTGACCATAACTGTTCCCTGCCCTTATCAAGCTCCTTCTTCTTTATCTTCTTCTGCTCCTCACAGATCAGTAGATACCTCTTTCATCTCACCAGTCACTTCAAAATAATTCATGTAGTACAACTACAATCCCAAGACAACTTCCTCTAAAATAGCAGCTTGATACCATTTAGCACGATTCTCAGTGGGCCGATAATGAGCTCCAATCTGGAGTAATCCCAGATGGCTGGCCAGTTGACAGCCAGCACTGGGACTCAGCTGCTCACCTCGCTGTTGTAACTATTGGAGGGGACCAGGAAAACCTCTTGGCCTGTCCCACGCAGTGCTGTCATGATCTCATCCAGACTTTGACTTCGGGAACTTTGTGCAGCCAAGAACCTGAGTGAGCTCTTCAAACAGTATACCTGCGTCATATTGGAGGAACAGGATGAATCACGTGAATGGTCAGAGAATGATTTTAAGCACAAAATGTTATCACTGGGTTTTTTGACTTCCCAAAATCACTCTCTGTAATTAAAAAGTAAAAATGTCACTTCTAAAACAAGAAAATGTATGTGAACATGTGCAGACTTGCTTTCTGTAACCGAGTGAGGTTTTCAAGATCAGCAAAAATTAGGTATGACATTCTCTCCACAGAACCTTTATCTTTTTGCTAGAGGAGCTCTGCAGTAATGTAGGAGATAACAATCCAGCAATTTTTTTTTTCAGAAATCACCATACGACACCACATGATTGTCAACTTGTTAGAACATAACTGCTTCAAATATACCTTGTACATGTAAACATATACGATAGCTTCTATTTCTCAGGTGATTGGCCTATGACATGGCTGACAGGTACAGACTGCCCTGCTAATGATCTGTCGGGTGATTGGACTGGTGAAAGGAGCTACACGCCCGATGGCAGAAAAACTGCTCTAATTGGTCTATTTATAGACAGACCTGTGGAACCTCTATGAAGAATAATGGGATGAGCTGGCAGAGTCCCTTGGGCAGAAGACAAAAGTGAGAAATGTCTGCTCAAAGTGGAGTGTCATATCCAGGCCGTGTGATTATCTGTATAATGTCATTGTGAGTTGTCCACTACTTGTTTGCAGGCATATGAACGTGTAATGTTAGGGGATTATAATGAGATTGACAGAAATATAAGAGGTAGTGTAGGAGACAGGAGACTGTGAAGCCATCTAAAAGAACTTTAAATGAGCTATAAAGAGACATTATGTTAACCAACTGATAAGGTGGCTGATATGAGCACAGTTTCTGCAGTCCTATAGCATAGTTATGAGAGGCAGGCAGCAAACCCACACAAAGGGAGTCAGGTCTCCTCTCCAATGTCCACTGCTCAGGGGCTTAGGGTCTCCATTTCATTAGCTGTGAGCGTCACAGGAGGATTGTACATTAGGTCTTTAATTTAGAGTTTAGCCAGAGGCTGACTGTCTCTGTGTGTGTGTGTGTGTGTGTGTGTGTGTGTGAGTGAGTGAGTGAGTGAGAGAGAGAGAGAGAGAGAGAGAGTGCACACGTCTGTGAAGCTCCTTGACAAGCTGTGCTTTGCTGTGGATAGTGGCTAGGGCAGATGCTTGAATCTTAACAACAGTTCCCCCACTACAGTCTCCCCATTACAGCTCCCTCTCTATAGCCACCCCACTACAGTCCCTCCCACTACAGCCCCCCCACTACAGTCCCTCCCACTACAGTCCCTCCCACTACAGTCCCTCCCACTACAGCCCCCCCACTACAGTCCCTCCCACTAGTCTCCCCACTACAGTCCCTCCCACTAGTCTCCCCACTACAGTCCCTCCTACTACAGTCCCTCCCACTACAGTCCCCCCTCCCACTACATTTCCCCCACTACAGCCCCTCCCATTACAGTCCCCCTCCCATTACAGCTCCTCCCACTACAGTCCCCCTCCCACAAGATTCCCCCACTACAGTCCCTCCCACTAGTCTCCACACTACAGTCCCTCCCACTACAGTCCCCCCCCCCCACTACATTCCCCCCCCCCCCCACACACACACACAGTTTCTCCTTGATTCAGCTGAGTATTTAAGAAAAGCGGCTGGGAAAGTGGTCTTATAACAAGCACAGATATAATCACTGGGGTTGTTGAGGCTATCCATGACTGCATTTTGAATGTTATCCCAATTTAGTCCACCGAATGTAAAACACTGGGTCCCTTACACTGCAGATGACTTCACACAAGTCAAGGATACATCTGTGCCGGAGTGAAATACAGGCAGTTACAGCAGATTGATATATAACTTGCTTTGCTGTGCCCACGGTGATGAGGTCATGTGCTGAAGCCCTAGGCACACGGTGTGACCATGACGGTGTTTTGTAGTAGTCATGAGACAGAGCAGTGGGGTTGTCCCACTCAGAATAGGGCCACTGCTCGCCGGGTGCTGCTTGCTCCAGCAGTTGACTATGCTAGCATGCAGTAATGCAGTGGAGCCAGATTAATCTACAACAGCCTTGCACCTTAACCCCTTCTCACTCACCCCTCTACTTCTCAGTCACCCCTCTACTTCTCACTCACTCCTCTACTTCTCACTCACTCCTCTACTTCTCACTCACCCCTCTACTTCTCACTCACTCCTCTACTTCTCACTCACCCCTCTACTTCTCACTCACCCCTCTACTTCTCACTCACTCCTCTACTTCTCACTCACCCCTCTACTTCTCACTCACTCCTCTACTTCTCACTCACTCCTCTACTTCTCACTCACCCCTCTACTTCTCACTCACCCCTCTACTTCTCACTCACTCCTCTACTTCTCACTCACTCCTCTACTTCTCACTCACCCCTCTACTTCTCACTCACTCCTCTACTTCTCACTCACTCCTCTACTTCTCACTCACCCCTCTACTTCTCACTCACTCCTCTACTTCTCACTCACCCCTCTACTTCTCACTCACCCCTCTACTTCTCACTCACCCCTCTACTTCTCACTCACTCCTCTACTTCTCACTCACCCCTCTACTTCTCACTCACCCCTCTACTTCTCACTCACTCCTCTACTTCTCACTCACTCCTCTACTTCTCACTCACCCCTCTACTTCTCACTCACTCCTCTACTTCTCACTCACTCCTCTACTTCTCACTCACCCCTCTACTTCTCACTCACTCCTCTACTTCTCACTCACCCCTCTACTTCTCACTCACCCCTCTACTTCTCACTCACTCCTCTACTTCTCACTCACCCCTCTACTTCTCACTCACCCCTCTACTTCTCACTCACTCCTCTACTTCTCACTCACTCCTCTACTTCTCACTCACCCCTCTACTTCTCACTCACTCCTCTACTTCTCACTCACTCCTCTACTTCTCACTCACCCCTCTACTTCTCACTCACTCCTCTACTTCTCACTCACTCCTCTACTTCTCACTCACCCCTCTACTTCTCACTCACCCCTCTACTTCTCACTCACCCCTCTACTTCTCACTCACTCCTCTACTTCTCACTCACCCCTCTACTTCTCACTCACTCCTCTACTTCTCACTCCTCTACTTCTCACTCACCCCTCTACTTCTCACTCACTCCTCTACTTCTCACTCACCCCTCTACTTCTCACTCACCCCTCTACTTCTCACTCACTCCTCTACTTCTCACTCACCCCTCTACTTCTCACTCACCCCTCTACTTCTCACTCACTCCTCTACTTCTCACTCACTCCTCTACTTCTCACTCACCCCTCTACTTCTCACTCACTCTACTTCTCACTCACTCCTCTACTTCTCACTCACCCCTCTACTTCTCACTCACTCCTCTACTTCTCACTCACTCCTCTACTTCTCACTCACTCCTCTACTTCTCACTCACCCCTCTACTTCTCACTCACTCCTCTACTTCTCACTCACTCCTCTACTTCTCACTCACCCCTCTACTTCTCACTCACTCCTCTACTTCTCACTCACCCCTCTACTTCTCACTCACTCCTCTACTTCTCACTCACCCCTCTACTTCTCACTCACTCCTCTACTTCTCACTCACCCCTCTACTTCTCACTCACTCCTCTACTTCTCACTCACCCCTCTACTTCTCACTCACTCCTCTACTTCTCACTCACCCCTCTACTTCTCACTCACCCCTCTACTTCTCACTCACTCCTCTACTTCTCACTCACCCCTCTACTTCTCACTCACTCCTCTACTTCTCACTCACTCCTCTACTTCTCACTCACCCCTCTACTTCTCACTCACCCCTCTACTTCTCACTCACTCCTCTACTTCTCACTCACTCCTCTACTTCTCACTCACTCCTCTACTTCTCACTCACCCCTCTACTTCTCACTCACTCCTCTACTTCTCACTCACCCCTCTACTTCTCACTCACTCCTCTACTTCTCACTCACTCCTCTACTTCTCACTCACCCCTCTACTTCTCACTCACTCCTCTACTTCTCACTCACCCCTCTACTTCTCACTCACCCCTCTACTTCTCACTCACTCCTCTACTTCTCACTCACTCCTCTACTTCTCACTCACCCCTCTACTTCTCACTCACTCCTCTACTTCTCACTCACTCCTCTACTTCTCACTCACCCCTCTACTTCTCACTCACCCCTCTACTTCTCACTCACCCCTCTACTTCTCTCCCTCCCATCTTTCCATCCCTCTCACACTGTGGCTCTCCCTCTCTCACACTGCTTCGGCTCTCTACCTTCTCGATTGTTCCCTTTGGTTAAAATGATGTCCTCCACACTCCCTGGCCCCTCAGAACACCTTCCTCCCCACCCCTCTTCTCACACCCATCCAAAAATACACGGAGCACATCGTGCACATAAATATATACACCCCACCCCCTCCGGCCAGACAAATGCTTGACATTTCTTCCATTGGGACTCAAGCAACTGAAATAAAGCTGGACTAGAGGCTCCGGCTAGTTCAGCATGTTACTGTAAAAAAAAATTATGGAAGGCTGAAATACAGCTGCTTGTGATGAGATGCAAAAAAGAAAAAAGACAAATGTTCTGTAATATAGAACTGAAATCATATTACTTATTATGCATTACTGTAAAATGTATATTTAAGTGTCACGTTATGTCTCATAGTTACAGAGATTGTACTGTGTAAAGAGTACACTAACATTACACTTCAACTAAGCTGAGAACATGTTGTAAATGTGTTTTGTATGGCACACATTTGTGAGCATACAGTATTCCTCCTGCATTACCTCATGTCTCGATTTTGACACTGTGGAAGACACTCATCTAACTGAACTATGATGTAGTGGTGGGGACACTAACATGGGTTTTGAATACATCTTAAGTTCATGGTTTATGTTGCTATGTTTTATTTATTAAAAGCCATCATCTAAAGGCTTAGAACAGTATGGAAGTGATTCATCCTAACTGTTCAACCCCGCCATGGGGCCTCCCAAGATGGTCACCTGTACTAGTGGAGAATCGCGGTATTGCATCCATTCAATTCATTAGAAAAACTTTGCTCATAGATGTTAAAGGGGTAGTGTGGGGTTTTGTAGTCTTCTGAATTGGTTATTTTGATTATTTAGTTTTTCTTTCAAATGACTACTCTTAAAATAAACCCAGATATTTTACTGAGCCAAAATCTTCTAAAAACGTTTTGTTTCGTGCAACTTGGTTTTAGTTCCCACAGTGGAACTAAGCAGGCAGACCCTCCAGAAAGTCGCGATGTTGCGATTTGCAACTTCAACGCAACTTCAAGCAAACCCCACGAATTCAGGGCGGTGTTGCAACTTCAGCCAATCACCGCAACTTTCCCGCAAATTTGACAAATCACTAATGTCGTCTTGATGTGACGTCGACAAACTCCCGCCTTACTTCCGTATATACGTTCAAGAGGAGCAGACTGAAAGCAGCATGAGCGACGAAAATAACGGCAATATGATCGGGAAAAGCAGTATCCCGGTACACTACATGAAAGCGGGGATAAACTGTTTTTTTTTTTCCAGTGTTTTATTGTATTCTTTTATGTATTTCCAACAAGTTTAACATTTCTAGCACCAGCCCATCCACTCCAAGTGATTTTTCATTGTCTTTTAAGAGACGGAAAGTCAATTTCTGCCACCGAGCTGTTGCACTTCGAGGGATCATTTCTAGAAAGTGAGAGGGATCATTGTGCATTCTCTGTCCCAACACCTGTGTTTCAGGGGGCGGGGCATACAAAATCTTGAGAGGGATCATTCCAGCCCAAACTATTTCATACCACATAGAGTAAGAGAAATAAAATCATTGCTTGAAGTATTAAAACCAGGGGTTTTATAAGAAGCATAATACCCATGAATAAATAAATCAGGGTTGCCAACTCTCACGCATTGAGCGTGAGACACACGCATTTGACCGTCTTCACACGCTCACACGCCACACATCCAATTTCTTACGCTGAAAAAAAATGTAGTTTATTTATCTCTGATCCATATTACTAGTTCGCTCTGGCGCCAACTACTGGCGATCGATCTCGATATAATACTTAATTTGTGTCCATTTTACAGGCCGCCTGGTAACAACTTACATTCGCTAACCCCCCCGTCAACAATTAATGTTCGCCACCCCCTCCAGGTTCAAATCTCACTCCAAGGGATCTTGAAAAGTTGGCAACCCTGAATAAACAGGTAAATGGATAATTAAAATGGACTACTAAATAGAGGAAACCATACAACATTTACTCCCTATTGCAATGTACTCACAAAAAAGCAAAAACACACCGCAACTTCCATCGCAATTTTTTTGAAAAACACCCGCAACATCAAACATTTTAGCCCGCAACAATCACAAAAAAGGCCCGCGAAATCCTGGTGGGACTGAGCAGGAAATAAGAGTGTGCGTACAAGCCGAGGGAGCGTTTCTGTTGCTGTTAGCCTGTTTGTGTTAGCTGTCCGAAGGAGTAACATGAAGATGATGGGCAACTCTGAAGCCTCGACTCATTCTCCGTCTGCGTGTCTTTCTGACTGCGACAAATAGCATATTCTCTGGTATTTGAGGGTTGGTATGCCCAAGGACTGAGATGGGTTATTCGGGGCATGAATGGAATGAGGTAGAAACTCATCCAACTCAGACTCTGCACCTAACAAGCATGGCACCCTTTCCCACAACAGGACCAACTATGCCCGAGACAGACTATAGCAAGATGCCTTCACCCTAACATCAATATGGTTTGTCACTGGAGACAGACTGGGTGGTCTTCATGTTCAACAAGAATATTCAAATAATACATTTGATGATGATGATGATGCCATGTTGAGAGAGGGAGTGTGTGTGTGCATGTTTAGAGACCACAGGGTTTGCTAGACTTTTGCCGTGTGTGTGAGATCATTCCTGCTCCAGACCTTATATGACAACCCCCCCTCTCGGTCACACACTCCGCCAGAGCAGATGTGAGAAACCCTGTATTGGCCCTCAAGGGTGGTAGTGAGTTGAATATTCCATTTGAGCCAGTCCGTGACTCACTTGAGTCAACAACTCGGATCATTACATTTGTTAAAGTAATTACCATACAGTTTTTCGAGAATGGTCACCAAGAAGTACAAGCCATTTTAAATTGAAACTTCTTTTTACAGTTCCACGATATCTTTTTAATTGACACAAGAGCTCCCTATAAAACTGCCTCAAACAACTGGTAACTAATGAGTTTATGACAGTGGGAAAACTGACTATTAAAGAAATTAAGCCTTTGGTTGTAGTGAAGGTAGATTCAGCCTAAGGTGGTAGTGAAGAAACTCGCAGTGTGGCCTTGCGTATGCGCTAACGTCCACATTGCGGTTTAAGTAAGATGGTAGCGCCTCATTGACGATTGTGTATTTAACGTGCCATTAAAGTGGCAGTAATTGACAACAGCTGGAAGGCTACTGGAGGCACGGTCTGGTGTGTGCTCCTCCAGAAGTTCACCCTCTTTCCCTGCAGACCAATTGCTCACGGAGATACAAGGGCTCGTTTATGAGAGTCTGTCTGTACTGGGGCAGGAACCTCTTTGTCTTTTGGTTTCTGGTTTCCTGCATATCTTTTACATATCATAAGTAAAACTGCAGTGATAGTGAGTAAAGGAGTCATAATACAATGATCTTATGTGGAATGTACATTCTCTTAATTAGAAGCAGCTGTCATGTTCCTGTAATTACGAACCGCTTTATTAGGTACACTTCTATTAAAGATGCATTTTATACATATCAGGACAGCAGGATTCCGGTAGAAAAAAAAAAGCATTGATGAAGGGCTCAAATACAACTAACACAAACTGCAAAACAAGTGAAGAGCTATATAACAGCTCACCTGCAAAATGTAGGATGGCTTTTTAATGAAAATGGCTTTTTAATGAAAATGGCCAGTGAGTGTATCCGAATGATCCATGATCAGATCAGATAAAATATATTTGTATAGCGCTTTTCACAACACACGTTGTCACAAAGCGCTTTACAGGATTTACAAGGTTAACAATACTATGGGTCCAAATCCCTAATGAGCAAGCCAAAGGCGACAGTGGCAAGGAAAACTCCCTATGATGGTGGGGAATAGGAAGAAACCTTGGGAGAACCAAGACTAAAAAGGGAACCCATCCTCCATTGGGCGGCCCGTTAACACACAAATTACACAAAAACAAATTATACAATTATCCATGAAGCTCGCTTGTTTCATTCACTACTGTTAGGGGGAGTGATGCCCTTCACAGATGTTAAATATAGGACACCTGACTGAGGGGGTTATGATTTCCACCTTTATAGGACATCTGACTGAGGGGGTTATGATTTCCACCTTTTAAACTGCTGTGGAAGCAGTGATTGTACCACCATGAGGTGCTGAGTGGGGTCATCTTGAACTTCCCCATGGAAAAATGTCACCAGCAACGCTCTGTAGAGTTTTAAGATGTCCAGTGTGGTCTGAATAGGAAGAAGGTGCTTCAATCCGAAATAAGAAGAAGACAAAGGCAACACCTAAGCATGCAATAATCACGGTAAGTAAACAGCCTTAACTCCATCCTTGTCTTCAATGATACAGTCCCCTCAAGACAGAGCCCACCTCTCTCTGTCACACATACGTTCTCTCACATGCAAACACACACACACACACACAACACTGATTACCTCTTTTCCTTTTGTATCTTTTCTCATCTATGCATTTCTTTTTGACAGTCTGCATGTAAATGGGCCAGATAATGAGGAAGGAGACAGGAGATGTGCTACGAGAGGTGGGGTGGGAGGGGGTGGACTGATTGAGAGAATGAGAGAGAGGGAGAGAAACAAAAAGAGAGAAGGATCGAGAGAGAGACAGAGAGAGGGAGAGTTTGGTCAAAGCTGGAGCCCTTGACTCTTTGTTATCTCACCTGCAGGTGCTGAAGCGCCGTGAGGAACGGCAGCACTGTAATGTGAGTGACAGATATTGAGCATAATTGTCTGCTCCCGTTGCCGGGCTGTGTTGTGAGCCTGGAGCAGAGTTAGGCAACAACCAGGTGCAGGAGAGAGAGAGAGAGAGAGAGAGAGGAAGAAGCGGAAGAAGAAGAAGAAGGGAGGAACACTCAGAGACTCAGAGGGGAAAAAGACTTGATAGCTTCCTCTATCTTTCTTAAGAGGTGGACACTACAGACCAAGTTTTTTTTTTTGCAACTTTCATGAGAAAATATTTTTTCTTTCCTGAATAATACATTTGTAGTTGTTAACCAGCCTCAATTTTGTGTCCATGATGATGAATTTAATTAAAACAATTAACCTATGTGTATGAATGAAATACATATTTTTGGAGCTCTGGAAAGCAGAGGTGGGGACTCGAGTCACATGACTTGGACTCGAGTCAGACTCGAGTCAATAATATTAAGACTTTTGACTTGACTTGAAAAAATATTCAGAGACTTAGACTTGACTTGGACTTTTACACCAATAACTTGGGACTTGAATTGGACTTGAACCTGTTTACTTGCAAAGACTTTATTTTTTTTTACCTCAAATCTAAATTTTAAAACGCATATTAATATTTATAAAGTGCGCCCCATTAATTTCATTTCCGTCCTTCTGACACAGACCGGCGTTACACCAGATTCTGTGACCGTCGAGTTTTGTGACCACAGGGGGCGCTATTTCACAGTTTCTGTTCAGAGGCACAAACGCTTTACGAATGCTACGTAAACTACGCTGATGCACTTTCTTTACTCGTTTTGTTGGTGTCCACGAGCCAAAATATGACAGATGTTTATATTTACATTTATCGTCTCTTATGTACTTAAACAAGATTTACCATCCCCTCACCATTGCAGCCAACAAAGAAATCATGAATGGGATGTACAGGTGAGCCTTTTTAACTGGGGTCACCAATTCTGACGGCAGCCATCAGAATATGTGACCCCACTGAATCTCCAGGTAACAATAGTAGCCTACACCGTGACCCCACAATAACAGAAAACAATGAAAAAATAACCCTAACCTTTTTATACTTTATGATACTTACCTGGCAGGGGTGAGACCATGATCAGGAAGGTGGTTCGCCCAAGGTGAGGCTCAGCCATTGCACTCAGGCTGTGCTGACCCTTGTGAATTCCCCAAATGCGGGAATCTCGACTGCGTAATTTCTGGTAGTGAGGGACTGCGTTCGCACTCTCCCCTGATTATATTTTAGGGGCAGTCATGGCCTGGCAGTTAGGGAACTGGTCTTGTGACCGGAGGGTCATGGGTTCGATTCCCAGACAGGCCATGACTGAGGTGCCCTTGAGCAAGGCACCTAACCCCAACTGCTCCCCGGGTGCCGGGCTAGGGCTGCCCACCGCTCTGGGCACGTGTGATCCACAGCCCCCTAGTTAATCACTAGTGTGTGTGTGTGTTCTGACTGCACAGATGGGTTAAATGCGGAGGACAAATTTCGATTGGGGTGTAAAAATCACAATTGACAAAATATGGCACATTATTACATTATTATTATTAGTCTATATTTAAACATTTTATCCAAATGTTTAGAATAACCATTCGTAATGACAGCATCTTGCTTTCGATGATGCTTGCTATTTTCGTGTAAAATGATGTAACGAAACATTCTTGTTTAAGTACATTTATGTAATTAAGAGAAGATAAAATGTAAATGATCTGTCATCTTTTGGCTGGCGGACACCAACAAAACGAGTAAAGAAACGCATCAGCGTAGCATTCGTAAAGCGTTGGTGCCTGTAAAAAAAAAAAAAAAAAGACTCGAAAGGACTTGAAATTCCAAGTTTCAGACTTGGGACTTGACTTGACGGTTGCTTGTCTTGACTCGAGACTTGACTTGAGTTGACTGTCTTTGTTTGAGACTTGACTCGGGACTTGAGGATAAAGACTTGGACTTACTTGAGACTTGCAAAACATTGACTTGATCCCACCTCTGCTGGAAAGTGGGCAAAGTTTGGACTTGGCAGTTACACGTATTTATGAACCAATGCTATTTTTTGGGGGGTGGACACATGGTTTGAATTGCATTAGCTGTTAATCCTTTGAGACCAGGTGTGAGTGTGTGAAGCTGTACACCTTGAAGGGAGTGGACTGAACTCATGCTCCATAAATCGACCCTAGCAGCAGGTCCCTTCCTCTACACTTCTGCCAGGTTAGGAGACCGTCTCTCTCTCTCTCTCTCTCTCTCTCTCTCTCTCTCTCTCACTCTCTCTATTTTTTTTTTTGGCCCACCTCCACCCCCCCATCTTTGGAGGACAACTTTGTTTTTATGTACAGATTTAAATGGCAATTATAACAATTCTGTATAATATATAGTATAGTGATAATATATAGTGATAACAATATGCAAAGTGATAATTATTGGGGTTAGGTGGACCAAGAAAAGAGGGGGAGAGAAATAATAAAAAGGGAAAAGTCTCTCTCTCTCTCTCTCTCTCTCTCTCTCTCTCTCTCTCTCTCTCTCTCTCTCTCTCTCTCTCTCTCGCCAAAGGAAACAGTGGGCTTTTTTTGTTTTGTTTCCTTTTTTCCGCACTCTGCAGGCTCTGGAGAAACTTGAGTGAGCTCCAAATCTGTTCCTTGGTAATGCTGTAGTAAGCTGAAGTCCTGGCCACACCAGGCCCTCTCCATCTCTGCGCATGGGACTAGTTGGAGAGAAGATGAGAAAATCGTTCCAATAGTGCAAAAATCCAGAAGACCTCCCAATCCATAAAAAATTTATTCACCCTTTCTTAGAATTGGGGGGAAAATTCCACACACAACACTACATATATAATATATTGTATACTTGTTATTTCTTTAATTTCAGTTTTATTTAATGAGCAAACTTCCATAAACTGAACTATGCTTCACACGTAACATATTTGTGCTCATGGCATGATCCCTCATGCATTAATCTATAGCCCCCATACTCGGGCTATTTCTGGCCCGCGAGCTGTTTTGAAAAGTGTTTTTTTTTTTTAGGAATCTTTTTTTTCAATCGCGCTATCCGCTCTTATTTTGAAATCGCACACCGCGATCTCAAGACGATGCTCCTTTATGGCAACAACAAACACGTAGCAGACGCCCAAATGGGTTCACCCCCCCCCCCCCCCCCCGTTGACAGTTTGCGTTCGAAACCCCCCCCCCCCCTCGTAACCGGCCCCTTCAGTGATTGAAAAAATAAAATGTGGCCCGTCATCATTTCTGTTTGAGTACTCCTGATCTATAGTATTAGAGAAGTACCATTGGAATCTCATTCATAATCTCAATCCTAATCTCAAATTATAGGGTTTTGCTGGGTACTGAAAATATTTTCAAAAAAGTCTCAAAGGAAGTGGATAATAAGAGTGATGCTAGACAGGACGCTATGAAGGATCAGACCTCATCCGTGCTACGGGATTTGTGGCCACTACCCCTTTCTCTAGGCCTCTCGCTGACCCTTATAAATGCACACCCTGTTAAGAATGGCAAGCTCTTCCCTGAAAGCAATGCTCCTCTTCCTCCTTCACGTCCAGAACCATGAGGCAGCAATGAAGACGTCTTCACTGAAGGCCGCAGTGACAGTCAGGAGGAGTCGTAATGTTTGAGTTCTGACTGCAGTTTGGGGCTGGTGCAAAACGAATGAATCTGGTGACAAATGGATCAGCAACAATGCTTCTGCTCAGCACAGATAAGAGACCACCTCCATAATAGAATGAAGGGAGCTTTACTGTCAGGTCATTCAAGGCCTCTCCTACAAGCATACATGCCTTTCATTACACAGTGCTGTGAATGGGGAAGCTGAATGAACATTGCTACTTACCCCATGATTACAGGACTGAAAGGTAGCTGTCAAATGAAGACTGGCTGTAACAGACTGGGGGGGGGGGGGGTTCTATTGCACTGCCACCATGATGGGCAGTGTGTTTCTCCAAGATTACTATTAAGTGCATGTGTATGTATTTTAAAGGGAGATCAGAAAAAAGATCAATGAGGGGATAAATTCAGATATAAAAAGTCAATGTTTCAACCTGAGATTAAGGGTGTTCTGATATTATGCAATGCATCTCAGCTATAGTTGCTAAAATATTCTATCACAGACTAATTTTCCTTGAATAAAAAAAACAATAATATAGTTGGTGTAATGCCGTCATGGAGATGTCATGCAGGTTTGCTTGATGTTTTTGTGCACTGAGGTAGAGACTTGGGGAGATAACAGAGAGGTGATGAGGAATGGGGCCCTATCTCCTCCTGGGGCCCCTGCAACTCCTCCTGGGGCCCCTGCAACTCCTCCTGGGGCCCTGCAACTCCTCCTGGGGCCCTGCACCTCATACCTGGGCCCCTCACTGAGCTCCCAGTGGACATCAGTGGAGCACTGGAGTGGACAGGAGGAGGCCTGCAGAGGAGGACCAATATGGCAGCAGGAGTCATGAGGGTGGTCAGTATAGAGTGGTACAGAAATACACAGAAACAGTCAAGAATAAAACAATAAATAGCTACATTTCCCAGCTCCAACCATGTCACACTGTGCAAAGAGGTCTCTCTGTGTTGTCTGCAGTTAAAGCAAATTACGTCCTTACAATTTGTTACTTTGAAGGACTGAGTCAAATGCATTTAAAAAATAAATTTTCTATGGTTTTCAGAAGTTATTTTATGTATTTTTCCCTAAAACATGAGGCATTAATATACAAAATTGGATATGGGAGTGGACATGGGATATCTGTGGGTTAATACTGGCCAGGTTCTTTCAGGAGTAACACTGCACTGGGAATCACTGGCTTTAAAGTCTTTAAATGCTTTGCTCTGTACAGTTCAAAATCCCCATATAGAATTTCACCACATTAAACACATTTTCCTGCTTCTTCGTTGTGGGGCAGGCTGGGGGAGGGGCCATATTTAGGGTGTAACCCTGCTTCAACGAGGAGATGGCCTGGAAGACAAGCCTGAGGATTGATTATATCCAAATGGGTCCTGTAAAATGCATGATTGCTTAGGAAGTTAAGATGGTGAGTGTGAGGCAGGGAGGCATTTTGTCAGCTTAACACCAGCTTTTTTGATCTGGTGGGGTTCATGGCCCAGGCTGCCTCCTAATGTCTCCCGCTTTTTTGAAACAATACTCCTGTGTCTGATCGCAGTGATCTCCCCCCAATGACGACCCCTGACCTCTCAAGATGCTGTCGAGAGGGGAGCCAAAGAATGTGGGAGGATTTGAGCCTCTCTCTTTCTGTCTGTCTCTCTCTATGTCTCTCTCTGTCTGTCTCTCTTTTATGTCTCTCGCTCACTCTCTGTTTCTTTTTCCCATTTCCAAACTATGATTTCATTGCTGACATGTGCAAGCAATTATACCTAGCAATATAATCATGAGAACAGTGTATTTCTAAACCTTAAACAGACACAAACACTTAAAATATGCATGAAAATCTAGTCATTGTGAAATAACAATTCAATCCTTAGTTTTACTGATGGTTTTGAAGGCACACTGTTACCTTTAAGCAAAAAACAAAAAAGAGAAAAGACAAAAATCTATACCAGTTTAGAGGAGGAGATGCGGGGGGGGGGGGGGGGGGGGGGTTAGAGGAAGAGGTGGGGGTTAGAGGAGGTGGTGGGGGGTTTATAGGAGGATGTGTGGGGGGTTTAGAGGGGGAGATGCGGGGGGGGGTTTAGCGGAGGTGGTGAGGGGTTTATAGGAGGAGGTGTGGGTGGGTTTAGAGGAGGAGGTGTGGGGGGTTTAGAGGAGGAGGTGTGGGGGGTTTAAAAGAGGATGTGTGGGGGGTTTAAAAGAGGAGGTGTGGGGGGTTTAGAGGAGGAGGTGTGGGGGGTTTAGAGGAGGAGGTGTGGGGGGTTTAGAGGAGGAGGTGTGGGGGGTTTAGAGGAGGCGGTGTGGGGGGTTTAGAGGAGGCGGTGGGTAATTTTGAGGAGGACGTGTGGGGGTTTAGAGGAGGAGTTGTGAAGTGTTTAGAGGAGGATGTGTGGGGGGTTTAAAAGAGGAGGTGTGGGTGGGTTTAGAGGAGGAGGTGTGGGTGGGTTTAAAAGAGGAGGTGTGGGTGGGTTTATAGGAGGTGTGGGTGGGTTTAGAGGAGGCGGTGTGGGGGGTTTAGAGGAGGAGGTGTGGGGGGTTTAGAGGAGGAGGTGTGGGTGGGTTTAGAGGAGGCGGTGGGTAATTTTGAGGAGGACGTGTGGGGGTTTAGAGGAGGAGTTGTGAAGTGTTTAGAGGAGGAGGTGTGGGTGGGTTTAGAGGAGGAGGTTGAGGGGTTTAGGTTGAACACGTCTCCTCTGTTTTCTGTTACCATAGCACCAGGGCTTGACCAAGTGTGGTATTCGTGGAAACTCATCCCTGGCATTCTTGCTGTGGCAGGTATCACCATTACTTGCTCAAAGTGCCCGTGATAGAGGGCAAATTCTGCAGGTCCCGTGTTAAGTTTGCTGCAATTATTCATTTGCATATATGCATGTACTCATTTACATATACTTATTATTTACATACACTTATTATTTACATACACTTATTATTTACATACACTTATTATTTACATATACTTATTATTTACATACACTTATTATAAAGTGAAAGGTTTGGTCTGATTGCCATTCCCTTCCATGAGTGTTAGCTTGGGTTCACTGTCATAAAGCAGTAGCAGCTGTTTTGGCCTCCTGTGGTGGACGCCTGTGTGTGTGTGTGTGTGTGTGTGTGTGTGTGTGTGTGTGTGTGTGTGTGTGTTCACCTGAGTTACCACACCCATCTTGTCCATTGCGGAATTTCAAATTGTTCTTGACAAAAGGTAAGTTGCACTGGATATAACACACATCAAGTGAACAGAAACACTGAACACTGTCTTTTATACGTCCCTCATTGAAGATGCCCATTTTTTTAGAATGTGTTTTATATTACTGGAGCTGATCTGCACTTGTGCCTCTTGGATATTTGCAGCCACGGGTGAACGGTCTGGAGACGGCTGCTTCCACAGGATTAACGGCGGTTGATTTGCTGTACTCTAATGTGTTCATATGTTATAATAATAATAATAATAATAATAATAATCAGGGGTGGAAAGTAACTAATTACATTTACTCACATTACTGTAATTGAGTAATTTTTATGAGTAATTTGTAATTTTGAGTAGTTTTTGAAATATGTAATTTTTACTTTTACTTGACGTGACGGGCAGGGTGAGCAACTCAAAAAGGAAGCGATCACGCCAAGTCTCAGGGAAAGAGGATGGTTTAATAGAAAGTGTGCAAACCAAAAGCCCGTGCATGGTTCCAAATGAAGGAAATAATAACCAGCAGTCAACTGGTACAAAGACAAGACATATATAGACGAACAAACGACCCTCAGGTGAGACGGATCACGGGTCCCTCCCACCTGAGGGACGAACATCACGTGACCAAAAACAGGACCGCTGCCGCTGTAACCAGGGGCGACCAGCAGGGGGCCCCCCACAATGTGACACTTGAGTACATTTTGACCCAAGTAGTTTTACTTCACTACATTTGAACGCCCTCACATTACTGAGAAAAAAATACTGATGGTGAAAAATTTAATGCGGGCAGAAATTTAAACTTCTGAGTCCCAGAACTGAAGGCCAATTGCATGACTTTGCCTTGCGTGCGCCCTTTCCATTGTCTCATAATCAGGTCGTAATCTGGTGCACTTTTTCCAAAAAGATGAGATTGTTCTATCTTTAAATCTTCTATTTATCAGGTTCTGTGGGATCCTGTGGACATTTTATTGTGAAAAGTGGAATCCTGTGGGCTGTATTTGGAATAGTTGGATCCTGTGAGCGTTTTAAATAGTGGAATTGTCGTAATCGGTATCACCTGTTTATACCACCACGCCCACATTCCTCTCATTCTTATACACCAAACTACACTTCCTGGTTGCGAAGTATTGCCTCCATGTTGTTGCATACAGAGCGTTTATTCCTGTCTGTTTTCCCGTGTACCGAACTCTGCTTATCCCCTAGACTACGTTTCCCGCCTAACCCCTGGATACCTCTCGGACTCTGCCCTCACCTCTCGACCCCGGACTGTCCTGACCACCGCTACTCCGTTACAGCCCTGCACCAGCATAATACCGCTGTGTTTACTAAGTGGCTCGCTGTACTGAGTTGTGGGATCCTGTGGTCATTTTATATTTTATTTTGAGTTGTGGCAAACTGTGGGCATTTTGTTGTGAATAGTGGCATCCGGTGGGCACTGTATTTTGAATAGTTGGATCCTGTGAGCACTTACTTTTAAATTGTGGGATCCTATGAGCATTTTTTAATTTTTGATGTGGGATCCTGTGGGCATTTTATTGTGAGTAGTGGAATCCTGTTGCATTTTAGTTTGATTTGTTGCATCTTGTGGGCAATTAATTTTGTGTGCATTTTGTTTTTTGAATAATTTGTAATTAGTGTTGTCCGTTGGACAATAGGACTGAAAATTGTTTGCACTTTATGGTACAGGTTGTGACTGTCCTTGTGCTGTGAGGAAGTATGTTCCTGAGCCCAGCTGATCTTTTTGCAAGTGTGGATGTGCACTTAAATACACTTTGAAATTGATTAAAACAACTTGTGCTGAATTTGGTTCATGTAGAACTACTTCACTACTGTACTTAAGTAATAAAATGCTGTATCTGTACTTTACTGGAGTATTATTTTTTTCTCCTACTTCCACTTTTACTTCACTACATATTTTCCATCAGTTTAATACTTTTAATCTGATACATTTTTTACATGCTGTATAGTTACTTGTTACAATTATAAACATGTTAGCTGGCGCTGTCACCGGGTCAAGCGATCAGACTGTCTTATGAGAAAACTGTGCATGCTCCGGTCGCTTCCCGCCTCTGCTGCTGCCTTCACTGAACACTTGAGCTTCGTAATCTAGGGCTCTGTTCGAAATAGCCTACTACATACTACTGGCGTACTGATCGAGCCCCAAATCAGTATGCCGTATGTGACCAAAATGAAATTTTCCAGTACGAGAAACATAACCGGATGACCTACTACTTCCGCAAAATATTCCAGTACGCGAACAGAGCTATCTTCGTGGTGTACTGCATCCCATCATGCAATGCTACGTTCACGTGACCCCGTAGTATGCTTTGCTTTTGTCGCATACTGGAAACTGTACTACATACTACTACGAGGACCTGTATGCAGTATCCAGTATATACTGAGTCCAGTATGCAGTATCCAATATGTGGTAGGCTATTTCGAACAGAGCCTTGGTTCACTTGATGCGTCGTGACTGCTGCAAGGGTCCGCGTGGCAAAAATGACGCCATCGCGGTGGCTCTGCCCATGCGCGTTGGCCACGTGCCGTCGCGTCGCGAGGTCGTGCACCTCTCAATTTTTGTGTGTGCAAAGTTACTTGTACTTGTTACTTGCACTTGTAAGCCACTTTGAAGGTCCATTTTTAGTATTTTCAAGCACCTTCAGCTTAATTTACATATTTATACAAATACACATTATTCCAAAGAATTCGCTTTTTATCTCGTTTGGTAACAGCAGAAGAGCAGCACAAGTGCTGCATAATAAGCTTGTTGACTTTTTAATGTACATATATTGGCACCTTCCACACCAACATCGAGTGATCGTGGCGGTGAGGGTGAGGAAGGAGACCACCCTGGCCCTACGTAGAGACAGTGTTTGCGTTTGCTGGAGTGAAAGTAAATTCCTATAGGATGAAGTGCCATCTCTGCCTCCCTAAAGAAAAAATTCACCTTCGAACACATCAATGTAAGTTATAAATAAAACGCACAGAAGACACTCCAGTGTCAGTAAGCGCTAGTTAGGTTAGATATCTTTGCTAACTAACCTAATTATGTTCATGACGTGCTGCAGTATTCACTTAATATTAGCTGGCAATCATAAAGGTGATGTCACGCTGAGTTGTGTTTTTAGCAACAGTAAGCCGTGTCTCTTCATGCTGACTAATCAAGTGCCCATTTTTATAGTGTATTGTTTTTATAGGGTAAGGGCATTTATTAGACATGTGGACTCGAGTCACATGACTTGGACTCAAGTCCAACTCGAGTCACTAAACTGATGACTTGTGACTTGACTCGACAACATCACTGAAGACTTGCGACTTGACTTAGACTTTACCTTTACTGACATTTTCCTTGGACTTGGATTCGGACTTGAGCTTTAAGACTTGAAAATACTTGAAATCCTTATTTTAACTAGGCTGACCAGATTTGGGTTTCTGAAAAGGAGGACACCTTTTACAAATTTATTTTTTAGCGGCGCGTGTGTCGATAGTTGACGGGTAGGGGGGAGGTTAGCGTGTGTCAAACCCTAGACGTCGGATTGGCTACCATGTATGTGAATCAAAATACAACCATCAGTGCAGATGGACAATAGCCTGTCATTCATACACTACTTTTTAATGTCATGCGATCTACCCACACTTCCTTCACAAAATCCGGGGGGGTGTAGGTGACGACGACAATTGCAATGACATCTCACTCAAGCGAACCGAAACACTCAAATGCCACAAAGTTAGTTAGTCTGACTAACTTAATATACTACTAATCAACTGCATAAATTGTGTTAAATATTGAAATTACATCTGGTGACTTGACTAGGACTTGAAGTTTAAGACTTGGGACTTGACTCGAGACTTGATTGTGAAGACTTGAGACTTACTTGTTACTTGCAACCTAGTGACTTGTTCACATGTCTGGCATTTATTGAGGGTAAACGCAGGGCAGTAGGCTCACGCTTAGAATCCGACGGATGGATTTTACGTCCAAAATACACCTCGTTTTCTCAGCTAAATTAAGGCAAACTTGTACTTCTGTGTCAAACCTATGCCGTAGCGGGACATAGGTTATCTGTTTTTTGTGTATGAAGTGTTAAACCCAGTTTTTTAAGTTGCTACTTGTTTGTACATATAGAACACTTGTATTTGTGGTCTTTGAGATCTTTGATTTGTAAGTGATATATAAAAACAATTGATAATCAAACTTTGATGGCTTTCTTTAATTAATTCAGTACTTGAGTAATAAATTAAACTACTTGCAATACTTAAGTACAAAAAATGCTGAATACTTCTTTACTTCTACTTAAGTAAAGTTTTGATAGAGTACTTGTACTTTTACTCAAGTATGGGTCTCTGTCAGTACGGGAGATGTAGGAGACGGAATCTCCCACGGATGTTTTAAGATGGCAGACCCAAGCGCCTTGTCCGTGCACTGAATGATAGCACACACGCGAGAGAACAGAGACACGACGCACTCTGTATTCAGTGCCGATGTAGAGGGTGAAACTAAAAGTAACCATGGAGAAACTCGACGCGTATAATAGGGGAGAACTGAAAACAATAGCGGAAATACTCAACACGTAGCGAACACACAGAAAACCAAAAAAGAAAACCAAGGATGCCAGGGGAGGTAGATGGCTGGCAGGCAAACTCCGCAAACAAACAAAAAACACTTCCCAAGAACCAAAACCAAAATGGATAGGAAGGATAACAGCGGGAGGAAAACTTGAGAGAGGCCAGGGAGCGGCGCAGGAGGTACGTACTCGAAGCAGACAGAGAAATAAACAAAACAACTGAAATAAGCAATAGGCAGGGTGGCGAGACACCGAGCAGAGACAATACGATGAAAGCAGACAACTCAGCGGTGAGGCACTGTGTCTGTCGTCCTTAAAAACACAGGATGACTGGTGCGTGCCATCATCGCTGATTATCCTGTGGTCTGACTCGCGGGCTCCTCCTGGTGGCAACTGGAGGAACCGCCCTGGGACCATGATGATTTTCTGTCATTTTTTACTCTGTTTATTTAAGAAAAAACAACTGCAATGAAAAGAAGAAAATTCCTTTTTTTCTATGAACAATTCTATTTAAAAAATAAACAGAAAGAAAGAAATAGAAAAGATATCTAGTGAGGAGATCATTTTTATTCATTGTTGTATTTTTTGTGTATTCTACTTGTTTGGGCAACACGGTGGCTTGGTGGTTAGCACTGGGGTCTTGGGTTCAAGTCCCTATCTGAGTGGAATTTCCATTTTCTCCCCGTGTCTGCGTGGGTTTCCTCCCACAGTCAAAAAATATGGAAGTTAGGTATATTGGCATTCCCTGACTAATTCTCCCTGAGAGTGTAACTGTGTGTCTCTGTTAAATAGAAAAGCAGATGTCTGTGCATGAATGCGTGTGTGCTTGTATGCCCAGTGGTGGATGGTGCTCTGTCACTAGGGTCTGTCCTCTCTCCACTTCCTGCACCCCATTCAGTCCTCAAGGGGGCTGTGGTGTCTGGTAGAGAGTACACTGTGTGCAATTGGCTGCCGCTTCCAGTCGGTGTGATTGGTTGTGTAAGACATGTACCTGTGTTAAAATTGTAAAGCGACCTTGGCTATCTTGAAAGGCGCTATATAAATTGAACATTCATTCATTCATTCATTCAAAAAAGATTTATTTTCCTAATGTTAAGGCAAACTTTGTTTTGTTAGTTCCCTTGTTTTTAAACAAAAATATTGATTGTGATAATAAAGTATTTTGTTGTCACATACAATGTTTGGAGAAATTGAGTCCTAGATCTTTTGGATCTATGATCTATTAAAAAGTATCGGTATCGGCGATACTGGCCCTGTATTTACTTGGTATCGGATCGATACCACAATTCACAGTATCGCCCACCTCTAGTGCAAAAAATAAGTATGAACTAACCTACAACTGAGTGCAAAATAAATATTAAATTAAGAGCAACATTAAGATAAAAACTGTACAGATGAAAATATCAAATGTGCAATCAAAAAGAAAATGTGAGTGAGTGGCAGCGCAAATGAGAATCACCTCCTTAGCAACAGTTCTCTGGGTAACAGTACGTTTAGTGAATGAATCAGAAAATGAACGAGAGCTTTCAGTTCATGAACGAATCAGAAAATGAATGAGAGCTTTCAGTTCATGAACGAATCAGAGAGTAAACGAGAGCTTTCAGTTCATGAACGAATCAGAGAGTAAACGAGAGCTTTCAGATCATGAATGAATCAGAGTGAACGAGAGCTTTCAGTTCATGAACGAATCAGAGAATGAACGAGAGCCCTCAGTACAGTGAATGAATCACTGAACGAATCACTGAGCATGCGCAGTTCCCTCGCAATGAATGTGTCCGCCTCCAGATTCGCGTGTGATTCTGTGATTCACAGACCACACTGCAGTTCCCCTGCCAGCCTGCACAGTCGCTGCTGAGCTCAATTACTGATCTGAAAAAGGAACTAATCAGCTGAGGAAGTGATTCGATTCAGTTCGTTCACTCAAATGTTTCGTTCATTTGAATGAATCGTTCACGAACGACACAACACTACTTTGCGCGCTGTCGATTCGCGAGGTCGTGGACCTCTCGAATTTTGTAACTTCGCGCGTGCTGCGCCTCAGCGCAATGAACATAGTCATGTTTGCAGGGTTCATACACCTTTACAAGGTGGAATTCAAGCTAAATAAATCGCTTTATCACATTATTTAATGGTTGTTTATTTTCAAAATGCCCAATCTTAACGTCTTCATGTTCTCTCATGTTTCTTCCTGGAATTACAAGAGGTTTGTATTTGTTAACGTAATACAAGAGAACTGTTCAGTCAGATAGCTATTTGTTGTGAAATGAAGTAGTTACAATTTCAAGCATTTTCAAGTATTTAGCCTAAATTCCAACACAAAGCAACATTAAAATTCATCAGGTAAATGTTCCTTTCCCTGTTTTTGAGGGGTGTTTCTTTATACTACCACATATTGTTTCGGACAACACTGCATAGAATGTGATGCGGCAAGTATGAACCCTTCCGCCAGTCGCGGAGGTTCGCGCGAGGTGTGCGGAGTCGCACGCTATGGTCACTCGCGAAAGTATAAACCTAGCTTTTTAAGGTCCTTGCTTTCACTGGATGTGAAAGACGCCATTCATTTACATGCGTTCATTTTCAAATTCTGACGTGCCTAGACGTGAAAGCCTTAAAATAGAAATCACTATTGTGAGGATCATGTCAGAAATAACGCAGCAAACAGCGAACGTCCCGGGGATGTTCATGGACGTTCTTATTTGAGGTTTTTTATAACGTTTGCGATAGGATGTTCTTAGGCCATAACGGACGTTCCCAGCAGGTCCCCTCGAAGTCCTGGCATTCCGTTCCCAAAGACACATTCACAGGACATTCGGTGACGTCCCCGTATAGTCATTGAAATAACGTTATTTTTGTTACCTTTAGGGAACCTTTGAGAATGTCCGGACGTGGTCCCGCGACGGTTGTCATGGTGCGTGCGTGAAAGGCAGTCAGCTGATTCAAATTTTTACTCACTAGAGCAGGGGCGGAGTTTCAGTCGATCGCGAGACTAATCAAACAATCGTTCATGAGAGGCCAGTATGTATTTTCATAATAATAAGATACAAAAATAAAATTAATTATTTACACCTTTTCTGCTTTTCTGATGAATGCTGGGTATGATTTGCCACGGTTGCTAGGTTGTAACCAGGGGCTCTAAAGCGCGAAGACGAAGAAGCCAGAATGGTGGCAGCTGAAGAGATAATGGCGGAAGCCAAAAAAGCTCAAAAGTATCATGTAAATTCGCCACCCCGTCGAACACAAATTAAGTGTTATATCGCGATCGATCGATCACCAGTGGTTGGCGCCAGAGCAAACTAGTAACTCATTGAATCAGATATGGATCAGAGGTAAATAAACTAGATTTTTTTTCGTCGTGAGAAATCGGATATGTGGTGTGAGAGCGTGTGAAAACGGTCAAATGCGTGTGTCTCACGCTCAATGCGTGCTACCATACATGTCAGTTCAGTTGGGCACAGTGCATGTATAAGAAAAAGAAACAAAGGATACATCCATGTAAAACAAAAACAAAGGCACAATATAAAGTAAACACATCTTCCATTACCCGCATTTCTTTTTCTTTTTAGGCAAACAGAACATTTCAACCTACCAACTGTAAACTTTTTTTTTTCTTAACAGGCACATGCTACATCAGAAACAGTGAACACGTTATCCCCTTTTCGTTTCCCATGTCACTTGTTTGTTTTCTCTTTTTTTTCTCTACCTTCCCTTATAATGCAGAAATAAAAAGCATATTCTTCAATATTCCAAAACAATTCTGAACACCCTTCAAATAAAACACAAAAACATTGTCCTTAACCAGCGCAATCCAGGCCTCCAACCCGGTCTAATCTCTGTGTATGATAACTATTTGTCCACCTGGTAGAACCCCAGTCAGTGGTAACTCTAGGATGAACTCTAGGCCTGAGATTGTAAGTGGTAGTCAGTGGAAAGTCGGATGGGCCACCAACATGTGTTGGACTGTCAGTAGCACTACTGTCAGGGTCTTGGTCTGCAGTATAGTCATCGTCTGTCTGAAGTGTAGGCATTGTGCCTGCCCTGCTCCTCAAATCATAGTCCCCAGTTAATGGGATCTCAGTGTCATCGACAAACATCTCAGCTAGGGGCTGTGACAAGTCAACAAGGCCAGACTCAGGACTGTTCATGTGACCCTCATGAGTAGGTTCCTCTACCATAGCCTGGTCAGGTGCCGAACCCTCATCCTCTGAACCACTTTCCATATCCATTTGTCCACTTGCTCTAGCGGGATTCACTTCTGTTGCACTGTGAGACTCATGGTGCCTGAAACAGCTTGAGCTGTGCCGCAGACCATTCTGCGATTCTGCTGTGGTCCACGTGTGGAAAGGCTGGAGGTTCACGACGTGTACAACACCCACATCTGTGCCATCCATATTGGCTAGACGATAGTTGACCTCAGACAGCTTTTGAATAACACGATAGGGTCCAGCATAAACACACGCTAGCTTCGCAGTCAAGTTTGCAACTGCGTCCGAGCGGGGGTGAGTCTTAAGGTGGACTAAATCTCCAAGTTCATAGGTGACAGGCCGACGTTTCAAGTCATAATAGTGCTTTTTTTTTTTTACATTTTTACATTACATTTATGGCATTTGGCAGACGTTTGGCTTTTTACGTTTGTGACTAGCCTGTAGCGCTGCTCTAGCATGATCATGGGTCTCTCGTATAGACTGTTCGAGAGTCTGAGGCGGGGGCAGCAATGGGTCATCTGTACCATCAGTGGACGGCTGTGTCAGCAAGTCCACAGGGGTGGCAAGTTCTCTTCCATACAGCATTTTTGCTAGGCTGAAACCTGTACTTTCATGAGGGGCCGTTCTAAGTGCAAAGCAAATTTGTGGGATGTACTTGTCCCATGAGTTATGTTTATCCCCTACATAGGCTCTAATAGCTGTTTTTAGGGTGCGATTTACTCTCTCTGTTGCATTCGTCTGGGGGTGGTAAGCTGTGGTAAGACGGTGCTCAGACCCCACAACTTGCACTTGTTTGTCAGTACTTGGTTAAAAAGCTCACTCGTGAATGGCGTACCCGTCTGAAATCAGGTACTTCGGAGCACCATGCCGGGCAAACACCTCACTCTGAAACTTGCTTGCGGCGACTTGTGCAGTGGCCTCTCTGACCGCACACACCTCTATCCACTTGCTGAAGTAGTCGACAAAGACTAAAATGTAGGCATTTCCAGCTGCCGTGCGGGGCAATGGTCCTACAAAATCCACACTGACAACTTCCCACGGCTCACTGGCATGGACAGGCACTAACAGTCCAGCAGGTTTCTTTTGACTTGGCTTGGTAAGCTGGCACACTGGGCACGAGAGCACATATGTCCTCACATCCTTCCTCATTTTAGCCCAAAAGTAACGCAGGCGCATTCTAGCTAGTGTCTTTGTGATGCCTAAATGACCAGCAGTTGGGTGATCATGAAAATAACTCAGAAGGGAGCCTCTAATGGATTCAGGGGCATAAAGCTTCAGCTCCTTCAAAGGGTGTAGGCTGCAGCTAACTCTACTCTCTCTGTAATACAGGAGTCCTTCATGCACAACAAACTTAGTCTCCCAGTCTTCCTCGGACTCAGTACAATCCTCAAGCTTGTTCAAGATAGCCGCCAAGGCTGGGTCATCATGCTGAAGACGTCGTAAGTGCTCTTTGTCAGTCAGTTCCACTATGGACTGGGAACGGAGGTCTAGGCCTGCTATGACTGCATGCTCTGGAAGAAGGTCAGTGGGGCCCTGATCTGACTGCACGGGGTTACGCAACAATGCATCTGGCACCTGATTTCTGGCACCAGGCTTGTGAATAATTCTGATGTCAAAGTCTTGGAGTCTTAGGCACCATCTCGCAAGTCGACCTGATGGGTTTGGTCGAGACATGAGCCACTTCAAGCTGCTGTGGTCTGTATAGACCGTAACTGGAAGCCCTTCGACATAAGCTGGAACATTAACAGATGGCCCAGTGTGGCTAATGTGATGGGGCGTGGATGCACTATGTGGGTCAGAAAATGTGACTGCATGACTAGGAGCACAGGGCTCAGGTCCTTTTTTCCACTGCTTAAGAATTTCAGTCTGCATGTGCAAGGAACTACTCAAACAGTCTCTAAGAACCCCCATTTCCTGTCTCAACAGGTTCATTTGCACCTGCATATCACTGGATTGTGGTTGTGGACTAAAGTCACGCGGTTCACAGTCCTCTTCGCTATCAGACATTTTATCTAAGTAATTATTCAATGTTACGCTATTTGCCCCAAAATACTGTATACACCAGTACAAAGCAAAGAGATGTAGCAAAAACAGAATAAGTATATAGAAATTTATATAACAGGTTCAAATCAGTAATAGATCAACTTTTTTTTTGACGTTTGTTAGAACTCAGCTTTTTATGAGGAAAAAAATTAATTGTACTGAAAACACCCTGTTTAACCGACTGACACGAAATGAGTACACCATATTTTTCCGTGATATTTCCGTGATTTTACCCTTTTCAATGATATATCCCACCTGTAAGATATATTATGATTATATTAAGATATATTATAATATGCATTATTAAGATATATCCTGTAAAATGTACTACAGAGCGAGCAATGTCTAGAACAGTCTCTCACCAGTCCCACCGCTGACGTCACGCAGCAGCAGCTCTGAACACGTAGACGGTTCGCAGTTGAACACACACTACGAACTGAGAGTTCAATTGCTGGGTGAAAAAAACTGTTAAGTGAAAGATTCTGTTAAATCGGGGAAAAAAACAGGCAGTAGTGAGGACAAAGTGAAAAAAATAGTCCCATAAAATGCGTGAGCTTCCCGCGCGTGGCTGCTACGTAAACCGACGGGCGAATAAACAGGCAGTCCAGTCCAGTCACCAGGTGTGCGAAGTTTCGCGGTTGACACACAATGTCCCAAAAGTTCCGTCCTACTTGCCCAAATCCCCTTTGTACAAAAATAAAGAATGAAGAAAAAATGTAGATGTCCGTAGATTAATACAGTCCATCAGCTCGAACTCAGCACTCCAGCACTAGCATTAGCCTAGCCAGCTAACCGCATCCAGCATTAACAGCGATCCACGGCAGGGAGACAAAGTGAAAAAAAAAACGGGTGCACTCATTGAATAAAATCGAAAAATATGGTTACAGTTCCACGCTCGGTTCGGGATCTCCGCACAACGAACTCACGATGAAGTTCGTGACTAGTTAGCTAAATAGGTTAACATCCCGCGCTAACTAGCTTCATCCGAGAGCCAAAGAAAAAAAAAGTTCGCGCGCCAATTTGTAATGGGTGAAAAACGTGTAGCGGAGGAGCCAGCAGGGAAAATACCTCAGTTCCTGGCTTCTCTGGAGGCACACACACAGGACACACACCGTGCGGGGTAAAAGTGGTGTTTAATAGGGCAGGAGTCACCCACGCATCTCACCATTACTGTCCAGATAACTCAGGGTAGACACAGCAGACCAGAGGCTATGTTACAACTAGCTCGCAGTCCCGCGCAGGATACCCAACAAGAGCGTGCATGCGCAGTGGTACAGTACATGTAAATCCACCATTACAGTGTGCTTGTATGCCCAGTGGTGGATGGTGCTCTGTCACTAGGGTCTTATCACCTAGAGAGACGCTGCTTCCTGCTTCCTGCCGACGCTGCTGCGGAGCGAATTTTGAAATTGTTTTTCTAAAGTGTACTAATCTGTTTACGTGCTAATCTTAATTTTTTGCCTTCCTAGATAATTTTTTACAGATAGTACTTCCACCGTCAAGATGGGCAGTTGAATATTCCGGCCGATTTCGATAAATTCATTAACAGCAACACAGTTTATTGAAGCCCACTCGCCATCCTATCCAGGAGAGTTAGACAGTCTAACCAACTGCATAGAGAATACCTGCAGATCAGCTCTAGATATAGTAGCTCCACTCAAATATAAAAAGACTAGATCTAAAAAACTCGCTCCGTGGTACACTGACCAAACTAGAAACTTAAAACAAATAGCACGTAAATTAGAGCATAAATGGCGATCTACTAAGTTGGAAGTATTTTATTCTACTGTGCCTGGAAGGATAGCATCATTGACTACAAACGGGCACTTGCTAAAGCACGCTCAGCATACCTAGCCTCACTGATAGAGAAAAATAAACACAATCCTAGATTTCTTTTTAATACTATTTCCAAACTTACAAAAAATCAAGCAGGTGCAGAACCTCAGATTCCAGTAAACCTCACTAGTAATGTATTTATAGATTTGTTTGATAATAAAATTGAGAATATTAGACAAAATATAAAATCTTTTATTAGCAATACAACTGGTATGTCATCTGGTTTGGTTGACATCGATTTAAATCGCATACTGGGAGAAAAACTTGATGCTTTTCATCCACTCCCACAATCAGAATTAGAGAAAATAATTTCTTCCTTAAATTGTGCTACCTGCACACTAGACTCGGTTCCATCAAAGTTATTAAAAGAGGTATTACCAGCAGTAACTGAACCTCTTCTAACTATAGTTAACTCATCCATTACAATAGGTCACATGCCCAAATCATGTAAATTAGCAGTTATTAAACCTCTGATTAAGAAACCAAATCTTGATCCTACTGTACTATCTAATTATAGACCCATTTCAAACACATCATTTATATCTAAGATCATAGAAAAAGCTGTTGCCCAGCAATTATGCCTATATCTGCATAGGCATCACATATTTGAAAAGTTCCAATCTGGTTTTAGGCCCCATCACAGTACTGAAACAGTATTAGTTAAAGTAACAAATGACCTCCTCCTTGCTTCAGATCAAGGTTATGTATCGCTGTTAGTGCTTCTTGATCTTAGTGCAGCTTTCGACACAATTGATCATAGGATCTTGCTAGAAAGGTTAGAACGCTGGGTTGGAGTCTCTGGCACAGCCCTTTCATGGTTTCATTCTTACTTAACAAATCACTATCAGTTTGTAGAGCTCAATAATATTCCATCCAAACGTACAAAAGTTAAATATGGGGTCCCGCAAGGCTCCATTCTAGGACCACTATTATTTACATTATATATGCTACCATTGGGCACAGTTATAAACAAACATGGTGTCAATTTTCACTGCTATGCAGATGACACTCAACTTTACATATCAGCCAAACCTGATGACAAACTCAGTTTAAGAAAAATTGAGGCCTGTGTAAGAGATATTAAATGCTGGATGTCTCTAAACTTCCTCCAACTTAATGAGGACAAAACAGAAGTTCTCCTTCTGGGCCCTAAGGCCTCAAAACAGAAAATTCCAGATCTAATGCTTAATCTCGCAGGCTACCCCATTACACCTGGCACAGTAGCCAAAAACCTAGGCGTCATACTCGACTCTGACCTATCATTTGATAAATACATAGATAATACTACTAGGATAGCTTTTCTACATCTCCGTAACATTGCTAAATTAAGAAATGCATTATCACAGGATGATGCGGAAAAATTGGTGCACGCCTTTGTTAGCTCTAGATTAGACTACTGCAATGCACTACTGTCAGGATGTTCAAATAGGAATCTAAATAAACTTCAAATAGTTCAAAATGCCGCAGCGAGGGTTCTGACCAGAACTAGAAAATTTCAGCATATCAGTCCAGACCTATCAGCCCTGCATTGGCTCCCAGTTAAATTCCGTATTGACTTTAAAATTCTTTTATTAACTTATAAAGCATTGCACGGGCTTGCTCCTGAGTACCTTCAGGAACTTATTTCCTATTACGAACCCCTACGCCCACTAAGATCACAGGGTGCTGGTCTTTTATTAGTTCCAAAAATTAATAAGGTAACAGCAGGGGGAAGAGCCTTTTCTTGTAAGGCCCCCCAGCTTTGGAATAATCTTCCTAAATGCGTCCGGGACTCCGACACAGTCACAATCTTTAAGTCTAGGTTGAAAACCCACTTATTTAGTTTAGCGTTTGATAATTAATATCCCCCCTTAGATAAAGGTACAGATCCAGGGGTTCACAGGCGAAGGGTTTTATGGTAGACTGGGGCGCTGGTGCTGTCGTCCTGTCACTGCTCGTGGTCACTCAAGTTTGTTGACAGTGCAGTGGACGGATGCCATTGTCTCAGAATGCCCCCAAGCCTATGTTACCTTCTGGTTCTGCCTTTTTAGCTAGGCTGTAATAATTTAACTAAATGCCGGAGTTGCTGCCACACTCCGGAAATGTTTATAATTTCACCTGTCCTGTATATGTCCTCATACAGAGCTAATTTTCCCTGTTTCATTTCTCCACATGGCTGCCCGCCTGCTTGAGGAAAAATGAGATGAGGAGACCAGCGATCCATCCTGGGCCAGCCACCTCCTGCCTAACCGGATGCATACATCATGATGGACATTATTACATATTTTTCCTTTTCTTTCTCTTCTTTCTGTCTAAATTGTTGTTGTTGTCATGGTGACCGGTGTTGGCCAGAGGAGGATGGGTTCCCCCCCTGAGTCTTGGTTCCTCTCAAGGTTTCTTCCTCATGCAAAAAAACTAGGGAGTTTTTCCTTGCCACTGTCGCCTTTGGCTTGCTCACTGGGGGCTAGGACTCGGCACTTGTAAAGCTGCTTTGTGACAACAACTGTTGTAAAAAGCGCTATATAAATAAAATTTGATTGATTGATTGATTGATTATCACTACACTACGCTACCAAATGATAAAGTTATATGAATCACCGCATTAACACTTCAATAGTAACATTAACTGATGTTGATGGTCTCAGCCACAGATAACAACAGCCGACGATAGCGTTTTGCTATAAGTAGCTAGCTACATTAGCAAGTTAATGCCAACTATAGCTACCTCAATCAATCAAATTTTTAATTTTACGTGCTATTTGTTTTAAGTTTCTAGTTTGGTCAGTGTACCACGGATCGAGTTTTTTAGATCTAGCCTTTTTATATTTGAGTGGAGCTACTATATCTAGTGCTGATCTGCAGGTATTCTCTAAGCAGTCGGTTAGACTATCTAACTCTCCTGGATCAGATGGCGAATGAGCTAAAGCAGTTAAATCAGGGAGGGTTTCAATAAACTGTGTTGCTGTTGATGAATTTATTGAGCGCTTTATACACTGCTGAGGAGACGGGCGGGTATTTATGTTAAGGTAAAGATCGAATTGGACTAAATAGTGATCAGAGATTGCTACGGTTTGCGGAAGTATATTTATATTATCTACATCAATACCCAGCGTTAAGATTAGATCTAGGGTATGATTTCGATAATGTGTAGGTCCTACTACGTTTTGTATAATGCCGACAGAGTTCAATATAGAAGTAAAAGCCCTTGTCAGTGGATCCTCCGCATTATCAAAATGTATGTTAAAGTCTCCTACCATTATTATTTTGTCACTATTTTGTCACTACTGCTAAATTTGCTGCAAAATCGGTGAAATCGTTTAAGAAATCTGAGTAAGGCCCTGGTAGTCTGTATACATTAGTTAGGGAAAATGTACTTTTATTTTCAGATGGACTAATTACATTAATAGACTGCATCTCAAATGAGTTTGAGATATCTAGGTATTTCTGATGAATTTCTAAATAATCACGATAGATTATACATATTCCTCCTCCTCTGCCTGACAATCTAGGTCTACGTATATAATTATATCCCACAGGAGTGGCTTCGTTTAGAGATAACTAATGACCAGATTGAATCCACGTTTCAGTTAGACAGAGAATATAAATTTTCTGGTCAGATATAAGTTTATTCACAAAAACTGCTTTTGAGTTGAGCGATCGAATATTGATTAATCCAATTTTTAGATCGGTCATATAGGTAATAATTGGATGTGAAGTCTGAATATTAGTTAAAAACTTAGGACGGACTATTTTCTTATGATTTAGTTTAACCCGGGGCACAGACACAGTCTCAATCCTATGGGAACTTGGTGACACCTCTAAGCAGCTCGCAGACAGGTTTAGCCCGTTAGTCTGCGGCCTGGTGGTGACTCTGGTTAGTCAGCAGCTCCTAGTACTACACTGCCCACTAACTAACAGGCTATGGGCTATGCTGCAAGATTACAAGGCGGCACCATCCCGGGTGGGGTGGACACCGTCCCTGCCCAAAAGACCAGGCTTGCCCTCGAACTCTTTCCAATTATTAATAAAGCCCACTTGATTTTCAGAGCACCACTTGGACATCCAGCGGTTTAACGATGTGAGCCTGCTATATTGCTCATCGCCGCGCCGCATTGGGACGGGGCCAGAGCAGATTACGGCATCGGACATCGTCTGGGCTAATTTAATCACCTCTTTAACATTAGCTTTAGTCACCTCTGTCTGCCGCAGACGTATATCGTTGGCCCCTACATGAATAACTATCCTAGAGAATCTCCTATGGGCTAACAGTCTAAGGTTGCCACTAATGTCCGGCGCTCTGGCTCCCAGTAAACAGCTGACTGTAACCTCTGGAGCCCCTACAGGTATAGCTACTTTCACGTGCCGGACTATAGAGTCTCCTATCACCAGAGTCTGTGGGACAGGCTCCTTAGCGGGTGTAGCACTGAGCGGGGCAAACCTGTTGGACACGTGAACCGGGGAGTGGTGCTCTGGTGGGCTAGCGCTGGCGTTAGCGTTAGCTGCAGCCCTCGCTCTCCGACTACGCCACCAAGACGTCACCCATTCGCCCCGCTGTGAGGGCTCTATCGGCGGAGGCGCTAGTTCTCCCTGGCACGTCCACAGCTACAACTGACTCTGTCTCTCTATCCCTCAATAATGAGTGGACGCGGCGCTTTAAACTTTCCACTTTCGCCACGAGAGAATTTGTATCAAAAGCTGATTTGTAGAAGCAGAAAGTTTGTCAGTGGCCGGAATAATCAACTGCCCATCTTGATAGTGGAAGTACTATCTGTAAAAAATTATCTAGGAAGGCAAAAGGTAAAGATTAGCACGTAAACAGATTATTACACTTTAGAGAGACAATTTGCTCCGCAGCAGCGTCAGCAGGAAGCAGCGTCAGCGTCAGGCTTCTGTCTCTTACGTGCTCCACTGAGAGACTCAGGAAGTCTTTTGTTCCTCGTGCGATCAGACTTTATAATGCAAGCAGGTAGATAAAGTGGCCATGTGTGTTCAAACATGGAGCAACTTGGTGCACTACAGGAGGACTATGAATCATTTGTGTCTAATTAATGTTAATATTCTAAATGTGCAATATTTCTATTGTGTGTAATGTTATTGCTGCTGAATGCTACTGAGAACTTAATTAATATTTAATTAATTAATAAAGTACCTATCCTATCCTATGTGACGTTGATTCAACGTTGAAATGCCTGCTGGGGATGTACAGCTTATTTTTTTAAAGGAGACATTTTGTATACAATAGTTCCAGGTTTCTACAATAAATAGTTCATTGAACAAAAAAAAACCTTGTAATTTCTTTAAGGGGCAGTGTGTCTTTTAATAATATATGTAACAAACTGTGATACCGTGGTATTTTCTGAGACGGTTATCATACCGTGAAAATCTCATACAGTTGCAACCCTAGATGGAGCTTTGTCATAAAGATCATGAATGGTCTTCTTGAATGCTGCTGACTTATTCCTGTACTCTGCTTGAAGAAAGTGTCTACTAGAAACTGGCAGGAGATTCAGTTCAGTCCATCTTCAACTTGAATAAGAACAACTGTTTAATCATTAACGACACCAGCACAGAATCTGCCCTTTCTCCACCTCACTGGTGTCTTGGTTGAACTGGTGTTCTGGGCCCATTACTGATACACTCGTGGCCCCAGCCATCTGGTCTGTCAATCTATAATCCAAAAAAACTTTTGAGAAATCAATCTTTGGGTACTTCTTGGCTCAATCATGACAGTTCAGCATGTGAGCCTTATTAGCTTATTTAGCTAATTTATTTTTTTATTTAGCTAATATATTTTATTCATTATTCATAAAAACGGCAGTTCAATTTTAGTACAAAACATTGTCTCCATAGAAATAACATAATGTATAATATATATATTATATAATGAAGAGAGGATGAGAGGTTAGTGAACTAAATAATTATAAAATAGGTGAATCACTACTAAATATAAGGAAACCGAGGTTGGTGGTCTGCAGTAATTATCCAGCTATTGAAGTGCAGCAGTGCAGTGCTCTATAAAACACTGTCCTATGAGAACTTATGTTCACTGCAGAAATGGTATCAGTGCAGTTAAAGCAATATGAAAATGTTTCTGTTGTATACCAGAGCTCTCTTGTGTTTTCTGTTAGTTTTTTAGATGAACAATGATGGAGTGCAAATCATGGACACCACAGAAGGACTAATAGGAGTATATTACTGTAAGAGTGTATTAGGAATATATTAAGAGAATATTAGAATGAACAAACTGGAATTTATTTTACCAGCACTACGTTGATATGACCCAAAGTGAAACTGAACTTTAGCTTTTTTTTTCTCCCTCTCCCTAGTATTTCACCACTTAACACACTGAAACTGCATATGCACAATATGCCTTTGCATTACCTGTATACTGAGCTTTTAGGAATTGAGGATCTTGAGGATCATCACATGGTCAGATGACAGGCAACATGGGTCTACCAGCAACATGTGCCACAGTTTAGAGGAGCATTCAGTGAAACATGATGCATTTTCCTTTTGTGTATCAAATCACCTGAGCCTGGACACTCTAGCACATACATTCCTATCTACACTCCAGCATGTGCATACCTATCTACACTACAGAGAGAAATGGAAGCAGGATCTTTTAGCAGGAGAGCGAGCAGAGGGAATGGAACTGTATTGTGAAAAACACACATTTACGTGGCTTGTCATGATAGGACTTAGCACTCCTTGATCACGTCATGATCAACCATGATCATGACTTTTGCGTCAAAAGGGCCCGTTACAAAATTAGCAAATATTCTACACATTAACTGTCAGTAGACAAACTTTGAGATTAGACACATCTTTAATACTATTCCTATGTGACTTGTGTGAAAATTGCTGAAAACATACAAGCAAGCAGGGAATGGATGTTAGCACATGGGGTTCTTTCATATTCTGCACAGCCCACCCTGCCTCTGCTGAGAAAGGTTGGAGACCGAATGGCTTCCACACAGAACAAATGTATGGTTCCCTTGTCCCTCAACTCTACTGAAACCCTCCTGCGACAAGCTGTTACACCTACATCCCCTGTTGTTACCAAAAGTGTCCTGGACTAATGGTGTGTGTGTGTGTGTGTGTGTGTGTGTGTGTGTGTGTGTGTTAGAGGTCTGGTGGGTGGATGGGCGCATGTGTGAGACATTCTCAAGCTGGAATGTGTGTGCAACATATCCCGCTGTGACACAAGAACTGTAGGAGAAAATGATGATGAAATTGGAGAGGTCTTCTGCAGAGACGGCAGTCCTGCACTGATTATATTAGTGGCAGTGAGCATCGATCTGTTCTAGCACTTAAATTTCAAGCGTGACAAAACTAGTGGCAAATTAATTGTTCTCTGGAATATTATGCATCAGAGTACATTAATCCTTTCCTGCACGCCACATGAATACTAATAGTCCCTCCAGACGTCTCCTCACCGTCTCATCCGTTTCTCCACTGGCCCTTTTGCTTCAGCCTGCTGCTGCATTTTTATTTTCAGTCCACATTGTTGTTGCTCACTTCCTTTGTCTCACAACAGAAAGTGACATGAACAAGTTGTGGAGTTCATTAATATTCCTCTACTTCTACCCTTACCTGCTCTGGCTGTAATTCCTGCATGCTGCAGAAATTGAAGCAAGATGACTTAACCCATCCCACCTTCCTTAACCCATCCCACCTGCTCTTAACCCATCCCACCTGCTCTTAACCCATCCCACCTTCCTGCCAGCTCACGCAAGCCCGGCATGACAAGGGATAGAATTTTTATTTGTCACAATAAAATGTGTTCATACAATCGATTCCAACTGATATGCCTGAGCAGCGCCCATGAAGCAATGTTTCAAATCTGTGTTTTTAAAAGTTCGTTGAGATTAGTTAGGTTAGTTTACACATTAATGGACACCGTGACAAGTGAAATGCTCCTACAAGTGTACCTGTTCACTTGATAACCTGTACCATCAAGAGGTAAGAGGTTAGTGCTGTTTAAGGTAATCCTGTGATCATTTTAATATGCAATCTGATAAGTGGTGGACATAAACATCTTGTAAATCTCATTAGCCTTATATCTAAAGGAACAAAGTCTAGACACCAAAAATGTGTAACGTGGCTCGCCCCACGGAGCGAGGAGACGGACACAATCGCTGAGATGAGCGAGATTTAATACGGGGAATACCAAAAGCAGAGTCGATTATACAGGCATGGGTCACAACGGGCAGGCAGTCCAGACATGAAATACGAACAGACATAATGGTACTAAACACGACGGGGAAACACGGAACAGGCAGGAATACAGGCAGCGGAAACAATACTCACAACGAACAGGTCGGAACAAAGTACAAGGCACACAGTAGACAAAATCACGGATGACACGACTGGGGAATGACGGGACTTTATACATAGAAACTAACTAGGGACAGGTGATGGCAATGACACTGGGCATGGTAACAAACAAGGAAACACGAAGACAAACGAGCAGGGCGGGACAAACAGGCAGGGAACACGGACATGAGGGAACCCAGAGTGACAGCTACGAGAGGGGGCGTTGCCCTACGTGACATAACCCCCCCTCAAAGCGTGCCACTCCGGGGCACGCAAGGGCAGACAGGACAGGGACAGCGGACACAGGACAGACCGGAGGGACAGGACCAGACAAAACAGGACGAGGGACCTGGGACACGGCATGACACGGGACACAGGGAGACCGGATAGGGCCAGGCACAGGAGCAGGGCTGGACAGGACAGGACCGGGGACAGACACTGGAGCGGGGCCAGGGGACAGGGCAGAGGTAAACACTGAGACAAAAACGGCTTGGACTACAGAGACCGGCACAGGAACAAAGTGGGTCAGGACTTGGGGAACAGACACGGGGACAGGGACCTGGAGGAAACGACCAGACACAGACACAGGGACGGGCACGAGGACACGAACAGGTACACACACAGGAACTGGGACCAACACAAAACCAGGGACAGAACATGGGAGCAAGGGGAACATGGGCAACGAGACAGGGGCACATGGCAGAGCAGGGGGCACAAAGAGTCCAGGCCCAATAGAGGGCAGCACAGTCTCTGGGGACACAGGCGCGGCCGGGCGGCGGGTAGCGGGCACAGGCGCGGCCGGGCGGTGGGCAGCGGGAACTGGCAGGGTCCGCTGGCGGGCAGCGGGAACTGGCAGGGTCCGCTGGCGGGCAGCGGGAACTGGCAGGGTCCGCTGGCGGGCAGCGGGAACTGGCAGGGTCCGCTGGCGGGCAGCGGGAACAGGAGCCGGCGTGGACGACCCCTCCAGGGTCGCGGGGACAGGAACCGGCGTGGACGACCTCTCCGGGGTCGCGGGGACAGGAACTGGCGTGGACGACCTCTCCAGGGTCGCGGGGACAGGAACCGGCGTGGACGACCTCTCCAGGGTCGCGGGGACAGGAACCGGCGTGGACTGCCGACGGGCAGCGGGGACAGGAACCGGCGTGGACGACCCCTCCAGGGTCGCGGGGACAGGAACCGGCGTGGACGACCTCTCCGGGGTCGCGGGGACAGGAACTGGCGTGGACGACCTCTCCAGGGTCGCGGGGACAGGAACCGGCGTGGACGACCTCTCCAGGGTCGCGGGGACAGGAACCGGCGTGGACTGCCGACGGGCAGCGGGGACAGGAACCGGCGTGGACTGCCGACGGGCAGCGGGGACAGGAACCGACGTGGACTGCCTACGGGCAGCGGGAACTGGAACCTGGGGTGAGGAGATGCGCTCGGGGGGCGGAGCCACCAAGCCGACGTCCTCGGGGGGCGGAACCGCCAAGCCGACGTCCTCGGGGGGCGGAACCGCCAAGCCGACGTCCTCGGGGGGCGGAACCGCCAAGCCGACGTCCTCGGGGGGCGGAGCCACTATACTGACGTCATCGGGGGGCGTGTCCGCCAAGCCGACGTCCTCGGGGGGCGGAGCCACCATACTGACGTCATCGGGGGGCGTGTCCTCCAAGCCGACGTCCTCGGGGGGCGGAGCCACCATACTGACGTCGTCGGGGGGCGTGTCCGCCAAGCCGACGTCATCGGGGGGCGGAGCCACTATACTGACGTCATCGGGGGGCGTGTCCGCCAAGCCGACGTCCTCGGGGGGCGGAGCCACCATACTGACGTCATCGGGGGGCGTGTCCGCCAAGCCGACGTGGCTTGTACTCCCCCCCAAAAAATACTTGGGGGTGTCGTGTGGAGTAGCCGGTGGGATCAGCGGCGGTAGGTCCTCCTCCTCAGTGTCCGGGTTGAGCCTGGAAGAACACACAGACACACACGCCCCTCGGTGGCTCTCTCTGCGATGGCTCCGCCTCCTCTGAGGCGTCGGGAGCTCGCAGCAGCCATTGAGAGCCGACCGAGGGTTAAGCCAAAGCTCGTCTGTGCATTCCTTCCGTCTGCCCGCTGCTTGTACCACAGGTTGCTCACCCCTGTGGCGTTCGTCAAGCAGGGCAGACTCACAGCGCTCAAAAGGAGTCTCGCCGCGAAAGCCAGCAGTGAGAGACTGCGCTTTCTTCGGTCTGCGACGAGACTTCCTTGTTCCCACAGCGCCAGGGGTATTCCTGTCTCCGGCTCGTTCGCGCTGTAACACATGAGAGTTAAACTGCACGGAAGCAGCCAACAACTCGTTACAGCGACTAAACTCACCGGAGTCTCGCTCTCTCGCTGTGTCCTCGTTAGATCCGTGATTATGTAACGTGGCTCGCCCCACGGAGCGAGGAGACGGACACAATCGCTGAGATGAGCGAGATTTAATACGGGGAATACCAAAAGCAGAGTCGATTATACAGGCATGGGTCACAACGGGCAGGCAGTCCAGACATGAAATACGAACAGACATAATGGTACTAAACACGACGGGGAAACACGGAACAGGCAGGAATACAGGCAGCGGAAACAATACTCACAACGAACAGGTCGGAACAAAGTACAAGGCACACAGTAGACAAAATCACGGATGACACGACTGGGGAATGACGGGACTTTATACATAGAAACTAACTAGGGACAGGTGATGGCAATGACACTGGGCATGGTAACAAACAAGGAAACACGAAGACAAACGAGCAGGGCGGGACAAACAGGCAGGGAACACGGACATGAGGGAACCCAGAGTGACAGCTACGAGAGGGGGCGTTGCCCTACGTGACAAAAATGGCTCATATATTGACAGGTCAACCCAAAATGCAAAATTCCTACAAATGTCTGTTGTTGGAATTTTCTTCTCCGGACCCAGAGGGCCCCAACACCGCCCCGATGAACCAACTGGTTTTGACTGAGTGGTCCAAGCAAAGTCTTGACACCAAAAGTTCTTTTAAATTGATTTATATAGAATATAATTAAATGCAATATAATAGAAGTATACGTGGTACAAACTCTTCAGTGCACTGGTGCTAGTTTGCCTAGGAATCTACCTAACCCAAGTGGATCTCAGCAGTGTCCAAGCGAAAAGCCTCCCGTGCTGGGCGATGTCCTTTCTTTCATACTCTCTGTCCATAAGTTTCGATTTGTTAAGTTTCGATAACTCCCCAATCCTGGCTGCTCTCCATGGAAATTCACCTGCTCCTCTTCTCCCAGCCTGTGTGCCTGGTTATCTAAAAACTGCTTGCTACACATCCTGCACTGAATAGGCCCCTTCTGTTCTCCTCAAGGCCACTGAGGCCTCCTTACTCCTGCTTTCCCACAGTCTCCCTGAAAAACAATAAATTGACACATCAAGTTATTAGCCTTTAATTTTATTTTTTCTTACACTGTTTAGATTGTGCAAATTTGGTCATTTTTTGTTGAACTGTTTCTTTAGTAGTCGTTGTGCTGGTAATATCCCTGATAGCATATGTACATCTCCAATACGTCTGGAAAAGGTCATAACTGTCACGTTACGGTCCCCGACCCCTCCCTTTTGGGCGTGTGTTTACGTTGTCTACGTCTATGGTGTTAAATTAGGGACAAATGTTTTGTTCATTTGAAAATGAGATCTGAAACTGAAAGTTACAGTGTTGAGCCTGAACATCGAAAAATACCACAATCGATTCAAAATAAAAATAAGTGAAGCAAATGTTTTTTCAGTTTAAATACAATTTTGATTCAATTCTGTATTTATTTTGAATCAATTATTTTTTTTCAAGTTTCAGGTTGCTGTATATTTTGATATTTGAGGTTTAATGTATTTCAGATTTCAGACTTTTTTTTTCAGATTCAGATCTTATTTTTTTGAGTTTCGGATCTTTTTTTTCATTTTCACATTTTTTTTCAAGTTTCGAAGCTGTTTTTTTCAGTTTCAGATCTTCTTTTCAGTTCAGACTTTTGGCCCCGATCTAACGTGAGGGGCGTGGTATTAACAGATAGGGGCGTGGCCAAACGAGTGACAGCACAGCAAATCATTCCTGAGAGCCTTCCACAATGTTGCCTGATCAAAAAATGACAGGCTTTTACACTTTATATTGAAATAAATGCAGCAATGAAAGAGTCCTGTTAAGCGAGACTGGAAAGGATTTATGTTAATAGCTTAGATACACTGTGATGATTTCAGACTAATGTTTCCAGCTTTGCACCCAGCACTTCGCGCTCGTCACTGTTTTGAACGCAGCGCGGTGACTCCATACGCCTGCCTCTGCTGACAGACATCTAAAGACTCTTGGGTGACTCTGCGTATCGGCCACTCGTTTAAAATCATCCCGACGAGCTCCGAATCACCATTTGTTGAAATGAAGATGGTTCATAACTTTTGTTTGAAAATTATGTTGAGTGAAATACTAGCCAACATCCAGCTAGACAGCTCTATATTACTAGTTCAGAATACTGTTTAGCGATAACGTCGAATTAAGATTATAGGAGGGTACGTGAATCTACAGTGGTAGACTGTTAACGACAGCACTAAATTTAAAGGGTTTATTATTATAGATGTATGGTTATCAGTGAATGTTCCTACACGCCATCAGCGTCATTTAAACCTCTGCGAGCGAGTGGCATCGCATTTAGTATCTGTGCAATTTTTAGTAGGCCTATATTTTGCTTTGTATTGGTTTCTATTGTTAGTCTAGATTGTCAGCCGAGCGGCTCCCGACATAATCGTTAAACAGCATCCTGAACTCGTAGTTTGGAGCTCAAATCAAATCAAAGTTTATTTGTATAGCGCTTTTCACAACACATGTTGTCACAAAGCGCTTTACAGGATTTAAAAGGTTAACAATACTATGGGTCCAGAAAAAAAAAAAAAAAAAAAAATACTATGGGTCCAGAACCCTAATGAGCAAGCCAAAGGCGACAGTGGCGAGGAAAAACTCCCTATGATGGTGGGGAATAGGAAGAAACCTCGGGAGAACCAAGACTCAAAAGGGAACCCATCCTCCATTGGGCGGCCCGTTAACACACAAATTACACAAAATACAGACAAATACACAAGTCACACACAAATCACACAATCAGACTAAGTAAAGGTAAAAATGAAAGTTCTGGGTTTTGATATTGTCACTGTAAATGTCTGTTGATGAACGCCAGGCTTTCATTCCATGTCGGAGCAGCGATGCTGGTATTGTAGGCTCCGACTGCAATATACTCTCAAGGTGAACCTCGGAGAAAAGATACGAGATATAGTAACTATGTAACAGATTAATCAAAGGCCAAACTAAACAGATGAGTCTTTAATCGAGTTTTAAACATTGAGACTGTGTCTGAGTCCCGAATAGAGGCAGGAAGATTATTCCACAATTGTGGAGCTTTAAAAGAAAAGGCTTTTCCACCTGCTGTGATCCTTTTGATCCTAGGAACAGTTAATAACCCTGCGTCCTGCGAGCGAAGTGAACGCACTGGGTTATATTGTTCAATACGTTCACTAAGATAGTCTGGAGCTAAGCCATGCAGCGTTTTATATGTTAATAAAAGTATTTTATAGTCAATACGGAATCTAATTGGCAGCCAGTGTAATGATGATAGTACGGGACTAATGTGATCAAATTTTTTAGTTTTTGTTAAAACTCGTGCTGCTGCGTTCTGAACCAGCTGGAGTTTGTTTATCGATTTACCAGAGCATCCAGCTAGGAGACTGTTGCAATAATCTAAACGAGAGGATATGAATGCATGGATTAGTTTTTCTGCATCAGCTGAAAAACTAACCGAGCTGTCGGTTAGCTCCGAATCGTTCACCCAACATAAATTAACAAACAAAAAATATAAACCATCTTCATTTCCACGAATCCTACAAATGCGATGCCACTCGCTCGCAGTGGTTTAAACGACGCTGATGGCGTGATGAACGTTCACTGATTAATAATCTGTAATAAATCTTTATTGTTTATGTTGTGACGTGGGGGTAAAGTGTTATTAATGGGAGGACACTAGGGATGTATATCGTCACCACTAAGCTAGATTCGATACACATCTCGATACACTGCCAACGATGCGATATAACTGCAATACTCTGAAACCCCTTGTCGATGCGATGCGATGCGATACAAATGCGATGCGATGCGACACACTCACGAACGTAAGTTGTTGAGCGGGGGGGTTACGAGGGGGTAGCGGCCGCAGAGATGTCCACACCGTGCCGTCTTTTCATGCGTGTCGCCAGGTTCGTTGTGCTACTAACGTATTTAGCCCCACGGCATTGTTTTCAGATTGCGTGACCGCCTCACTGAAGGCGATGCATCGTGAATTCGCCCGCAAATTAAACTCGATGCACGTTGAATCTACCGATGCAGTTGCATCGCAGACATGTGTACCGATTCACCGATGTGAATCGATGAATCTCCACATCCCTAGAGGACACACTTGCTGAGACTACGTTAATATAATAGAAGACACACGGACTTCAGCACAGCACGCACGGTCACAGATAGACTTCTTCTCCCGTCCCCACCAGCCAGGTCACATACACATCAAGTCAAATCGTACCGTTTGCCCTCTAAGCCCAACGTGAAATCATTTTCTTGTGCTGTAAAATGTCTCAGCACCAAACTACTAAGCATTTTTAGCCGATGGTCACCTGATAAACTAGTCGCTCTAGCCCAAATAAATGATAGATAACGTGAGGACGACCACATACAAATAATTAAGGTAGAGTTTGCAAATCTATGTGTTAAGCTGAACGTTTTCTGTTGTATAGGTTTTGTTAGGCAACATAAATTAACACATTCGTTTGTGAAAGAAGAAACAGGAAGTTCCCCATTACCTGTGAAAAATGCCCATCTGCATTCGTGTAATGACAACAGTCAGTAGCCTATAACTCCTTCTCCTACTTTTTGGTCTTTTTACTGTCTTAATTGTAGGCCTATATTGATTTAATAATTGCAAAATATATGCAACAAGGCCCGCAGACAGTGGAGGATAAACAGAAGTTAACTGAAGGACTTAACAATGACTGTATATAGTTAATATTGGATATGGATTTTATCAGTTGGCGGTGTGACTTTTTCCATTGAAAACTCACGTTTAGAGAATGTTACTAATAAAAGTCAAATTTCATTCAACATGCGCTTGTAATTTTTAAATAATGAATTGTTCCACGTGCGCTAAAAAGTGCCCCCCCCCAGCACTTGCCCCCCAAAATGTCTGTGCACGCCACTGCCCATGCACACACCACATACTCTCATACAGAACACATACTCTTTAACGATAATGTCGAGTTTAGATTAGTGGTAGACAATGAGTGGCAGTAGCCGCTCGGTGGTTGATGGCTGATGCTGCGGTGTTACGTGAACTGTGGATTTTGGGGAGGTTGTTTTCTCTTTCGGTTAGTTTTGGTTTAACAGATAGATTGCCTGGTTACGGGTGGATTCTGTCGGCCAATCGAAGATCGTGATTTGGATGAGGGGGCGGATCTTCGGCTTCATAATCTGCATGACGGAGTTGCTGGAAGTTGCCGGGAGGCGACGCGAGCATTAACTGCCTTTATGGTTGTGTGTATGACTTTTGAGAAACTGTAGCTCATGATTCTCATGCGAGAGGTGAGGGTTTGTGCGATGGCTTTTGTCATGAATTGTCATGAATAGTGTTGTGAAAATCTCCACCATGGAGTAAGAACGTAGTAGCATGTGCACACTTATATAGACACCCATGCAGAGATATTATATAAGAAACACCAGTATAGAGGCGGGCAGCGTGTATGTATATTTGTTTGAGATTATCGTCGTAGATATATTTTCTTTATGTTAGTAAGGTGTGAGTCTTACTCAGTGTAGTATATATTGTTTGTTTATTTTCTTTGGTGCCGTCTACTGCCCCTTTCCTTGGTTGGTTTTTATTTCCTTGGTTATTAATCGTGTATTTTTGTACGTACGTGTCTGTTCAGTGTTTTGCTGCGTAGAAAAGGCTTATACCCATTACCACTCTGCAGTAAAGAGTTTTCTTACGTATCCGTCTGGTTTTCGCGTTCTTCTTTAATTTCATCTTGTCCACTACGCACATGCTACTACCCCACACACCCCAAATCTAGACCCATGACATCGTGGGGTCGTAACAGACGTAATCTAGACTAACAATAGAAACCAATACAAAGCGAAATATACTACAAATTGCACAAATACTAAATGTGATGCCACTCGCTCGCAGAGGTTTAAATGACGCTGATGGCGTGTAGGAACATTCACTGATAACCATACATCTATAATAATAAACCCTTTAAATTTAGTGCTGTCGTTAACAGTCTACCACTGTAGATTCACGTACCCTCCTATAATCTTAATTCGACGTTATCGCTAAACAGTATTCTGAACTAGTAATATAGAGCTGTCTAGCTGGATGTCGGCTAGTATTTCACTCAACATAATTTTCAAACAAAAGTTATGAACAATCTTCATTTCAACAAATGGTGATTCGGAGCTCGTCGGGATGATTTTAAACGAGTGGCCGATACGCAGAGTCACCCAAGAGTCTTTAGATGTCTGTCAGCAGAGGCAGGCGTATGGAGTCACCGCGCTGCGTTCAAAACAGTGACGAGCGCGAAGTGCTGGGTGCAAAGCTGAAAACATTAGTCTGCAATCATCACAGTGTATCTAAGCTATTAACATATATCCTTTCCAGTCTCGCTTAACAGGACTCTTTCATTGCTGCATTTATTTCAATATAAAGTGTAAAAGCCTGTCATTTTTTGATCAGGCAACATTGTGGAAGGCTCTCAGGAATGATTTGCTGTGCTGTCACTCGTTTGGCCACGCCCCTATCCGTTAATACCACGCCCCTCACGTTAGATCGGGGCCAAAAGTCTGAACTGAAAAGAAGATCTGAAACTGAAAAAAACAGCTTCGAAACTTGAAAAAAAAAATGTGAAAGTGAAAAAAAAGATCCGAAACTCAAAAAAATAAGATCTGAATCTGAAAAAAAAGTCTGAAATCTGAAATACATTAAACCTCAAATATCAAAATATACAGCAACCTGAAACTTGAAAAAAAATAATTGATTCAAAATAAATACAGAATTGAATCAAAATTGTATTTAAACTGAAAAAACATTTGCTTCACTTATTTTTATTTTGAATCGATTGTGGTATTTTTCGATGTTCAGGCTCAACACTATAACTTTCAGTTTCAGATCTCATTTTCAAATGAACAAAACATTTGTCCCTAATTTAACACCATATACGTCTGGTCGTCTGCGGTTGCGTGTTAATCCGTCTCACGTGTGGCTCATCTCGTTATCACTTGGGGTTTATGTGGTTTGTCTATTTAATGTGCGTTCGCGCAGTGTCCCGTGCTCGTCTTTGTTTGTGACTCGTCACGCTTCATGTTGAGTGGTCTTACGCTGTCTGCGCTACTTGTGTAATTAAATAAAAGTTACGTGTATGCAAGAAACGCCGGATCTTTGCCTTGTCCGTCGCCTTGCGCCCACCGTTACAGTAACATCTTAAATGCATCTGTCCATTTGGATTGTGTTGTGTTTGTGGTGGAGGAGAATGACAGAGCAAACACATATGCAGAAACACGGGAAACTTTTACTCACTCGTCTCAAGGCATGGTGAAGGAAAAACTTCCGCGCACAAAACGGACACACATAATTGTCACTTCCTACGCAGCATTTAGTCTGCTCCAATTCAACATCAAGCACACTTATGCACTAGACACAACAGATTGATCTTACATTGGTCTTATTATTATCGTGTTGCAGATGTCTACGCATATACATCTTCTTTACATGCAATTTGACAGCTAGCACACATACATCTCCAATACATCTGGAAAAGGTCGTAACATCTTGTTCCTTTTGGATTAATCTTACATTGATCTTATTATCATCGTGCTGCAGATGTCTACGCATATACGGTTTTTTTTTTTTACACCTGATCTGCAATTTGACAGCTCAGATTCCGTGATGGTTTTAACATTGACATATGATCGCGACGCAAAAAGTTATGTCCATCCAATAAGTGCCTTTCACCACACCGCCGAGTTTCGTATTGTAACAGTGAAACACCACGATGGAAGGCAGTTATTAATAAACTAGGGGTGTGACGAGATCTCGTGTCTCACAAGACGTAACTCAGCGAGATTTCTTGTCGCGTTAAAAATCTGTCTCACGGGATTTGTGATCCAGCAAGCAGCCAGAATGACATCGGAAAATACAGGTATTACTATTGTAAGAAAAAAGAAACTTAAAGGTGAAGCGAAACTTAATGTTTTGCTAGCATTTTAGCATTAGAGCCTCTTGGAGACAATCAAGTGTTAACAGGTATATTAAAGTGTACACAGAGAAGCAGCAACTTGCAGTGTAGGATGTGGGAGAAATAAACAAGATGCCTGTAAGACTGTGGAAGAACAGAAGTGAAGAGGCCACAGTGGCCTTGAGAAGAACAGAATGAGCCCATTCAGTACAAAATTAAAGGTAAGCAGTGTTTAGATAAGCAGGCAGACAACTAGAGAGGAGAAGGGGGGTTTAAATTTTCTATTCCCTTATCATGCCATGATGTGAAATTTAGTACTTCCTTATTCTGACAAATGTCTGGATTGTTCCAAATGGGTGTTAGTTTGCATGGGATGAGTGGAGACTGAGTTAGTTTTAGAAATTCCCACCAGGCTGTCAGTGAAGTTTTTATATTAAGGCTTTTAAAACAGTCTTGACGCTTAATATTAGAGCTAATGTAAGGTAGGTCTGAGAGTTTTATTTTCCCACAGAATGCTTGTTCTAGGTCCAACCATGGGCTGTCTATTAAGTCGTATTTGATCCATTTTAAAATGTACTGTAATCTATTAGCTAAGAAATAATTATAAAAATTTGGTAGTTCTAAGCCACCATTGAGTTTTGGCTTTTGCAAGGTTTTCAGACTTATTCTTGGTGGCTTGTTTTTCCATAGGAATTTTGAGATGTTTGAGTCTAAGGATTTAAACCAAGCAGCAGAGGGTTTATTTGGGATTAGTGAGAATAAATAGTTGACTTTTGGTAGAACCATCATTTTAATGGTAGCGATTTTCCCCATGAGTTATATAGGTAAAGTGTTCCAACGTGTGAGATCATCTTCTATTGTTTTTAATAGAGGGATATGATTTAACTGCACTAAGTCTGAAAGTTTAGTGGAGATATGTATGCCTTAGTAGAGTGATAGGCGTATGCTGAAAACTACAATTTATAGGCAAAACTGTTGATTTACCCCAGTTGATGGAATATTCTGATATAGAAGAGAAGCTGTATATAAGTTTGATTGTATTCGGAAGAGAAGCTTGTGTGTTCTGTAGGAAAAGTAATACATCATCTGCGTAAAGACTTATCTTATGGTTTGTGGTTCCTGTATTAATTCCTGTAATATTTACATTTTGTCGAATTGCTGCTGCTAATGGCTTCCAGTTTATGAAGGATCAGCCAAATCCAAATTTGTGTAGAACTGCTAATAAATATTTCCAGTTTACCCGGTCAAATGCTTTCTCTGCATCTAAAGATACAATGGTAGTCTCTAATTTGTTAATTGTTCAGTAATCTATTATGTTTATTAGTCTGCGTGTATTGTTGGCTGATTGTCTACCCTTGATAAAACCTGTTTGGTCTGGATGTATTATGGTGATTTTCTCTAATCTTCTGGAAAGTGTTTTGCAAATAATTTTAAGATCTACATTTATGAAATGGGGCGATAGCTGGAAGGAAGTGTAGGGTCTTTGCCTGGCTTTAGAAGTACGCTGATGTTAGCAGAATTCATGTCTGGGGACAGTACGTGATCATTTTGAATTTGAGTTACCATTTTAAAAAAGGTTGGTTCTAGCACAGACCATAATTCTTTGTAGAATTCTACCAGAATCCATCTGGTCCTGGAGCTTTGTTATTTGGTAGCTGCTGTAGGGCTTCATGTAATTCAGGTAGAGCAAGTGGTGAATCCAGTGCAACAACTTGTTCGTTTTCCAGCTTTGGGAGATTAATCTGTGATGAATATAAAGCTTTATAAAACCCTTTAAAAGCTTTATTTATTTGTTGTGGGTCGTGAATAATGTTACCTGTTGAGTTCTTAATAGAGGAGATAGTTGTTTTTTTCCTTATTAAGCTTTAACTGATTAGCAAGGAATTTTCTGGATTTATTGCCATGTTCAAAATTCTGCCAACAGTCTTTGCAGTAAAAATTGTGTCTTTTTATCTATTATTTCATTTAATTCCAGTTTGAGTTTCCTCAGCTTGTCCAGTGTGTGTTCTTGTGTTGAAGCAGCATGGGCAGCTTCTAAAGATTTAATTTTCTCTTCCAAAAGAAAAGATTTTGTTTTTTCTTTATTTTTCTTATGTGTGCAGTAGGATATTATTTTCCCCCGCATTACTGCCTTCCCTGCTTCCCAAAGAACACACGGTGAGGTTCCTGGTGAATGTCTTTTTTGAAGTAATTAATGAAATCTTGTTCCTTAAGTAATAAAGTATTTCATTTCCAGTTCCTACTTGCTGGTATGGTTCTTTTCTGTATCAAAGAGAGAGAGAGACCGGTGCATGCGTATTTTGTTTACGCTTTTATGTAGAACAACTTACGTATTTATTAGGAGGACAGCACAGGTGCTTCCGGAGACTTCAACACAGCACCTTGGAGCTGCACCGTGAAGGTTTTTGTATTAAATAAATTCTTTACTCAAGACCGTAACCAGTTGGCAAATAAGACTTTACTACTTTATCTCCAACCCTACACAGCAAGAAGTGCAATGAGAGTAACGGCTCTTATATTAAAGAAGCACAAATTCTTCAGCATGGAGCTCACCGTACACTTTTTTTGTTGTGGCTGTGAAATGTTTGATTGAGAGAAGTTACAAAGTGAGAGTTGTTTATTCATCTTCCCTCCCCCACCCCTCATCTTCTCTCTCCCCCTGTGATAATAAAAAGAAAAACGTAATCAGCATCTCATTATCACTGATTTGCATAACAGCAACAGTATGAATATTATGATGCTGTTTCTGGGAGTAGAGGTAACTTAATGAATGCGACAGCCTTCTGTTTAACTAATTTTTCTCTCATCCATATTCAGATGACTCTTAAGAACAGAGAGTTTTCAAGTTTCCTGGCTAAAGGTAAATGAAGCCAAAGGACCAGATTCATTCAAACTTCTGCTCTTATGCTCTGACTGTCACAGATGATTTTGGCATTCTGAATCGGACTGTACCTGTAAAAATAACCCTAACAACTGCAGCCAAAGTCCTGTGAGATGTCCTTCTTGAACTGGAGTTGGAGTGTGTGAAGTTGCCAGTAATGTGCTTTAATTGGCAGAAAGGGTTTCCTATAGTGTCACCATGTAATTATGGATTTAATGCGAGTAAATGAAAGTTAATTTTGCATGTTGTTTTCTCAGAAAATAGTATACACGACCTTGGCAAAACTTACTTACTTACTGCTTGCTGACTCTTGGCATCATTATCAGACACTGTATCGTCATATTCAGACACACAACTGAACTGTAGGAATTCTTTATTCTCAGGAATTCTCAGCGCTGGTCTTTAATAGGAGACAGATTATAATAATATACTTTTAAGCACATTTCCAGATTCCCAAGGTCACTGTACATAAAAACACGTTGAAGAAAATAAATATTATAATTAAAATAAAACACAAAACGATAATACAATAAAAAAGATTTTGCATATTACTAAATGAAGTGACGGGTTCCAGTGCTCCAATAATTACATGGTTGAGAAGAGAAAATGTCTGTTAGTCAGACACCCCCACACCCCACCTCACACCCCCATACTCCACTCCCACACCCTCACACCACTCTCCACCCCCCCACACCCCACCCCACACAACCACTCCACCACACTCCACCCCACACCTTCACACCCCTCCCACACTCCACCCCACACCCTCACACCTCTCCCACACCCCTACACTCCACCCCTCCCACACTCCACCCCACACCCTCACACCTCTCCCACACCCCTACACTCCACCCCTCCCACACTCCTTCCCACACCACCTCTCCCCAGTCCACACCTCGATACAGATATCCCTGTTCATGAAATAGGGTCTGACCGGGCAATTCACACACTTTTTCACTCTGTTCTCTCCGTCCCATTTCTTCCTAAAATGAGAATTACTACTGGGAGGCTCAGGACAATTTTATGTAGAAGTGAGGAACAAAAATCAATATTTAATTATCCATGAGCAGTGACACTACATCTTTAGATGAGTAGGGTTGGAAGGACAGGGTCACTGTGCTCGTAAGTGAGTCCGTCATTGACAAGGTTCTCTCTTCCCAAGGCTCCCGTCAGCCAGCCTCCAAATCACAGCAGGAATGATGAGTGACAAGTGTCTTAAACCTCACCTCCTCCAAACCTCCCCTGAATGACTCCTGGAGGAGAGATGCTGCAATATAGGGCCTATGTAGTTAAAGATTCACACCTCAGTGCGATCATGCCCAAGTCATACACAAGAGTGGTTTCGAGACACCATCTAGATGCAGCGAATGAAGTTGTGCATAGAAATGTGATACTTTGACTCTGGTGAACAACACACAGAACTGTTAATAAGAGCATTTGAAAGTGCCCTCTGGTGCTTATGAAGTAATTCTCCTTCCTGTAGTCTCCTAACATGGCTTTCTCTTTCACAAGCCTCACTTAATATTTCAGCAGTTGGGAACAGTTAGTATTCTGTTGGTGCCACCTTTGTTCTAAGCAAAATTTCTGTGCCCTCTCACTCATGCGTATCTACAGTTTGGCAAGGCTGTGGTCAAACAGAAGGTGAAGAGGCAGGTTTGCCGGTCAGGTAACTGATTGATTATTTAGTGATGGAACTCCTACAAAATGGCCCAGGGACTAAATAGTCAGCGTTAATTACTCATTTTGATTTTTTTTATCACTCTCTCTGTCTTTGGCTCAGACCCCCTCTCCCACCCATCTAAATAGCATGAGACAGGATCTGAGCTTATTCCCTAAAGCTGACCAGCAATTTCTGCCCTCCAACTCTCTTCTGTGAATGAATGAATGAATGAATGTTCGATTTATATAGCGCCTTTCTGAATTCCCTAGGCACTTTACAATTTAACTCAGGTACAAGTCACAGACAACCAATCACACACACCGGCGAGAAGCGGCAGCCAATTGCGCACAGCGTACTCTCTACCGGGATCCACAGCCCCCTGGGGGACTGAATGGGGTGCAGGAAGGGGAAAGAGGACAGACCATAGTGACAGAGCACCATCCACCACTGGGCACCAAGCACACACACACACACACTCATACACTCATACTTTTTATTGAACATAGAGACACAGACACACACTCAGGGAGAATTTGTCAGGGACTGCCAATTTACCTAACCTCCATGTTTTTAGTCTGTGGGAGGAAACCGGAGATCCCGGAGGAAACCCACACAGACACAGGGGGAACATGGAAACTTCACTCAGATAGGGACTTGAACCCAAGACCCCAGTGCTGAGAGGCAAACGTGCTAACCACCAAGACACCGTGTTGAAGTTCTGTAGGGTGTCCTTTGTGTTCAGAGTTAGAGGACGCTGAAGTAGACTCTCTGAGGGTGTCCGTGTGAGTTTAATGCTAGCATGCTGCCTCTGTGAGCTTAATTCCAGAGTACTGTGTGTCGATACACTTCAGCAACAAAGGCGCGGAATTAACAACCCGGTCTCATTCGTATGAAAATCGTACGCAAAACTATGCACTGAAATGCGTACTCATCGGTACGCAGCGAGCTGCGTACAAATGTTACGCCGCTATCAAATATATGTAAATACTCGCCGATTCCCGACCAAAACGATCCCTAGGCTATAGTAGGTGTCCAAAATGATCGTAGTATCTACTCTGTACAGCAGGGGTCGGCAACCTATAATCAGTGGCACGCGACACGCTGGACCAGCATCAGCAAAAAATCTCAGACAGAGAGCACGATCCTCCAATCGAAATCGCTCCTCAGCACTCTGCTAAGTGGAGTCGTTTATACTCGGCGATCGATCGCGATATAATATAATTTCGATATAATTGTGTCCATTTACACCCCCCCTTCCCAACAACTCATTGACTAGACATGTTAAAGTTGGCACTCCGTGTCTCAAAGGTTGCCGACCCCTGCTGTACAGTATATTAAAGCAAACGCTAAAAAAGATTAGACATTTGACGTTTTGCGAGTTGAAAGAGAGAGAGAGACAGAGAGAGAGAGAGAGAGAGAGATAGAGAATTCTTCACTAAAAAGACCAACATAATCGCTTTATTAATTTTTTTTAAAGTATTTAATTTTTTTCTTATTTTCTATTAGTGCTTTTTATGTTTAGGTTTGTTCTTAAACTGCTGTAAACAATTGTTAAAATTGGCCGTGCCAATAAAGCAATCTTTAAGTGAATAGAGAGAGCGAGAGAGAGAGAGATGTTTCATAGTTCAAGGATTGTCTTTGGCTACTTTTCTCTGTGTAGAGACAAACGTAATTTTCACCTAAACATATTTCTTTTATTCTGTGTTTCTGGTTCTTCTCGGGTTCTGATACGCCTAAATGAACTGATTAGTATCCAAGCTTAAATAATGATGGATTAAAAAAAGATTAGACATTTGACGTTTTGCGAGACCACGTATGGAAACATCCCAACATATGTATGTATTTATGTGCTCAGACAAATACTCTTACTGTGAAGTTCTGCTCACATTGGTAAGGTTGCTATCCAATAGGCCCTTTTCACAACAAAACGGAAATACATCACCGCCGGGTAAAACAAGTTCCGGTACTCGCAGAAGATAGTTGTTGTCAATTCACCTCAGCATGGAGCGTGTGTTTACTTCATCCCTGTCGTCGCTGCCGAGACTGAATTTTAAATACGTTTCCAGTATCGTTGGAGAACATTCAACAACGAACGGTTCCAAGTTAAATAGAGGCTACAAATTGTTTGTAGAATAATTTATTCACTTATACCAGGGTAAGCTAACACCAGCTAGCACTAGCTAGGTAACTATTATTTAAGGTATAGCTGGTTCCATTAGTCATCCTACGGAGTGGTAAAACAGTCTATATTATTATGATATATATTATAATAGTACAAATGATACTGACAGCTTTAGTTAACAATATCTAGCTAGGTTAAGCTGGGCGTACACTGTGCGATTTTTGGCCCATTTTCAGCCGATTTTTCACTCGTGCGACTATTTTTGCGATCGGGCTGAGTTTCGGCTCAATCGCGTGTCATGCATCGTATAGTTTACACAGGTAAACGAGGAGCGATTCACACCTCACGACCAACGCCCGATCAGAAATCGCTGCGTCGCAAGAATATCAAACATGTTTGAAATTCAAATCGCTCCTCGTGAGAGTATCGCACTGTTGAAGCAGCTCCACGAGCGGACTCTCCCTGCGATTTAGCCGTAGTTTGAGCTGGAGCTAAGCACATGATTTAAAATATCGTACAGTGTACGCCCAGCTTTAGCAAGCCAAGGGACGTCAGCTATTAATTGTTTGGTTTACATCAGTATCAATAAAGTTCATGACACACACCAAGTTATTACGTGTTATTGTTTATTCAGTGTCCAATATAGTCGACAGCAAAGTGATGGTCAGAGCTGGATGCTAGCGGATCACAACTAGTTTCAGAGCCGTTTCAGTGGAACAGTTGCTGTCCGCATTTGAAAGAGCAAACTCTCGACTAGTAGATGTCGTGGTGTACTGCCAGCCGAGAGCTTGCTCTTTTCTAGCTAGATGCTATCGGATCACGGCTAGAAGCTAGCGAACCGGGGCTAGAAGCTATCGGATCGGGGCTAGAAGCTATCGGATCACGGCTAGAAGCTAGCAAACTGGGGCTAGAAGCTAGCGAACCGGGGCTAGAAGCTATCGGATCACGGCTAGAAGCTATCGGATCACGGCTAGAAGCTAGCGAACCGGGGCTAGAAGCTAGCGAACCGGGGCTAGAAGCTATCGGATGACGGCTAGAAGCTACCGAACCGGGGCTAGAAGCTAGCGAACCGGAGCTAAAAGCTAGCGAACCGGAGCTAAAAGCTATCGGACCGGGGCTAGATGCTATCGGACCGGGGCTAGAAGCTAGCGAACCGGAGCTAGAAGCTAGCGAACCGGGGCTAGATGCTAGCGGGTAACAGCTAGATGCTAGCGGACGTACGTGTACTCCCAGCCGAGAGCTTGATCTTTCAAACGCGGACAGCAACTGTTCCACTGAAACCGGCTGGGAACAGTAACAGTACTGGGAACAGTAACAGTACTGGGGACAGTAACAGTACTGGGAACAGTAACAGGGAACAGCACCAACTTTTAGCCGCGAGCTTCCTGCTATGTAGTCTGCAGCAGTGAAATGCTGGCTACACACAAAGATGCTCCGTATCACAAAGTTTTCCCCTTCATCCCTCCTAATTGCACAAACCCATTTTCTTTTCTGCTCGTCGTCAGCCGGAAAACCATAGAAACTGAGATACGACTGTTTTTGCTTCGAGATCGAGCACCCTGGTGCACTGCAAAAGCTCTTGTTATTGGACTCTGCCATTGTTTAATGTGTAACGGAAGTAACTTTACCCTGCAACGAGAGCTTCCGGAAGAAAAAATGCGGAAGTGTGAAAAGGGCCTATTTGAGCGCGATTGCGACCATCGATATCAAGGGTTTGAAGCAAAGATTGATTAAGGGCACTACATTTCATACAGCCTGAAGTGAAAGTGAGCGCCTTCCAGCTGTCGGACTGTGTGCACTTCCGTCCGAGCCACTGGACACAGAATCACCGCGCACTTTCCCTCCACACGGTGAGTGTCTAAGCAGTCCGGTGCTTAAACTTGCTTAGTAAACTAGCTTAGATTAGCTAGCATGCCTTTAATTAACTTGAGATTTGATTAGTATCACAATTTCTATAAAGTTATGTTGCCCTCAAAATAAGTGCACCATGTAGAAGTTTACTTTTCACATGCTAAGATTACGTGTCTGTGTTTAACAGGTGAAAATGTTCTTTGCTAGCTTGCGTTAGAGCTGGCCTAATTATGTGCCTCTAATACCTAAACGATACACAGGTCTAGACTAACATTACTCAAACTGTATGTCTATTATTGAATGATATAAAAATGACATTTCAGCTAGAGCTGATTGATATGTGAATTGTGAAAACATGAGTTAAGATTTTTTTCATGATACATGGCAGTATTTAATAAATATGTTAAAATATTATCAGAGTATAAAAGCACAATGATATTTTTTAACATTTCACACACTGTGCACTACCAAATCTAGTTGGAGTGGCCTAATTATACTCTCTTTTTAAGCAAATGTGAAAGACATCTGTTTTATTACTAACAGTAGCTGCAAAGTTATATGTTAACATTAAATGTTTTGACATCTTTTTTTTTCTTTTCACAGACCTTTCAGATCCCTCCTCACATCCATCTATCTCACTATCCTTTATAGCACATATGTCAAAGTCAAGGCCCGCGGGCCAGATCCGGCCCGTGAATTGATTATCTATGGCCCCCTGGATGATATTTAATTACTGTTAGAACCGGCCCGCAGGCCACAGCCGCCCGATGGTGTTTTGCACGCACAAACACTACATTCCCCACAATGCAACGGTAGCCCGCGAAGTCACTGCAGCGCGCACAAACGGCGAGGGTCAGCGCGGCGAAAATAACGTAATCGCAGTGGCTCAGCTCGTGCGCGAGCGTCTCGATTCGCGAGTTCGTGCATCTCTCAAATTTTGTACTTTGCGCGCGCCGCGCCTCAGCGCAATGAACAAAGTCATGTTTGCAGGGTTCATACACCTTTATAAGGTGGAATTCAAGCACTTGTAAGTCACTTTCAAGGTCCATTTCAATATTTCCCAGCACATTAAACTTAATTAAGTTAAATATTTGTACATATACAATGATTCGAAATAATTCGCTTTTTATTCACATTATTTAATGGTTGTTTATTTTCAAAACGCCCAATATTAACGTCTTCACGTTCTCTCATGTTTCGTCCTGGAATTACAAGAGGCTAACGGAATAAAAGAGAACTGTTGTGAAACGAAGTAGTTACAATTTCAAGCATTTTCAAGTACTTTAGCTTAAATTCCAGCACTTTTCAAACCTTTATTACTTTATTCATGTTTGCTTGTTGAAAAATATTTTCACTTGAAATTACTGACAGATCCATAAGAAAATATTGCTTTATTCATTTAAGCATTAAATAATATACACTGTGTTAGGTCTTGGTTCAATAGGCTATGTGCAATCATTTCAATATATTTTAATAAACATTGAACCAGTCCGGCCCTCAGCTTGTAGCAAATTTGTTTTTTGGCCCTCGGTGTATTTGACTTTGACATTCCTGCTTTATAGCAACCCAACAGCACTTTTAAGAGCCACTCGTCTGTCTGTCTGTCTGTTATTATTCCATATAAATTATTCAAAAATTTCCCCCAAAGACTCATAACTCAACTACACGTAATAAATGTTATTTTTGGTCTCCAAATTTGAATTGTACAGGTCTTCTGATAGTTGAATAATGAAAATGTACCTTGGTCTCACATTGCTTTTTGTTCCAAACTCAGGTAAAAGGAGCAGTTCTGAAGTGGCTGAACCAGTATTTCAGCAGCCTGAGCCAACACATTATGGCGCATTTCCACTAGGGCCTGCTTGGCGTGGTACGGTTCGATACGGATCGTTTCGCAACGGAACGGTACGGTCGCGTTGTGTTTCCATTACAATGGTGGACCACCACAATGTGGGTGGAGTCGCTGTTGGCGCGCGGGTTGTAGTGTCGTGACATCATTTGTATGCGACCACAACACCGTACAACAATGAACGAAATGGCGTTGGAAGGACTTGTGTACCTTGTGCTAGGGTTATGGCTTTTATTCCGGAAACGTGCAAATGAAGCGAGCAAGAGAAGGTTTCAGTTTGCGAGACGCACAACACAAGAAAAGGAGCAGAGACTTCTTGAGACCATACAGCAGTATCAGGCCGAGGACGACAGGAGAGGGAGAAAAAGACGCAGGCTGGTAAGCTAAGCTAACGCTAGTTAACATCGGTCTTTCTCCCCGAAATAAATGTGTAAAGCGTGTAAAGCTAACGCAGTAAAAATTCTGTGTGTGTGTGTTTCAGATGGCTTTGTTGTTGGCTAATAGCCATCGCAAACGCTCAGTGTGGACATTCCAACGAGCGTCTCAGTGGTGGGACATTATTGTTCCTGAGTTCACGTGCACACAGTGGCTACAGAACTTCAGGATGTCCCGAGAAGCGTTTGACTCCCTCAGCAACAAATTGCGTCCAGCCCTGGAGCGACAAGACACAACTTTTCGAGAGTGTGTGCGCGTACACAAAAGAGAGGCAATAGCACTGTGGAAGCTCGGAGTACAGAAGCATAGGCCATCTGTTTGGAGTCAGCACTACAACTGCGTGCAGGTGTGTGCAGGATTTCTGTGCTGCAGCAGAGACACTACTGGTACCTGAGCAGATTCGTTATCCAGACGAACGGCGATTCAGGGATATGTCAGAGTACATACAGACTAGATGGGGACTCCCACATTGTGTGGGTGCTATTGATGGCTCCCACATACCCATCATTGCCCCACGACTGTGTCACACCGACTACTTCAACCGCAAAGGCTGGCCCTCAATAATCCTCCAAGGTGTAGTCGACGGAAAGGGCCTCTTCTGGAATGTAATTGCTGGACTGCCCGGGAGTATGCATGATGCTCGAGTGCTGAGACTGTCCATGCTGTGGGAGTTGGCCACCCGGGGAAATCTATTTCCAGCAAGTATTAGGGGAACCAATGCCATGCCCGCTGGCTATTACATCCTTGGAGACACTGCCTACCCCTTACAAAAGTGGCTTTTGAAGCCATTTCAGGACACCGGAAACCTTACAAAAGAGCAGCAGATCTTCAATCAACATATCAGTCGCACACGTGTTGTTGTTGAGAATGCTTTTGGCAGATTTAAGGGTAGGTGGCGCTGCCTTCTGAAAAGGAATGACTGTGACATCCAACTTGTGAAATCAATGGTGTTGGTATGCTGCGCTCTGCATAATTTGTGTGAAAGTTATGGAGAGACATATGACACTACATGGGATGTGCCAGCTACTGCTGCACAGCAGCCAGTGGCAGCAATGGCAGAGTGTGTGGAGGGGTGTGATGGTAGAGATACTCGCAATGCACTGATGCAATATATCTGTCATAACAGTTAAATTGTTGCCCTTGCCTGTTTCATGTACATAAAGCAATAAAGCTGTGATTGTCAAACTCATTATCCGCTGCTGATTGTTAAGACAATGAACACACCCTGCATAAAAAGCATCAGTCATACAATCAAATGAAATCAAACTTTATTAAGAAATATATAAATGTAGATATTTACAAAATATGTAAGTTTTAAAAAGTGCAAAAAAGCAAATTACCCAAAAATACTGTAAAAATGTTTTTACTGGCGTCTGTCTCGCAATGTTTTTACTAGTTCGCCAAACACCCCGAGGAAAGCCCGGTTGAAAGAAACATTTTCCGCCAACTCCGCTCTCCTCAGCTCGGCTTCCTGTTCACGGGCCTCGCGAGAATCACGGAGCAGCAGCTGGATGTGCTCCTCACACTGCTCGTGCATCCGCACATCCTGCGCCTGCATCTCCAGGAGATGTGCACAGATATCTAGGTCAGTCTGGGTCCTTTTTCGCTTGCCTTGACAAAAAAAGGGTAATGGGAGTTGATTAGTAAAACTGAAATGCACTCGGTACTCATGCTACTCCGGTGCTTCACATGTTTTATTTGTGCTCCTCACCTGTATTGGGCCGCCGGACAGGCGTTTGAGATCCAGCCGGTGTAGAGACCGCTGGTTCCGTGTATGATGCGGGGGAGGCGGGAGGTTCCAAAGGGGTGCACGCCTCGTCAGTGGAATCTTGAACGTAAAAATAACAAATATTAAACACAAGCATTCCCGTGAAAGCAACAACAATATAGCATAACTGCACAAAATGTGTAGCACGTCATCGCTGCTCATGCTTTGTTTATGGCTACAGCTAACTAGCAAGGCTCCACACTGTGGCTAAGAGCTAGCTATTGTACAGTAGTGACCTCAAAACAGAAAATTCCAGATCTAATGCTTAATCTCGCAGGCTACCCCATTACACCTGGCACAGTAGCCAAAAACCTAGGCGTCATACTCGACTCTGACCTATCATTTGATAAATACATAGATAATACTACTAGGATAGCTTTTCTACATCTCCGTAACATTGCTAAATTAAGAAATGCATTATCACAGGATGATGCGGAAAAATTGGTGCACGCCTTTGTTAGCTCTAGATTAGACTACTGCAATGCACTACTGTCAGGATGTTCAAATAGGAATCTAAATAAACTTCAAATAGTTCAAAATGCCGCAGCCAGGGTTCATTTCAGCATATCAAAATTTCAGCATATCAGTCCAGTCTTATCAGCCCTGCATTGGCTCCCAGTTAAATTCCGTATTGACTTTAAAATTCTTTTATTAACTTATAAAGCATTGCACGGGCTTGCTCCTGAGTACCTTCAGGAACTTATTTCCTATTACGAACCCCCACGCCCACTAAGATCACAGGGTGCTGGTCTTTTATTAGTTCCAAAAATTAACAAGGTAACAGCAGGGGGAAGAGCCTTTTCTTGCAAGGCCCCCGAGCTTTGGAATAATCTTCCTAAATGCGTCCGGGACTCCGGCACAGTCACAATCTAAGTCTAGGTTGAAAACCCACTTATTTAGTTTAGCGTTTGATAATTAATATCCCCCCTTAGATAAAAGTACAGATCCAGGGGTTCATAGACGAAGGGTTTTATGGTAGACTGGGGCGCTGGTGCTGTCGTCCTGTCACTGCTCGTGGTCACTCAAGTTTGTTGACAGTGCAGTGGACGGATGCCATTGTCTCAGAATGCCCCCAAGCCTATGTTACCTTCTGGTTCTGCCTTTTTAGCTAGGCTGTAATAATTTAACTTAATGCCGGAGTTGCTGCCACACTCCGAAAATGTTTATAATTTCACCTGTCCTGTATATGTCCTCCACATGGCTGCCCGCCTGCTTGAGGAATAATGAGATGAGGAGACCAGCGATCCATCCTGGGCCAGCCACCTCCTGCCTAACCGGATGCATACATCATGATGGACATCATTACATATTTTTCCTTTTCTTTCTGTCTAAATTGTTGTTGTTGTCATGGTGAGGAGGATGGGTTCCCCCCCTGAGTCTTGGTTCCTCTCAAGGTTTCTTCCTCATGCAAAAAAAAAACTAGGGAGTTTTTTCTTGCCACTGTCGCCTTTGGCTTGCTCACTGGGGGCTAGGACTCAGCACTTGTAAAGCTGCTTTGTGACAACAACTGTTGTAAAAAGCGCTATATAAATAAAATTTGATTGATTGATAGTGACTGTGGTGGTAACATTAACTACAAACACAGCTCTAAATTCCTGCGTTTACAATAGATGCGTTCATATTACGTTCATATCACATCTTTTACGAGCCTAGTAGTAAAACTGAAATCACAATACACTCACCATTCTCCGTGGCCTCCAGCACCGACATCGCCGTGTCCAGCACATTCTCTCTGCCGTTGCTGGCTGGCCGGTGACTGTATATGGCATCCATCTGCTGGAACCACTTCCAATCTTTGCGGTTTGCTCCGCTGCGTCCATTGTGGTCCTTCACCGCCCGGTAATCACTTTTAAGCTTTTTAAGCTTGGACCGGCACTGCATAACGGACCGCTGGTAGCCATGAGTGGCCATTAGCGCGGAAACCTCACTAAAAACTTTTACGTTTCTAGTGGCCCCGTCCAGTTCGCCCTGGATTTTTTGATCACAGATTATTTGCAGAAAGGTTTGTACCTCGGTGTTTGACCAGGGAACATTCTTATGGTCCTCCATTCTTCTCTCCTCGGGTTTAAAAAATGGCTGAGGAGTCGATAGCGGATAGCGGAGGAGTCGCTCTCCTGTGACGACACTCCCTGGCCAATCAGTGTCATGCTGTTCCTCCACGTCACAGAACTGTACCGCTTCGGAATGGTTAGAACCTCGAGCGAGTAGGTACGAAAATAGTACCCGAAGGGATCGGCTAACTGGGAACTGGTAGGCTACTAATGGAAACACTCACAAACCATCGCGAATCGAACCGTACCGCGCCAAGTAGGCCCTAGTGGAAATGCGCCATAACAGTAATTAAATATCATCCAGGGGGCCATAGATAATCAATTCACGGGCTGGATCTGGCCCGCGGGCCTTGACTTTGACATATGTGCTATAAAGGATAGTGAGATAGATGGATGTGAGGAGGGATCTGAAAGGTCTGTGAAAAGAAAAAAAAGATGTCAAAACATTTAATGTTAACATATCTTTTCTGAGCATATTGCAGCTACTGTTAGTAATAAAACAGATGTCTTTCACATTTGCTTAAAAAGAGAGTATAATTAGGCCACTCCAACTAGATTTGGTAGTGCACAGTGTGTGAAATGTTAAAAAATATCATTGTGCTTTTATACTCTGATAATATTTTAACATATTTATTAAATACTGCCATGTATCATGAAAAAAATCTTAACTCATGTTTTCACAATTCACATATCAATCAGCTCTAGCTGAAATGTCATTTCTATATCATTCAATAATAGACATACAGTTTGAGTAATGTTAGTCTAGACCTGTGTATTGTTTAGGTATTAGAGGCACATAATTAGGCCAGCTCTAACGCAAGCTAGCAAAGAACATTATCACCTGTTAAACACCGACACGTAATCTTAGCATGTGAAAAGTAAACTTCTACATGGTGCACTTATTTTGAGGGCAACATAACTTTATAGAAATTGTGATACTAATCAAATCTCAAGTTAATTAAAGGCATGCTAGCTAATCTAAGCTAGTTTACTAAGCAAGTTTAAGCACCGGACTGCTTAGACACTCACCGTGTGGAGGGAAAGCGCGCGGTGATTCTGTGTCCAGTGGCTCGGACGGAAGTGCACACTAGAGGTGGGCAGATCGATCCAAATATTGATAATATCGATACCAATGCTGGTATTGATATTTGAACAATACTCGTGTAAAAAGATAGATACTCTAGCCTTTTTCTCTCCCGCACGCACTGACTGCTGTGCACGTGGATTCATCAAAGTCTCCTCTGTCTGTAAGAGCAGCGCTGCATCACACAGCATGGATCAGTGGCCCGACCCCCTCTCGTCTTTTGTTGTTGCATCGTCACGTAGCTCAGTGCAGCCATGCAGGTAGACTCAGCCTGGCCCCACCCACTCAGCGCTCTCCTTGAGTTGACAGGTTGACAGGACGAGAGAGATGCCACAGGAGTATTGAAATGTCCAAGAGGAAGACAAGTAGCCTACAGACATCCCTCGTTTATCACGTTTATGCACTATTTACTGTAATTCGTACTATTTTATTATTTATAACATTCCTTTATTGTTAGAATTAATATTTGTAATATATTTGTATACATTTTGGGATTTTTTTCATGTAAAAATTCATAAAATTGTGACGCGCGGGCTGGGCGAAGGATGAGACACTGAATCCTTGCGTAACAGACGGTCACTTTAATCTCACACAAAGATTGCGCAATAGCGCACGAGGAACACTCACACATGTACACAGACTTAAACAACGACGAGCACAGAATACTGCGCGAACGCACATTAAATAGACAAACCAAATTAGCCCCATGTGATTACGAGACGATTCACAGGTGAGACGGATTATCACATGACACAACCATAACCAAAGCACGTGGACAACGTTAACACACGCCCAAAAGGGAGGGGCCGGGGTCCTCAACATGACAGACGCCCTCTCCAAGGGCACTACCCATCCCGGGGTGCCAACAGGACAGAGTGCCCCAAACCCACGACGATGGGCGGATCCGACGCGCTCAGTCCTGCGTCTGGGAGGTGACTGCCCTTGGTGAAGCATCCGCCATGGACCGCCTAGCACACCCTCCCTGGGAAGACGGGGGAAAAGACGTGAGACACATTAAACGGAACATTCACAAACACACACACAGGCATGCTTACACACAGTGGCACGAGAGGGAAAAATGGGTTAGGTAAACAATTGGGAGACACTGGTACACACACACACACACACACATGACATGGGCGCCAGGCTTCGCGCCAGGAGGAGAGCGATTAGGGGAGAGGGATCCGGAGCTGCTGGTGCTGCATTGGGCAGTCCCCCTCCTGCCCTCGCTGCGAACCCACCGCTGGGCGCAGCGCGGCTGGCGGACGTGCCCGGCGCAGCGCGGCAGTCGGACGTACCAGGTGCAGCGTGGCGGGCGGACGTACCAGGTGGAGCGTGGCTGGCGGACGTACCAGGTGCAACGTGGCTGGCGGACGTAACAGGAGCAGCGCGGCTGGCGGACGTGCCAGGCGCAGCGCGAGGGAGCTCCTCCTCATAGTCCATCAGCTCCTCCTCACCCTCCAGAACCCCCTCCATGGACTCAGCCGGGCTCTCACCCCGGGAATAGTCCATGGGGCTGGCCCTGGAAGGTCTGGAGGATGCGGTCTCCCCAGGAGTCCTCCTCCCTTTTACCGTTCCCACGGAGGAGGGAAGGCTCTCCTCCTCGTCCTCCGTGTAGGGGTCGCTCTCATACACTCCCGAACCCACGGACGGATCACACCGGGACCCTTTACCGGAGGCGAGAGGGCGCGAGATGGAGGGGAGTGTCGCTCCCTCCAAATCCGTACCGCGCCCTGGCGGAAGGTCTCCGCCAGCTCGGGGTCTCTCTCCTCCAGCTACCGGGCCGAAGCAAGCTGGAGGGCGCACACCAGGTCCTTCTCCAGCTGTTCTTGCGTGGGCGAATCTCCTTGGCGTGGGGAGGAGCCTTCCTCTCGACCGGGGGGGTCCTCCTCCAACTCCTGGACACCCCCCCCCACAGGGGCGAGAGCTCCCGAGAAGGAGAGGGATGCCTCTCCTCCCACACCCGCGCAGCTGTCCGGCGGTACTCCTCCGCCAACTCGGGTATGGAGGTCTCCCATGCCGCACACAGCAGGTAGGAGCACTCTGGGTCCTCCATCAGCTGTTCCCGAGTCGGCGGGGTTAAGCGGCACGGGGGAGAGGAGGAAGAGCGGCGGTGCCGCTTGCTGGGGCGAAGCCCCTTCTTAGGCCGGGTGGCGTAGCCCGGCATTTTGGGGTCTCTTCGGCTCGTCGTTCTGTGACGCGCGGGCTGGGCGAAGGATGAGACACTGAATCCTTGCGTAACAGACGGTCACTTTAATCTCACACAAAGATTGCGCAATAGCGCACGAGGAACACTCACACGTACACAGAAACGTGCAGACTTAGACAACGACGAGCACAGAATACTGCGCGAACGCACATTAAATAGACAAACCAAATTAGCCCCATGTGATTACGAGACGATTCACAGGTGAGACGGATTATCACATGACACAACCATAACCACGGAGATCCACTGACGCAGAAAAAGCACGTGGACGTTAACACACGCCCAAAAGGGAGGGTCCAGGGTCCTCAACATGACAAAAATATATATTTTTCCGCTGATTGAATGATGCATAAAACCGGCGAAAAAGCAAAGATCCGCGAATTATTTTCCAAATTAATATCTTATAAAAAGCGTGAAGTGGCGAGAGATCACTGTATATTAGGGTGTTTCTTATTTGGGGTTAAAAATTTTTTTTGTTTTGTTTTTCAGTGAGCCACCCACTGAAATGGTTCATTTTGGTGAGAAAATAAATGTGTAAAAATTTCAAGGGGAAAAAAACATTTTTACTATGCTTCAAACAGTGGACTTTACAGTCTTGAACTCATCATCATGTTCCCATTCGCTCACACTGTTTTGAAGAAAGTGTGATGGAAGTCCTGTGATGCTGAAAAATCTTTGTGTATTAAACGTGACAAAGTCCTCCAGTTTCTTTTCTTGGATAACTGAGCAGTCCACAGTAGCCTGTTTCATAGGTATCTGAAAGCATTATAGACACAATTCTGCACACTAAAAGTAAAAAAATTACTAGTTAAAAGAGGTTTGTACGCTAAGCACCAACCACTTTTGTTGCATAACATCATATGCAACATAAGCATTTTTAGGGTACATTTGCGCAATACTGTAGGGTCGGTAGCGACTACGCTGTAGAGAGTACGTTGTGTGCAATTGGCTGCCGCTTCTCGTCGGTGTGTGATTGGTTGTGTAAGACTTGTACCTGTGTTAAATTTGTAAAGCGATCTTGGGTATCTTGAAAGGTGCTATATAAATTGAACATTCATTCATTCAAAAAAGATTTATTTTCCTAATGTTAAGCCAAACTTTCTAAACAAAAATATTGATTGTGATAATAAAGTATTTTGTTGTCACATACAATGTTTGGTGAAATTGTATCCTAGATCTTTTGGATCCTTTGGATCTATGAAGCTTAAATATTAAAAAGTATCAGTATCTGTATCGATATCGGCAATACTGGCCCTGTATTTACTTGGTATCGGATCGACACCACAATTCCCAGTATCGCCCACTTCTAGTGCACACTGTCCAACAGCTGGTAGGCGCTCAATTTCACTTCAGGCTGTATGAAATGTAGTGCCCTTAAACAATCTTTGCTTCAAACCCTTGATATTGATGGTCGCAATCTTGCTCAAATTGGATAGCAACCTTACCAATGTGAGCAGAACTTCACAGTAAGAGTATTTGTCTGAGCACATAAATACATATGTTGGGATGTTTCCATACGTGGTCTCGCAAAACGTCAAATGTCTAATCTTTTTTTAATCCATCATTATTTAAGCTTGGATACTAATCAGTTCATTTAGGCGTATCAGAACCCGAGAAGAACCAGAAACAGAGAATAAAAGAATGAATATGTTTAGGTGAAAATTACGTTTGTCTCTACACAGAGAAAAGTAGCCAAAGACAATCCTTAAACTATGAAACATCTCTCTCTCTCTCTCTCTCGATTCACTTAAAGATTGCTTTATTGGCACGGCCAATTTTAACAATTGTTTGCAGCTGTTTAAGAACAAACTTAAACATAAAAAGCACTAATAGAAAATAAGAAAAAATTTAAATACATAATTAATAAAGCGATTCTGTTGGTCTCTTTAGTGAAGAATTCTGACCTAATCCCACTGGGCATTACGCTCAAGAAGTGCATCTCTCTCTCTCTCTCTCTCTCTCAACTCGCAAAACGTCAAATGTCTAATCTTTTTTGCTTTAATATATTGTACAGAGTAGATACTACGATCATTTTGGACACCTACTATAGCCTAGGGATCGTTTTGGTCGGGAATCGGCGAGTATTTATATGTATTTGATAGCGGCGTAACGTTTGTACGCAGCTCGCTGCGTACCGATGAGTACGCATTTCAGTGCATAGTTTTGCGTACAATTTCATACGCATGGGGAATGAGACCGGGTTGAATTAAGGCACCGAAAGTGCAAGCCCATTAGGCTGTGGTGTAGGCCAATACCAGCCTGACAGGGTGTCACAAACAAAAAAGAAATTCCACCCCCCCCCCCCCCCCCCCCCCCAAAAAAAAAAAAAAAAAAAAAAACCCAACACATCAGTTGGTTTCTTAGTTGAACCTTCTCATAGCCTGATCTGTCTGTGAATCTGCATTGAATCAGCCAAGCTCGTGGTCCTCTTGAAAATTGCGATGAAACATAAAAACCAAGTATTTCTTTAAAAAGTAAATTTTGGCTGAATAATGTGAATAATGAAGGTCCTCATCAGGAACACTCGATCTTGGCATGCAAAACTAACTGGGTTCTGCAGGCCCGATCGACGCAGCGCAGAGGTGAAGCTATTACAGCTGCTGCTGTGTGGGCAACAGTGAGCGAGTCAGGGCATTATGTTTTTAAGCACCCATCGGATGTGCTGCATGCACACTCTGTAGTTAATGCTTACTCGTGCAGTCCACGCTAAATTAAGTGCCTCATCTTCATTACCAGCTGCAAGGAAATTGATTCGGTCATTTTAATCAATTTATTTAATTAGTCATACATTTGTCTCCTTACGCATGCCAGTGCTCTCCTTGTCTCTCCTTGTGGGTCTCCAGGGATTATTCAGGAAATCATCTGACCCCCACCACAATAGATGGGAATGACAAACAAGTGTATTAACTCTCCACAAGTATTGAAACATCATATGAAATTGGATTACTGGCACTTTCTGCTGGCAATTTGAATGGAAAAGTCTGGCTTTACATGATAGAAGACTACAGACAGTAAACAGCATTGCAAACACAATTAGGTACAGCAGTATGCAGTGTAAAGATCCTAAATAGGCATCATCATTGCAGCTTGAGATGTTTCTGCACTGGTTCCGTAAATAGGTTCAGTGAGTGTAGTTTATGTGAACAAAAAATGTTTTGCACAGAAATGAATAAAAACATGAATTGATTGTACTGGCTTATAAAACAAAGCTGAGATATGATTAATGACCATCAGTGACCTGCCGCAGAGCAAAATGTATACTTTCATTGGAAAAGTCACATTTATTTTTTATGGGTATGCTAGTTTTAATAGTTTTATTAAATCATAAGTATTTAGTGGTTTCTTCAAGCGAAGTACTGAGAGAAGAGACTGTGTGTAGAGACATTGCACATTAGGTATTCAGCAAGCACTGCTGAATCCCATTTAATCAAGCTGTGATGAGGAAAGATGCGGTGAGGATCAGATCGCCCTTCACACTGATAAGGTCTGGCCAGAGCAGCCACCGAGCCGTGCGAGGTCCGAGCAGACACGGCTGAAATTATGGAAATGTATACTCTCTTCTTCTTCTCCTTCTCTCTCCCACTCTAACTTTGTCCATGTCCCTCCAGCGGAATGTACGATTATAGGCATTATTGTAGCGTTGGCCACTGTGTCATTCAGGACTTTATATGCAGGACTTCGTATTCTTAATCCAGCACCTATCCTATTCCTGAGGCAGTGATATTGAACAAAAGGCTGTTGTATATATAATCGGAAAAAGTTATAAGACTTTTTCAGATTAAACATAACCACAAATATGTCCTGTCTAAGATTGGTGGAGAGATTGAATGGTGCATGATTTAAATTTTCTCTGATGTGTAAATACAATAAACACAATAATATTAAATGTTCTTTTTAGCACTTTATCCATGGGGTGCAGGAATCTTTTTTGTCTTCGGTTATGAGCTACAGGGCATCCAGCTTCTGAAGATGACAGTTTACAGACTCATCATTCAAAAGTTCACAGGATCAATAAAGGGAAACTACACTGCTATCTACGTTCAGTATCTCTGTTTGCATCATCTGCTGTGGAACGTTTTGTATTTTATACCAATCTGGCTATTGTAATGCTCTCTGGTATTTCTAAAGTTAATACTTAACTCACCAAAATAGTACTGAGCAATGTGCAGAGTACCTCAAAAACAATCTAGTTATCATAGAAATGTCCTTCTGTTTCAATTAGAGTTCAATTTACAAAGTTATTTCCACTTTTCCACAAAATGAAATCCCGTGTCGAATTACTTGCCTCTCTCGAGTAGTTAAAAAAAATGTAACAGTTAATAATTGGGGAAAGAAGATGGGCTGACCTCGCTGACTCAGAAGGGCAGTCAGACAGAGGCGAGAATGAGAGAGAGAGAGGGGGTAGGAATATTCTCCTCCATTATTCATTAGGACTTGTTAAGCATCGCAGGCTGCTGAAGTAGGTCTCTGCATTATTATTATTATTCTGGTATTATGATTCTATAAGACCTCTAACAGAAGGCCTGTCATCAGCCTGCTCACTTTAATTAGCATTTCTACCCACCCAGCTTTCTGCTGCTCTGTGATTTCCAATCACACACACACACACACACACACACACACACACACACACTACCCTTCCAGTCCTCTAGAGAGATAACGGGGAAAAACACAGCTCTGCAAAGGCATACATGTACAGTACTGTAAAACCTATGATACTGTTTGTAAACACTCCGTGACTTGTCTGTGTGTTTTAATAACTCTGTACATCCCAGTAACTCCATGTGTGTCCAGGGAATCCTCTCAATGCTGTAACTATTTGGGTTGCATGTACTGCTGCAGGATGAAGTTTGAGTTTGAGTTAATTCAGTGAGTTAATAAATATAAATGTATTATTCAATCAAAATAACAATATTCAGTCAAAACAATTAGATGTTGCTAGTTTCTAAATTTCTAAAAGAAAAAAAATTAAATGGAGACAATAAGATGTGGGAGCACTATATAAAGGTCAATATTTCCACCTAGTGGTCAATACTTCTTATTACATTATTTTATTTTTGGTGGTTTATATATCTATCTGCTATTGGATCGATCAGCAAGGATCATTGAATGAGGCCTTCTTTTTATATTAAATTCAAGGTGGGTAAAAATGTTAAAAAAATTCATCTGTTGCCTACGTATTCTTATAACCTTACAGACATTTGTGTATAAATATAGGAATATGGAATAATTATAACATATTATTTATAACATAACTAAAAGCATATTGAGAGACTTTATGATTTTGTAGGTATGTTTTATAAACGCATCTTAGATTAATAACATGCCATGCCACTAGCTTTCCAACACACCAGAGACGTTTCTGAAATCTTGCAATCCCTCAACTCTTTGGAGAATTCAAAGGGGAATATTAACTGAAGGCTTGATTAAATAGATGAGTCTTAAGTCTAGATTTAAAGATTGGAACTGTGTCAGAATCTCAGATCGGATCTGGAAGACTATTCCATAACTGAGGGGCTTTAAAGGAGAAAGCTCTGCCTCCGGCTGTAGTCTTACTAATTTTTGAAACTAAGAGAAATTCTGCATTTTGGGAGCACAAAAGGTGAGATGGGTTATAGTTATACAATGAGTTCACTCAGATATTGTGGAGCAAGACCATTTAACGCCTTATAGATCAACAAAATTTGATATTTAATCGGAAGCCAGTGTAAGGCCGAGAGAGTAGGACTAATATGATCAAATTTTCTAGCCTTAGTTAGGACTCTATCTGCAGCATTCTGTACAAGTTGTAGTCTCTTTATGGACTGTTTAGAGAATCCAATGAGAAGACCATTACAGTAGTCCAATCTTAACTAGACAAAAGCATGGACCATCTTCTCTGCATCAGCTAATGAAAGTAAATGTCTCAGTTTAGCGATATTATGTAAATGGAAAAAGGCAGCCTTAGTGATGTTGCATATATGTGAGTCAACTGAAAGATCTGAATCAATAGTGACACCTAAGCTTTTTGCAGTAGATTTAGGTGTTACTGTAAAGCCATCTGCTAGAAGCAGCTTTGAGTCCAAGAATCAACACCTCAGTTTTATCGGAATTTAGTAGAATTAGATGTCAAAAAATTAGAGGCCATCCAGTTTTTTATGTCCTGGACGCAGTTCTCAATTTTGAGAGTAGTATTGATATCATCTGGATTAGAAGATATATACAGCATAGTAACATCTGTGTTGCAATGGAAGCTGATGCCTACGAATGATTGCATATACAATGAGAATAATATGGGGCCCAATACAGATCCTTGTGGGACACCATATTTTACCTTTATTTGTTCTGAACATTTGTTATTTACAAGTACCAATTGGTAACGATCTGTCATTTATTACTTTAGTCAGTGCAGTTTCAGTGCTGTGATGAGGTCTAAATCCAGACTGGATTTTACTCTACACTGTAAAAAACAGAACTTAAAATTGCTTGCCTTACTATGATTTTTAGTTTAGCTGAGCCAAAAATAATTAATTGCACCATAAACTATAACAAAGTAATTGGATCAGCTTACTTTATTGAGTTTCTTGTTAAAAGTTGATCTGACCTTACAACCTGCATTGTCAAAACATACAAATTGTAGTTGAACCCTAGTTAAGGCAGGGTTGCCAACTTTTGACATTCGCTTGGAGTGAGATTTTAACCTTGCTGAGCGGGGGGATGGGGCAACGTAAAATGGACACAGATTCAGTGTTATATCGCCGGTGGATGGCGCCAGAGCTAGCGAACTAGTAACGTATTGAATCATATATGGATCTGAGGTAAATAAACTGGATATTTTTTTCGGCGTGAGATATCGGAAGTGTGGCGTGAGAGCGTGTGAAAACGGTCAAATGCGTGTGTCTCACGCTCAATGCGTGAGAGTTGGCAACCCTGTTAAGGCCAGGCCAACTCCTCTGCGCATGCTCAATTTGACTCCTTAGTTGAGAACGGGGCGGAGTTTGCAATTTCTGCCAGAATTTGACCCCGGACATCTTGAAATGAAACGGCAAGCAGCAACCTACGCTACTCTGAATTGAATATTAACGTCCAAATGTGAGTATTTTGGTTGAAATACTACCTTTTTTGTAGTTACATGCTTAAATGTGTACAATATATTCTTATTTGGATACACTACACAGCGTTAAACCAGCCAAACAGCCAGTTAGCTAACCTATCTACCTAGCTAGCTACATAAACGCTTGTTAAGCAGTAAACTATTATAACTTATAACTATCAGCACCATGCTAATAATATACCTTCATTCTGGACGGTGCAGTGGTCGGGGAGTCTGTGGGTATCGGCTGGTTCACCGGATCGGATTCGGAACTGGAATCTAATAAAAGTTCCATTGAAGAATGCACCTGCAATTAACACTTGCGCTGATATTCAGTGTGCTCTACTGAATGTTCGCTCTTTGAATAATAAGGAATTGCTCATTGCAGACGCCATTCGGGATCACAATATCGACATCTTGTTTTTAACAGAGACGTGGCAACAACCCTATGATTATTTCTCGCTGAACCAGTCTCTCCCTGTAAATTATAATTATCTGAACAAACCACGACTGGCCAGCCGTGGTGGAGGACTTGCTTTAGTACATAATATGAATTTGAGAGTCAACCCGGTTTCTGTTCCTAACTTCACTTCATTTGAATGTCTTGCTGCATCGATAAGTGCGGCTAGACCCTTGTTGATTGAAGTATTCGTCTGTTTTTATAGCTGAGCTCTCTGAGCTTCTTACTTTTTTCTGTCCTCTATATTCTGGTTGCATATTGCTGGGTGACTTTAACATACATGTTGACTCTGATAGCTGTTCAATTGCCATTGAATTTCTGAATATGCTTCAGTATTTTGGTTTTATTCAGAATGTGGATATTCCCATGCACAATAAGGGTCTGTTTGCTCTACTGGTGTTTCTCTTAGTAATTTTTGTCCTTTGGATTTGTTTGTTTCTGATCACAAATGCATTTTATTTAATTTTAATTTACCTTGTTACAAGCTAGGGCTGCATGGGCCGCGCCAGCTTACGTTCAGAAATATCAAAAATATCAATGACTCAGCTGTTTTGGATCTCCTTAGTCAAGTTTCCATGCCTCAATCTGCTGATCCTGTTCATCTGGTAGCTCATTATAACAACACATTTTTGTCAGTTAGCCCCTCTTAAAACTCGTTCTGTTACCTTTTCCCATTCTGCTCCTTGGTTTACACCTGAGTTGCGGAAAATGAAAGCTTCTGGACGACAGCTGGAGCGTCGTTGTAAAAAAACTGGCCTAACTGTGCATGCTCTTGCCTATAAGGATCATGTTTTAGCCTACAAGGAAGAGTTGCAGAAAGCGAAAACTCAAACTCAAAATCTTATTTTAGGTACAAATAATAACCCCAGAGCCCTGTTCTTAACTGTTAATAAGTTATTGCATCCCATTAATCGTTCTCCACTTGTCCCTTCTGATGTACTCTGTTCTCGGTTTATGGCATTTTTTTATCAAAAGATTGAGAACATCTATCGACAGTTTCCTCCTAACTACACTTCAACGGATGTAGTGTCCACTGTGTATGATGGTGAATGTCTATCTTCCTTCACCCCTGTGCATGATGACTTTGTTCTAAAGCTCATTATGACCTCTAGGACTACCACATGCAAACTAGATCCAGCACCAACCCAATGGGTTAAAGATTGTTCCCATTTGGTTTGTCCTTTCATCACTCAGATTATTAATGCTTCGCTTATCTCTGGGTTTGTGCCCGCCCCCTTGAAGCTAGCTGCCATAACACCTGTTCTGAAAAATAATGGTTTAAATCCTGAGGATCTGGCAAACTTCCGACCAATCTCTAATCTTCCTTTCCTTGCTAAGTTATTGGAAAGATCTGTAGCTGCCCAACTATGTGAGCATGTTGAATCTAATGACCTGTTTGAAGTATTTCAGTCAGGCTTTAGGAAGAATCACAGTACTGAGACTGCGTTGCTAAGAGTTGTCAATGATCTCTTGCTGTCTGCTGACCAAGGGCTGATGAACATGCTTATTCTGTTAGATCTAACGGCTGCGTTTGACACTGTCAATCATGGTCGGCTTTTGTCCTGTCTCAGCAATTTGGTTGGCATCACTGGGACTGCTCTTGCTTGGTTTCAGTCCTATCTTGCTGACAGACAACAGTTTGTGTCTATGGGAGGCTTTAGCTCCCACCCATGTACCGTGACCAGTCGTGTCCCGCAGGGTTCGGTCCTTGGCCCCTTGCTGTTTATACTGTATTTACTTCCCCTTGGCGATATCATTAGGAGGCATGGATTGCAATTTCACTGCTATGCTGATGATGTTCAGATTTATTTATGTACCAAACCAGCTCTTAATCCCTCGCCATCTATTTTGAGTGACTTCTTGACTGATGTTCAGGTATGGATGAAGGAGAATTTCCTTAGCCTGAACATGAGCAAGTCCGAGGTTATGTTAATATCCCATGAATTCCAGCCTTATTTCGGTGGCTGGTTCGGCTGAAGTGCTACAGACTCGTTCCCCATACTGTCGACTTGTTAGGCGAAGAGTTAACCTGCACAATCTGCAGCCCCTTGGCCGCGCTATAGTGACGGATAAAGCCCCGGTGATCACCAGTGGCAGAGTAGCCCTGGTAAATGCTAGATCGCTAGCTAACAAGACGTTTATTCTAAAGGATTTCTTCACGACGCATGAGCTGGACTTTCTTTGCATTACAGAAACCTGGATGTCCGTAGGTGAGTCCAGTGTCATGTGTGAACTGGTACCACCAGAGTGTGTGTTTTTTAACTCTCCTCGTACAACTGGTCGCGGGGGTGGCATAGCAACGATTTACAAAAATAAGTTTAATTGTAAACAGCTTACTCCAGTGCCGCTTTATTCCAGCTTTGAACTGAACATGTTTGAGCTTGGCACCACTTGTCAAATGCTATGCGCTGTTATCTACAGACCGCCGAAATATAACAAAGACTTTATTGGACAACTGAGCGACTTTTTGACGGAGATACTGCCGAAGTATGATTACCTTTTAATTCTTGGTGATTTTAATATCCATGTTTGCTGCCCGGATAAGCCTATGTCTAAAGACTTCTTAACCCTCATTGACTCTTTTAACCTTGTGCAGTGTGTAACTGGTCCCACTCAGGAACGGGGGCACACACTTGACTTGGTTTTAACATATGGGTTTTCTGTTTCCAATCTAGAGATTTGTACTGCTACGTTTTCAGACCACATGCCTGTTATTTTTGACGTTTTATTGCCTTGTCATATGGATAAACAGTGTGTTACTGTGCAACAATGTCGCGTTATAAATTCGTCCACTGTTGCAAATTTCTCCGCTGTCTTCTCTACCTTTACATCAGATACTCCTTGTGGTGCTACTGATGTAGAGGCTCTGATGACTAGCTTTAATTTTAAGTGTCAGTCTATATTGGATACCGTGGCTCCTGTTAAAATAAGACACTCCAAACCAAGTACTGAACCATGGCTGAATGATGGCACTCGTGCTGCTAGACGGGAGTGTAGAAAAGCTGAGCGAAAGTGGAAAAATGACAAACTTGTAGTTTCCCTTCAGATATTAAAAGGCAAATGGCGTCTTTATCAGAAGACAGTGAAAGCTGCAAAATCTAAGTATTTCTCTGATATTATTCTGGCAAATAAAAACAAACCTCGTGTATTGTTTGAAACACTGAATAAGGTTCTTAATGCCCCATATGCAGCCTGTCCGGAAGCTTCTGTTGAATTGTGTGAGAGGTTCCTGCATGTCTTTGTTGGTAAGATCGAGAGCATTAGGGCCCTTATTGGTCCACCTTTGTCTGACCTACCTGTAGCTGCCACATTCTCTGCTGTTCTTGATAACTTTGAGCCTGTCAGTTTAAAGTTATTGGAACAAATTATTGGTCACATGAAGCCCTCTGGCTCACCTAATGACCCACTTCCACCTCGTTTGTTTAAAGAACTTTTTCCAATTTTAGCCCCTGATGTCCTTAATATTATAAACAGCAGCTTGGCAAATGGTGTTGTACCTGATAGTTTTAAACATGCTGTGGTACAACCACTTATCAAGAAGTCTGGACTGGACACCTCTGTCCTCTCTAATTTCAGGCCTATTTCTAAACTTCCGTTCATTTCTAAGATTTTAGAAAAGGTTGTTCATCAGCAGCTAACCGTGTTCTTAGATGAGCACAAAATTCTTGAACAATTCCAGTCTGGTTTTAAATCTCTGCATAGCACGGAAACGGCACTACTGAGAGTTTTTAATGATGTCCTTTTAGCCATTGATAAGGGTCAAGGGGTCATAGTTATTTTGCTGGATTTAACCGCAGCTTTCGATACAGTGGACCATAAAATTCTATTATCTCGTCTTTATAACTGTGTGGGTATCCAGGGCCTTGCCCTAGAGTGGTTTAAGTCCTACCTGACACGTAGAAGCTTTTGTGTTCGTCTGGGGGCCACTGAGTCTTCCATAGCCCCTCTCACATGTGGAGTGGCCCAGGGTTCTATTCTTGGGCCTCTTCTTTTCTCATTGTATCTGCTCCCTCTTGGCTCTATATTAAGAAGGCATGGTGTCTCTTTTCATTTTTATGCAGATGATTCACAAATTTATATGCCACTAAAGCGACAGGATACCCACTCTTTGGAAGTACTTTTACAATGTGTTGAGGAAATTAGGGCGTGGATGACTAATAATTTTTTACATTTTAATGAAAAGAAGACTGAGGTAATAGTGTTTGGCCCAAATGACACTGGAGTTAATGACTGTGATCTAGGTGCCTTGACACAATATGTTAAACCTACTGTGACAAACCTTGGTGTGAAGTTCAACAGTAATCTGAGGTTTGACTCGCAGATTAGTACTGTTGTTAAAGCAAGCTTTTTTCAAATTAGACAGTTGGCCAAAATTAAATCAGTCCTCCCTCGTCACCATTTTGAGATTTTAATTCATGCTTTTATTACTAATCGCTTGGACTACTGTAATGCGCTTTACTTTGGTCTTGACCAGAAGTCCATTGCCAGACTCCAGCTTGTGCAAAATGCTGCTGCACGGCTGTTAACAAATACAAAAAAACGAGAGCACATCACCCCAATTTTAAAATCATTGCATTGGCTTCCGGTCCTTTTTCGAATTCAGTTTAAAATTCTTTTATTTGTTTTTAAATCTCTTCATGGTCTCGCCCCCCAGTATCTGTCCGACCTATTACAACACTATAGCCCAGCACGCTCGCTTAGGTCAACAGATCAGTGCCTCCTTACTGTTCCGAGGACACTGAGAAAGTGCAGAGGTGATCGCTCCTTTTCAGCTGCGGGTCCAAAATTGTGGAATGACCTTCCTTTGCACATTAGGCAGATTGAGTCACTCGCCGTTTTTAAATCTCATTTAAAAACACATCTTTTTTCATTGGCTTTTGATTTAATTTGATTTTCTTAGTGCTTTATTTGTTTCTATAGCTTTGGGTTGTGTTGTGTGTTTTCTTCCTAAATTTGGTGTTTTTATTTAAACACAAAATTTAAATTTTATATTTGTGCTGTTTTATGTTTCTTATTCTTTCAGTATGTGTACAGCACTTTGGTATACATTTGTTGTTTTAAAGTGCTATATAAATAAAATGGATTGGATTGGATATCTACACAAGCAATTATGAAAAAATTTGCTGGTGCGGTCTTCTCTGTCCCGAATCTTTCTGTCTCGCTATCAAGTCAGATCAGAAACTTGGGTGTTATTTTCGACTCTGCCATGTCTTTTGAACCTCATATTAAACATCTATGCAAGACAGCTTTTTTCCATCTAAGGGGCATTGCGAAGATTCGCCCTTTCCTCTCTACTACAGCTGCTGAAAAAGTTATTCACTCATTTGTAACATCCAGAATCGATTATTGCAATGCTATTTTGTATGGTCTCCCAGCTCGAGTACTGAATCGCTTGCAAGCTGTGCAAAATTCAGCTGTGAGTGTCTTGACGCACTCGAAATCTAGGGCTCATATTACACCTGTATTGCTGGTCCCAAGCTGTGGAATGGCCTTCCACCTGAGCTCCGTGCCTGTGCGTCGTTGTCCATGTTCAAAATTGGCCTTAAGACTCACCTATTTCAATTAGCATATACTTGAGCTTCTGTACCATGACTTATTTTTGCTGATGTTTATTTCTTTTACTTTAATTTTTTGTATGGTTTTATGTTCTTGCTTTATGTACAGTGACCTTGGGTGGCTTGAAAGGCGCTTTTAAATAAAATGTTTATTATTATTAAACTTCAGCACTTTGCTAACGTTTATTTATTGAATTTACACTGATAAGCGGTTATACCGATGATATATTGTTCCAACGACAAAACATTCTTGTCATTAGTAGGCTAATGCCTACATTAATGCATACATTAATGTTCACTTACATTAATGTACACATATCTAATCGCAAAGCATTATTTTTTTAACACGGTGCAGTTTTGGACACAGACCCTGTTTTTTTAGTAATGTGTCAGCGCTTGTGCTAATCAACATATTTTCCAAATCAATAACATCAAATACATAGACAGGTCTCCCCTGCCTATGAACCCCACCACACCTTCCCACCCTAACATTCTTTCTCTCAAACTTGTTTTTTGGGTGATTGTTGTACAGCAGTGTTTTTGCTTTTCTACAGGTAACCGATCCAGAGGATAAGCGTACCAGAGGTGTCCAGATGGGTGTCCTCACTGTTCTTGAAGATGATGATGTACCTGCCTTGCTGCCCACAGTCACAAATATTGCCATTGTTTAAAAATATATATACAGTGGCGGGAACAGTTGTACATTAACAGAGGTTCCAGATCTTGTTTGTTTTGGGATGATTAGGTGCTCTACCTCAAATGGTTTGGATTGAAAGTAATATGTCCACTGATCACCCACTTAAGATTATGGCAGGCTTGGGTGGGCTTACAGAGTGCACAGAAAACTGCACCCATAGCATAATTGTAACGCAGCTCGCGCTGCGGAGCGAGGGGGTGGACACAAACGCTGAGAAGAGCGAGATTTATTATAAGGAATTCCATCATCGTAGTCATCGAAGCAGTCACAGGTCATAACGGGGGGGGCAGGGGGGGGGGGGCAATCCGAATAACACAGATAAACAGGCATAGCAACACACGGAGAACTCACAAGGCAATGGGAAGAACACTAGACAGAAGGACGCGACTAAACAAGAAACAAAACTAATAAACGTTCACGATAAAACAGAGCACAAGGTCACTAGAAGCGCAGGTGAACAACAAGAACAAACCACGAATATCCGACAATGGGCTAGGAATACACACAGAGTCTATACAAGGAACATAACAAGACACAGCTGAAAACGATCATGACACGGACGTGGCAGACAGACAGAAACCGGGGCAACAGACAAGCAAGGCGGGGCTAACGGACAAGGAACAACACAGACACGGGGAAAGAGACACCGGAGTGACAGCGAAGGGAGGGGGGCATAGCCCTATGTGACAATAACTTAGAAAGTGAATCTAAATCTGGATGTTATTTGTTTATGCTATACTGCAGCACTTTATTGCTTGCATTGTTACTCAAGTCAGAATTGTTATTTTTGAATCAGCCTGCTTGGTGGTCTTATTCTTGCCACATGCAATTACTTGATGCAGAAAGGTATAATAAACATGTAAATTTAACTGTTTTGTCATTTGTCTTATATGACCCAACTTCAGTTAACTATTCTTAGTATATGTACATGTGAAATATACATTATCTGAACAAGATATAATAAGTTGGCACAACTTAAAAAAATTTGGAACTCTTTGTATGTAAAACTTACATTTTGAGGTTCATATACATGGGCAAGATAAATTATCTGAACAAGATATAATAAGTTAGCAAAACTTGAATCATTTTGAATTATTTGTAGGCAATACTTAAAATCTGAAGTTTATATACCTGTGAAAAATAAATAATTGGAACAAGAAATAATAAGTTGGCTCAACTGTGAGTGAATTTCTTAAAAACTTAAGAGTTTGAATTGGGATCAAAACTCAAAAATTGAATGCAGTAAGTTGCCTTGAAATTTTGAGTTTTCTCAACTTTTTCATTTTTACAGTGTAGGACATGTTCTGTCTGTAAGAAAGAAGAGAGATGCGAAGAAACTGTTTTCTCTAAATTTTTCGAAATGAATGACAGATTAGAGATTGGCCTGTAGTTGGACAGTTCCTGGCGATTAAGACCAGGTTTTTAAATTAGTGGCTTGATGACTGCAAGTTTAAATGATTTGGGAATGTAGCTATGGCTCGGAGAATAGCTAATTATAGTAAGCAAAGGTTCTAACTAGGGTGCACACACCAGTATATTTTAGTGCCGGTCCCAAGCCCAGATAAATAGGGAGGGTTGCGTCAGGAAGAGCATATGGTGTAAAAACTGCACCAAATCAAATGATGTGGATCAAAAATAGAAATTCCATACCGGATCGGTCGAGGCCCGGGTTAACAACGCCCGCCTCTGGTGCTGTTGTCCAGCAGGGCATTAGCGGAAATTGGACTACTGTTGGGACAAGGAGGAGGAGGAGAGGGGGGAAGAGGGTTCTGACACTGAAGGAGAGGAGGCAGAGCAGGAAGGTGGAGGTTAGAGTTGGTACGTTGAATGTGGGGTCTATGACAGGTAAAGGGAGAGAGCTAGCTGATGCAATGGAGAGGAGGAGGAAGATAGATATACTGTGTGTACAGGAGACCAAGTGGAAAGGGAGCAAGGCCAGGAGCATTGGTGGTGGCTTGAAACTCTAGACAGGAAGAGAAATGGAGTAGGGTAATCCTGAAGGATGAGTTTAGTAAGAGTGTAGTCGAGGTAAAGAGAGTAAGTAACAGGGTGATCTGTGTAAAGTTAGAGATTGATGGGGTGATGATGAATGTCATCAGTGCTTATGCTCCTCAGGTAGGTTGTGATGTGGAGGAGAAAGAAGAATTCTGGAGAGAGTTAGATTAAGTTGTTTTGCAGGTTCCTAAAGAAGAGAGAGTGGTTATTGGAGCAGATTTAAATGGACATGTTGGTGGAGGGAACAGTGGTGATGAGGAGGTGTTGTGTAGATATGGTGTTAATAAAAGGAATACTGAAGGACAAATGGTGGTAGATTTTGCTAAAAGGGTAAAGATGGCTGTAGTTTGTGGTGTAAGCCAATGGCTGATGTGTTAGACCAGCTATATGTTATAAGCTGTATTAATGTATGCCTCTAGGGGCGGAGGTCGGTCATGTTCAGTTCTTGAATAAACGGCATAGAGACAATTTGCATGGTGGTTTTCCTTGGAAGAACACAACATGGTGTCAGAAGTGTAGACTTTCACGACCTGCGAATTTGAGACAGCATGAGAGTCAGGATCCAGCTCCAGAAGACACACTGAGGTGTTCAAAAAATAAATGAATAAATAAACAGAGTGAAGATGAGCGAGCAAGAGCCTCATGCTGTCCTGGATAGGCAAGATGAGGCGAACATGCCGTATGCACTAGGTAATGCCGCCATCCCGAGCACAACGTTTACTATCAAACCACCGGAACCGTTCGACTTCTCAAAACCCCAAGAATGGGAAAAATGAATTCGCCATTTCGAAAAATTCTGACTGGCAAGTAACCTTGACTATTCTTCCGAGGAGAATCAGGTTAACACGCTAGTTTACTGCATGGGTGACAACGTGCTAAGAGGGCTAGAGTTAACCCAGCAGCAGCGCCTGAAGTACGATGCAGTAAAAAGGGGATTCAACGGTTACTTCGTCCCAAAGAAAAATGTAATTTATGAGCGGGCCAAATTTAACCAAAGAAAGCAACAACCCACCGAATCAGTGGACGCATTCCTCACAGCACTTTATACATTGGCAGAGAACTGTGTTTATGGTCCATTACATGACGAAGGTGTCTTTTAAGATAGATACGGGTGCCGATGTAACAGCCATACCAGAGCAGATGTACAAAAATATTGTGCATGGTAGCAAACAGGTAAAAACAGCCCTAAAATGACTGTATGGCCCTGGTGGTGCAAAACTGAATGTGTTGGGGTCAGTCACTGAAACACTTACGTATAAAAACAGGAGCATAAGGGAAAGGATCTACATCGTCAAAGATCTACATGTCAGTTTATTGAGCAGGTCAGCTTCAGTAAAACTTAAACTGGTTGCCAGACTAGACACGATAGACCATGAGTCGGTGAGATGGAAGCGTGGCTACCCAGGTTGCTGACGGACCCTAAACTCTGCGATGGACTAGGGCTGGTCCAGAAGCCCTACACCAGGGGTTCTCAACTGGTCTCAGCCCGGGACCCACATTTTCTCTTTGTCATTAAGTCGCGACCCAGTTTTATACAGTACAAATGTTATAACCTCTGGTTATAACAAATTAAAAGGGTAAACAATTGGTGGTTACCATGGCAACAAGATGGTTCTCATGCTGGGCTCCAGACAAAAAAAATATTCAAGGAGCCAGTTGGTCCCAAAAGAAAAAATGAGACACTAATAACTTTTTCTAGGCTCCATAATAATATACAAACTAATAAACATTGCAACACTCACATCAGATCAGCTGTTATTTAGGATCTCTGTCGTCCAACATGCCTGATGTCTTTCTCTTCCTTGTAACTGTGGTTAAGTTGGCTTCATGTTCTCATTTTAAATGTACTACTATTACCGTCTACAAATGACCTTAACATGGACGAAAGTGGCGGTCGTAAAGGCCCCAGAGCACTGTGCACTCTGTTTTTCTTCAAAGATTTAAATAATTTTTAAATGATTCTTCATTAGATAAAAACAAGTTGTATAAATATTAAGTGCACATTTTGTCAAATGTTTCAATAGCTTTTATAGTACATTAAGTGCATCCTAATCAGGCCCGTTGACAGTCTTGCTAGGGCCCGGGACAAGAAAGTTTAATGTGTGCCCCCCCCGGCGCACGTCATTTGACAATCCTTCTGTTAGGTCATATAGTATATAATATAGCCACACATCAAAGCTGTTTCTGACAGCTGACTGTTTATATACTTGACGCGTCGCGAGCGGCGCGAGGGTTCGCGCGAAAATGACGTAATCGCAGTGGCACCGACCGTGTGCGAAGGCCTCGCGCGCTGTCCATTCGCGAGGTCGTGCACCTCTTGACTTTTGTAACTTCGCGCGCGACGCGCTTCAGCGCAATGAACAAAGTCATGTTTGCAGGGTTCATACACCTTTATAATGTGGAATTAAAGCACTTGTACTTCACTTTAAAGGTCCATTTCAATATTTTCCAGCACATTAAACTTAATTAAGTTAAATATTTATACATATACTCGAAATAATTCGCTTTTTATCACAATATTTAATGGTTATTTTCAAAACGCCCAATCTTAACGTCTTCACGAGAACTGTTCAGTCAGACAGCTATTTGTTGTGAAACGAAGTAGTTACTTTCAAGCATTTTCAAGTACTTTAGCCTAAATTCCAGCACTTTTCAAACCTGGAACACAATGCAACATTCAAATTCGTCAGGTAAATGTTTTCCTTTCTTTTCTGCGCTCCATATTTCTGTATTTACTTTAACTATCCACCACTGTATTTCCCGCTGTTGTGGGGGTACCAGCCGGTTACGGTCGGTGCTGGATCAAACCATTTTCCAGTGGGATGCGGGGGTGTATGCACTTAATGGAAAATATGCAGATAGGTTAAAAAACATATATATTTTAGCCATTGAGTTTATTTTGAGTACAGAATTTTATATTAATGAAAGATTTCAAGATTATTTAAAAATTATAGACTTTAAATAAAAAATAAATTGCTGGGCTCTTTGATGGGCCCCCCTGGCCCTGGGGCCCGGGACAACAGACCCGGTTGTCCCCCCCTGTCGACGGGGCTGATCCTAATCAACAACCTTGTTTTGTGGAATTATGGTGGCCCATTTAAAAGCTATTGAAAACAATGAGGTGAGAATATGTGTAGACATATCACCCGTAAACGAGTCGGTATGCAGAGAAAAGTTCATTCTGCCATCAGTTGAACACACCCTAGGCATGCTGACAGGGGCCAAATACTTCTCCAAGCTTGACGCGAACATGGGCATTTGGCAGATACCACTTTCAAAAGACTCGGCTCCATACACAACCTTCATCACATCGTTCGGGAGGTGCCATTTCAACAGGCTTCCCTTCGGTATCAGCTCAGCCTCAGAGCCGTTCCAAAACAGGATGACATCAGAAGTCACTGCAGACCTCGAAAGCATTGTATGCCACGTCGACGACATCCTCATTTGGGGGGACATGATGGAGCAGCACGACAGCAGAGTGCATACTGTCCTGGAGCAGGTGGAGAAGTCAGGCGTAACGCGAAATATGGCCAAGTGCGAGTTCAGGACATAAGAGGTCAAGTTCCTAGGACACATCGTCTCAGCAGAAGGGGTGAAACCCGACCCGGACAAAAGCTGTACAAGACATGAGAGAGCCGCTGAACATTAGCAAACTTTGTGGCTTCCTGGGAATGGTGAATCAGCTGGGGAAGTTCATCCCAAACCTGTCTGAGAAGGACAAGCCACTAAGAGCCCTGCTCTCAAAGAAAACATGTGGAGCTGGGGGCACGACCAGCAACGGGCATTCCACAACCTCAAGCGTGAGCTTTCCTCAGCACCAGTTCTCCAGCTATATGACCCGATCAGCTGACGCCTCATCTTATGGACTGGGAGCCGTACTGCTGCAGAAAAAGGCGGAAGCGTGGCTGCCCATTGCATATGCTTCCAGGTTGCTGACGGACACAGAACAGTGGGGAACCATCAGGGCCCTCTACGCCCTCTCAGACAGCCTAAAATATTCTTAAAACATAAATATATATAATTTATCCAGTTTCTTTTATCTACTTACAGTTTGACAATCAACATCTAAACAATTACAAAAATATAAGCAAATAAATTATTCAACCGTGTCTATTCAATCTGTGTTGGAAGGTGAGGGGTTAAGTGGAAGCCTGTGAGCCTGTGTCTCCCCCTATCAGGACTGTGATGCCCGCTGTTCGTTTACAGAGGGCCTGGCAGTTATAATTCAGCGCAATACCAGTTTCAAATGACAGCAAAATTTACCAATCATATCTTCCCTCTTAGTGGGCGGGCTTAACTGTATGATGATTTCCGCCCACTGTGGCGACGCTAGCTGTCGTTAGCGTACCACCGCTAGCTAGTTTTGATTCATTCCTTTGATGCCCTCGTGCGCATTGTTTACATAATCCGCTCCCAAGGAACACAGAGCTGGGGAACCTTATTTTGTTGGAACCGTTATCTTGTACAGATATTATTGTTTATTGTGTTTCTAAAGCTGTATTTTTTTTTTGTATTTTTAATTTTTTTAATTTATTGCAGTTAATTAGGAAACAATTTTTTTCGGGGGGGGGGGGGGGGGGGGTGATGGGAGCGGGCCCAAGTTTAATGGTCACGGTTCGCTACTGATATTTTTATATATAAAATTACATATATATATATATATATATATATATATATATAATTATATTGACTTAATAAGCAAACTGTAACGTGGTGAGTACAGAGACGTACACACCACGTAAGAAACAGAGAAGGGAGGACCCAAGTGCCGGTTAGTAAAAAAAAAATGCAGAGCGTAAAAAACACACACACACCTGAGCAATAAACAATACTAGAGAAAATTAAACACGACGCACAAAAACGAAAAGGAAACTAAATCAACGTGTAAGCAGACAAGATAATGTCGTGGAATAATACGGTAAAAACTATAAACAGAAAACATGTGGAATCCTCAACACGTGAAAACCGAAACTAAGGACGTCAGGGAAAGACTGACAGCAGGCAAACGCCGCAACATAAAGACAACCTTCCCAAAACAATAAACAATGGATAGGAAGAGAAAACAGATTGGGGAAAACTTGAGAGGGGCCAGATAGCGGCGCAGGAGGTAGATACTCGAATAAGTAACAGCGGAACGAGAGAGAGAGAGAGAGAGAGAGAGAGAGAGAGAGAGAGAGAGAGAGAGGTGGCGAGACACCTTGAAACGTAACAATATCACAGAGAGAGAGACGGGCTGAAAGCGCAACGGCAAGAGACCAAAACGATTCAGCAGTGATTCGTCTCCACAAGCTTCCTTAAGAAGCCTATAAAACAGCTGAGACGAATCACTGCTGATTATGCCGATTTAGTCTGAGACTGACTCGTGCGGAGGTAGAGGGCGTGGCATCCGAGCCAGCCCTGACACAAACAGAGCACTTCCGAAATCGGCAATTTCAATCAATCAATCAAAGTTTATTTGTATAGCGCTTTTAACAACTCAAGTTGTCGCAAAGCAGCTTTACAGGATTTACAAGGTTAACAATACTATAGGTCCAGAACCCTAATGAGCAAGCCAAAGGCGACAGTGGCGAGGAAAAACTCCCAATGATGGTGGGGAATAGGAAGAAACCTCGGGAGAACCAAGACTCAAAAGGGAACCCATCCTCCATTGGGCGGCCCATTAACACACAAATACACAAGTCACACACAATTCACACAATCAGACTAGGTAAAAGGTAGGATTGAAAGTTCTGGGTTTTGATATTGTCACTGTAAATGTCTGTTGATGAATGCCAGGCTTTCATTCCGTGTCGGAGCAGTGATGCTGGTATTGTAGGCTCCGACTGCAGTGTTACTCCCCAGGTGAACCCCGGCATCAGCACATCCACCAGCAGCCAGACCATCCCCCAGGTGCCTGCAGGTGCCTGTATCCAATAGTCTTGGGTAGAGCCATGCAAGAAGATAGACAATACAGACTGAGTGGACATGAATTTAAACCACCATTGATTTAAATGTACGTAGCTCACGTGCCAGTGATGAGCATGTGGCTCCGGCAGGCTAATCTATAGCAGCATAACTAAAGGGAGGTGTTCAGAGGTGACCACAGTCATGAGGGCTCACTGAGACATTGCTTTCCAGTCAAGTCATAGTCACAAAAAGAGTGATGCCAAGACACAGCTGGATGACAGCATCAACATCTCAGATCACCAGAAATCTCAACGTCTGGGGGCCCCCCGAGCCCCTACACCTTACAAGGGGAATTTTAGCTGAAGGCTTGACTAAACAGGTGAGTCTTAAGTCTAGATTTAAAGATTGGAACTGTGTCAGAATCTCGGATTGGAGCTGGAAGGCTATTCCATAATGGAGGGGCTTTAAAAGAGAAAGCTCTGCCTCCGGCTGTAGTTTTACTAATTTTTGGAACTAGGAGAAATCCAGCATTTTGGGAGCGCAAAGGGCGAGATGGGTTGTAGTAATCAATGAGTTCACTCAGATATTGTGGGGCAAGACCATTTAATGCCTTATAGGTTAACAGGAGAACTTTAAATTCAATGCGATATTTAATCGGCAGCCAGTGTAGTGCGGCGAGAGTGGGACTAATATGATCTAATTTCCTAGCCTTGGTTAGGACTCTACCTGCGGCATTTTGTACAATGCCGCAGCTAGAGTTGCGGCCAGCAATTTCCGCCCAGAACCATCATAGAGGCCAAGTTGCGTTCAATCATACGAACGTTCGTCATTCATGTTGTGAAGCAGGACCTAGTGCTATCTACGCCAGGGACAAGGCAGAAGAGTGTACAATTACCACTACTAGATCGTACATTTAACACTACATTTATCAGATCGTACATTTACCAGTGGATTTAATTGGGTTATTAATGGTTTCAATCGTTTTCATATTTTCCGGTAAAACAAAGTTACTGCCGTTCGCTACAGCTTGCGTTGAACACTGTCAGAGCCACAAGCTCTTGTAATAAATAGGTAGATAGATAGGCCTATTAAGTTCGCGTGAACCCGGTGTAGTTAACGGTGACATAAAATAAGAAACAAAAATTTTTTCTAGTGTCTGTAGTTGTAACTAGTGAATCCAGGGACGTGTGAGGATAACATTCGCACCAGGGCTGAAAAGGTTGAAGATTGTTGTAAACTCTTGTCATTAGCCCATGTTAGAAAATAAAAACATGTGAACCCTGGTATTTTTTTTACACTAATTTTCGCCGCTAATGTTATTTATTGGTTCATTAAGACGTAATGGTTTTGACTGAGCCATCTGGAATGGCGCACCCCTCCAAGTTAAAATCTTTTCTTTTTTTAATCTCTGAATCTGACAGTGTCTGAATGTCATGTCTGACATGTATTATGTTTAGAATCTCTATGTTCAATGGTTCAATTATCATTGTTCACTTCTGAATAAAATATGGACAGCAGAAGATGCATGTGATGTGTGAGTGAACAAAGCTGGTTGTATATAGAGTGGCCACTTTTCAGTATTGATTTAATTTTGGTTACCATATATATATATATATATATATATATATATATATATATATATATATATAGTCACCATACCAGCACTAACCCACTAAATCTGGGAAAGAGTAGTGGAAGCTAGGCTTAGATGAGAGGTAGAGATCTGTGAGCAGCAGTATGGTTTCATGCCAGCTAAGTGCACCACAGATGCTATGTTTGCTTTGAGAGTGTTAAGGGAGAAGTATAGGGAAGGACAGAGGAATTACATTGTGTGTTTGTTGACTTAGAGAAAGCTTATGATAGAGTTCAGAGACAGGAGCTGTAGTATTGTATGAGAAAGTCAGGAGTAGCAGAAAAGTATGTGAGGGTGGTGCATGATATGTATGAGAACAGTGTGACAGCAGTGAGATGTGCGGTAGGAATGACAGACGGGTTTAAAGAGGGAGTAGGACTACATCAGGGATCAGCCCTGAGTCCCTTCCTGTTTGCAATTGTCATGGACAGACTGACGGACGAGGTTAGGCATAGTCCCCTTGGACTATGATGATTGCTGATGACATTGTGAACTGTAGTGAGTAAGGAGCAGGTGGAGGTGAGCTTGGAAAGATGGAGATATGCTTTGGAGAGCAGGGAAATGAAAGTGAGCAGGAGTAAAACAGAGTACATGTGTGTGAATGAGAGGGCAGACGGTGGACAGGTCCAGTCACAAGGAGTTGATTTGGTGAAGGTTGTCAAGTTTACCTACTTAGGGTCGAAGGTACAGAGTAACCTGAAATGAAAGAGGAAGTGAAAGAGAGGTAAAGAAGAGAGTGCAGGCAGCATGGTGTGGATGGCTTAAAATGTCTGGGGTGATCTGTGATAGAAGGGTGTCAGCTAGAATGAAAGGAAAGATCTATAGGACAGTAGTGAGACCTGCTATGTTGTATGGACTGGAGACAGTGGCACTGACAAAGAGACAGGTGAGGGAGATGGAGGTGTCTAAGATGAAGATGTTGAGATTCTCATTTGGAGTGACGAGGAAGGATAGGATCAGAAATGAGTTTATTAGAGGATCAGCACATGTAGCATGTTTTGTAGATAAAGTTAGAGAAGCGAGTTTGAGATGATTTGGATGTGTACAGAGGAGGGAGGAGTTACGCTTTCATCCTCTCTCACCTTAGCGCAGCATGTTCGTTGATTGCAAGAGAAAACATTACCAGTCTTGTCTTTAACCTTTTATTAAAAGTAAACAAATATGAATACAGAGCGCTCTGGAGAGAGTACACATAAAGCCTAACTACACTACCCTGTAGTCTTGTGTGCAGATCTCTACCTGAGACCCTTTCCTGCTGTACTATATAGTGTGGCCTGGGTATGAGCCCCCCTCTCTGATGAACAGAGGACCTCCACGTACATTCCATAGGTTAAAAATACAGCTGTTTCTCTCTTATTATTATAGGTTAAACATACAGCTGTTTCTCTCTCTTATTATTATAGGTTAAACATACAGCTGTTTCTCTCTATTATTATTATAGGTTAAACATACAGCTGTTTCTCTCTCTTATTATTATAGGTTAAAGATACAGCTGTTTCTCTCTCTTATTATTATAGGTTAAAGATACAGCTGTTTCTCTCTCGTATTATTATAGGTTAAAGATACAGCTGTTTCTCTCTCGTATTATTATAGGTTAAACATACAGCTGTTTCTCTCTCTTATTATTATAGGTTAAACATACAGCTGTTTCTCTCTCTTATTATTATAGGTTAAACATACAGCTGTTTCTCTCTCTTATTATTATAGGTTAAACATACAGCTGTTTCTCTCTCTTATTATTATAGGTTAAACATACAGCTGTTTCTCTCTCTTATTATTATAGGTTAAACATACAGCTGTTTCTCTCTCTTATTATTATAGGTTAAACATACAGCTGTTTCTCTCTTATTATTATAGGTTAAACACAGCTGTTTCTTATTATTATAGGTTAAACATACAGCTGTTTCTCTCTCTTATTATTATAGGTTAAACATACAGCTGTTTCTCTCTCTTATTATTATAGGTTAAACATACAGCTGTTTCTCTCTCTTATTATTATAGGTTAAACATACAGCTGTTTCTCTCTCTTATTATTATAGGTTAAACATACAGCTATTTCTCTCTCTTATTATAGGTTAAACATACAGGTGTTTCTCTCTCTTATTATTATAGGTTAAAGATACAGCTGTTTCTCTCTCTTATTATTATAGGTTAAAGATACAGCTGTTTCTCTCTCTTATTATTATAGGTTAAAGATACAGGTGTTTCTCTTATTTTGAAAGCGAGGTCTTCCTTCCTGACCTTACCAAATAAGGTCACAGACTCATCGTACACACCCTGTTTTTAGAAAAATGCAGACACCTCTAGTCTGTGAATGATAACAAACAATTTGATTAATAATATAATGTAAGCAAAACATAAAGTGATTAATGTAAGAAATTTGATTATTACTTTAAGACTAGTCAAATTATATATGGATTATGATAAGCTGTTTGTAATTTAACAAAATATGATGGGATTAAAATATAATTCTCAACAGAGGAGAGGTATATTGGTAGGAGGGTCTTGAGGATGGAACTTCCAGGCAAGAGGAGGAGAGGTAGAACTAAGAGGAGGTTTATGGATGCAGTGGTAGAGGATATGAGAGTGGTTGGTGTGTCAGTGGAGGACACTCAGGACAGGGCCAGATGGAGGAGTTTGATCTACTGTGGCGACCCCTAAACAGGAATTGCCGAAAGAAGAAGAAAAAGAAGAGTAAGCAAAGGTTCTACATTGCTGTGCAGTAATTCTTTCAGAATATGGGTTGGTAAGGCATCTAGTATGCATGTGGAGGGCTTAGCAGATTTTACCAATGAAATAAGCTCCTCATGACCAATGACCTATGGCTTTTCTGAGTCTCAATCCACAGTACTGAGTAGCTCACGCACATAGCTCATCAACTACCTTCCAACCACAGCACAGCACTAACAAGATGTCTGTGACTTCGATTGACAATCACTCAACTTCATGTTTAAAATGGATGCACATAGATGTGAAACTGGTCTGACCGAGAGTGTTGAACTTGCTGGTTTGAGAGTGGTTTGCCATGGGATGAATGGTTAGAGGATAGATACACATCTGCATAGCAACAGCTGGATTGCACATAGAAACGGAGACCCATAGTATTTTGAAAAAGTTGGTGATTCTCATAAGGTAGCAGGTTAGTTTATGCAGATACAGTATGGGGCATGAGTACATATGTGCTCACAGATCTGTGACTCACTTCAACTGTGGCTAAAAGCACTTCAGCTAAATGTCCTACCCAGCTGAAGGCCTTTCTCTGTTTCAGGCCAGCCTGGCGTGCTTACTGTGAGCACAACTTCCATCAATATTGCGCGATGAGCTTAATCCTGTTTCTGGGAAGAGATCAAATGCTCAAAGTGACTGCGTCATGCACAGTCGTTATTTATGTGTCATCCTGTCACATTGTTTATAGGCACAGAAGTGTTGTGGTTGTTTTTTCCATATAATTGCACTCTAAAGATATTTGCCAAGGTCATGTGACCTGCCGTGCCCTTGCATTTTGTCAGTCGTTCTCTAAATGTTTAAATGTTTGCATGATCAAGCGGGCTTCATAACTGCTGACTCTGTTCTAATCCTGTAAACAGGAAGCATGCACTCAACTGAAACTGGAGCGTCATCTGATTGGCTAAAGGTTATCCTCGGAGGCCAGCATTTCACTATTACGATAAATATAGTAATTGAACTCGTGTGATTTAACCTCACTCTCTGTCTCGCATTCATTCCTGCCAAAACTCCCGCCAGCTTTGAGGGTATTTGTACAGGTGTTCTTGCCTGAACCTCACCTCCCTAACACTGTTCTCCCCTATGGCCAGACCTAGCCACTATTGTCCCTGGGGTTATCTGGCCATGCTCCTGCTGTTCGTCACCCAGAGCCTGGTTTTTCCACTGCCGTTTTAATCCAGAGGGACGTGAACATCCATGACTTTCCTTTGGAAGTGATGCGCTGGAGGTGGGGGAACCGGTTCGGTCTTAGAGGGGAATCAGCTCTTGTCGTTCACTTAATAGAGCTGGCTCTTTGAACCGGTTCGTTCGCGACCGACACATCACTAGTACCTGGACGACATTGCTTTTTCTCAACGAGGAGCCTGTGGTGGAAACATACCTGGTATGCAGTCTTTATATGTTTCTTGGCAGTTCCGGCAGCATTCCAATTGATATATTCTGTGAAACTCTTCTTTGAATGCAGCACTGTGATTTCTCCAAGGCACTACACCTGTATGTTTCAAATGTAAGGAATATAATTACTACAACCAGTGAGAACACTCCCTTTTCTTATGGTACAAAAACTGTACTGAAATATCATAATGCTTCATAATGCTACTTACTGTCAAGCCACTGAGATTGTGCCCGGGCGTGGAATGATTTTTGTCCCACAATGTCCTGGAAGAGGCCACAAACCAGTGACAGCTTTAAAAAGGCTTGGTCACCCTCTTCCAGAACTACATCTAAGGGCGTACTCACACTAGGATCTGTGATCCGGGCCCGGGCATGGTTCCCTGCCGAGGCACGGTTCGTTTGACTAGTGTGATCGCTCCAACCGTGTCCGGGCCCGGATCAGTTAACCGTGCTTGGGCCCGCTTGAAGAGGTGGGCCAGGGCACGATTCATGTGGACTCGGGCACGGTTAGCTTCTAGTGTGAGCGCTATCTGTGCCCGGGCCCGCTTGGTGCCTCGTCTGATTGGTTCATTTTGCCGTTACTCAAACATGACGTCAGTGATGCGACGCTCAAGTTAAACAGTCAAAGCGATTGTTGTGGTCTTCTAAAAATCTTCTAACACGTGCAGCACAATTAACAGACAATCGTTGTGTTAAATGATCGATAAATCTGTGCTTGCACCGTGTTCCTGCACTCCCAAAACGACTCCAAAAATACAATAAAAAGAGAATCGTGAACTCCATAGTGTTGTGCGAGCGCGCTTTTTTTCCAAATAAAGCGCCGTTGTGATGACGGAAGCGTGCTCAGGCCGGTTTGATAAAGGCAGTGTGAGTGCAGGCCAGAGGGGGAGTGGGGAGGGGGGATAACCGGGCCCCAGCACGGAACCAGCAAACCGTGCCTAGTGTGAGTACGCCCTAAGAGTATATCCTCAATGACAGCACAGGGCATCTGTGAAAGAAATCATAGAAGCATTTAGATACTGATTTACATAAAATTACTACACAACATACATTCTATCATTTCACACTATTTCGTATGCAACTAATCTGATTATGTTTTTGATTATTCACAGATTACTTGTGATGCCCCTCATCTCTGCTTCCTATAGATGTGGCTGTGGTTTCAGTGCATGTTTTGGCTCAACAGCTGAAGTTTGTAGGCTACACCTGTCAGTATCACTCTGTTGACCCCTCTGTGCCTTAACTTAACATATAAGCTCTCTCGCTTCAGAACAATAGGAACAGCTACACTTGGGATTTAAATGCACTTTTATTCACCACTGACAAAGTCAAGTCGAAATTTCAGTTATGTCAACTAATCATTGCAGCCCTGATGCATTCCAATTCAAACAAACCATAGTTATCTCATTTGTGAATGCCTCATCACAGTGAGTAAAACTCAAAAATGGCCAATTAAGCTGCAACAAAACCAAAAATACCTGGTCAATGGAGATGGTACCCAGTCTATCTCAACCCAGACTCAACCCGGTACATTTTCCTGAGAGAAAATATTACAAATGAATACCATGCAAGAAGGGCCCACAGATAATGTGAAGGCAAGCTTATCAGAAAAGCCAGAAAGTTGCCATTTGAAACTACTTTAGCTTTGTGTCATGTCTGTGATCTGCTTTTTTCTACAAAATTAAACAACTGAATGAACATCCTCTGAGGGCGATTACTCCATAGTTTTTACCAGGGGTTATAGAGTAGGTAAGCTAGCGACATGGTTAGACAGTTAACTGGCTATCTAGTTAACTTCGTGGTTTGGCAGTTAACAGGCTACATAGCTTAGCTAGCTAGCTAATCGCTCATTAACTTCAAGGATGTAGTTAACTTGCTATCTAGGTTAGCAGGCTATTAACCCGGTAACTGAATCGCCGACTTGCTGCCTAACTCACTGCTAGAACTGAGTGTTAAGCTGTGTTAACATTAGCTGGTAGGATTTTAACCCAATAAAACAGGCCAGATTAATAATTTTTGATTCAGACATGACTGGGTGCGTTCCTGCTTCATAATCCATTTGTATATTTATACTTGCTGGCATTACAGGAGACGTAACGTTTATTCAAAACAGTTTGTTATTCGGAGCTGAGCGTGTTTAAATAACGAGCTATTAATTTAGACAGAAGTGCTGTAGTAACGGCTCACTACGTGATCGTGCTGCTGTCAGGTTGTCTAACACAGGGCTTGCTTTGTTTCTTGCTTTATAATAACAGAAAATTCATTTTTTGCCCATATGATTTCATTATATAACCATTTTGCAAAAATGATAGAGAATGAAGACTGCGACTACGGTACTCTTTGCGCATAGCTATTTTTGGTATCGCTACAATAAAGTATCGCTTCTCTGACGCGTTGTTAATATTTGTGGGGTGCGGAGGTTTCTTTATGTTTAGACCTCTGTTTAATGTCAAGCACCTGGCCCTCAGCGTCAGGTCATCTGTAGCCAAAAGCCAAGACGACGAGCTACTCCAGCTGTTTACTCTAGTACGTTTTTATGTAGCTCTCTTCTCCCATTTTTGCTTCTGAGATCAATTACTGACTTTAATAAACACCACTTGATGGCAGTAGAGTTCAGGGTTTTTTTTTTGTAGATGTCTGCTGCCAGTTTGGAGACAGCTTTGGTAATTTATTCATTTAATTATTCGTGTATTTTTCGACTATGAAACAGCCTCTTCATGTGACACGTGAGAGCTGTTCTTTTTTTGGACCTTCGGTTTGGACGAGTCCAAAACATTTCTGGGAACAGCTTGAGCGCCTGTGATAGAGCCCATTGAATAGGCCGCGAGATTGAGCGCCGTTTGTCTGGTCCTTTCAACTGCGGCACTCCATCAGAGACGTGTGGTCGGAAGTGCTGATTCACGCAGAGTAATTCCGAGTTATTTGCCATTTGATCTGATGGGCTTGTTTAATAGGTCAGAGGGATCAAAGTGCAGCCTCTCTTATATTCTACTCACCAGCTGCAGAAATGGTTAGAGGAGATTTAATATGTTCCTTGCTTCCGCTTGCTGGCGTAGCATTTAGTAGTAAAAACGGTATAGATTACTGAATAAGACAACCTTTCACTCTGACATTTTAGGTTGACTTGGGGGTATTCTGGTAATTTGGTTTTGATGACAAGCAGTGAACTTTGAGATGAAAGCACACAGAGAAAGGCCTTTGTAAATGAAAAGAAATGGCCTGCATCACTCGGACCTGAATAACTGAAAGATGGCATGTTCTCACAGGTCTGAGCTAGTGGTGAGGTGATATTTTTACATGTCATATTACATTTCTTTTAACAAATGCATCACCAAGTTTTCTATAATAGTCACACAATTAGCCTGACATTATAGAGATTTTAAACAGCTACTTATTGACAGATGAATGGAGGTCTGCTGTTGGATACTAGTATTCTAGTTACTAATTGTTTCATGTGAAGACATGTCAAATAAATGATTCAATGGCCATGGGAGAAGAAAGCCATTGGTCAGAGCTCTAGAGAAAGCTGAAAGACTTGGGAATTCCAAACATGACTCAATACATGTTATGCCACTGGAGTTTTCTCCTGGTGTTTCAGTCCTCACTGCATGAGAAGAGCATGCAAAATTATCCAGAGCTTATATACTGTTTCTATAGCAACAGAGCTGCTTGATTTGTTCACCCATCTGTTCAGTCACATCAGTCTATACCTGCATGCCTGCTGACTCCACTAACCATCATCTCTCTCAGGCCCGTATCCAGCGTTGTGATGGGGGGGGGGGGGTCTTCATGTGGATTTCATTTAGCTCTCTACTCTAATGCCCCCTAAATACACGAGCACACATCAAACCTTTTAATTTAGAATTATTTTATTCATTATAAGTTTGTTGTGAGTCTGGTGTTGCTGTCCTTATTTGTTCGTCTGTTGCTCCACATCTGTTAACATACATTTGATATAAATGTGTTACTCAAACTTCCTACATCTGTGATGTGACTTCATTGTCTGTCTCTGTTGCTCACCTCAGTTGTCTGTTGCTTTGTTCCACTGTCTCTGTGGCTGCCCTCCATTGTCTGTCTCTGATGTTGCTGTCCTTTATTGCCTATCTCTCTACTGTTGACATAAATAGATAAAAATTACTTCATGAGGTACATGGTCATTAAAACTTAAACTTAAAAACTGAAGTGTTCCATCTTATTCAAATCTTCCTACAACTGTGCTGGGACTTCATTGTCTCTCTCTGTTGCTCACCTAGGTCTGTTGTTGCTCTCCCTCTTCTGTATCTCTGTTGCTGTCTGTCTCTGTTGCTTTTCTTCATTGTCTGTCTATTTGTCCTCTCCATCTTATGTATATCGCCTTCTTTTTCTTTATTTTTTAATTGGGTCTTGCCTTCACTGTCTGTCTGTTTTTCCTCTCCTTTAGGGTCATTTTACGGGAAATCTGACACTTTGGAACCCAACCGACACAGATTTTCATCAAACTTTGTGTGTCTTTTTAGTGGCAATGTAGAAGTGCATGAATCTGGCACTAATATTTCAGAGGTTGTTCATGACATTGCAGGCTCTGTGTGGAAAAGATAGTGACCATTTTAAAATATAGTTTTTTAAATATTCAGATTTTAGTATTTTAATATACTCTGCTAACTGTTGAGTTCAATGTTTGTGTACTCTGTAGAGCCAGAAAAGAGCTAACATTTCCATATTTAACCCCTTTTTTACACCTCTATACTGTATTTTATTTACTATGGCCTTAGGAGCAACAGGCATATTGACAGTAAAATACACCCTAACTTGATCATCAGCATTGCAAAGTGACTGAATGTTATTGTCACTTAACCTTTCTTAAAAATCAACTATAATCCAGACTTTGGAGTTATCTGAATAATAACACTAATAATCCGGTGTTACATGTACAATATACTATTGGGCTAAGTCTAGCCCGGCACTGTTAACGCAGGGGAGTTGTTAAGAAGTAGAAGCCCTGCACTCAGCAGCTTACCGATTTTGGGCCTTTTTGAACAAGTCACCAATGTTTTGGGACAATGTTGCCGCCAATTTCTTCCGTTTTTGCTCCTTGTCTTCTTTTTTACACCTTTTCTCAAGTAACTTAATCCCCTGATTCTTATTCTTTCCATTAGCTAACAACAGAAATGGGGGAATTACTGCCACCTACTGGATTGGTGTAAAACAGTCTGAACAAAATGTGTAAAGAGAAACATTAACCATTTTTCTTACTCCTCACTTCTCTGAGTCTACTTGTCTTTTTTTATTAGTTTGGATGTGATATTGTAAATTAAGATTTGATGTATATTCACCGGAGATTACCAATTCATTCATTGAATAGCCTACCTATCTCGAGGGGCATGTGTGTACGGGGGCGGGGGCGGGCGCGGGGGGCGACGAGGGGGAGGGGGGGGTTGAACGAACCCTTCGATCCCCCCTGTCTCTCTCCCTCCCTCTCTCTCTCTCTCTCTCTCTCTCTCTCTCTGCAGTAGAAGTGACTCATGCATGTGCAACGCCCCAGGTTTAACAACAGAGCAGCTCTAGAAACAGAGTGACCCACCAGCAAATTTGACCAATCACTGATGTCGTCTTGATGTGACGTCGACAAACTTCCACCTTACTTCCGTGTATACGTTCAAGAGGAGCAGACTGAAAGCAGCACGAACGGGGCGAACGTTTCACACTTGCCGACGAAAATAACAGCAAAAGATCTGGAAAAGCAGTATCGCGGTACACTACATGAAAGCGGGGGTAAACTGTTTTTTTTTGTTTTCAGTGTTTTATTGTTTCACAACGATGGGTTCATACATGTATTTCCAACAAGTTTAACATTTCTAGCACCAGCCCATCCACTCCAAGTGATTTTTCATAGTCTTTTAAGAGACGGAAAGTCCATTTCTGCCACCGAGCTGTTGCACTTCGAGGGATCATTGTGCATTCTCTGTCCCAACACCTGTGTTTCAGGGGGCGGGGCATACAAAACTTGAGAGGGATCATTCCTGCCCAAACTATTCATACCACATAGAGTAAGAGAATAAAATCATTGCTTGAAGTGTTAAAACCAGGGGTAAAACACAGGATAAGAAGCATAATACCCATAGGGAGATCCAAATAAACAAATGTACAATAAATACATGGGTAAATAACCAAGTACGTATTCCGAGAAGGGTATTACTGCAGGCTGGAAAACCTCCAAATGGGAGTGGCATAACTCCAAATGGGTGTGGCATAACTCCAAATGGGAGGGACAACTCTCTAGAAGGCAGGGCGGAACTCGGAGAACTTTGAGAAGTTTGGTGGGTTTTCCGGGACATAGGAATGTGTAAACATGCTGTATTAATGAAACCACAGTTATCCTGATGATACAATAAAACGATTCTTCACTTTTATATTGAGTTAATTCAACACATAGCCCTGCTTTACAGATCGCGATGTCCATTTTACTTACTAAACGCGTCTAATAGTTCGTGGGTTATATCCTGGTTTAATCCGCATCGTAATCAGTACTCTGTTTAGATTTCACGTTAACTGTTTACATGTTTAGTTTTCGACTAAACTTTAAATTTAATTCCTCATCAAATCCGTCAGCACCGCCGGCGGTGGGGGCCGTCTTCGGGAGGAAGGCAGAATACTAATTTTAAATTCATTTTAATTAATTCAGCTCGTGATCAATGGGTATGCATCAGAAACCAATGATTTATATCATTTATGGACATTAGTCAACAAACGCATTGTCATCAACTTTTTGTATAACAAGAACATTTTATTGAGAAATGGTTCTTTATGTCACCCTACCTCTTTCTTCATTGTGCAGACTAGAGACGGTTGTGCCATGCAAGGAGGGACTTATTCTGCAAGGCTGTGTAGTCATTCCCTCTGGAATGTTCTCTCCCATCTCTTTTCATAAATGAACATTTATGGTTTGCATTTAATTTGAATGCAAGGTCCCATTAAGTTTTTGGTTTTACACAAGAACGAACAATTACTATGTGCATGTAGGCATTCTGCATTTGCTGTGCATAACACTATTACTTACATTTAAAATCAAACATTTCATAGCATCAAGAAAATAGGTACACCATTTAAATGTATTTATATTTAATAGTATTGTACGGTTCGCTAAAGCAAAGACATAGGTTTTTTTTCTAAATGCTATCCTGATTTAAGTAACTAACTATAGCACAAAAAAAATGAACAACGGATCTAAGAGAAGGCCACGCCCATTTGGAGTTAAGGTCGACCTGTTTGGAGTTTAGTCCCTCCTATTTGGAGCTGATCCAGCCTGCAGGAATACGCAAGTACGTATTCCTGCAGGCTGGATCAGCTCCAAATAGGAGGGACTAAACTCCTATTTGGAGCTGATCCAGCCTGCAGGAATACGCAAGTACGTATTCCTGCAGGCTGGATCAGCTCCAAATAGGAGGGACTAAACTCCAAACAGGTCGACCTTAACTCCAAATGGGCGTGGCCTTCTCTTAGATCCGTTGTTCATTTTTTTTGTGCTATAGTTAGTTACTTAAATCAGGATAGCATTTAGAAAAAAAACCTATGTCTTTGCTTTAGCGAACCGTACAATACTATTAAATATAAATACATTTAAATGGTGTACCTATTTTCTTGATGCTATGAAATGTTTGATTTTAAATGTAAGTAATAGTGTTATGCACAGCAAATGCAGAATGCCTACATGCACATAGTAATTGTTCGTTCTTGTGTAAAACCAAAAACTTAATGGGACCTTGCATTCAAATTAAATGCAAACCATAAATGTTCATTTATGAAAAGAGATGGGAGAGAACATTCCAGAGGGAATGACTACACAGCCTTGCAGAATAAGTCCCTCCTTGCATGGCACAACCGTCTCTAGTCTGCACAATGAAGAAAGAGGTAGGGTGACATAAAGAACCATTTCTCAATAAAATGTTCTTGTTATACAAAAAGTTGATGACAATGCGTTTGTTGACTAATGTCCATAAATGATATAAATCATTGGTTTCTGATGCATACCCATTGATCACGAGCTGAATTAATTAAAATGAATTTAAAATTAGTATTCTGCCTTCCTCCCGAAGACGGCCCCCACCGCCGGCGGTGCTGACGGATTTGATGAGGAATTAAATTTAAAGTTTAGTCGAAAACTAAACATGTAAACAGTTAACGTGAAATCTAAACAGAGTACTGATTACGATGCGGATTAAACCAGGATATAACCCACGAACTATTAGACGCGTTTAGTAAGTAAAATGGACATCGCGATCTGTAAAGCAGGGCTATGTGTTGAATTAACTCAATATAAAAGTGAAGAATCGTTTTATTGTATCATCAGGATAACTGTGGTTTCATTAATACAGCATGTTTACACATTCCTATGTCCCGGAAAACCCACCAAACTTCTCAAAGTTCTCCGAGTTCCGCCCTGCCTTCTAGAGAGTTGTCCCTCCCATTTGGAGTTATGCCACACCCATTTGGAGTTATGCCACTCCCATTTGGAGGTTTTCCAGCCTGCAGTAATACCCTTCTCGAAAAATCTAGTTTATTTATCTCTGATCCACATCTATGATTCACTGAGCTACTAGTTCGCTCTGGCGCCAACCACTGGCGATCGATTGATCGCAATATAACACTTAATTTGTGTCCATTTTACACCCCCCCCCCCCCCCCCCCCCCCACCACCACCGCGTCAACAATTTACACTTGCCACCTCCTCCAGGTTCAAATCTCACTCCAAGTGATCTTGAAAAGTTGGCAACTCTGAAATAAATAGGTAAATAGATCATTTGAACGGACTACTAAATAGAGGAAACCATACAACATTTACTCCCTATTGCAATTTAATCACAAAAATGCAAAAACACACTGCAACTTGCATCGCAATTTTTTTTTTTAACTCCGCAACATCAAACATTTTAGCCCGCAACAATCACAAAAAAGGCCCTCGAAATCCTGGTGGGACTGCCTTATATAGGGCTTTACATGGGGCCTTACATAGGACCTTTCATGATTCTTTCTATTTGAATCTTAGGTTTTTGAACCCTGTCAAATGCATAGGTTTCTGTCTCGTCTCGGAGGGGATGTCTTTCAAACTCACCCACTGCAGCTGTTAACTCTGTCCTGCTCCATTTGCCTGGAGTCACTTCAGTCCAAGGAGTCAAATGTGAATCGTATAGATTTCACTGGCATATAATCTCGTCTCAACTACTCTTCCTGCTGTGGTCCCTTACTCATTGTGGGTTCTTCAGCCATGCTGACAGATATTGTGCTCTTGTATAGGCTAATACAAGTTTTATAACTTGATGTTATGTGCAAGATGAAATGAAACTACAAATAAATTCAGGCCTGCTGCAGTAGTGAACATATAGGCTTTGGAAACTGCAATAGATACAGATGTGGTAACGTTTGATGTAAATGCTCACAGTTACCGGTGTAGTTAAACTTCACTTAGAAATGCGCCATTGCTAACACATGCAGAATGGAGGATATTACCGCAAGTCAAGCTTTCAAAAACCCTTCATCCTAAACCAAGACCTTCACTCCAGAATGAAATGTGGTTAGAAGCAAGTTCACTTCATTTGTTCACTAACCTCCATGTGCAGCATTGATGCGTAACATCATCACAGTGAAATACATAGAAAGGTGGACCAGTATCAATATCTTAATATTAGCGTCTCCAAATTCCAGGATTATTGAAATTTTGCATGTATGTACACATATTGGGCCACAGCCAGAGCTGCAGGGCGGTTTCCAGGAACTAGAACCACTTCTAGTTCCTGGAGGCACGTACTGGTGTGAGGCACGTACTGGTGTGAGGCACGTACACAAAGATGAATCTCTCCTTCCTTTAATGTCCTGTGGACACCAGGCAAAACGCACCCAGCAGCACCTCCAGCGTGGCGCAATTAGGTCTGTATGTTAAAACCAGTATGAGTCTTTCTGTAAGGTAATTTGTAATTTGTGTGCTTACAAAAAACACAAAACACTGTTGATATGTTTATGGTATTAATGAAAAGCTACACACATTTCTGTTAATGTACTTGTCCTGTATCTGATCTTGTATGTCTGCGTAACACATATCCACTTTATTATTGTCTTGTTTTTCACCCTGTTTGTTTGGTGTAGAAATGTCATATGATATCTGGTCCCTGGAGACCCTCAGTGCTATCCTGATCATGAGTCCATTAACCTCAGTTTCTCTCCCACTTTCAACAGGGAGCCAAAGGCCATCACCGCTCCTCTGGGCTCAGATAAAGAGCTGGACACAATGTATTACCACCTCAAAAGACTCCAAAACACTTTTGTCTGGTGGATTATTTTTCCATCTGGCCCATACAAGATTCCAAGCCCTTCGAGAGGAATTCCCCAAGTCATGCAGCCAAGCCAGACTTTCATTTCACTTTCCATCTTCTGAAGCAACATAGTGCCTTGCACCATGTCTCAGCATGGAATCTTTTTTAACCAATTAGTGAAAAAAGTGTCAAAAGGGGGTTTGAAATTGTTACTGTCCTTTTTCCAGTGACTATCCTGGTTAAGAGAACAAAAAGAAGAGGCATAAATTCCAGCTGAAAGCTTAATGATGCCAAAAGCAATTCTAATGATAATAATAAATTAATAATGATAATTTAAGTACTTTAAATTAAAGCTACATCTTCCCATCATCTTTAAAAGATGAGTAAAAGAGACCTGTTTTCTGGCAGCCAGATATTCTGATTACACCGTGAAGTCATTGCAGTCATCCGCCATCGTGGTTTGCGAGTTGGTGGGTGATTGCTCGGCCCTCGTGTGCTGTTTTTGGTTTGTGCCGTGGGTTGATGAGTGTGTGTGCGCTCTCGCCCTGGGCAGTCAGACAGCAGTGCAAGACTGCAGTCAGCACCTTCTATGTGAGCGGGGCAGAGGAAGTTCACTCTCCAGTAACAGCATTTTGATCGTCGCTGAAACATTTGAGCAGAGCAGGTGTCAAGAGGACTCTGTGTTGCACCTCTTTGCAGGAGCGTGAATGTTTTGGAAAGACAGGACAGCAAATGATGAATTGCAGAAAAGGCATAGAATGTGGAGCACGGCATAATTAAGCAGCAGCCAGGGCAGAAATATCTGATTTATCTTCTCCAAGAGGTGGGCGATGACACGTATGAGTGAAGCTCATGAAGAGAGGGCTTTATCATTCTTAACTGCATCTTTAACCTCTTCATCTTCATCTGACCTGCATCATTACATCCCTCGCATGAAAGGAACATGGAACTTGGGCCTGATGAATAAATAAATGAAGCCTCAAGCAGGCGTGGGCATTAGGAGAGTTTGCCCTTTCAAATTAAAATAAAATCTTCCTTACTATGAAGACATATGTCAGGCTGTTTGTTTCAAAATGTGTTCAGAATTGTTTTGCTCCCTGTAACCTGACAGATGTCTACAGCTTTATAGCTGTTACAATGACCAAAGGCTTTTGCCAGCAGGGCTCAGCTGAAACATATGTAAGGTTGCACGTATTTCTATATATATACTTATATATGCATACAGTATATACTTGTATTTACATTTACATTTATGGCATTTGGCAGACGCCCTTATCCAAAGCAACTTACATTTTTTATCTCATTTTTATACAAGTGAGCAATTGAGGGTTAAGGGCCTTGCTCAGGGGCACCTCAGTCATGCCCTCAGGTCTGGGAATCAAACCCACGACCCTCCGGTCACAAGACCAGTTCCCTAACCACTAGGCCATGACTGCCCATTCACATATATATATATATATTAATATATACAATTGAATATACAGGGGGTCCTCGACTTACGACGTTGATCCGTTCCTACATCGCGTCGTAAACCAATTTTTGGTGTAAGTCGGAACACACATACATAGGCTACTATACGTAAATAACATACTGTAAGCACTTATCCTATCCTCCTAACACCTATCCTAACACAGTAATTATCAAAAAACACCTCGGTCCCCACGTAACCATGTATTCTTCCGCCGTGCACACCAAACACAAGTTCGCGTTACGACAGTTTAAGACGTAAAACCATGTAAGTCGAAACAAGGCTTTATACAGTAAATAGGAGGTGTGTCATAACCACGAAACATTATAACTCAGGACCGACATAACCCAAGGACCCCCTGTACATATACTTATGCATACATATACTTATAATTATGTATACATATACATATACTTATGTATAGCTATGTATAGTACACATATACATTAGGCCTGTGTTGAAAAAATCGATTTTCCGATTCAGAATCGATTCGTACGTCCAAAGATCGATTTTTTTTACATTTCCCCCAGTGAACTTTTACCCCCGCCTCGTCACTGAATTCCTGAATTCACGCAGGCGTGCTCGGTCTAACTAACTGTAAAACAACATGGCGTCGGACAGTGCCGGTAACGACGATAGTCAAATCAGAAATCTAAAAACAGAAGGACAGTTTATCCAGTGTCAGTGACTATTTATAGTTAGTCCATGTCACTGACAGTTTACCCAGTGTTTTTACAGTTTAAAAAAGAACTGGGCGCAAGACAGAATCCTTTGCACTTTCCAAATCATTACGTTTATTACATTTACCGAAGCGCAGACAGCGCACATAAAACACGTTAACACAGAACATGTGTGACTCAAACATCGACGAGCACAGGACGCTGCGCGAACGCACATTAAGTAGACAAACCACATCAACCCCACGTGATGACGAGGCGAGCCACAGGTGAGACGGATTATCACAAAACACCCCCGCACCCACGGAGATACACAGACGCAGACGACTAGACGCAGACGACTAGACGCAGACGACGTAAACACACGCCCAAAAGGGAGGGGTCGGGGACTGTAACGTGACAGTTCTGTTCTTATATTCGCACTTTAAAGAAAAATACATGTATACATTTTATACTTTCAGTTTATTAAGTGTGAGCACTTTTAAAATAAAAATGCATTTGGTAGCAACAGCTTTTGGGTGAATTCTTAATTATTTCAATCATAATAATAATGCACTGGTTAGTGTCCCAGTAGGAGTCCACTGTTGCAGATATAGACACCTCAAAGATGTCCTCTGTTTATTGTCCTGGATTACCTTTCTTGAAGGTAGATTTATGATGACCCTTTTCACCAGTCTTCCAGCCATCAGTAACTACCAACTACCAGTAACTATTTGCTGATTAATATCGATATAAAACTAGTTTTAACATGTTGCTTCTGTACACAGTCAGGAAACAGCTCAAATACATTTTTAATAACACTAAACCCCGAATTGGATTGAATCGGATTGAATCGATTAAATCGCATTAAATCGAAATAAATCAATTCTTAATCTTCGGAATCGGATAGATTCTTGGAATTTGAATCAATACCCAGCCCTAATATACATGTATACATATACATATACTTATATATACAAATGTATACATATACTGTACATATACTTATGTACACATATACTTATGTATATACACACACACACATACATATACACAACCCCTGGCAAAAAGTATGGAATCACCAGTCTGGGATGAGCACTCATTCAGACATTTTATTCTGTAGAACAAACTCAGATCAAAAACATGCAATAATGAGGTCATTCCAAAGTGCAACTTGTTGGCTTTCAGAAACACTAAAAGGAAAAAAAACATTGTGGAAACAAAGTAAATGTTACTTTTATTGAGCAAGCACAGGGAAAAAGTATGGAATCACTCAAATTGGAGGTAGAAAATAAGGACACACCCAGTCAATTTCCTTTCCCTAAATGGACACCTGCCTCAGATTAGATCTGCTCGTTAGTCTGCAGGTAAAACACCTGCAGTCATGACACCTTGGAGGGCTGCTGGATGAAGTGGAGTGGCAAGAACCACGACTCCAACAAGAGAAACAAAAGAGAGGATTGTGAAACTTCTTCAAGAAGGTAACTCTTCACGCATGGTTGCTAAAGATGTGGGCTGTTCAGTCCGCTGTATCCAAGATATGAACCAAATACAAACATCATGGAATGGTTGTTAAAGCCAAGCATACTGGTAGACCAAGAAAGACCTCAAAGCATCAAGACAAAGAACTTAAGTAGAATATTATGATCAATGGTGTCAAAAGCAGCACTGAGGTCTAGCAGTATGAGAAAAGAAATGTGTCCTTAATCAGAGGATATTAAGAGATCGTTCAGTACTTTAGTCAGTGCCGTTTCAGTGCTGTGATGGGGTCTAAATCCAGATTGAAATAACTCTAATACATGTTCTGTCTGTAAGAAGGAAGAGAGCAGCAGGAAGATTTACATCACAGCAGTCAAATCTCTGGGTACACTGACGCCTCAGCTGTGGGTTGTCGTACAATGATCCATGGTTACGGATTGCTATGTCATCACTGATGCCCAAGGGGTGTCAGTGTAAGGTGGGCAAATGGCTGAGACCTTGACCAAGCAGCATCTCTGGCTTCAGAAGTGGTTTCCCTTCTAAGCGGAGGTGGACTAAGGGGAATACACATACTCATTCTCACAGGGGGATTCAATTCAATTTATTTTCTAGTTCCAAAGAATGGGCTCAGTGCAGGCTCAACCAGTTCTTGAAGCACCTGCCCTTTCACATGTGATGCACAGCTAATGTTCTTCTAGACACAGTACCAGGTGAGTGACCCATTGTTGTCAATGGGAACGATGCCTTTTTCCATGTTTCCATTGCCTTGGAGCAGAGATGATTCCTGCAAATGCAAAGCATACCAGTATACATTAAACTCCAGTATTATCCATCCATCATACCAATGTACAGCTCTTTTTGGCAAAAAGCAGCATCAGACAAATCTCTGGCTTCTACTGGGCTGTTACGGCTGCAACTTCCATTGGGGCTTTATCATGACGACAAGGAGGATAAGGTACTCTTTTGGTGAACTTTTTGCGCTCCGAAATGCACAGTGTATAACTCCTGCTTCTTTGTTGATCCATCGTCACCTTGGCATTTTGCGACGACCTAAATATTGTCATCGGGGTCTTGGTCGGACTCATAACTACTATCTGCACCTCAACAATATTCACTCGCTGTGGTCATCGTGTCGCCGTAAATCTTCCCAGGCGACGACAGGCTCAACTGATCGCGCAAATAACCGGAACCTGTTATGTGTCTACAACATCTCTACTTGCTCCGAGCACTGATCATAATCTTAAATGTGCTCTTTTTAATGTTTGTTCCTTAAATAATAAGGCAACGTTTGTCGCAGATATTATTCAGGAACATGACATTGACCTGCTTTGTCTCACGGAAACCTGGCAGAGGCCCAATGAGTATTTTGCACTCAATCAGACTTTGCCTCCACATTATCAATACGTGGATAAACCTCGTGTAACTGGACGAGGAGGAGGTCTTGCAGTGGTGTACAGCCCTGGCCTCAAAGTGAAAACAGTTTTAATCCCAACTATGACATCGTTTGAGTGTTTGGTGCTGTTGGTCTCTGCTGTTAAACCTGTATTGGTTCTACTTACCTATCGCCCCCCAAAAACCTCATCTGTTTTTGTGGCAGAGTTTTCTGATCTCCACACTTATTCCTGTTTATTCTGATTTGTTGCTGCTTGGCGATTTTAATATTCATATTAATTCTGGTAACTGTTTGTTTGCTAAAGATTTTCTGAATGTTTTACAGAGCTTTGGTATTTCTCAGCACGTTGATTTCCCTACACATAATAAGGGCCACACCTTGGACATTGTTTGCTCTATGGGTAAAACCCCTTTTTAATGTGAGAGGCGTTGATCTGTGTGTATCTGACCATAAAGCTGTGTTCTTTGACTTTCCACTATCATCTCAACAGCGAGGGCAGCGTCAATCTCGCCAGTTTACATTCTGGAGCGTTAAAAATATCAGTCCTCTAGCTGTTATGGAGATGCTCAGTCAGAGTCCGGTACCTGACTGCTTAGATCCTGATTTGCTAGTGACCCACTATGACGAAACATTGTCACACATTTTAAATCACCTGGCACCTCTAAGAACACGCTTGGTAAAATTTTCTCAGTCTGCTCCCTGGTACACTGCTGAGCTCCGCGAGCTGAAAGCTGTTGGTCGCCAGCTTGAACGACTCTCAAACAGAACTGGCCTGACTGTGCATGCCCTTGCTTATAGTGATCATGTCTTGTTTTATAAGGAAAAACTACAGGAAGCTATTCTGATGTTATTCTTGGTGCCCACAGTAACCCTAGAGCTCTTTTTTCTACTGTTAATAGCCTATTGAACCCTGTGAAAATTTTCCCTATGGTTCCTTCAGCTGAACTCTGCTCTCGATTCATGGACTTTTTAAATCACAAAATACTTACAATTTACTCCCAGTTCCAGCCCTCTGCAACCAGGCTAAACATTCCACAACTATCTCCTCAGTTCAGCAGCAGCTATTTTTCTACCTTCAATATGGTAAATCAACAGCTTGTTTCACAGATTATTACATTCTCAAGGGCAACTTCATGCCAATTAGACCCTTTTCCTACACAGCAGGTGAAAGCCTGTTCTCCATTTATCTGTCCTCTTATTACCAATATTATCAATGCTACACTTAGTTCAGGAATGGTCCCAGCTTCTTTGAAGCTGGCAGCTATTACTCCAGTTCTCAAGAAGCCTGGCTTAGATCCTGAGAACCTCACAAAATATAGGGCCATCTCTAATCTCCCTTTCCTTGCCAAACTGTTGGAGCGAACAGTGGCTGCTCAGTTAACAGAACATATTCAATCATGTGATCTGTTTGAGGTCTTCCAATCATGTTTTAGGAGGAATCACTGGACTGCTGAGTCTTCTTGTACTGTTGGACCTTACTGCAGCCTTTGATACAGTGTCTCATAGCCTCTTACTAACTCGGCTCAATAACACGGTTGGTGTAACTGGCACTGCATTAGCTTGGTTTAAATCGTATCTTTCTGGTAGGCAGCAGTTTGTTTCAATGGGAGGTTTTCGATCTGACACATGCTCCTTGTCACATGGTGTCCCCCAGTGCTCTGTTCTCGGGCCCCTGCTCTTTATTTTGTATATCCTTCCTCTTGGTGACATCATTAGACATCATGGGCTGCAGTTTCACTGTTTTGCTGATGATGTCCAGATATATATTTGTACAAAACCTTCCCACAGCTTGCCACCTGGTGCCTTGCTGAAATGCTTAACTGATGTGAGGGCTTGGATGATTGAGAACAATCATAATTGCTTCTCCTGCTACTGTCAGGAGGCTTAGTGACACTACTGTCTGCAGGGCCGGCGCCAGAACAGTGGGGGGGCTTCATAAAATTTCGGGGTGGCGAACGCAAGTTGTAGAGCTGGGAGTGGCGTGTAACGATTGTTGAGCGGTCGAGGGGGCGCCATGTAGCGATTGTTGTAAAATAAATGGGTTTTATTATTTACATTGAGGGGGCGGGACACCTCGCCTGAGGGGGCGACGCCCCCTTTCGCCCCACCGTGGCGCGGCCCTGACTGTCTGTATCCCTGGTTTTGTTGTCTCTACCTCAACACTAGTGAGAAATCTCGTAGTAATCTTTGATTCCACACTATCGTTTGACTCACATATCAACAACACATGTAGGACAGCTTTCTACCATCTTAAAATATCTCTAGGATTTGCCCTTTCCTCTCTCACTGCCACCGAGACTATAGTCCATGCATTTGTTACTTCCAGACTTGACTACTGCAATGCTCTGTTGTGTGGCCTCCCTGCTCGGGCTTTGAGCAGGTTGCAATATGTGCAGAATTCTGCTGCTAGGGTACTGACCCATACAAGATCTTGGGAGCATATTACTCCAGTCCTAAGTCGTCTTCATTGGCTTCCAGTGAAGTACAGAATACAGTACAAATTGCTTATGTTGGTGTTTAAATCCTTGCACGACCTTGCCCCTTCTTACCTAAGTAGTCTATTGCAGCCATACTCTCCAGTGCATACTCTCCAGTGCATACTCTCCAGTGCGTACTCCTCGCTCCTCAAGCCTCCATTTGCTCGAGGTCCCACATACTAAGCTAAGTACCATTGGAAATGGAGCATTTTGTGTTGCGGGTCTTCACAACGCACTGTGAGCTTGTTCATCTTTAGATGTTTTTAAAACCAGACTCAAAACTCATCTTTTTAAACTAGCATATGAATGATACTATGTATCTGTCTCTATGGTCATTTTAAGTTGTATGTGCACTTACCTTTTTTATTTTATTATTATCTATTGTACAGTGTCCTTGGGTCACTTGAAAGGCGCTTTTAAATAAAATGTATTATTATTATTATTATTATTATTATTATTATTAAAACAAGTGCACATTTCAGTTCAAGGGATGGATGTGAACTGGCAGGAAAGCCAGCAGCTCTCTCCACGTGCTGACTGGAGAACCACAGATCATGTCTTGACCTTGTAGAACTGCATTCATTGTGAGTTTGGATTATACATCTTTGACTTTCATCCATACACTCCCCATCAGTGTATATGAGCCCTGAAACCATAGAGAGGCATATATTTTCCTACAAGTGGTGTCCGTCTGGATGTAATTTGTGTAACATGCAGAAGACTGCAGAGATGGAGGTGGATTTCAGGCATTTCTGAAATCTCCAACATCAGTGGCTCTGTGATTTCTTCTGTGGAGTCGCTCAGGTTCATGTGCACTGCTAGATCCAGGGATTTGCGATGAGAGACGAACACAGTTCTTCTTGAGGCAGCTGAAGAATTCCAATCTTCTGGAAATTTTCCAGTTCTACACAGAGTTTATCGATCATGAGTTCTACACAGAGATCATAGAGTACATCCTCACAGAACCTCTGATTTGGTTCCTGCCCCTCACAAAAATCAACCATCAACCAAGCTCCAGCACATGATCAGCAGAGAGGATCTAGAGAGACCGCTCTTCCTCCTCTCCCCCGCGCTGCATAACCCCGCCGACTCGCGAGCAGCTACTGTCGGACCCGGTATGCGCCCTCCAGCTGTCCTCAGCCCAGAAGGTTGAGGAAAGAGACTTGGCGAGTTGGCGGAGCTCTTCCGCCAGGGAGCGGTCAGGATTTGGAGGGAGCGACACTCCCCTCCATCCCGCGCCCTCGCGCCGACGGAGAGACGTCCCGGTGAGATCTGCGTCGCTGACTCGACCCCGGAGGCGGAGTTTTGGGAGGGGGACTCCGAGGAGGAGGAGGAGCAGGACGAAGAGGAGGAGGCATACCCTCCTTCGCTGTACGATGCCTCCACCGTAAACTACGGTGGGGAAGAGGAGGAGGCCTACGCCCCCTCGCTGGACGACGCGTCCACCATTGACTACGGGGAAGAGGAGGCGGAGGAGTCAGATGAAGAGGACTACCTCCCTCCACCCGTAGGTCCCTCTTTCGTCGTGGAGGAGGGGAAGGAGGACGACTGCGAGGACTACCCGCCGTCAGAGCGCTCTGCACACCCCGCTGCTTACGGAGAGGAGGGGTATGAGGAGGACGATCGTCCTCTGTCCGTGCACTCGGGCGTTTCCGAGTGCACGGACAGCGACATGTACTCAGAGGAAGAGGTCAGTCCGCCCCCCTCTGAGTGTTCTGTTGGGACAGTAAAGGGGAGGTGGAGTACACCCTCCGGTCGCTCCGGAGGAGAGAACATGGACTGCCCTCGGGGTGGCAGCCCGGAGCAGCCCATGAGTTGGAGCCGGGGCAGCGAGGCGGAGGACATGGAGGTGGAAGAGCCCACAGCCGACTCCGGAGAGCGGTCGCGAGGCGAGAAGGACGTCCCCTACGACCAGCTGGGGGGAGAGTTCGCCAGCCGCGCTGCGCCGGGCACGTCAGCCAGCCGCGCTGCGCCCGGTGGAGGGCATGCAGCAGGGGCAAGAGGAACACCGCCCACCGCAGCGCCTGCCGTGCCAGTAGCTCCCGGTCTCTCTCCCCTACTCGCCCTTCTCCTGACGCGCAGCCTGGCACCTATGTCGTATGTGTGTGTTCCCGTGTTTGTCAGTCTTCCCCTTTGTGTACCTAACCCGTTTTTCCCTCTTGTGCCACTTTGTGTAAACGTGCCTATGTGTGTGTTTGTGAATGTTCCGTTTAATGTGTCTCCCGTCTTTTCCCCCGTCTACCCAGGGAGGGTGTTCTAGGCGGTCCGTGGCGGACGCTTCACCAAGGGCGGTCACCTCCCAGACGCAGGACTGAGCGCGTCGGATCCGCCCATCGTCGTGGGTTCGGGGCACTCGGTCCTGTTGGCACCCCGGGACGGGTAGTGCCCTTGGAGGGGGCGTCTGTCACGTTGAGGACCCCGGCCCCTCCCTTTTGGGCGTGTGTCAACGTTGTCCACGTGCTTTGTCTGCGTCAGTGGATATACGTGGTTAGGGTTCCGTAGTGTGATTAATAAGTCTCACCTGTGAATCGTCTCGTGATCACGTGGGGCTAATGTGGTTTGTCTATTTAATGTGCGCTCGCGCAGTGTCCTGTGCTCGTCGTTGTCTACAGTCTGCACATGGTGTGCTGTGTGTAACTGTTTATCGTGCGCGGATTGCGCAATTCCTGTTGTTTATTAAAGTGAATGTGTGTGAAGAACCGGACTCGTGTCTCGTCCGTCTCTCTGGCGCCAACGTCACACGTTCAGGACATCTACACCAGCAGGATGATGAAGCATAGTAGATGACCCCTGCTTTATTCTTTTACAGCAACTTAAAATATAATATAATATATATATATATATATGGTATCTTTTATTGTCATTGCACAAACAACAACATTTTGTTGGAGCAATCCTCCAAATGCCATCATATTTAAATAACAAAAATATAAAAAAAAAATAATAATAAAAATAAATAAAACTATTTAAAGTGACGTCGTTCATATGAATCTGAGTGCAGTGTGCTAAAGTGGTGTAGTGAATGTGGGGTTATAGTCCGGTGGATTTATTGTGCTCAGTGTTCAGTATTTGTAACAGCTCTGTGATAGAAGCTGTTTTTCAGTCTTGTAGTCCATGCATATAGTGTCCTGTCGTGTCTTCCAGAAGACAGTGGCGTGAAGAGGCAGTGTCTAGGGTGTGTGCATTATAGCAGTGACTCACCTGGTGCAGCGGGTCCTGTATATGTCCTCTAGTCTGGGGAGCTGGGTGCCCGTGATCCTCTCGGCGGTCTTGATAATACGCTGGAGAACTTTCCTATAGGCAGTTTCATCACTGAATATAATCTTGCCCACCACAATAGTATCATCTGCAAATTCTATGATGGAATTAATCTTGTGGCTGGATTTGCAGTACTGTGTATAGTGGGAGCAGAGGAAAGGACTCAAAACACAGTCCTGTGGTGCTCCAGTGTTCAGGATGATGCTAGAGGACACCCAATCTCCCATGCGCACGGTCTGTGGTCTGTTTTTAAGGAAGTCCAAGATCCATTTGCTCAGGTGTGTATTGAGGCCCAGAAGGTCCAACTTGGTGGTGAGTTTGTAGGGAGAGATAGTATTAAGGACAAACCATTTGAGGGACATTTTTCATAAGTGCCATATCCCTGGCACTTATATCACCGGTAGGCAGATGTTTTGTCTGCCTACAGGGAAAAGTGCAATAACTGATGCTGCAAAAAATGACCACTGGTCAAAAGACATTTAGGAACCTGACTGCTGATTGTTTGGGTACAGGGATGATTGTCGCTGACTTGAGGCAAGTTGGGACAGAGGCTTGCTCCAGGGAGATGTTAAAAATGTCTGTAAACACTGCTGGGTTGGGAAGTGTTCGTACTGTCTTCTGTGTGGTCACACTGTCCATGAAGGTGATGTAATCCAGTATGGATGAAGTGTAGGTGTTGAGGTCTGTGTGGTTGTTGTGAGTGTAGGTGTTGAGGTTTGTGTGGTTGTTGAGTGGTAGTCCCTATAAAAATCTCCCAGTCTGTGTCCTCAAAGCAGTCTTGTAATCTGCCCATAGCTCCTTCTGGCCAGACCCTGATGGTGCGGACTGTGGGCTTCGCTCTTGCAATGAGTGGTGTGTATGCAGTAAGAAGCAGACTGATATGGTCAGACCAGCCAAGGTGGAGAGAGGGCGTCCCTTTGTAACACTTTGGTATATTGTAACAAACTTGATCCAAAATGTTGCTTCCTCTGGTCACAAAGTCAATGAACTGATGGAGTTTTGGCATCAGTTTTCAGATTGGCGTGATTAAAGTCCCCTGCTATTATAAACACGCCATCTGGATGTTCATTTTGCAGCCCGTGAATAGCACCATGCAGACTCGTTAACGCTAATTCCATGTTAGCATGTGGTGGTATGTAAATAGCAGTGAGGAACACTACGGTAAACTCTCGTGGCAGATAAATCAGTCTGCATTTCAATATTATAAATTCCAGATGTGGGGGGCAATATGTCTGTACAATATTAGTAGAAGTGCACCATGCATTACACACACAGATACACACTTCACCTCCTTTGTCCTTACCAGAGTCAGCTGTGTGATCTGAAAACAGTGCAGCCCGCCAGCTCAATAGCAGCGTCGGGGATGTTGGAGTTCAAGTCTGGGTGAAAAAGGAAGCACAGCTGCTGATTCTGTTTGAATGAATCCTCAGTCTGAGCTCGTCCATCTTGTTGACGATGGACTGAGCGTTCTCCACAAACAGACTGGGCACTGCTGGTCTGTCGGGTGAGTATCTTAGCCTAGCCTAGCCTGGATGCCAGCCCGCTTGCCCCGCTTTTGCTTCCTGTCTATGCGTTAGTTAAGCACATTCTGTGAGCTGCCAGGTTTGTTTTATGTTACATACATGGTCGCAGTAGCTGGCCAAGTACTCACAGTCCCTTCAGTGCAGATGGTGAGCCTCAGGTAGGAGCTAGCATCAGCACGTCCTCTTGTGGCAATGGCACATCCAACCCCGGCATCAGTACATCCACTGGCAAGCCAGACGATCTCCCAGGTGCTTGTAGGTGCTTGCATGCACCTCGTCTTGGGTAGAAGCATGCAAAAAGATAGATAAATGAAGCTTAATTTGCATATCTAAATTGTCCAGTCATATATGTGCACTCAACAAGACAAAATCCTAAATGGGTAACACACCTGGAAATAAAGTGATTCTGACTCTGATTCTAAAGTTAAATCCGGTGTGTAAACCAGCCACTTCAGACCATTACAACCATCTGCTACTGCAGTCTGTAACCAGTCTTGTCAAGAGCTTGTGCACTTTGGCAACCCATGCAGGTGCATCCCACTATCAAACCAGCCCACCAGGAGATCCAGTCCTCCAGGAGATCCAGTCCACTAGGAGATCCATTCCACCAGGAGCTTTGCAAAATCCAGGGTCCTGCTCATATGGGTTCCTCATGCCCATTGCTCTGAATCACTAAGTTTGGGTTTGAAGGAATATCTGGTGGTCATCCATAGTCTAAATGCCATGATTACATACATAACCAGCAACACTATTCACACTCCACCTCACAAGCTCAACTCAGAAGCTATTTGTCATTGTAAATTAAAGTCACACACAGATTGGATCGCTGAACTGCACAGATTAATAAATTTCAAAATTAACTGTCAAGAGTTTTATTACACTGGAGCGATGTAGAACTCTTTGATCAGGAAAGAAGGAGGCAGGAAGTGTGATGCAGTGTGAGTTTTCTTTAATAAATAACATTCAAACTCTTCACTATGTAGTCACTTCACTTCACATCTCTTCACTACGTAGCCAGCTCCTCAGATCACTTATGATCACAGAAAGGGCATCTGGAAAACCAATACCTCTCTCTATCTACTTCTCACTCTCTCCTCTGTCTCTCCCTCTCTCTCTCTCTCTCTCTCTCTCTCTCTCTCTCTCTCTCTCTCTCTCTCTCTCTCTCTCCTCTCCTTCTCTCACTCTCCTGTCCCTCTCTCTTTCTCCCTCTCCATTTTAATTATGCAGTACTTCTCCTCCTCCTTCTTTTCACAGTACTCATCCCTGCTCCACTGCCACATGGTGGTGGTTTGTGTGTATCTTAGCATTGCAGATACAGCTTTGCAAATGTTGACAAAACATCCACTTACTATAATGTGGAGAATTCAAACTTCAATAATCCCCCAATAATTAATATGCACAAATTATATACATATACAAGAATGATTAAGAACAGATTGTGTTTAGTCAGTTCTAGGCTGCTGTTAATTTATAAGCAGTTAGCTACTGCACTTAAATAAAATGAAGCTTGATTTGCATATCTAAATTGTCCAGTCATCTTATGACACAAACATGTATACACATCGGTAATTATCTATATTCATTCTGTAATCATTATGCAAAACATGATGTTTATGATGAGGTCTAAGGGATTATGGGACAACTACTGCTGGGAAGACACAGCCCAATGAAAATGGATAAATGGTTTTCTAAACACAAGTGCCTGAAGTTAGAATTCAACGGCGTTACATTCTGTCATTTCCAGTTTAACGTTTTCCTGTGTTATCTCCAGGCTGCCAGAAGGCTCCCTCTCTCTCTTTCTCTCCCTCACCGCCCTCTCTCTTGCTCTCTAAAGACGTCATTGCCCTATTGCCCTATTCTTAGGGTGGAGTGTTTTCCTAAGGAGCCTTCCTGCCCTGACTGGTCTAGAAACAGGATATGGCAATCAGAGTGCAGCAGGTGCCATTACTTAGTGTAACTACAGACAGCCACCCTGGGGAAGTGGGGTCTCTCTGCGTCTGTGTTGCTGTGGCCTGTATCTCTTAGCAGCACACTGAGATTCTGCAGGCATGCACAGAGATGAGAAATACACTGAACGTCTCCTCCTGGATGTTGCCTGGAAACTGAATACTGTAGTTTTCAATTATGTACAAGCAATAGAACAGGACAGCCATGTGGCCTTTTGTAGCATGTACTGCACGTAAGTGAATTATAGATTCACATTTTTTCCATTTAACCTGTGCAGGCTAAATAAGGTTACCAGGGCTGAAGTCCTTTGATTTTTTTCCTCTTATTTCTTCCTCTCAGTACTAAAACCATGTGCCCAAAATGTCAAGGACGCAGAATGCAATGGTCCATCAGCCTGTGAGACCACATAGAAAAGCATTTCCAAAATTACAATTACAAAATCTATGGTGACACAAACTAATGTGAGTTGAAAAAATTCCACTGTATTTCTGACTCAGGGTCCAGGTGAGTGAAAGACTCATTTTCACTCCTTCCTCACAAGCTCAGGTGTGTCATGCCTAACTAACTTGCACTCTCAGCCTCACTCACTCTCACTTTCAATCTCAGCCTCACTCACTCTCACTTTCAATCTCAGCCTCACTCACTCTCACTTTCAATCTCACCCTCACTCACTCTCACTCTCTCTCACACTCACTCTCTCTCACACTCACTCTCTCCTACCCACTCTTACTCACTCTCACCCACTCTCACTCTCACCTCCAGTTGTACAAGAAAACAACATAAGAAACAGAGCCGGACACGTGCCACCAGACCTCATTCATCATCCCAATGAATTAAAAAACTGCACAGAAATGTGTTATTCATTTTGTAAGTGTTATGGCTAACCCCGCCCCCAACTGTCAAGTGTACCTTTTGTTGTTCTAGCCATGTGTCTATGTTTTGGTTCCGCATGTGTTTCTCTTGCCACGCCCATGCCATTTGTAACTCCGCCCCATGATTATCATTCCCACCTGTTTCTAGCTGTTTCCCTTGTTAGTCCTGTGCATTTAGTCCCTGTTCATTGTTTTGTTCAGGGCTGGTTATTGAATGTGTGAACATTGAACTCTGATTATGGATATGCCCATAATAAACATCGCTCTGTTCAGCATATGCGTCCACCCTATCGCTCACTGATGCCTCTGGCGTTACAGCAAGATTAAGCAAAAGGAGACTTCCGGGCAGGGTGGGGATTTGTCAAGCCATTTGGCTTCTGCAGGGGAAGTTCTGTGAGAGGGTGGGGGTGTTGGGGTTTGTGTTGGGTCAAGGAGGTGGGTGGGAAAGTGGGCTCGTATCCTGAAAGGGCAGCAGGGTGAGCTGAGCATGGGGGCTGTGGTGGGGGGCTTCCTCCTGGAGAACAATGCCATGAAAAGCTGCCAACTCTCAGAGCAGGCCAACTTGGAGTGATCTGCTTCCATTGGTGCAGGGCTATTTTGCGGAAGCGCCTTCAGCTGGCTCGCGCCTAGACCACATCCCCTGCTGTTCCCACACTCCCTCCCTGCTGCTCTTCGACCCCACCCCCTGCAGTTAGGGTAGAGTAGGCTTCCCTTGGGGGTGCAAGGCACTGTGAGTCTTGGTAAGTGCTTCTCCTCCGATGGCTTTCAGAGGGTGTGAATCCACCATCTCTAATTTAACACATTTGAAAAGTGTGAGATTTTTCTACAGTTACAAAGCTTAACTTGTTAGTGAAGTAGCCATGCAGCAGTGCCAGACCAGAGATTCTGAATTCACACTCTTATCACTCTTCCTTATTTCTGTTGTCTTCTGTTTAGACTGCCAGCCATTTTGAAGTACTGTCTGTATTCTCCCTTACCAATTCAAAATCCCCATATCATTCAATATATTGTGCACCTTAGTGCACCCATGTTCACTACTTACAGTGAGCTGAGCATGGGTACCACAATGCATAGCGGTTTCCTAAAGCAGATGTTGATGCTACATGATTTATAGTAGAATTGTCGATAGAACGGGGACAGGTTCCGATATTACAGGCAAGCCCAAGGTAACGATCAGAGAATATAAATGTGACATAAGCCAGAATAAATTAAGCGGATGCCCAAGCAATAATCAAATAATCATTACATTTCACTTGAGAGTTTTTGTTGATGAAATGAGAACATGGCACTGTAGCGCTTGGTTATTTTAAAGTCATAAAACGCATGCAGCTGTGAAACAGTGCAGTCTTATTTCTCATATTCCAGATAGTTTGTTACACGGGCCCCATGGGATTGTCCTAAATGCGCTCTTAAAAAAAAAAAAAAAACACACACACACAGAATCACCTTAACAAAGAGGTAATCTTTTGGCTGAAAATGCTAATAAGAAATGGTTAATGATGAGTGACTAGCATGCACATTTACACAACGCTAGCCCTAATGGCATAGCATCATTATTAGCCATGTTAGCATCTGGACTGCTGTAACTACACAGGTAACGGTGGTCTAATGCCCTGCAGGACAAATGGAGGATGTTGACGTGACCTGCATTCTAAACAGTTCCGGGATGTTTGTGCAGACTCTCCAATTTCCTTAACGCACTTTCCATGCCTGAAGCAATGAGGTAGTTTATTTTCATCCCTCTGCCCTTGCCGTGCCTAATTTATATTTCCACCACGCTGTTTTTGTATCTTAAGAGCAGGTAATGACAACTGAAATTTGATGCTTCCTCTACCATCATTTCTCAGCATGAGTAACTTCACTCCTGGATAAGCCGCATGTCCCTCATGTGGATGTACAGTGCAGCCAGGCTCATTTACACAAGACCTTTTCTCTCCAAGTGAATGTTTCGTATCTCTTCACTCTCCAGCTCGGTTCTCAATGTTCTCCACATCTTTGCTTCTTTCTCATGTTAATCTACTTTTTGAGGATTTGTTAGAAATTAAATAGCTGCCGTTGGCCGGTTAGTAGGGTAGAGACAAGGGCATCTGGAAGTGTATTTATTCTTTGCCCTTTCAGGAAATTCTCTTATGTCGAAAACAGAGTCTGATGTAAACAGCCTGAGCTTCTTCCTCCAAAGCTTCCTCTCGTAATATGTCGCTGTTTAAATTTAGATCAAGGTGCTCGCATTGTCTTAGTATTGTCCTCAAAACTGCTTCTCCAGGGAAGGATACAGTGACTCGGTTGCTGGAATATAAAGCGTGCTCCACGAGTCATGTTCTGTCATTCAGTGCTACCAAAGTACACGTGCAAACATGCACGGCGTGATGGAAGTGACGTGTCCTTTTCAAAGAAATACCAGTGTTGATGTGCACCTTAAGAGGAAATTTATAGATCTAGAAGGGTTAAGTGATGCAAGAAAATCATAAGAGAATCTTAGTGCAATGGTGAAGCTTATTATCCAGTACTCTGTGGAAGCCTTGGGGAGAGCATGCAGGGCATCACGGTCTAAATATATATCACTGGTCTACCACTCCAGAAACCTGAGACAGCATGTAGAACATTATCTTTACTCCTGGACAAGGAGCCTAAAAACAATTCTATAGGCGTAGGGGTTGTAGAGACGATTCTAAGGGCCTGTCACCTACAGGGGCCCTAAAATATATTAGATGGTGGGGCCCAATGTGATGTCATAGGTATATTACAGGGGTGCCCAATACGGCGATCGTGATCTACCGGTCAATCTGCACTGACGGTTGTATTTTGATTGACATACATGGTTGACATACATCTGACGTCTAGGGTTTGACACACGCCAACTCCCATATATATATATATATATATATATATATATATATATATATATATATACACACAGAGATGTATAGTAACGAAGTAGAACTACTTCACTACTGTACTTAAGTACTAAGATGCTGTATCTGTACTTTACTGGAGTATTATTTTTTCCTCCTACTTCCACTTTTACTTCACTACATATTTTCCATCAGTTTAATACTTTTACTCCGATACATTTTTTACGTGCTGTATAGTTACTCGTTACAATTATAAACATGTTAGCTGGTGCTGTCACCGGGTCAAGCGATCAGGCTGTCTTATGAGAAAACTGTGCATGCTCCGGTCGCGTCTCGTTTACTCTGCTGCTGCCTTCACTGAACACTTGAGCTTCGTAATCTAGGTTCACTTGACACGTCGTGACTGCCGCAATGACGCAATCGCAATCATGGGCGGTGGCTCCGCCCATGCGTGTTGGCCACACGCGTGGTCGCGTCGAGAGGTCGTGCACCTCTCGATTTTTGTGAGTGCACTGTTACAAGGTGGAATTCATGCACTTGAACTGCACTTTGAAGGTCCATTTTCAGTATTTTCCAGCACCTTCAGGTTAATTTACATATTTATACAAATACACATATACTCGAAATTATTCCAAATAATTTGCTTTTTATCTCATTAAAAGAGATGGTACCATGTTTGGTAACAGCAGAATAGCAGCATAAGTGCTGCATAATAAGCTTGTTGGCGTTTTAATGCACATATATTGACACCTTCCACACCTTCAACATCGAGTGATCGTGGCGGAGAGGGTGAGGAAGGAGACCACCCTGGCCCTACCTAGAGACAGTGTTTGCGTTTGCTGCAGTGAAAGTAAATTCCTATAGGATGAAGTGCCATCTCTGCCTCCCTAAAGAGGGTGCCATCTCTGCCTCCCGACTCCGCACACCTCGCACGAACCTCCGCGAACAGCGGAGTTTAAACTTGCCGCGTCTTACTTAAGCCTTCGACCACAGAGAGCAGTCTACAGTCCACAGCAGTCCATCTCGCCAGTGAATTGTTCAATTGGTCTAACGTGGACTTTGACATTTTGTTTCTTAATTTGAACTCCGACACTGTTCGTACTAGGGATAGGCTACATTTAGCAGCTAAGCAGTCATGGCCTGGCGGTTAGGGAACTGGTCTTGTGACCGGAGGGTCGTGGGTTCGATTCCCAGACAGGCTATGACTGAGGTGCCCTTGAGCAAGGCACCTAACCCCAACTGGGCGCCGGGCTAGGGCTGCCCACCGCTCTGGGCACGTGTGATCCACAGCCCCCTAGTAATCACTAGTGTGTGTGTGTTCTGACTACACAGATATATATTTTTATAATTTATAATCTTATATTTAAATTTCCCATCCACCAGCGTAGTGTCTTCAGTAATCTCCATCATGATCTTATTGTGCGTCCATATAATCTGTATGTCTGGAACTCGTGCACTGAGAAACATTCCACAGTGCAAAAGTGTCTCATGCGTTAAACGTGTTAAAATGCGTTAATTTTTTTAGTTCGTTAATTTCCCTGTAATTAATTAATCGAAATTAACGCGTTAAAGTCCCACCACTAATATATATATAAATATAAATAAATAAAACCCCTGGTAAAAAGTATGGAATCACCAGTCTGGGATGAGCACTCATTCATACATTTTATTCTGTAGAACAAACTCGGATCAAAAACATGATGCGATAATAAGGTCATTCCAAAGTGCAACTTGTTGGCTTTCAGAAACACTATAAAAAAAAACATTGTGGAAACAAAGTACATGTTACTTTGAGCAAGCACAGGGAAAAAAATGGAATCATGAAAAACAGATAAACAAAAGAACATTCAAAATACATCACTAATATTTAGTTCCATGACCTTTGGCTTTTAAAATGGCTTGCAGTCTTTGAGTGACAAACAGTATTCTTCATCAATTTGGTGCCAACTCTCTTTGATAGCAGTTGGCAGATCAGCTTTGCAGGTCGGAGTCTTCTTGTGGACCATTTTTTCCAATTGGGTTGAGATCTGGACTATTTGCAGGCCATGACATTGACTGAATGTGTCTTTCTCCATGGAATGCCTTCACTGTTTTTGCCCTATGTCACGATGCATTGTCATCTTGGAAAATTATTTCATCATCTCCAAACATCTGTCCAATGGAAGGGATGAGAAAACCGTCAAATGTCAATGTAAACTTGTGCAATGATAGAAGAATTAACCAGTCATCTCCCCAGTGCCTTTGCCTGACATGCAGCCCCATATCATCAAGGACTGTGGAAATTTGGATGTTTTCTTCAGGCAGTCCTCTTTATAAATCTCACTGGAACTGCACCAAACAAAAGTTCCAGCATCATCACCTTGTCCAATGCAGATTCTTGACTCATCACTGAAGATAACTTTCATCCAGTCATCCACAGTCCATGATTGCCTCTCCTTAGCTCATTGCAGTCTTCTTTTCTGTTTGTGTCGATGGTTTTGTTTTAGCTTTCCTGTATTAATCCCATTTCCTTTAGGTGATTTCTTATGGTTCGGTTACATACATTGGCTCCAGCTTCCTCCCATTTATGCTTTATCAGTTTTCAAGTCAAATGGCCTTAATAGGCTGGAGACACTCATTGGCATAAGAGGTCAAGCACTCTCCTGGTTCAGGTCCTACGTGACAGATTGTTACCAATTTGTACTAATAAATAACGAATGCTCAGAGCATTCTAAGGTAAAGTATGGTGTCCCACAAGGATCTGTACTGGGCCCCATATTATTCTCATTATATATGCTACCACTGGGCACTATCATTTGTAGGCATGGTATTAGCTTCCATTGCTATGCAGATGATACTCAATTGTATATATCTTCTAATCCGGATGATATTACTACAACTCTCAAGATTGAGAACTGTGTCCAGGACATTAAAAACTGGATGGGGTTTAATTTTCTTCAACTAAATTCTGGATAAGACTGAGGTGCTGATTCTTGGGCTTAAAGCTGCTAGAAGCAATTGGGCTGATATTCCCCTTACCCTATAGATGGTTTTTCAGTAACACCTAAATCTACTGCAAAAAGTTTAGGTATCCCTGTGGATTCCGATCTTTCGTTTGACACACATATATGCAATATCACTAAGGCTGCCTTTTTCCATTTATGTAATATCGCCAAGCTAAGACACTTACTTTCATGAGCTGATGCAGAGAAGCTGGTCCATGCTTTTGTCTCGTCGAGATTGGACTACTGTAATAGTCTTCTAATTGGATGCTCTAAACAGTCCATAAAGAAGCTACAACTTGTACAAAATGCTGCAGCTAGAGTCCTAATCTAAGGCTAGGAAATTTGATCATATTAGTCCCACTCTCGTGACATTACACTGGCTTCAGATTAAATATCGCATTTGTTACGACCTATCTAGGCTCTAGGCCGTAACAGGGGTGTGAAGGGGTGGAATATGGATGACAGTGATTCAAGAAAATGTCAAGTATTGGTGTATTTACAAGTATTCACAAACAGAATATATTTACAGGACAAAGTGCACACAGGTACAAACATCAGAAGTGACCCAGGCCAAAACAACTAACAAAAACCATACTAGAAAGAAACAGACATAACTACACTAACAGGGTGAAACAAAAGACACTACTCTGACTCCCTATGTCCAAGACAGATACAAACCCACAACCCAAACAAAATGGCAGCCACTTCCTACTCACCGTGTGCACACACAAACCACCAATATACATATATCTATACACAACTCTATAGTTATATTAAAGGAGCACGCAAATCCAAATCCAAATCACAAGGTCATACACAGTATATCAATATCTCAAAGTTCACAATCTCTACAAGGTCGGCAAGGCTGAATCGCAACGGGGATCCTCTCATTTCCTCCTTATATACCAGGAAGCCGAGGGCGGAGACTTCATGTTCCCAGGGACATCAGGGATTCCTGGAGTGGAACATGGACTGGACAAACCTGTAACAAAATGCTTCACGCGAACACATAACAAGACAGGGTCATAACACATTGAATTTAAAATTCTTCTGTTAACCTATAAGGTGTTAAATGGTCTTGCCCCACAATATCTGAGTGAACTCATTGCTTACTACAACCCATCTGGCCCTTTGCGCTCCCAAAATGCTGGATTTCTCCTAGTTCTGAAAAATTGTAAGACTACAGCCGGAGGCAGAGCTTTCTCCTTTAAAGCCCCTCCATTATGGAATAGCCTTCCAGCTCCAATCCGAGATTCTGACACAGTTCCAATCTTTAAATCTAGACTTAAGACTCACCTATTTAATCAAGCCTTCAGCTAATATTCCCCTTGTAAGGTGTAGGGCTTGGGGGCCCCCAGACATTGAGATTTCTGGTAATCTGAGATGTTGATGCTGTCATCCAGCTGTGTCATGGCATCACTCTAGTTGTGACAATGACTTGACTGGAAAGCAATGTCTTAGTGAGCCCTCAAGCCTGTGGTCATCTCTGAACTCCTCCCTTTAGTTATGCTGCTATAGATTAGCCTGCCCAACGGGCCACCCAATGGAGGATGGGTTCCCTTTTGAGTCTTAGTTCTTCCGAGGTTTCTTCCTAATCCCCACCCTATAGGGAGTTTTTCCTCGCCACTGTCGCCTTTGGCTTGCTCATTAGGGATCTGAACCCATACGATTGTAAAGCTGCTTTGTGACAAGGTGTGTTGTGAAAAGCGCTATATAAATAAATTTGACTTTGACTTTGCTCCTCCTGCTGTTATTTTGGGACCAGTGGGGTCATCTGAAATGTTGTGGTAATTCATGTGTACTTAAATACTGCGTAGTGTTCTACAACAACCAAAAATCTACAACGAACATGGTTAGAAGGTGAAGTCAAAGGGTCAAAGAGATGAGATGCTGGCCTGCTGATAACATGTTTCAGGTGCCTGTGCTTGTCTCTCAAAGATGTCTGCTGGAGAACCAAAGAGCTGACCAGGAGGGAGTTTGGCAGGGGCTGGGAACTTGGCAGGCACAACATGGGTTGGACAGTGGAGACTGCAGGTGCCACACCTGTCTCATTGTTTCAGCCAAGTGTTTGAGAACTCAGTCAGATTTGACAGCCAGTAGCTCAATTGCTGAACATTACAAGGGAGTCTCTGTGTGTTAGTGTGACCAGTAAGTGAGACAGCAAGTTCCCAACAAGCCTTAGACAGGCAATGGCAGCATAAGTCCTGACTAGATGGTCCTTAGTATGTTTGCACTAGAGGTTGGGTCAGTGAGCATTCTGGAACAAGGTCACATCCAGGGACACAATCACGGAAACCACTGTGAGCGCCACAAAAAGCATATGGTCATAACATATGCACTCCTGGGGTTCTCATTGCACTCATAGCCTTTGTAGAATTGTGCATGTGAGTGAGAACCCATAGACACCTCTTTAAAATGAACACCCTTGAAGCGTCAGCCTAAGTTGGTAGTGTGTCTAGGGTAAGACGGGCTAGCACTCCCCTCAAAGTGCCCTGAACTGTGGTCACTGCAGAAGCCCTCCAGAGTCCTCAAAACCATGAGAAGAGACAGCAGCAGAAATTAGGGGAGTGAAGTGTAGACTCACGGTCCTCCATAGTTCCAGGATGTGCTGGATGTTCTGAAGCAGTCGGGAGATTTCAGAGGTGTGGACAGAATCCAGATCCTCGTCATTTGGATCAGTTTCATGACAGTAAGGCATAAATCTGTTCAAAACCTGAGGAGAGTGAGTCTACTTTGAAAGCAAAAGCACCAGAGGAAGTTTTTTCTGCTTTGGTGGAGGAGCACTTGCAGCTGCAGGGGCTGTTGACGTAGAGGAATGACATCTTGTGTGCACTCCTGTGGATAGGGGGTTGGGGAAGTTGGGGAGTAGCTGTGCTAAATGAGACTTTTCTGGAGACATAACACATTATGGTCCAGGCAAGAATTGGTGAGTGTTTGTCTGGGGGGATCCAAACCCAGACAAGAGGGGCAGCATTCATGTTGTTTACTTCTTTCTGCACTGAAAGAGATTTGCAAATTCACATGCCCATGAACATAGAATGAGCCTCCCAGCTAGCAGTCGCCAACACCTGTACAACACCTGTACAACACCTGTACAACACCTGTACAACAGCAGTTGTATACTCTGTGGTGCTGGATGGGGAGAGCACCAGAACTCCTAGCGCAGCTGATGTTGCTGCAGCACAGGTATTTATCAAGAGGTTAAACGTGCCCATGCAGTAAATCACACAGTCACAATGAAGTCAGCACAGATGGTTGAGGGGCTAATAGCTAATAGATGGCAGGGGCTAATAGCACCTATGTGGCAGCAGTTGGTGTGTAAACAAACTACGGCTTGATAACTACTTAAGATTTGTAACGTCTATGCAGCAACCAGAATTAACTACAACACAGACGGCCATTGACCAACCGCTGAAGCAGTTGGTGTGGTTCCTTGTGGTAAGTGACCAGACAAAATGCAAGTGAGCGGTAGTTGCACACCAAAAGCATCCAGCATCTTGCTGCCGCCTTCACATAGCAAGCTGGTGGATGCAAAAACACATTTAGATAGTCCTCAAGATCTCACGCTAACTTGTGGACAACAGCTCAATGGAAAGATCTGATGGACATTCAAACTGCTCAGTTACCACAATGTGCAAAAGACAAAAGATGGGAAAAACTATAGACTGGCTCTCACATAGCAAGAATGCAGAAGTGGAAGATGTGAGACAGGTAAGGGCTGATATATCAGTCAGACATCATATGTCACATGTCCTGGACTTTGGTGGTATAAAAGCACAACCTTTCATTCATGAGATGATGACTTACACCACCTCATGATGGTCTGAAATAGGTTTACTCAACTGCATATGTTTTAACATATCTACATATCTGTATTTGCTGTCTGTCTGCACCGACAAGGGTGCGTAGGTGTAATACTCAGGGATCTTTGTTTATACAGTGACTACAGACCCAAGCCCATTCAATAATACATGCCACTAAATGCCAGAAATGCTAGACACATGACTATGCTCCATGGCACGGTCTTCTAAACTTGTCTTGTTTTTTCAAAGTACAGCACAACTGTAATAGCTGCCATGCTATGATCAACTCTTTTCTCTGAGAAACTAATGTTTTTGATGTAAGATAGCTTTACTATTTTATACATCACATGCACATTACAAATAAATGAATGGACTTTAAAACCTGTGTGTTTGGACAATTCAGTGGTTTGGCTTTTGAAACGCCGAAGAATCCGATTTGCAGCCAAAGCACGATCAGCATTCTGTGGCCGTCACACAACAAACGTGCAAGCTGTCCGTGACTCAGGAGATCAAACACGTTCAGCTGCTTTCCAGACATCAGCGAGCCCATGCAGAGAGGTGCTAAAGAATTCATGCAAACCCACACTCATCCCCACACTCATCCCCACACTCATCCCTACACTCCTCAACCCCACACTCCTCACCCCCACACTGCTGAGTTGCTTTTGGATCCTCCATTTACACTCCCAGTGTTTACACTCTGGAGTCCCATTTACACTCTGGCTGACTCCAGCATTCAGACATATTATGTAGCCACACAAAGACGGTGGAGTCCATGTCTGCAAAAAGAGATCACAGGCTGTATTCTGTTTATCTTGTCAGGAGGTGGGATGGAGAATTTGTGGAGAATTCCTGTGTGGAAAGTTGAAACGAGGCAGGGAGTTCACCTTTTGGCACGGGTTCAAACATTATATGCGAGTCCAGGCTGCTTTATTCAACATGGCCAGGTTTTGTTGGAAGGGCGGAGAGCATGCTGGGAGATTAAACAATCTGGAAGCCATTTACCCTTTGCTGGGGTTTCCTTTTTGACACAAGAAATGTCTTATCTGTAAAGGAAACAGCCTCAAGAAGTGACCTTTAAAGTGTTGGCAGGAGAGGTGTGTAAGTTCAGGCCGCTGCTTGTTTGGAACTGTGCTGCCTGTGCGCATGTGGACGAAGGTGTTCATCTGCTTACTGGAAAGGGAAGACACACCTTGCTCTGGCATGCCATTGTAAGTCAAATGTGAGCAAGGTGAGAAAATGAGATGACAAACAACATCCCCTGCACTCTGCACAGGAAGCAGCACCAAACCCACACCCTTCTCTCTCTCTCTCTTTCTCTCTCTCACTCTCTCTCTCTCTCTCACCCTTCTCTCTCTCTCTCTCTCTCACTCTCTCACTCTCTCTCTCACACTCTCTCTCTCTCTCTCACACTCTCTCTCTCTCTCTCTCTCACACACTCTCTCTCTCTCTCTCTCTCACTCTCTCTCTCTCTCTCTCTCACTCTCTCTCTCTCACTCTCTCTCTCACTCTCTCTCACACACTCTCTCTCTCTCTCTCTCTCACTCTCTCTCTCACACACTCTCTCTCTCTCACACTCTCTCTCTCTCTCTCTCTCTCTCTCACACACACACACACACACACACACACACACACACACACACACACACACACACACACACACACACACACACACACACACACAATTAAGGTAAATGCAAAATTTCTTGGTAATTCTGTAATTATCAAATAAAAAAAGTTATATAGATTCGTGAATTTAAAGTATAATCTTCACGTTTCTATGACAACGGTGCAGGCTGAAGAGTAGGACTGCATTATTAATATATTATTAGTCCAGCAGACGTCTAAATGTGTGTGGTGGTCGATGGAGGGGTTGTTATTTAGAAAAGAAGCAAACTGTTTCTCGTCTGTGTTGTGTCCAGTCACAAATTAAACGTGTGTTCATAGTGAGGTCCACTAATAACCTCTAGTAGACCAGAGCTAACACCTTTACAGTAGAAGAATGATCAACAAGTGTGTTCATACAAACAGACAAATGTGACCCAGAGTAACTTTTCATGCATGATATTATAAAGCAGTTGCAGATACGTAATGGATGACTTGGATCCAATTAATTATGAATCCAATGCAGAGGCCAAGCATCAGTGCATGTTGTTAATTCCAAAAACACATGAGCAAAACAAATATTTCTGAACCTCAGTCAACATCTTTTTGGTGCAGCAGAGGTGGGTAGGAACGCGTTACATGTACTCCGTTACATTTACTCAAGTAGCTTTTTGGACAAAAATGTACTTAAGATAAGATAAGATACTTTATTGTCCCCAAGGGGAAATTCTTCTTGGACTTCACATGCATCCTGCTGCAACATCTACAATCATTCAAACATTCTCACATCATTACATACAATTTTAAAAAAGCCATTTTAAAAATTTGCATCTTTGTATTGCACATTCCCTCTAGCATAACACAACAGATATTGCACATTCCCTCTACCATAGCACAAGTATCGCACAGCCCTAGACATTACTATTTAAGACTATTTAAGAGCTTTATGGAAGCTGGTACAAATGAGTTCTTATATCTATTGAGCCGACACCTTGGCATCATATACCTTCTACCAGAGGGAAGGAGTTGATATTCATGGTGAAGCACATGAGATACATCGGCCACTATCTTCTGAGCTCCTTTGAGCACAGACTGTTCATAGACAGACTGGAGTGTGTTATATTCTTTTTTCCCAATAACCTTCATAGCAGTTTTGACCAGATAATTGAGCTGAGATTTTAACTTCACTGAGAGATTACCGTACCATGACTGTATCCCGTAGCTGATCAAGCTTTGTAAAACTGCCCGATAAAACAAAAACATTATTTCCTGGCCCAGTCCATACAGCCTAAGCCTTCGGAGAAAGTACAATCTCTGCTGCAGTTTAGAACATAAACTTCCTACATGGGCCGTCCAGGTAAACAAATTATCAATATAAACACCGAGGTATTTATAAGAGCTAATCTGTTTAACAGGGATATCATGGATAATCACAGGACAATGGTCACCTAAGGCTCTAGGGTCAAATACCATCTCCTCTGTTTTACTCACATTTACAGTGAGATTATTAATGTCACACCACTGGACAAAACTTTCTATTTCAGAATAATAATTAGATGCACCACAATCTTTATATAGTAAACTAAGGATGGCAGTATCATCCGAGAACTTCAGTACATAGTTGCCTGGGTGTCTACTCTCACAACCATTCGTGTACAAAGTAAATAACATAGGTGAACTCCTTGGGGTGCACCTGTACTGATGGATTTAGGATCTGAAAGAGTGCCATTGACGTTCACATACTGAATACGATCAGTCAAAAAAGAAAAATACCACTTGATAATAAAAGGATTAATGTTCATTTGTTTCATTTTGTCCAGTAGTAAGTGGGGCAGAAGGCAATTGAAAGCTGAGCTAAAATCAATAAAAAGCAGACGTGCATAACATTTATGATCTTCTAAATGCCTTAGGACCAGATGGGTCAGAATATTAATTGCATCTTGTGTGCCTCGTCCCTGTTTGTAAGCAAACTGAAAAGGATCTAACAAGGGTGTTACATCAGTTTTGAGCAAAGACACAACATATTTCTCTAAGCATTTCATCACAACCAAAGTTAATGCTATAGGCCTGTAATCATTACTGTCAACTGGACATGACTTCTTTGGAACAGGGATAATGATGGGAAGGGATAATTTTTTTTCCAAAGTGTAGGAACAGTATGCAAGTCCAATGACTGCTGGAAAATTGGACACCAAGCTGGGGTGAGTTCTTCTGCACAAGTCCTTAGTAATAATGCAGATATTCTGTCAGGACCTGTGGACTTCTTGGTACACAGCTGACTAAAAAGTCTCTGGACCTTTTGTGGATCCACAACCAGCCTGGAGTCAGGGTCGCATAAAACAATTTCCAACACACTATTACATTCTTGAGTGGAATTTTGCATCTCAAACCTAAGATAAAATTCATTTAGTTCATTGGCCATGTGCAACTCATCCTTGGTAACAAGCTGGTTACCTTTTGTTTGCATTTGAGTTATGACACATACAACCCCACAGTTTTCTGGAGCGTGCAGTTTGGAGATGTTGTTATTTGAGTTATGACACATACAACCCCACAGTTTTCTGGAGCGTGCAGTTTGGAGATGTTGTTCAATAATATCCCTTTGATGTTTCCTTGCTTCCTTCAGCATCTGATCAAGCTCCTTTTGTACTTCTTTCAACTTAGCTCGGTCCTGGTTCCTGAAGGCAGCTTTTTTCTTATTAATACAGTCCTTTACTTGCTTTGTTATGTGTGGCTTATTGTTAGGATATATAATTATTTCTTTTTTAGCTAGAACATTATCCACACAAAAAGTAATAGTCAGTTACTGCATCTGTAGCTTCATTAACATCCGCATTGTGAAATATATCCCAGTCTGTACACAAAAAGCAGCCCTTCAGTGCTTCTATTCCATCCTTCTCCCACAGGGTCACCGTTTTAACCACTGGTTTGCTGCGTTTAAGTAAGGTCTTGTAAAATGGTATTAGGTGAACTGTGCTGTGGTCAGAGTTTGCCAAGGGAGGTTTGGATTTTGCAGTATAGCCATTCTTAATATTACCATAGCATTTATCTAGGACTTTGCCTTCTCTAGTTCCACATTTAACATACTGAAAAAGCCTGGTAGAACTGTTTCCAATTTACAATTATTAAAATCACCTACAATAAAAGTTGGAGCACCGGGTGAGCGCTGGAGCTGTTTATGAACACAGTCTGATATAGCAAGTGCTGCTCTCGTTGCATTTGCGCTAGGTGGCACATAGACCGTGCAAATAGTCGCGTTCCCAAATTCCCTTGGGAGATAAAACGGCCTTAAGCTTAAGCAAAGAAGTTCAACATCAGGATTACAGACCTTTTCTCTCACTGTGTACTGTTTGCACCAGTAGTTACTCACAAACACACAGACGCCCCCACCTCTGTCCTTTCCTGACGATTCATTCCTATCAGCACGGACAAGAGAGAATCTATCTACTTCAACCAAGGAATTGGGAATATCCTGGTGAAGCCACGTCTCTGTGAACACCATGAGACTTGATTCACGGTACTCGAAACATGTCCTGGTGTTGATGCGAAGCTCCTCCATTTTACTCCTGAGTGACCTCGCGTTGCATAGTATCATAGAGGGCAGCGGGGGTCTATATCCCCTCCGTCTTAAACGCCGTCTTACACCCCCTCGGCTGCCTCTCTTCCGCTGTCCCCTATCTCGTACGGGCTGTCGTTTGACTGCCTCAGGCAAGGTTATCTCCAATGGAGGTCCCGAAAACCGGAGTGAGAGCAGTTCAGCTCTGGAATATATAAAGAGAGGCCGGCTGTTCTCCGCTGGAGTTGTTTGGCATACTATGAAAAGTCCCCATATAATGACGGCCAAAACCAGAACTTGTGCCCAAGTCGCCATATTAATAAAACAAACAATTGTGCAGCAGCAGTAGCACGTGAGTCCGAGTCGCCAGCAGAGCAGCGCCACCGGAAGCCGCCGGAAACTTTTGTAAGAGTAGTTTGAATATGAAAGACTTCTACTTTTACTTGAGTAAATATGTGCTGAGAAAAACACGACTTTTACTCCGTTACAATTGGATTTGCTCCATGCGCTACCGTTACTTTAGTTTTTGTAAATAATTTGTCTTTTCAGTGAGAAGACTGACCAACGTCTCGTCACCTGAGTATGAGTGACCAATCAAATGAAGCCGGTCAGTCACATGATGACGTACGCAGGGGTGGAAATTAACGAATTACATTTACTCACATTACTGTAATTGAGTACTTTTTATGAGTAATTTGTAATTTTCTGAGTAGTTTTTGAAATATGTAATTTTTACTTTTACTCGAGTAAATTTTGACCCAAGTAGTTTTACTTCACTACATTTGAACCCCCTCACATTGAAAAATTAAATAAGGGCAGAAATGTAAACTTCTGAGTCCCAGAACTGAAAGTCAATTGCGTTGTCAGGGCTGGTTCGGGCTGCCACTCCTCATAACAACACTAGAGGCACCCGAGTCAGTCCTAGACTCTCCAGGCGCAATAAGCAGTGATCCGTTTTAGCTGTCTCTATGGCTTCTTAAGGAAGCTTAGTGAAACGGATCACTGCTGAATTGTTTTGGCTCGGCTTCACGTCCTCAGCCTTTTCTCTTTCTTATTTGAGTAACTATCTCCTGCGCTGCTTACTAGCCTACCTCAAGTTTTCCCCCTGCTTTATCTCTTCCTATCCGTTCTTCGTTTATTTTGGGAAGGGTTCTTGTTTCGTGGTGGCATTCTGCGACGAAACAAAAGTTTCGTTTTCTCCGTGTGACGCTGTGTGCGGGTGGAGGGACGAGACACGGAATCCAGCTCACAGACAGCAACGTCACGTTTATTTGTAACACTCAACGCACAGATAGCGCACATTTAACACAACACACACTGACGAGTGACACTCCGACAAAGACGAACACGGGACACTGCGCGAACGCACATTAAATAGACGAACCACATAAACCCCAAGTGATGACGAGAGACGAGCCACAGGTGAGACTGATAATCACACTCGGACACAACCGCACCCACGAAGATACACAGACGACTGGACGTAGACGACATAAACACATGCCCAAAGAGGTGGGGTCGGGAGCTGTACCGTGACATTCCGCGTCTTTTCTGTTGCATTTTTCTCCCGTGTGTTTGCCGTTGTACGGAGCCTGGGAGGGGACATGGGCAAAGAAAAAAAAATTAAACGAGGGAACGTTTTACCATTCGAGCGCACGTTTTCTGTTATTTGTGCTCACGATTTATTAATTCGTGCACACGATTAACAATTCGTGTGCACGTTTTGTTTTAATCGTGCGCACGTTTTCATTCATTCATTTGCAAATACTGGCCTAAGCGCATACATTGCTACGGAGCAAATAGACCACATTTGGGTTGTACTGTAACATTCATAGAGATCTTATATTTGCTAATGTTTTTTTAAATCTTGTAATAAGTCTTGTAATAATAACGACCCTACTTAGTTTTGTGGTAAATTGTGAGAAGGTTTTTTGGTTTTGTGTGGCGATAGCCTCGGTGATGCGAGCGTATTATGTCGCGCGAACAGAAAAATGGGTCGCGCGACTGATACTTCGTCATGAGACGTTCGTGCGGTGCACAGCGGACACATTTCCCAATACGGCGCGCACGCTGGAGCACTGCAGCGCTGCAGGCTCGAGGCTGAAAACACCCAGACACAAGCAGGCAAACCGTGACATATAAGACCAGGACATGGGCGGAGTAGTCTAAAACCTACGGAGGCCCGGAGAAAGCAAAATCTGTACACACGTTTTATAAATCCATGCGTACGGTTTAGTAATCCGTGCGTACAGTTTATAAATCCGTACGTATGGTTTAGTAATCCGTGCGTACGGTTTAGTAATCCGTGTGTACGGATTATTGCTCTTCAAATTTTTTTTTCGCCAGTGACCCCTCCGGGGCTTCGTACATTGCAGATACAAGGAGTGAGGCAGTAACAGTTCCCTGAAACTGTATATACTTTGATTGTTTAGATTTATGCAGCCCCGTCGACAGGGGGGGACAACCGGGTCTGTTGTCCCGGGCCCCATGGCCAGGGGGGCCCATCAAAGAGCTCAGCAATTTATTTTTTATTTAAAGTCTATAATTTTAAATAATCTTGAAATCTTTCATTAATATAAAATTCTGTACTCTAAATAAGCTCAATGGCTAAAAATATATGTTTTTACCTATCTGCATATTTTCCATTAAGTGCATACACCCCCGCCTCCCACTGAAAAATGGTTTGATCTAGCACCGATCGTAACCGGCTGGTACCCGCCCAACAGCGGGAAATACAGTGGTGGATAGTTAAAGCAGTGGTTCCCAAACTTTTTCTGCCGTGCCCCCCTTTAGTAGATGAGAATATTTTTGCGCCCCCCCCCCCCCCCCCCCCCATATTGATTAGGGATGTACCGATTCACGTTTTTCACTTCCGATACCGATTCACATATCTGAGGCTTAGTATCGGCGATAGAGTAAAACTGTGCTGAATCGACTTAAAACATTTTTTTTTTAAACACAGACATACTGAATTAGAAGTTTATTGAAAACTCTGTACCAGTATAGCACACTTAAACACACACAAAAACATGTAAAAACAACACAACTTGCATTTGTTCAGTCAGTGCAATTATGAATATAACATTGAATGTAAAATAAATAATACCAAAGAACCTGAAACTTACAAAAACAATAGGTTCACAACTTTGGTCAAACATGAAAAAAATTAACTGCAAGAAACCTTTTAAATGGTTCAAGAATTCTAAATATAATTTAAAATAAATAAGGAGATGAAATAAGAGAAACAGCAATTCATATGCGGCTAGTTTGCAAGCGCAGACATCACGCAGAGCATAAAGCATGTAACGGCCAGAAATATGTGTACTGTCTCTTTAAGGGAGCGAGTTGAGTGCGCGTATGGAATATTGTTGACTCAGACCACTGCTCTTTATTTTATCATTATTTCATTTCTGTAAGTAACGCATTCAATGAGCTTTGGGCAACTCACCAGTTCATGTATGAACAGTCAAGTAGTGCTGGAGCCCAGGTTTAATTTGGTCAACCAGCAAATAAACGGACTAAGTGGAATAGCACCAGCGCGAGTACGAGTCAGTGATTCACCTCTCCTCTGTGTGCTTCGCGTTTCACTGTTAACTGTTCACTGTTAACTGTCCAGGTTCACTTCTATCCGGGACAGAGTGGATATTTAAGGTTGAACTAACTCCGAAAAGCAAGCATTACAAGCATAGAATTAGACTGAATAGATCTGTTTTTATGGATCGGTCACATTGTCACCGATACCCGATCTAGAATTGTTTCAGATATTAATATCGGAATCGGTGCATCCCTAACACATGTGCACGTTTTACTTCCAAGCTCCGCGCCCCCCCTGCAATAGCTCCGCGCCCCACCTAGGGGGCGCGCCCCCCACTTTGGGAACCACTGAGTTAAAGTAAACAAAAATCTGGAGCGCAGAAAAGAAAGAAAAAATATTTACCTGACGAATTTTAATGTTGCATTGTGTTCCAGGTTTGAAAAGTGTTAAAGTAGGCTAAAGTACTTGAAAATACTTGAAACTGTAACTACTTCGTTTCACAAGCTGTCTGACTGAACAGTTGTATTACGTTAACAAATACGAGCCTCTTGTAATTCCAGGACGAAACATGAGAGACCGTGAAGACGTTAAGATTGGGCGTTTTGAAAATGAAAAACCATTAAATAATGTGATTTAAAAAGCGAATTATTTCGAGTATATGTATAAATATTTAATTTAATTAAGTTTATCGTGCTGGGAAATATTGAAATGGACCTTGAAAGTGACGTACAAGTGCTTTAATTCCACTTTATAAAGGTGTATGAGCCCAGCAAACATGACTTTGTTCATTGCGCTGAAGCGCGGCGCGCGCGAAGTTAGTGCACGACCTCGCGAATCGACAGCGTGTGAAGGCCCTCGCGAACGGGCGCGTCATTTTCGCCGCGCGGACCCTCGCGCCGCGTCAAGTATAAACCAGTCAGCTGTCAGAAACAGTTTTGATGTGTGGCTATATTATATACTATATGACCTAACTCAAGGATTGTCTGCTATAGAGGAAATTCAAATGACGGGGGTGGGGTGGGGGGCACATGAAACTTTCTTGTCCCGGGCCCCAGCAAGACTGTCAACGGGCCTGGATTTATGCCACAATGAACAGAGATACATTTATTAGGTCTTATTTGCTTATGCGTTATGAGGACATTGTAGCTTCCCTTGCACAGCGGGGAATCACAATCAGTAAACGGCATCTGAAGCGAATTCTAAGCCTTTTAATGAACATTTATGACGAATTTTAATGTTGCTTTGTGTTTCAGGTTTGAAAAGTACTTTAAAATGCTTGAAATTGTAACTACTTCGTTTCACAACAAATATCTGTCTAACTGAACATTTTTGGATGCATACTTTTACTTTTACTTGAGTAACATTTGGTCCAAGTAACAGTACTTTTACTTGAGTAAAATAGTTGAATACCAACCTCTAGTGTGCAGCAATGCATAACCATGGAAACCGATAAATCATGTCTATCTGCAGTAACAACCGTGGCTAAGAAGCATTCCTATTTACATGGGGCTGTTTACACAGCGCTGTTTATATTGGGTTGCTTTGGAACAAATGTGCACCAATATGCATGTAGAATGAATTTCTGATTTAACAGTTCCTTTCTTCATCTTGTCTTTCTACAACTCATGGCCTGTGATCTTTGCTGGGCCTTATTTTGAGAAACTGTGGTATGTATTCACTCTCAGAACATTCACAGGCCTTCACAGGGTAAAGTAGGAAATTAACAGAAATGTTTGAGATCTTTGATTGTGAGTTCATTTAGGACAAAAAAAAATTAGGGCTTTTTCATCTCAGTACCATCACCATCAGTTACCATCTTCCACTCAGTTACCTCCATTTTCTCAAGCATGCAGGACTCAGAAATGTCATCTAGTGTGTTTGAGTAACTGAACACCACATTAAACAAAACACCTAATCACCTTATGAGAGTTGGTGAAAGGAAGCAAAGTCTTGAAATTGCTAACAGTTTGATTGAAGTCTAAAGGCCAAGCAGGGTGTCTGAGTGAGAGAGAGAGTCGTTTCTGCCAGTGTATCTCTACAGACTTTAATGTGCTTATTTTTATACAGCATGAACAATACAATGTTAAGAAAGATCTAGAGTTTTAGACAGGCTAAATCTCCTCAAAAAGGACAGATGGCACCCCCACTGATACCCTCCTCATACCCTTCTGTTAATTCTTTGAGAAATTCCAAAACCTTTCTGATTTGGGCTTGTCCATCACCACGTAACAAATCCAACATTTTTGTTGCACACTGGCATGAAAATGCATTCCTGTCACTGTGCCCATTAACTGTCAAAGCAAATTAGATAATATATAATAATGGAGACTCCTCCTTCCCTGCACATCCATAAATATATGTGCTCATACAGTCTATTTCCATCCATCATTGTGGTTTTAAAGTTATGCAGTTATATGAATATACATACCACAGATACATAGATACTGAAGATACATTTGTTCATACAGTATTTGCAATACTTGGCTACATATATGGTGTGATGGCTGAAGCATGCAGACCTTTAATGGTTCATTATCAGACCTTTAATAGTCACGGGTTATTATCAGAGGCAAAGTAGTGTGCAAATGTCCATGTATTTATAGGTGGGTAAATAATGAGGGACAGGTGTGATCAGTAATGAGAGGATTGGGTCGGAGTAGACAGGCCGAAGGCTTCTGGGAATCTTAGTCTCTGGGGTTAGGCTGCACAAAATATGGGTTAGAATTAGAGTAGATGCATACCTATATATGCATATAAGTCTCAAATATGTTACCTATATACACCATAATATGAAATGTTTTTATTCTCTAAAAGAATAGGATTTAACAGCAAATCTAAGAACCTTTTTAAAAATCTGCTCAAAACTTCTGCTTTAGAGTAACTGGCAGAAATTACTTGTCTAATTTCAATTTGTCTAATTTTCTTCAGGTAAGAGTGAGGGTTCGTCCCTTAGCAGTTTGTGGTGTTATTTCACCACCTACATTGCAGTAACTCTGGCAGTGGAACAGGCTCAACATATCAAAGAAGATCATGATTACTGTAATTAGACAGCAAGTCTGATATAGCTACTAATATTGACTCATATCACCTAATATCGATTCATATAAACTAATATCATGTTTGCTGTAAGATTCTCATTCCATGACTGAAGCAGATTCACAGATCTGATTACTGTAAAACTGTATTTGGGCCTCTTGAGACTCCCTATGATGGTGGGGATTAGGAAGAAAGCTCGGGAGGACCAAGACAAATAATAATACAATACTAATAAATAATAAATACAAACACACAGTGTTTGTGGTGGATGATATGTACACCTATCAGGTGTTGTTCAGCAGCTTAATTCTTCTGTGCATTCGTGACCAGGCTGGCATCACAGTACTGCCCTATACTATCTCCTGTTTAACCCAAGACTCCATGCAACTTTCTGATTGCTGTTGCAGCATGCTTCTTCGAGTGAAATGGAAAATTACCAAACTTGATCACAACCAAATTCAGTTGAAGCTGATTAGACTTGTTATTTTAGTCAAAACTCCTAATATGTTCTTTCAACATATGTTCCAAAGTAAGCAGGCTCTAAAGATATCTTTCAAAGAAATGCTGGGTTTTATCAAACTGTCAGCAGATGGATACACCCAAGGGGTACTTCAAAAGAATAACATACTAATTGTAGCTTTGGCCTATCATTAGACACACACTACCCAATAATCACTCTCCTGTGTGTCACTGGACTTCCTGGGATTCAGCCCTCATTTTCCACCCTTAAAAACACTTGGCCCTGCATGTCATCAATATTTTCTTATGGGTAATTGAGCATTGATCAGATAGAACAGACTGCATACGTCCACACAGAACAAATGAGAACCCAGCTGGAACATGAATGCTGTCTTTGTCTGCAATGTTTACTAAAACATTGACATGATTTAAGTTCTGTGGTCCCCCAGTGCTTTCAAAAGCAGGTCAATAATCAGGTTTCAGATTAAAGCCTGTTATCCCACTCACTGCCGTTTTCACCAGTGCCTTGAGAGGTGTGATGAGAACTGGAGACTGTGGAATGAAGTCAGCACTTGTGCAAGTGCTCCACAGTCTCCAGTTCTCATCACATGCCAACTATGCCAACTGACTATAAAGCCTGTAGGAATTCTTACTAAATTACCTTATTTTTGAAATTTGTGACTTTCAGTTCCTCTATGCTTGTAAATGAACCAGTCAAATGGAATCAGATTGCTGACATCACCAAAAAAATCTAGAATAAAAAAAAAGAATTTAGAGAACTTGCAAGTAGTCTTGCAGAGATTATCAAGAGACACTGAGCTGACGTTTCTTAGCTTGGCTCTTACCGGCTTTCATTGAAGCCCAAGTTACAGTGTGGGACCTTATTTGCTTTGCCTGACACACTGAAACAACATTCTATTGCCCTTCTCTTCCAAGGTGCAGAGCAGAGGAGTGCAGTGGTGTGAGTCAGCTTTGAACATCCAGGACCAGTTTCCTCAAAGGCCACACACTTGCACAGATGGCCAGGACTTCCTCTTTGAGCACGCCCATATCCCACTTCCCTGTGTTTATCATCAGCCGGGTAGAGGAAGGATGCCACGTGTATCCTCATCCGCCCACATCTGCATCCAGCCGCCCTCTTCATCCAGCCATCCTGTTGCACAAGTCTGAAAGGCGGGCCAGTGGATGACTCTGATCTTCTCACCTCTTAGTTGAGCCAGGACCATCAAAAGTTTTGAGATGTGCCAGTCCAGAGGAAGAGTGGTGACGACGGCTGAGCTCCTTCAAGCTTTCTTTACAGCCACGCTCTTTGTGGATGTGGTCAGTTGGCTCTCACAGCCCAATGAAACCCCTGCCCTGAAGAGAACTGGCCAATAGTTTAGCAACCTCTAGCGACTGTATTTCTGAGCTCCTGACTGTACTGACTGAGACCCGACTGCCTGTCCTTGCCAGAGGGCTAATGCCTTATTGTGTGGTCAGTTGAAAGTGTGGTCTGCAGGAGTCTGCAGGGGGTGTGGTCAGGTGAAGGTGTAGTCTGCTGGAGGTGTGGTCTGCTGAAGATGTCATCAGGTGAAGGTGTGATTAGGTGAAGGTGTAGTCTGGAGGTGTGGTCAGGTGAAGGTGTGGTCTGCTGAAGGTGTGGTTAGGTGAAGGTGTGGTTAGGTGAAGGTGTGGTCTGCTAAAAGTGTGGTCTGCTGAAGGTGTGGTCTGCTGAAGGTGTGGTCTGCTGGTGGTGTGGTCTGCTGGTGGTGTGGTCTGCTGAAGGTGTGGTCAGTTGAAGGTGTGGTCTGCTGAAGGTGTGGTCTGCTGAAGGTGTGGTCTGCTGGTGGTGTGGTCAGTTGAAGGTGTGGTCAGTTGAAGGTGTGGTCTGCTGGTGGTGTGGTCTGCTGGTGGTGTGGTCAGTTGAAGGTGTGGTCAGTTGAAGGTGTGGTCTGCTGGTGGTGTGGTCTGCTGAAGGTGTGGTCAGTTGAAGGTGTGGTCAGTTGAAGGTGTGGTCTGCCTTTCCTCCTGGCTACCATATCAATGTTTCATTCATGCCAAAAGCATGACTGTACTTCCTCTTTCCTTACAGGACACTGCAGCCTCGGCTGTCAGTCATACTGTAATTGACAGTGCTGCCTATACAATATACACAACAATTTATTAGGTACAACGTGCCAGTACCGGGTTGGAACCCTTTTGTCTTCAGAACTGCCTTAATCCTTCATGGCAGATTCAACAAGGTACTGGAAACATTCCTCAGAGAGTCTGGTCCATATTGGCATGATAACATCACACAGTTGCTGCAGATTTGTCAGCTGTACATCCATGATGTGAATCTCCCGTTCCACCACATCCCAAAGGTGCTCTAGTGGACTGAGATCTGGTGACTGTGGAGGCCATTCGAGTATAGTGAACATTGTCTTGTTCAAGAAATGACCAAGATGATTTGCGCTTTATGACATGATGCGTTATCCTGCAGGAAGTACCTATCAGAAGATGGGTACACTCTGGTCATAAAGGGATAGTGTGTGTGTGTGTGTGTGTGTGTGTGTGTGTGTGTGTGTGTGAGCAACAATTCTCAGGTAGGCTGTGGCATTGACATGATGCTCAATTGGTACTAATGGGCCCAAAGTGTCCCAGGAAAATATCCCCCACACCATTGCACCACCACCACCAGCTTGAACCGTTGATACAAGGCAGGATGGATCCATGCTTTCATGTTGTTGATGTCAAATTCTGACCCTACCATGCGAATGCAGCAGAAATCGAGACTCATTAGACCAGGCAACATTTTTCCAAACTTCTATTGTCCAATTTGGTGTGGCACCTGGTGTGGTCTTCTGCTGCTGTAGTCCTTTCACCTCAAGGTTCAACATGTTGTGTATTCAGAGATGCTCTTCTGTATGCCTCAGTTGTAACAACTGGTTATTTGAGTTACTGTTGCTGTTCTATCAGCTCAAACCAGTCTGGCCATTCTTCTCTGACCTCTGGCACCAGCAAGGGATTTATGCCCACAGAACTGCCGCTCACTGGATATTTTCTCTTTTTCGGACCATCCCCTGTAAACTCTAGAGATGGTTATGGCAAAGTCAAAGTCAAATTTATTTATATAGCGCTTTTCACAACACGTCACAAAGCAGCTTTACAATCGTATGGGTCCAGAACCCTAATGAGCAAGCCAAAGGAGAATGTGGCGAGGAAAAACTCCCTATGGTGGTGGGGATTAGGAAGAAACCTCGGGAGGACCATGACTCAAAAGGGAACCCATCCTCCATTGGGCGGCCCGTTAGCACAAGTCCGTGGTGCGCAGGCTGGTTCTACAGATCAAGTTAAGGTCCTTGTTCCCCGGTCAAGTAGTCACAGTCCCTTCAGTGCAGATGGTGAGCCTCAGGTAGGAGCATCAGCACGTCCTCTTACGGCAATGCCACATCCAACCCCATCATCAGTACATCCACCGGCAAGCCAGACCATCTCCTAGGTACTTGTACTTGTCTTGGGTGGAAGGATGCAAAAAGATTATGTGTGTGGTTATGTGTGAAAAATCCCAGTAAATCAGCAGTTTCTGAAATACTCAGACCAGCCAGTCTGGCACCAAAAACCACGCCACAAGTCACTTAAATCACCTTTCTTCCCCATTCTGATGCTCAGTTTGAACTGCAGCAGATTGTCTTTGCCGTGTCTACATGCCTAAATGCATTGAGTTGCTGTCATGTGATTGGCTGATTCGACATTTGCATTAATGTGCAGTTGGTCAGGTGTACCTAATAAAGTGGCCGGTGAGTGTATATACAATATACTTTATTATGGAGTTTCTGCATAAGCGTCATTACAGTTATAGCTATTTTTAGCGTGACTTTTATTGTCAAATGTACTAATTTGGAAAAAAGGTCTCAAAGCAGAACACAAATGACATGGTACATTGAATTATTCTGACTCAAAGAGCATTAAATGTTATTGGGGACGTTCTCAGACAACCATCCATGGGAGAAGTTTTGTGTCTGTCTTTGTGTGTGTGTGTGTGTGTGTGTGTGTGTGTGTGTGTGTGTGTGTGTGTGTGTGTGTGTGCGTGTGTGTGTGTGTGTGTGTGTGTGTGTGTGTGTTTGGGAGGGTATGAACAAAAAATTCTGGGAACCTGTGCTGAGGGAAGCATAATGGAATATGTTTCTTCTGCGTACTGGTGTGTTTCTTCTGCGTACTGGTGTGTTTCTTCTGCGTACTGGTACGTTTCTTCTGCGTACTGGTGTGTTTCTTCTGCGTACTGGTGTGTTTCTTCTGCGTACTGGTACGTTTCTTCTGCGTACTGGTGTGTTTCTTCTGCGTACTGGTGTGTTTCTTCTGCGTACTGGTGTGTTTCTTCTGCGTACTGGTGTGTTTCTTCTGCGTACTGGTACGTTTCTTCTGCGTACTGGTACGTTTCTTCTGCGTACTGGTACGTTTCTTCTGCGTACTGGTATGCATGTCTTGTGTGCAGTGCTAGGTGCATAAAGTTAACACACCTCCTCTGCAGACAGCAGTAAGCCTCTCTTCTGCAGAAATGTGCCAGATATTGCAAATTTGTTCTTCAGCATTCCCAGATTGCTGATTTGTGACACAGGTTCGCTACTTGACGTGTATGTGCCGTTCTCTTTTGGGGGGGGATCAACATACTGCTGCATCAGAGAGATTATGAGCAACTTCACAACTACATCTAAATATTCCAAAACTGTGTAAAAGCCCATTTTCTTGCTGTGGATTTTTACATCAACATGGCAACCTCAAGCAGTAGCTGCCTTTTATATCTGGATATATAATATATATCCATTAAATATTGGCAGGCAGGTAATTATTGCTTCCTGGCTGCATTTTGTTGTCTGTTTTGGTTTATAGACTGAAATGCCAAAATAATGTACATTGACACAAACATTACCTTCGCTGTGTCAAGCTGTGTAATTGATAATGTACAGCAATGGTTGTGATTATTGAGAGCTTTACTGATGTACATTCATGTTTGTAATGGTTTCCACCTTTACCTGTTATGTGGGTACATTTCACAACACTCTCCTCAGCTCTCTCAGACAAACTCAGCAATTTGTGGCTCAGCTTTATGGAGTCTTCTTCACCAGTGTCTGGCAGAGATCTGCCCAACACCCCACATGACTTACTGTGTCTCTCACACTCTTAATATTCAAAGTGATTTGCATGCAGTGCACTTCAAGAGTCAACAGAGAGAGTCAGGAGGCGTTTTATTGTCATTATATCTGAGTACAGGTATACAGTGTAACAAAATAATGTGGTGCAACACAAATCAACAATGTGCAAAATGTGCAGCATGGGACAATTTCACAACAGTATCAAAACACTACAATAAATACAATAAATACAACAGACCAGAGACAATTGACGGACATGACAGTGTAGTGCTGGTACAGTGCAATGTAGTGTGAGTGGAGTTTAGAGATCCTGTGGGATAGCAGCAAATTTTTCTAGTGGGGATGGAGACATTTCAGTCATTGTATGCTGTGTGTGTGTGTGGGGGGGGTTCAGTGCAGCCTTTTTGTGCATGTGTGGGGTCAGATCAGTGTTGGTGTGTGGTGGGGTTGGGGGGGTTGTCAGCTCCGTCTCTGACTGCCTGGTGGACGAAGCTGTTGCAGAGTCTGGAAGTGGAGGCTCGGATGCTCCTGTATCTTCTGCTGGACAACATCAAAATGAAGAGACCGTGTGATGGGTGGAATGGATCATCCACAATGCTGGTGGCTTTTCGGATGCAGCGTGTGGTGTAGATGTCACTGATTTATGTCACTGATTTGATGTCTATTTGGGAGGACCTTATATACATTGTGGAATGTGGGAGGAGGAAGGAGGAGGAAGACGAGGAGCTTAAGGGGGGTCAGTGGGGGATGAAGGTGAGGAGGAAGAGGAGTTTAAGGAGGGGTCACTGTGGGATGAAGGTGAGGGCACTTGGGCAATCAACATTAGGGTAGGGTAGTTTATAGTCATCACCTTAGGGTTAAGACTTTGTAAGGATATACAAACAAAGGACAGAGGTGCTGGACATGCAAATGTGGGCAACCATCACACTTCTCAGGGATTCTGATAGTTGCCCCACCAGGGGTTGACAGACAGCAGACGATTAATAATCTCCATAGAGACAAAGGGGTGAGATCTGGAAGAAGCATATTTTCTCTCAACACCGAGGAACTTGGTGTTCTTCACAGTTTCCACAGCAGAGCCGTTGATGTTCAGTGGGTGGTCACCTGGTGCTCTTCTGAAGTCAACAACCATCTCTTTGGTTTTGTCCACATTTAGAGATAGGTTGTTGGTCCTGCACCTGTGTTAGCCACTGCACCTCCCCCCTGTATGCTGACTCATCGTTCTTGCTGATGAGGACAACTATGGTTGTGTCATCAGCGAACTTGACGATGTGGTTTGAGCTGTACATTGTAGTCAGCAGAGTAAACAGCAGTGGGCTGAGCACACAGCCCTGGGTGCACCAGTGCTCAGTGTGGTGGTGCTGGAGGTGCTGTTTCCAATCCTGACTGATTGTGGTCTGACAAACATTGATCCACCAGTAGCTCCAGAAGGACTAGAGCATATTACCGAGCACGTTGAGGCTTCTCTTCGTACAGCTTTAGACAAGCTTGCACTGTTGAGAGTCATTGAGAGCAGAATAGCACCTTAGTTAGTTAGAAGTGTGTAGAACAGGGGTCGGGAACCGTTGGCACGCCGAGGTATAATCACTGGCACGCGACACACTAGACCAGCATCAGCAAAAAAAAATTAATATTAAAAAATCTCAGACAGAGAGCACGATCCTCCAATCGAAATCACTCCTCAACGCTCTGCACTCAGCTCCCGCCACAGACCCATGTTTAAATTTGTTTAAATAACCCTAATGGCTGCATGGCGCTGCGTGTGACATAATCCCTGAGCCGCGTCAAGGCTGGATTATTTATTATGGATTATACTTTCGCTGTAGCGCGATTCTGCACACCTCGCGCAAACCTGCGCGAACGGCAGCAAAGCCTTCAGGTTATTGGCTAAACTTTCTTTCTAATAGTATGTGGAAAACATTTAATGCATTTGAGGTATCCATGTTTACATTTTGTAGTAACTCACACAAATAAGATCAAAATATGCATATGATTGAAATTAGAATAACTCAAGTCAGTCATTTTCCAGAGTCTATTTGAGTGAATGCATGGTAAGCTATCTTCCCATCAGCTCTCCTTATTCACCTCTGTCCTGCAGTGACTCTTGTCGAGCTCACTTTTATATGTTCTGTATATATTTGACACTGAATGTCAGAGTTTGCATAGAGTGTGCATTCTTGCTTCTCTCTGTGGAAGTGGCTTTTCAATGCTGAGAACTGAGGAGGCCAGGAACTCCTGGAACCACCCTACCATCTTGGGATGGGAACAGACCAAACAATGGTGTGAACCACATAAGCCCCTCCCTCTGTCAGAGAACAGGCAATGCTAAACGTGCTCGAGGAAACATCCAGATGGAAGTTACATAGTTAGTATTTTTAGTAGGACCACAACCCACCTCCTCCCCATGTGCTCTGCAGTTTGGCAGTATAGTGGGAAAATTAATGTTTAATGGAAAGGTGAGCATATTTTCTGATGATGCAGATGCTGACCCATATTCTCTTAAGATCTCTATGGATCTACTTTTTGTATTTTAAATCTTTGTCAACTCTAAATATCCTTCAACAAGCTGCTTTATTACAGCATGGGCTATAAACCATGGAAGAAATTAGATCAGTATAATCAAAAATTGCATCCGAATTTTATTTATAAGACATAAACAGAACAAACCCATGGGGGTGGGAGGGATACTGTTCTTGTTTATTTTTTTGAAGAGGACACAGTGTTCTTGTTTTACTTGCTCATGTGAGGTAATTAAATTTCTATTTGAACATTGTCCTTGCAAAAGGAGCATTTAGCGTGGAGGGACATAACCCTCCTCAGCCAGAGCTCAATTATGTGCTGTGATGGCACACCTTATAGCTTTTTATGTTTTTTATTATTATTATTATTATTATTATTATTATTATTATTATTATTATTATTATTCGGTATCTTCAGCTAATGAAAGTTTTAAACATAAAAGAACAAAGAAACAATGATTAATGTAATTAAGTCAAGTCAAATCAAACTTATTTATATAGCGCTTTTTACAACACGTTGTCACAAAGCAGCTTTACAATGTATGGGTCCAGATCCCTAATGAGCAAGCCAAAGGTGACAGTGGCCATAAGTTTGTTGAATAAAAAACCTACTGTGAAATGATGACATGATGCGAAATTATGTTAGATATTTAAATCATTTGTAAAATAAAGATTTAAAACTAGAAAACTAGAAAAGGATTCTAAAAGAATGAAAAAGAAAGAGAAAGAAAAAAAGCATGCTTCTTGTAGCATGTGCTGTAAATCCATCATAAAATTCAAAGTTGGTCATAAAGACTTTGCAAATAACAAGCTTTGAATCTCCCATTTCAACTTTCAAATAGGCATGTTACAGTAATGTTAACTTCAACAATGCCTTCATAGACAATTTTCTTATGTGAGCTTGGGTGGAGGTTGAAAGAATGCAGTGTTTGTCTTGTGAACTGTTGGTGTGTGTGTGTGTGTGTGTGTGTGTGTGTGTGTGTGTGTGTGTGTGTGTGTGTGTGTGTGTGTGTGTGTGTGTGTGTGTGTGTGTGAGTAGGAGTAACACCTCCCTGCTGTGTCAGTCATGCTCAGATTACTCTGCAGTGTAGTGTTACAGCTGGTGTGCAGGCACAACTGGATGAATGATGCGTGTGTGTTTCTGTACTGAGCATTTCTAAAAACAACAACTAAAATGTGCCTGTTTAAATGTTTATTGATGGATTTAAATTATTTAATTCATAACTGAATATATCATGTCTGATTTTGTTTAGTATTAAGAAAGTGAAAATACACTCCCTAAACACACACATGCACAGAAATGTCACATGAAATGCATTTCCTTAAAGTATATGTCCACGTGACCAAGTCTTTGCGATTTTTTATATTTACTTCAGTCAATGAGTGTCAGAAATCACATGTGGCTTCACAGCTCTCATGAAAGCCTGATGTAAGTGTGTAAAACATGCAAATAAGTGGGCAGGAACATTTGTTTGTGTGTGAGAATGTAACTCATTGACACCTGGTGCAGCTTTGACTCAGGCTGTTGGTAATCTGCAGAAGTGTGATTTAATTCAACTGAATTTCCCTTGAATGTTTCCTGTATGGATACACAGACACACACATGCTCTCACAACCACAGAGTGGAAACTGTGTCAATAAGAACTGAATATTTCTTAAGCAGCTGAGACATGCAACACCCCCTGATTGTGCAGTAAAAGACTTCCTAGCCATGGTGAAAACAGTGTATCTGAAAGACCAGTCCAGTCTGCAACTTAATCTGGCCACTGTTTCCAATTACAATTTCCACAGCAATGCTTGTGACTGGCCAGAATGCAGTATTGCTGGTAACATCTCTAGGGCATTTCAACTGATGGAAACTGCAAAAGAGGAGCTGTCGATATGCATGTGTGTAGAACGCATGTGAGCAATCAAGTGTGAGTTAATTGGGAAGTAGGACTTCCGTTTCTGTGGGAGAGAATCTGTGAATATGTTCAGCAACCTCTCATCTTTCAGAGCCACTAGAGCTTGTTGCCATGGCAATGGAGAAAGAGGCAAAGGGAGAGAGAGGGAGAGAGAGGGAGAGAGAAGGAGAAGGAGGAAGGAAGGTAGAGTGCACTGAAGTGTGATATGTGCAGGTGTGTCACATGACGCCAGTGTAGTCTCACAGCAACATATTTGGTCAACATTTCCATATGAAAGAATTCAAATAGAGCCCAGACATGGTGTGCACACTCTGAATACCCATCACCGCAGATATGTCGTTTCTGATGTGTAAATTCATGTGCGTTCACCAGCAGTTATTCTGTTAAGCTGGAGTGTAGCAGTTTTTCTCCTTCTGCAGCTTCTGACAGTCACTAGGGGCTTTTATTGCATTAAAGTGTTAGCTCAAGCATGCAAGTGTAGTCTAACATGCTACAACCATTCTCATTCATTCACACATTGAGGGGGGATGGCGCTCTAATTACATTTATTTTCAATGCTGCTTTGTGTCTTTTTGAATTACAGTTCTGTCCTGTGCTAATATTCACCACACAGTGGATAATGCCTGGAATTGTAGATGTGACCACGGTCAGCAGACAGTTATGAAACCACAGACTTCTGTCTTCCGCCATCCGGCACGCGGGGACACCCTTTGACCTTCAACCCTCTTCCGGCAAACCTTTAAACTTTTAACCTTTTAATTAAGCTGAATCAGGCTTTGACTGGAGGACCTTGGCACCGAAGTGTAGGTATTGGTGGACTTTGGCACGATGCCCTGTTGTCATGAAAATATAGGTGCCAGGGGAGCGTTGAGTGTAAGAGTAACACAAGGGAACGAGACGAGCGAGAAATGTACAGGCCAGTCGAGTGTTGTCAAGGCTCCCCAAAACCATGAGAACCAAATACTGAACCTGCTCATTTGGCCACACACACGCGTGACTCTGGGTGATTTATTCACTCATCTCTTCACTCATTCTCATCAGTGTGTGCATCTGCCTTTACATGTACTAATGTCTGTCTGTCTGCTTGTTTGCCTATCTGTGCCTCAAGCAGGTTTAACGCTTTTGACAAGCTAAAAAAAGCATGGTCTGATCAACCTGTCTGATATTATTTGATAAAACTTTGGCTTTTACAGTATTCATCACTGAGCTTGATAGCATTTTGACAAGGACTTCTGCTGTAAAGTTTGTCCTCAGGTATAACAACAGTGCAATGAGGTCATTCTCACTGATAAGCTGTGGTGTTATGATGGTTTGGTCGACAGGGGACTTCTGTCTCAGGTGAGCTGAGGTGTATCCACACAACATTACCCTGCTATGTAAGCTTGGGTCACAACGATGAGTCACAGGACACAGGAGATATCAGGCATCTATATCAGACAGCCATGTCATTGTTTAACTCAGTGTTCTATTCATGCTTGTCTAGGTAAGAGTAAGTTTTGGCTATCAGGGTAAAGAACAGATTTGTCATAATGGCTGAGATGTTGTTACAGGAATTTTTATTATGGGAAACTCATTGGCAACAATTGGACTCACTGATTTCAGCCTTTGAGAGGCTTAAAAAGTAAATACAGATACAAAATCTGGGTTCTCCTACATTATGATGTTAATAACTGGAATGAAGAAGGTGGTGTTGACAACACTGATATGGTCATTACCTCACCATTAATTAAATGTACCTAGTCTATTTAAAAGTAAATTAAATTATTTGATCATTCTACTTCTGTACTTCTCCTCCATTTCTCACCATCCTGTTTTGCTGAAATCATCTTTTGATAAGTAACTTATGAAATTTATGTGAATTAACCCTTGAACACTAACGTTAAAATTAGTAACACCATCACTAACGTTGGGTATATTTTACCTGGTATAAAATTCCAGATAAAATATAGTTTTTATCAATTTGCTACCCAATACAGATCCTTGTGGAACACCATATTTTACCTTTGTATATTCTGAACATTCGTCATTTACAAGTACCAAGTTGGTAACAATCTGTCAGGTAGGATCTGAACCAGGGGAGTGCTTGACTTCTTATGCCAATGAGTGTCTCCAGCCTATTTAGAAGAATGTTGTGATCAATGGTGTCAAAAGCAGCACTAAGGTCTAACAGTATAAGAAAAGAAATGTGTCCTTTATCAAAGGATATGAAGAGATCATTTACTACTTTAGTCAGTGCAGTTTCAGTGCTTTGGTGGGGTCTAAATCCAGACCGAAATAACTCTAGGACATGTTCTGTCTGTAAGAAAGAAAAGGTAACATTGCCACTCAGGTTACCTTTACATTCACCTTTACATTTACCATTGCGTTCACCTTTATATCAATCAAATCAATCAAATTTTATTTATATATCGCTTTTTACAACAGTTGTTGTCACAAAGCAGCTTTACAAGTGCCGAGTCCTAGCCCCCAGTGAGCAAGCCAAGGGCGACAGTGGCAAGGAAAAACTCCCTAGTTTTTTTTTTTTTTTGCATGAGGAAGAAACCTTGAGAGGAACCAAGACTCAGGGGGGAACACATCCTCCTCTGGCCGACACCGGTCACCATGACAACAACAACAATTTAGATAAAGAAATAAAGAAAAGGAAAATATGTAATAATGTCCATCTTGGTGTAGGCTTGCTTATCCAAGGCAGTAGGTGGCTGGCACAGGATGGATCGCTTGTCTCTCCTCATCTCATTTTTCTACGAGCAGGCGGGTAGCCATGTGGAGAAAATAAAACAGGGAGAATTAGCTCTGTACGGGGACATATACAGGACAGATAAAATTATAAACATTTCTGGAGTGTGGCAGCAACTCCGGCATTAAGTTAAATTATTACAGCCCAAAAAAGGCAGAACCAGAAGGTAACAAACTGACAGGATAACAGCACCAGTGCCCCAGTCTACCATAAAACCCTTCGCCTATGAACCCCTGGATCTGTACCTTTATCTAAGGGGGAATATTAATTATCAAACGCTAAACCAAATAGGTGGGTTTTCAACCTAGACTTAAAGATTGTGACTGTGTCAGAGTCCCGGATGCATTGTGGAAGGTTGTTCCAAAGTTGGGGGGCCTTACAAGAAAAGGCTCTTCCCCCTGCTGTTACCTTATTAATTTGTGGAACTAATAAAAGACCAGTACCCTGTGATCTTACTGGACGTGGGGGTTCATAGTAGGAAATAAGTTCCTGGAGGTATTCAGGAGCAAGCCCATGCAGTGCTTTATAAGTTAATAATAGAATGTTTAAATCAATATGAAATTTAACTGGGAGCCAATGCAGGGCTGATAGGACTGGTCTAATATGCTGAAATTTTCTAGTTCTGGTCAGAACTCTAGCTGCGGCATTTTGAACTATTTGAAGTTTATTTAGATTCCTATTTGAACATCCTGACAGTAATGAGTTACAGTAGTCTAATCTAGAGCTAACAAAGGCATGTACCAATTTTTCTGCATCATCCTGTGAGTGTCAGGGCAGGCCCCAGCACTGCCCCGCCTATGAGGGCGCTCAAGGTCTACATCCAACAGATGTGATCAGCGAAGATGAGAATCAGCTGATTTGCTCCCTACTTAGGGAGGCCGTTGACTTTTCATCTTCGTTGAGTTGTTTGTACTTTCTCGAACAGCCAGCCGGTAACGGTTCTCTTGGCATTCTCCCGTTGTCTTTTGCCTCTCTCTTTCTCGAGCTGTGTTTTTCAAGTGTTTATGCTTCTGCACCCTTTTGGGTCCATCTCAAGTTTTCACCCTGTATTTTCTCTGATCTTTCTCATCGTTTTTGGGAAGTTTTTTCTTTTGCCTTCCAGTTTTGGGTGGCCGGTCCTTCCCCCGGTGGTTTTTGTTACCGTTTTGTTTATTTCCTTTTTTTCACGTTGAGGTCATTCCGCATTCTTTGTTTTTGGGTAGACTACTTACCCCACGTTGCTTTCTCCGTTTTCTTTGTTTTGCGCGCTGTGTTTTGCAGGCTACTGTTCCTCGCGTTGAGTATATTCCGCGTCTTTGTTTTTGGTCTTCTGTTGTTTTTTCCTTCGTGCTGCCTTTCACGAAGATGTTTTTCTTTTCCCGCGAGCGGTTTGGCGGAGGTTTCAGTTTTGTGGTTTTTTGTTTTGGCGTTTGGGTTTAGTTCAACCTCTGCGGTGTATGCGCGTTCGCGTACCGCCGCATTCAACGTGGTTGTACACGCGCACGTGTCCTCACCTAACAGTACAACCCGCCCATAAAACATGAACCCAGCCACACCACAAAACATAACTGACTTGAGTGCTGCAGTCATGCAGCAGGGTCAGATGTTGAACAGCCACGAAGAGACCCTGCAACATATACTGCAACATAACAGACTCAGCTGCAGAGTCTGACGGTGACGCTACAGGCTGCCACCCAAGCCGTTGCTCCGTCCGTAGTTCCTGTAGTTCCTCCTGTGGCCCAGGCACAAACAGAACTCGCCCTGCCTGCACCTAAGCATTACTCTGGAGACCCGGAGGAGTGTAGAGGCTTTCTGTTACAATGTTCTCTTATTTTTGAACAACAGCCGTCACGCTTCCCCACTGAGAGAGCCAAGGTGGCCTACGTGATGGCTCTCCTCTCCGGGAAGGTGTTGTCGTGGGCAACCCCTGTGTGGGAGAACCAGCCTGATGTATGCGCATCCTTTGAGCATTTCTCCAAGGCCATGCGGCAGGCGTTCCATCATCCTGCCTCTGGGGGGGGGGGGGGTAGTGGGCAGTCGCCTGTTACGGCTACGCCAAGGCAGGCAATCTGTGGCTGACTACTTCCTGGAGTTCAGAACGCTGACCGCGGAGAGTAAATGGGGACCCACAGCCCCGATGACTGTCTATCAGGAGGGCCTAAACGACAACCTGAAAGACGAGCTGGCCGTTCGAGATCCCCCTGACAGCCTTGATGAATGTATTGACCTCACGGTCAGGTTGGATAACCGGCTGCGGGAGCGTACTCAGCGGCACCGGTCTCAAGCCATCAGTTTTGCGCACTCAGCAGGCTCTTTCACCAGTAGTAGCGAGAACCAAGATCAACACCAAGAGCAGCCCATGCAGATAGGTCAGGCCCGATTAGACCCGCATGAAAGGGAGTCACGCATGTGGGAGGGTCGGTGTCTGTATTGTGGTACAGAGGGGCACAAACGCACCACATGCCCTAATCTACAGGGAAAAGGGGGGGTCCGCCGGTAGACGGGAGGCCTTCGGCGGGCCCTTTGGGTTCTTTGGGTGGCCTCTTGTCAAGCGGTGCTGGCTCACCTGGAAGGGCGCTCGTCGGCCCCTATTGTCTGCTTCGGCCGCCCAACGACGTCAGGCCAACAGGCATAGGCTCCCTGCTCCCTCGTTCCGTCCTGGCCAGCAGATCTGGTTGTCCGCTAAGGACCTACCCATCGGTGAGGGTACGCGTAAGCTGGCCCCACGTTACTTGGGGCCCTTCAAGGTGGTACGGCGGATCAACCCTGTGGCTTACCGCCTGGCACTCCCCCCTTCCATGCGGGTCCATCCCGTCTTCCACGTGTCCAAGCTCTGGCCGGTCTTGTGCGGTCTGCCTCCGGCGCCAGCTCCACTTATCGTTAACGGGGGTCCCGCCTATAAGGTTCGTCGCCTTTTGGATGTCTGTCGGATCCTTGGTCGGGAGCAGTTCCTTGTGGACTGGGAGGGTTACGGGCCGGAGGAGCGCAGTTGGGTCCCGGCTTCGCGTATCCTGCACCCGGGCCTTATCTGAGCCTTCCGTCGTGAGAGGGCCGTTGCTCTTGGCCCACGGGGTCTCGGGCCTGGGGGGGGGGACGGGGGGACTCTGTCAGGGCAGGCCCCAGCACTGCCCCGCCTATGACCACCAGAGGGCGCTCAAGGTCTACATCCAACAGACGTGATCAGCGAAGATGAGAATCAGCTGATTCGCTCCCTACTTAGGAAGGCCATTGACTTCTCATCTTCGCTGAGTTGTTTGTTCTTTCTCGAGCAGCCAGCCGGTAACGTTTCTCTTGGTATTCTCCCGTTGTTTTTTGCCTCTCTCTTTCTTGAGCTGTTTTTTTTTCAAGTGTTTACGCTTCTGCACCCTTTTGGGTCCATCTCAAGTTTTCACCCCGCTGTATTTTCTCTGATCTTTCTCATCGTTTTTGGGAAGTTTTTTCTTTTGCCTTCCAGTTTTGGGTGGCCGGTCCTTCCCCCGGCGGTTTTTGTTACTGTTTTGTTTATTTCCTTTTTTTCGCGTTGAGGTCATTCCGTGTTCTTTATTTTTGCTGTGTTTTTGGGTAGTGCTGTGTTGTTTTGGGGTAGTGCTGTGTTTTTGGGTAGACTACTTACCCCACGTTGCTTTCTCCGTTTTCTTTGTTTTGCGCGCTGTGTTTTGCAGGCTACTCTTCCTCGCGTCTTTGTTTTTGGTCTTTCTTCTGTTGTTTTTTTCCTTCGTGCTGCCTTTCACGAAGACGTTTTCCTTTTCTCTTTTCCCGCAAGCGGTTTGGCGGAGGTTTCAGTTTTGTGGTTTTTGGTTTTGGCATTTGGGTTTAGTTCAACCTCCGCGGTGTATGCGCGTTCGCATACCGCCGCATTCAACATAGTTGTACGCGCGCACGTGTCCTCACCTAACAGTGATAATGCATTTCTTAACTTGGCAATGTTGCGGAGATGTAAAAAAGCTATCCTAGTAGTATTATCTATGTATTTATCAAATGATAGGTCTGAGTCGAGTATGACGCCTAGGTTTTTGGCTGCCAGGTGTAATGGGGTAGTCTGCGAGATTAAGCATTAGTTCTGGAATTTTCTGTCAGGAGAACTTCTGTTTTGTCCTCATTAAGTTGGAGGAAGTTTAGAGACATCCAGCATTTGATATCTCTTACACAGGCCTAAATTTTTCCTAAACCGAGTTTGTCATCAGGTTTGGCTGATATGTAAAGTTGGGTGTCATCTGCATAGCAGTGAAAATTGACACCATGTTTGTTTATAACTGTGCCCAATGGTAGCATATATAATGTAAATAATAATGGTCCTAAAATGGAGCCTTGCGGGACCCCATATTTAACTTTTGTATATTTATGGCATTCTGCAAATGCTCTCATTCAGGCCAGCTTACAAAACTATTTAACAAAGGTTGATATTGTTCAGCATCAACCACAAATAGCACAAACAGCAGATCCTCAGAAGTTGAGCACCTGAGTGATGAGTACCCTTCATACAAATGAGCTATTGGTTCATAACTGTAGTCCAAAGACAATGGTATGAGCAGAAGATGAGTGGTCGGGGGGGTGTATGGTGTGGGGTGTGTGTGAGGTGTGGGGGTGTGTGTATGTGTGTGGTGTATGGTGTGTGTGGGGGTGTGAGGGGTGCAGTGTGGAGGGGAGTTTGCAGTGGGGGGGGTGTGTTGTGTGGGGGGGGGTGTGCAGTGTGGGGGTGTGTGTTCAGTGTGCGGGGTGTCTGTGATGCAGTGCACTCTGGCCCAACCAGCAAAAGAGCCAGTGATTTGATTCAGTGATTTGATTTAGTGATTCATTTTTGCTCTGAGATCACTCTTTTCAAAGCTTCAATCTGTTAAGCTTAAAAAATGGAACTGCAACATTCCTTGGATGACATTTTAAGCCAAAGTGTTTTATATGTTTTGTTTAAAACAAATACTATACTTTTATGATAACTTTTCAGAATGTTTGCATATTAATATCCCATGAAATTACAGGAATGAGACTTACTGCTAAATTGCTGTGTATGTGTTCTATAATGGGCATTGAGGGATTTTGAGCAGATATAAGCTATTCACCATTAAAACAGTAAAGACATTCAGCCTCTCTTCTTGTTTCCCCCATTTTCCACTCACAATTAAACTCTCTGTTCCCAGCCACTAATGAAATGACACTCTATGCAACAGAAAGATTGAATGTATCTGGACACGGCGGACCGTGACTGGGATACGTGACTGGGATACGTGACTGGACGTGACTGGGATACGTCTACACTCTGCAGCTGAGCTGGCTGCTGACATGCACCTGCACCAGTCCAGAGGAAGAGCTCACACACACACACACACACATACACACGCATGCGCATGCACACACATGTATGTACACACACACACACACACACACACATACACATGCACCTGCACCAGTCCAGAGGAAGTGCTCACAATGGAGTTTGTGTCCTTTAGCTCACAGCTTCCTATGTCTTCCTATTTGTCAGGAAGCCTCAACTCCTTTGGCTGCACTGCTAAAACACACACGCATGTGCATGCATGTATGTACAAACACACATACACGCACACAGACACACATGCATGTATATACATACACACACAAACACACATGCACACACACACACATATATGCATGTACATACATACATGCTTGCACACACAATGACACCTGCTCTATATTTATACAACTGGAATATAGAAAAGTCTTGTGACTGAGGGTCATTATGAAACCCTGCATATGAAACTCAGCATAACCATGTTATAAATCAACGTGAAGGGCTGCCATTTCAATACGGTCAGGGTACAAAGTAAATTGGAGCCATAATGGATGCTGTCTGTACATGTGGTAATGTGATCTATACAATAGCGGTCAGAGTGGAGGTTAACATATAAATGTGGGTGAATAGATAAATGCTTTGCTGGAACAGGTTGACGATGGGACGTCCCTTATGTCCTTGGGAAATGAAAAGTGTCCTAGAGAAACTGCGGGGAACCATTAGTGTGATTGTGGCTCACCAATTTCACAGCCCAGCAAGTACCAGTGCTGCATGCTGGTCCAGTCTACGGCCATTGCTTGGCAACCTTGAGACAAAAATGCTGATTTAGGAGAGCTGATTAACGGTAGTGCTAAACTACTGTGAGGATTAATAAAGTGAACTAATCAGGATGAGCAATCAACTCCATACTGACCTTCATGTTCTGTGGTGTAGTTTCATCACAATTAATGGAAGTGTCCCATCTGTTCCTGTGTAAATAATGCAATCTGTTATTTCTTATGCAAGACCTCTGATTGCTGTACAATAACTATACTGTACTGCTGTTTAAAAGGCTTAGAAGCATCACAGGCAGCTGAGCCAAAGTGCAAAGGTTCACACAGCGTGTAATGCACAGTGCCACTCTCCATTCACTCACTAATTTTCCATTCACTTTCTCATTCACTCACTCTTCATTCACTCTCCATTAACTCTTCATTCACTCTCTCCTTCACTCTTCATTCACTCTCCATTCACTCACTAATTTACTCACTCACTCTCCATACACTCACTCACTCTCCATTTACTCACTCAGTCCAGGATTCAAGGATTCAAAGTGACTTTATTGTCATTCACATCACATACAGTATATGAGGTGGAACGAAATTAAGAACCCAGGGTCCCAGTTTTTACCCAATAGCAGCAATATAATTTTAAAAGTTGAATAGAATAGAAAGAAATAAGTAAAATAAAAATAAAATAGAATAAGTAATCTGTGACAAATAAATAAATAAATCTGAGTACTTATCAAGTTTTTTTTTTTAAGTGACTGTGGGTAAAGTGTCCTTGTGTAAAGTGCAGATTGTCAGAGAGACCAACTGAGTGCTGGTTCTCATTTAGAGTTTATGAGTCTGACAGCTTCAAGAATGAAGCTGTTCCTCAGACGGGAAGTTCTGCACTTAATGCTCCACAGCCTCCTGCTTGAGGGGAGCGAGACAAAAAGTGAGTGTGCTGGGTGGGTGGGGTCCTTCATGATGCAGGCGGCCCTCCTCCTGCATCTGGAGGTGTAGATGTCTGTGCTGGTGGGGAGGCTGACTCCAACAGTCCTCTGTGCAGCCTTCACCACCCTCTGCAGAGCTTTCCTGTCTGCTGCCGAGCAGCTTCCGTGCCACACGTTGATATCAGAGCACAGTACGCTCTCCACCACACATCTGTAAAAGGAGATGAGAACTGAGCTCCAGAGTCCAGCTTGTCTCAGCCGCCTGAGGAAGTAGAGCCGCTGATGAGCTTTCCTGACCAGACTGGAGGTGTTGTTGCTCCAGCTGAGGTTGTTACCCAGGTACACACCCAAATACCTGTAGCTGGAAACCACTTCCACAGCAGGTCCTCCGACATGCAGAGGGTGGTGGGTCTGTTCACCCCTTCTGAAGTCCACAATCATCTCCTTCATCTTCGTCTCCTTCGAGGTTGTTCTGTCTGCTCCAACCCTCCAGGTGTTCCACCTCCTGCCTGTAGCCGGACTCATCATTGTTTGTGATGCGTCCAATCACTGCCGTGTCATCTGCAAACTTCACAATATGACAGCCAGGATGAATGGCTGAGCAGTCATGTGTGAGCAGCGTGAACAGGAGGGGGATCAGCACGCAGCCCTCACTCACTTTCTCACTCACTCACTCTCCATTCATTCACTCATCCATTTATTTTTGTGTCTGTTATCGTGAGCTCTCCTGATTGTGCATGTGCCTTCCTGCGAACCGGTCAGCAGGTTTAATTCCGTCCCACAACTCTAGGCTTCGAGGTGGCATCAGAACACACTAGCAGGTTTGATTAGGGGCATGATGCAGAGGCCAGCCAAGGCCCAGGACCACTGTCTCCGGAGAGAATAATGGCTGCCTGATCCGTTTCTTGGCTGAGAGTCGCCAAGGCAACAGTTTCCCACACTCTTTCATTAAAGGGCCCTTGTGTGGGGTGGCGCTAATGAGAGCCGCTTTCTCCATGAGACAGTGGAAGAACATCGTGTTCTGGCAGAGTTTCTTGATGAGCTTTGTGCAGCAGTCTTCATTACGGCTGGCCATCTGAGTGGAGCTGTTCATTCTCATCAGTGGCTTTATAAGTCTTTTGTTTTTTGTTTCTTACCCCAAATACAAAATGCATCATCAGTGTGTCTGTGAAATAAAGTGAACCTTAGTAGTGGGCTGTGTTCAAAATAGCCTACTACATACTGGATACTGCATACTGCATTTAGTATATACTGGATACTGCATACTGGTCTTCGTAGTAGTATGAAGTACTGTTTCTAGTATGTGACAAAACCAAACCATACTACGGGGTCACATGAACGTAGCGTTGCATGATGGGATGCAGTACACCACTAAGATAGCTCCGTTTGGGTACTGGAATATTTTGCGGAAGTAGTATGTCATCTGGGGATGTTTTGCGTGCTGAAAAAATGATTTTAATTCGCATACTGGATACTGATTTGGGGCTAGTAGTATGTAATAGGCTATTTCGAACACAGCCGTGTTCTCACGTTGAAGTTCAATTTTGATTGGTTCAGAGTCTGTGTTTCTGAGTCCTAAAATCTAATTACAACACTTTCATTACCTACACACAGTGCCCACTACATTAGTATACACACAGTACCCACTACATTTATATACACAATGTACCCACTACATTAGTATACATACAGTACCCACTACATTAGTAAGTCAAAAAAGTCAAGTCAAATTTATTTATATAGCGCTTTTTGCAACACATGTTGTCACAAAGCAGTTTTACAATCGTATGGGTCCAGATCTCTAATGAGCAAGCTAGAGATGACAGTGGCAAGGAAAAACTCCCTATGATGGTGGGGATTAGGAAGAAACCTCGGGAGGACCAAGACTCAAAAGGGAACCCATCCTCCATTGGGCGACTCACTAGCAGAAGTCCGTATTTATAGTTTAAATGTAGTTCTATAGTTCTAGTTCTTGTTCTTATTCTTGGCCAAGTAGTCACAGTCCCTTCAGTGTAGATGGTGAGCCTCAGGTAGGAGCTAGCATCAGCACGTCCTCTGCGGCAATGGCACATCCAACCCCGGCATCAGCACATCCACCGGCAACCCAGACCATCTCCCAGGAGCTTGTATGTAATTGTCCTAGTTGGAAGCATGCAAAAAAGATATAAAATACAGGTTGAGTAGCCTGTGAACATAAATTTAAACAACCATTACTTTAAACTAGTGCTGTCAATTCCAGGTGCCGCGATTAAAAGTCCTCAACAGGATTTTGCTCAAGCTTGCTAGATTTTCTAAATAGCAATCCAGGTAAAATTAGTGGAATCAACACAATCCAGGAAGCCTGAGCAAAATCCTGGTGAAGACTTTTAATCGCGGCACCTGGAATTGACAGCACTACTTTAAACATACATAACTCACGTGCCAGTGATTAGCATGTGGCTCTGGCAGGCTAATCTATAGCAGCATAACTAAAGTGAAGGGTTCAGAGGCAACCACAGTCATGAGGGCTCACTAAGACATTGCTTTCCACCCAAGTCATTGTCACATCTACCAAATAACTACAGAAGAATTACTACCTCAAAATAACTACCCCAGAACATTTAACTCAGAACTACTACTCTAAAGTTCATGAAAATTGCTGGATCTGTCTGTGAAACACTGAAGATCCTGTCATATCTAATAGGTGTGTTCTGTATGTGGATTACTTAAGTAACTTTGTTGACATGTTTCACAACTTCCCTTGTGTTCTGTCAGCAATGGAATGTGCACCCCCTCCCACCACACTCACACATTAAGCGGTTGGTTTTCTGCTATTGGCCATGTCTGGGCATGTTTCGTGAAGGTGTTTTCCTCCATGTCCTCATGTGACCCCTAGTGGCTTTTGGATTCCTAATGACTTTTTCTCACAGCTTTTCCACTCACCTGTTTCGGTGAGAATTCTCAGGCACTTGAAACGTGATTCCCACCACCTGCACCACCTGCACCTCCATCTGCACCGAAGGGACTGTGATTACTTGGCCGTGGAACAAGTATTACTGAGGAACTGTGGAACCACCCTGTGACCACGGACTTGTGCTAACAGGCCGCCCAATGGAGGATGGGTTCCCTTTTGAGTCTTGGTCCTCCCGAGGTTTCTTCCTAATCCCCACCATCATAGGGAGTTTTTCCTTGCCACTGTCGCCTTTGGCTTGCTCATTAGGGATCTGGACCCATACGATTGTAAAGCTGCTTTGTGACAACGTGTGTTGTGAAAATCGCTATATAAATATATTTGACTTGACTTGATTCCCCAGGGTGTGTCCAGGAGAGCTGCCCACAACCGCGGACACAGAGATGTGGGTTTGTCTGGCACTCCGTGAATCAAGTTACCTCTGTTTGTCCTAAACTTCAATAACATTTTGGCTGAATGAATTGTGTGAAGTTTGATATGAGGTCAACCCAAGGTAATATCAGAACAAATTGTGACATAAAACAAACACAGCATAGTTATATATAGCTTTGCAAAAGAATTAGGAAGCATGGATGCTAACTTTGCAATTTTGATGTATTGAAAGTGATAATCAAAGCAAATCCACACAAAAGTCATATTAGACCAAAATTCTTACAAAATTAAAAAATGATCACTAAAACTTATTAAATGGAAATGAAAAGGAAGCCTGCAAAATATTGTTAAATTCTTAAAACATAGAGTAATAGACAAACAGTGAACAGTAAATCATATTTACACAACCTCTGTCTGTCACGGTATGGCGGGCCCCCTACTGGTCGCCCCCGTCCACAGCGGCAGCTGTCCTGTTGTTGGTTTGTGTTCGTCCCTCAGGTGGGTGGGGCCTATGATCCGCCACACCTGACGATCGTTTGTTTATCTATATATGTCTTGTCTTTGTACCAGTTGACTGCTGGTCATTGTATCCTTAATTTGGATCTTGTCACGGGTTTTTGGTTTGCTCACATTATTCACCTCCCTTTTTCCTGAGACTTGGCATGATCGCACACTGTCAACTCATCCTGTTGCAAACACCATGTCCAGACCTCAATTATGCATCATAGACCTCTACCTCATCCATGAAGTTCACTCACCAAAATCTAATTTTCTTTTTTGATTTCCTGAATGGAATGTCTGCCATGTAGAGACCCCTGTTTTGACCTTAACAAACATGATTGTGCTGGCAGCAAGCCAGTTTTGCAGAATCATTTTAAAATGCCTTATTGAGAGCTTCTAACATTTCCTTTAGCGATCATTTCAGACTAATGAATGACAATGAGGCTGTAAAAATCACAAAGGCTGTTTTTCTGAAGCCTCTCCAGGTGGAAAGTAGCTCCAGTTCCTCATGTGTGGGTGTAGTGAAGCCCTGGACGAGAGCTGTAATATTGAAGCTGTTGACACTAGAGTAAACACAAGTCATGTATTGCAACACTATCAAGCCCACACCTCTCTCAGCCAGAGAAACCTCAACAGAAAATAAATTGTTGTTTTTGCTCACAGCGCTGTGCATGTTGTGTGTATCAACAAATATATAACATACAACCCATGGAAAAGAATGACTTTTAACTTTACAAGCTGCCTTGTCCTCTAAACAATAAGGCCACATGGAAACTGGTACTGTCTCATTTCCACTCCTTAAAAGTCAAGTCATTTTTATTTATATAGCTCTTTTTACAACACGTCACAAAGCAGATTTACAAGCGCATGGGTCCAGATCCCTAATGAACAAGCCAGGGGCAACAGCAGCGAGGAAAAACTCCCTTGGCATGATTAGGAAGAAACCTTGGAAGGACCCAGACTCAAAAGGGAACCCATCCTTCATTGGGTGGCCCAGCTAGGAGAAGTCCATATTTACAGATCTATATCTAGGTCGAGCAATCCCTCCTATGTGGACGTTGCATTCGCTGGTGGCATCCACTCTGTTGGGCTTAGTTACATCATGATCCTGATACATCACTCTCAGGCTGTATCACTCTCAGGTTGTATAATACCAGTGATGGAAATCAGAAGGCTTTCTTGTTTCCTCTTCAACTACAGACACTTCCAGGAATTTTCTCTTGCCTGGTTCTCACAGGCCTTCCCTACTCTGATAAACAATTCTGATTTACTAACTAAACAGAGTCACACTGAATAGTTCTAATTCTGATTCACATGTTCATGTTCTGTTCACCTGGACCCATACGATTGTAAAGCTGCTTTGTGACAAAGTGTGTTGTAAAAAGCGCTATATAAATAAATTTGACTTTGACTTCACCCTGGTGAACTGAAACGGTCAGGACTTGTGTGAACTTTCACTGGTCATTAGACATTAACATTAGTGTTGATACTGTGAGCTTCATACTGAAATCGGGATACAATTTAACTTGTTGGAGCCAAACGTCTGATCAATAAACTTCTGTGGCCACTTGGTTAAAATGTTGTGTTCAGGTAATGGGTTCTCAAGGTCACAAGACCATTCCAAGAGTAATAGTTTAATTCCTTGGAATGCTGTACAGTACAGTGTAACCCATTCTACCAAGGGCTATGGTTATAGACCACTGGAAAATCCCTGTGCATGGTAATTAGTAGGTGTCTTTAAACCTGACACAAGTCAATGCCCATTCATTTTCCAGCCGTATGACTTTCCATGGTAAACATACCATAGAAATGACTAAGGATCAAATGATGGAGGAGGCTGGTTAACCCGCTTAAAAAGCCGCCTGTGTTTTTCCGCTAGAGTGGAACTTTGTCAGGTGACACAGTATATTGACTTTCCGCTGTTTTGATCAAAGGAAAGCACATTGCTCATAGAAGATGCAATAACATACTTTTCTGGGGCAACTTTCTGAGACAAATCTGTGAAAATATGCAAAATAAGGTCAGAAAAAAACATTTGGCTTGTAATTGCTTTTGAAGCCACTGACTATATAATTCACAGCTCTTGAGCACCACCACACTGTCCTGCTCAACATACCTGATTCAACTAATTAGCTAATACGCTAACTACGGTGGCTGTGTTAGAACTGTGGAACAGGCAGAAGGGGAAAGCAGTTCTAGCTGTATATGCCTGTAGCAGAGTCTAATGGAGTGTGAAACTGCACCTCACTGTCTGTCTCCAGCTGAATCCCATTTGAGCAAATCTCTTATCCTTTCCACATCTGGTGTTGCCCAGTAGCCGCCAAGCAGCCCCAACTGTGTGACATGTCACAAATGTGCTCGTATCTGATCTTACCCCACAATTAACAATGCCTGTCAGGCAGCCAGGCCTAGAAAAACAGGGTGGCTGGCAAGCCTTGAGGGACTAGCTAATGGTGTCAGGGAGTGTTTGTGGAGTGCACTGACTTGGCAGGATGCATTTCTACTGGAGGAGTCCAATCACTCTTTTGCTGATGACTACTATGTATTGCATGTTTGATGGCAAACCACTTACATTTGGATAATAGCACTAGCCACTAATGCTAACCTGTCACTTATGTGTCATTGAAACATTTGAACTCACATCATCAATGCAGAGGAAATGAGTGACCACATGATGAAGAATACGGAGGGGAGATCTGAGAGTGGAGAACTCTGCCACAGGCACTTTTGTTATGTATGTTTAAATCAGTCAATCAATCAATCAATCAAAGTTTATTTGTATAGGATTTAAACACAGGATTTAAAAGGTTAACAATACTATGGGTCCAGAACCCTAATGAGCAAGCCAAAGGCGACAGTGGCGAGGAAAAACTCCCTAGATGGTGGGGAATAGGAAGAAACCTTGGGAGGACCAAGACACAAAAGGGAACCCATCCTCCATTGGGCGGCCCGTTAACACACAAATTACACAAAATACAGACAAATACACAAGTCACACACAAATCACACAATCAGACTAAGTAAAGGTAAAAATGAAAGTTCTGGGTTATGATATTGTCACTGTAAATGTCTGTTGATGAACGCCAGGCTTTCATTCCGTGTCGGAGCAGCGATGCTGGTATTGTAGGCTCCGACTGCAATGTTAATCTCCAGGTGAACCTCAGAGAAAAGATACGAGATGTAGTAAATATGTAACAGATTAATCAAAGGTCAAACTAAACAGATGAGTCTTTAATCGAGTTTTAAACATTGAGACTGTGTCTGAGTCCCGAATAGAGGCAGGAAGATTATTCCACAATTGTGGAGCTTTAAAAGAAAAGGCTCTTCCACCTGCTGTGATCTTTTTGATCCTAGGAACAGTTAATAACCCTGCGTCCTACGAGCGAAGTCACGAGCGAAGTGAACGTGCTGGGTTATATTGTTCAATAAGTTCACTAAGATAGTCTGGAGCTAAGCCATGCAGCGTTTTATATGTTAATAAAAGTATTTTATAGTCAATACGGAATCTAATTGGCAGCCAGTGTAATGACGATAGTACGGGACTAATGTGATCAAACTTTTTAGTTTTTGTTAAAACTCATGCTGCTGCGTTCTGAACCAGCTGGAGTTTGTTTATCGATTTACCAGAACATACAGCTAGGAGACTGTTGCAATAATCTAAACGAGAGGATATGAATGCATGGATTAGTTTTTCTGCATCACTAATATTTAATATGTTTCTAATTTTGGCAATGTTGCGCAAGTGAAAGAACGCTACCATAGTTATATTATTAATATGTGTATCGAACGAGAGATCTGGGTCTATTGTGATGCCCAAGTTCTTTACCTCTGCACTGGGGGTTATAGTAAAAGAATGTAGATTCAATGCTACATTATGTATCTTGTCTCTCGCAGCCCTAGACCCAACTATTATTAATTCTGTTTTATCGGGATTTAGTGCTAGAAAGTTACACGCCATCCAATGTTTTATCTCTTCTACACATTTCTCAATCTTACTGTTTGCGCCTGAATCATCGGTTTTTGCCGATAAATATAGCTGAGTGTTGTCTGCGTAGGAATGGAAACTGATGTCATGCTTATGCATAATGTCGCCTAAGGGTAACATGTACAGTGTGAATAGAAGTGGTCCTAGGACTGTCCCCTGTGGGACACCATATTTAACCTGCACAGATTTAGAGGTTTTATTATTAACACTTACACATTGGAAGCGGTCAGTTAAATATGATCTAAACCAGGAGAGTGCGACTCCTTTAATACCTACCGTCAATCAATGGTTGTTTAAATTGATGTCCACACCCTCAACCTGTATTGTCTATCTTTTTTACATGCTTCTACCTAAGACAATTACATGCAAGCACCTACAAGCACCTAGGACAGGGGTCGGCAACCCGCGGCTCTTTGGCGCTGCCCTAGCGGCTCCCTGGAGCTTTTTCAAAAATTTTTGAAAATGTAAAAAGATGGGGGAGAGAAATATATTTTTTGTTTTAATATAGTTTTTGTAGGAGACAAACATGACACCAACATTCTTAATGTTTTCCAATGCTGTAAGAATGTGTAGAATAAATTAAATTAAATTTCAACATTTATGTCAACGAATATTTGCGTCATAGCCTGCGACACACGTTTCTATTAGCAGGGCGAGATGAGGCAGGTGGCTGTTGTAAACAAACCGGCGCGTAACTTCGCGCGCGCTGCGCTTCAGCGCAATGAACAAAGTCATGTTTGCAGGGTTCATACACTTTTACAAGGTGGAATTAAAGCACTTGTATGGCACATTCAAAGTGTTGGCTTACATTTCAAATCTCATGTTTAGCTGAATAAACATGTTATCAAGCCCTTTTAATGTACAGTGTGTAGGCTTACAAATTCATGTTTAACTGAATGAATAAACAACACGAGTACATTTTATTGAGCATGTTTTTTTCTTCAAGTATCAAAGTAGAACAGCTTCCTCAAACAGTCATTGATGCATTTTGGAAACAGGAGATGAGCCCCTGGTCTAATGCACCCTCTGTATTAAGAAACTCTATCTCAAAAACTGACCTTTAGTCATTACTTGGGTAGCACGCATATTTTAATCTAGATTAATTTCAAGATTTCAGTAAAATTAATCTACATTTTAAAAGATAATCTATGCCCACCCCTAATATTTATACATAAATGATTCATAATGATTCGAAATAATTCGCTTTTAATCACATTATTTAATGGTGGCTTATTTTCAAAACACCCAATCTTAACGTCTTCACGTTCTCTCATGTTTTGTCTTGGTACAAGAGGCTCGTATTTGTTAACGTAATACAAGAGAACTGTTCAGTCAGACAGATATTTGTTGTGAAACGAAGTAGTTACAATTTCAAGCATTTTCAAGTAATTTAGCCTAAATTCCAGCACTTTTCAAACCTGAAACACAAAGCAACATTAAAATTGGTCAGGTAAATGTTCCTTCCCCTGTTTTTGAGGGGTGTTTCTTTATACTACCACATATCGTTACGGACAAAACTACAAAGAATGTGACGCAGTGTGTGCGGGCGCGCTATGGTCACTCGCGAAAGTATCTTACTCTTAAAACTAAAATGTTGCCCTCCATGTATGAAGACACTAAAGAAATAGTTTTTAAAGAAATTTTGTAGGATAGAGTTTAGTTTGTTAAGACTATTTGTTCTATTATTTTGTAAATTTAGAGAATACACTGCAGGGAGAATAAACATTTAATCATGAATGCTCATTCTGTATTTGTAGCTAACTTAGTCATTTTGATAGTAGGCTAATATAGATACATACAGCATGTGTTGCCTCCATTTTAAGGCTTATATAAGGCTTTTAATTTTTTGTGGCTCCAGACATATTTGTCTTTTGTTTTTTTGGTCCAATATGGCTCTTTCAACATTTTGGGTTGCCGACCCCTGACCTAGGAGATGGTCTGGCTTGCCGGTGGATGTACTGATGCCGGGGTTGGATGTGCCATTGCCGCAAGAGGACGTGCTGATGCTCCTATCAGAGGCTCACCATCTGCACTGAAGGGACTGTGACTACTTGGCCGGGGAACTAGAAGCTATACTATAACTATAGAACTACTTTTGGACCACAAATATGGACTTGTGCTAGCGGGCCGCCCAATGGAGGAGGAGTTCCCTTTTGAGTTTTGGTCCTCCTGAGGTTTCTTCCTAATCCCCACCATCAAATATATATTTATATTTAAATATATTATATTTAAATATATATTTATATTTACACCATCATAGGGAGATTTTCCTTGCCACTGTCACCTTTGGCTTGCTCATTGGAGATCTGGACCCATACAATTGTAAAGCTGCTTTGTGTTGTAAAAAGTGCTATATGTGACGGGCAGGGTGAGCGAAAATAAATGGAAGCGATCACGCCAAGTCTCAGGGAAATAGGATGGTTTAATATGTAAAGTGCGCAAACCAAAACCCGTGAACTGATCCGAATTAAGGATATAATAACCAGCAGTCAACTGGTACAAAGACAAGACATATATAGACGAACAAACGACCCTCAGGTGAGACGGATCGCGGGCTCCGCCCACCTGAGGGACGAACACAACGCCACACCCACATGACAAGCTGCTGCTGTAGACGGGGGCGACCAGTAGGGGGCCGCCGTACCGTGACAGATCCCCCCTCCAAGCCGCACTCCCCTCCACCGGCTGTGCGGCCTACAGCAGCAGCACACAAAACAAAGGGGCAGGCAGGCAGGGACAAGGGACACACCCCCTGTAGTCCCGGAGCTGAAACACAAAACACAAACAGGTTAGCTCGCCTACCTGGGCGGGACCCTGGACCGACTGGGCCGTCAACAAGACAAAACCACGCCCCGGTCGGTCACAGGGCCCTCACGCCCTAACCGGCCTTAAGCCGCATAGCCCCACAGGTGCGAGGACGGCGGGCCACGGCTCCGTGTCCGTCCGGGGTGTATGTGTGCAGGTTACCTCCCGGAGCTGGCCCCTGCCTTCTGCTAGGGGCCACCCCAGCCTCCTGGGGAGTCAGCCCCAGCCGGAGCCTGACTTTACGAGGTGGACTCCTCCACCAAACCCAGGAGCGCCAGAGACCGAGGCCCAGAGCACCCTTTTCGCGGGCTGGGGAACAGCCCCCAAGGGCCTCCTGGTCACCCCGAGCAGGAGGGAGGATCTCCATCTTCAGCAGGAGCTCTTCGGACCAGAGCCCTATCGTCCCCAAACATCCGGGGGCCCCAGCCCTCTAGGGAGGGGCTCTTTCCGACCGGGCTCCGGTCACCCCACAACATAAGGGGGCTCCTGCCAGCTGGAGACCCCCACAAGGTCCAGGACTGCCACGATCCACCGCCAGGGAGAAGCACCTGCACATAAAACACAAAAAGCACACACACACCCCCACACACACCAACACAAAACATAGACGCGCACTTACCCTGACCATCTCGGCACCCCGCATCCGGGGGGAGGGGTCTCCATCTCAGCAGGAGGGGACACCAAACAACTCACCTGATGCATCAGGAGAGGGGCCCCTACCGGCTCCGGAGAACACCCTCGAATCCCTGGTCAGGGCCTCCCTTAGGAGCGACGCCCTCCGTGCCACTCCCCGTAGCACGGGACCATCACTGGTCCACCCCCACACACACACACTCAAGGGGGAGGAGCATGTGTGGAATTACATTAAACATATCACGGGCACGCGAGAACAACACACACGCAAAGACTAGACAAACAAAAAACAGTGTACAAACAATGAACGAACGGGACTCTTACATGCGCGCTCGGTAGTATTGTGACGTGCCGCTCAGGTTCGCAGTCGCTCCCCCACACAAAACACAAGACGACAGGGGAGCGAGGCGACAGTGACGAGCGGCACCCGCGTCACACACGAAACACTAAACATATAACACCACGAGCACGCACACTGGTCCACACGCCCATTCACACGTACACTTCACCCACACAAAACATGAAGAGTATACAGGGAAGACGCCCTGGTCCTCGCCGTGCAACACACAAAACAAACGCACGGCGAAACTCTTCAGACAGACAAACAACAGACATGAAGAGCTGTCTCAGGGCAGACTGCCCTGGTCCTCGCCGTGCTACACACACACACACACAACACAAAAGCACGGCGGAGCTCTTCAAACAAAACACCACGTAGACAAACACTTACCACGAGACATGACCACGAACGAAGGAAAAAGTAAAGGAGACTGGCGGCTTCCGAAAGTGGCTGGTTATTCTGTGACGGGCAGGGTGAGCGAAAATAAATGGAAGCGATCACGCCAAGTCTCAGGGAAATAGGATGGTTTAATATGTAAAGTGCGCAAACCAAAACCCGTGAACTGATCCGAATTAAGGATATAATAACCAGCAGTCAACTGGTACAAAGACAAGACATATATAGACGAACAAACGACCCTCAGGTGAGACGGATCGCGGGCTCCGCCCACCTGAGGGACGAACACAACGCCACACCCACATGACAAGCTGCTGCTGTAGACAGGGGCGACCAGTAGGGGGCCGCCGTACCGTGACACTATATAAATACATTTGACTTTGACTTTGACTTTGAACACTGCAGGTAGGTAAAGAAAAAATTGGTTAGGTAATTTGTGAGGATCTTGAACAGCACGGTCCAAAATGGGGCGAGAAACACAAAGCAACAAAAAAAGGTTGAGAGCTAAAGCTCTGTATGAACAGAACAGAGGAGATGGACCTGAAAGATGTCCTGAAAAAGCGAGACAGAGGAGGCGGACCGGAAAGATGACTTTCTGAAGTGCTAAAAAAAAGAGGAGAGTAGACATAATGACAGGAGAGTAGAAGGATAAAGACACCACTCTTGGCAAGGTCACGTGCAACACTGAGGTGGGAAACTTGCAAATCTGCAATTAAAACTTTACCAAATCTAACTGTGCCTTTAAAAATACCCCAAATCTATGATTAGCACATGTATTTCTGTGCTCATACCCAGCTCTGATCTGACCTCACTAATAGCAGTGTGCTAATAGCCACACTTCCCCTCTCCATTTCATGTCTGTCTGCCAGTGTGTTTCGTGTGTAGGTCTGCTCTATTTGAAGCTGCGTGCGATAGACAAGGTCAACTGAAACTCTTGTAGTGCATACAGGATAGGTTCTCTGTACAAGTAAAAATCAGGATTTTGTCACTGAAGTATTTACCAGACATGTGGACTCTAAACTGTCCACTAAACACTAAACTGATGACTTGTGACTTGACTAGCGTGTGTCAAAACCTAGACGTCGGATTGGCTACCATGTATGTGAATCAAAATACAACCATCAGTGCAGATGGACAATAGCCTGTCATTCATACACTACTTTTTAATGTTATGCGATCTACCCACACTTCCTTCGCAAAATCCTGGATGATTTTGAAATTCCCCCCAGACATTTTTTAGGTCTCAAAAGTAGGATATGTCCGGGAAAAAGAGGACGTCTGGTCACCCTTATTTTAACATAATAAATAAGTAATATAGAATCACATAACTGGATCATTTTGTATTAAATGGTGCTCAATTATAAAGATTATGCTGTTGTGAATAAAAGAAGAACTGCGACATGCAAGACATGTGGAGTCAGGATAAGAGATGGAGATGCAACCACTTCAAACTTTATTCGACATTTGAGGCTGCACAAACTAAAGTAAGTCTCTGCTATGTATATTTCACATAATGCTATAACGGTTAACTAGCTAGCTGGGATGTGATAACTCAGGGGTCGGAAATTAACTTTTACAAGGGTCCACATGAGCAGCTTGACTTGTGTCAGCGGTCCGCACCAACGATAATTAGAAAGCCGGGGGGGGGGGGGGGGGGGGGGACTGACGGACGGACGCGAGGGGGGGGGGGTGTAGGTGACGACGATGACGACAATTGCGACGACATCCCACTCAAGCGAACCGAAACACTCGAATCGCCTAACGTTAGTTAGTCTGACTAACTTAATATACTACTAATCAACTGCATCAGTTGTGTTAAATATTGAAATTACATCTGGTGACTTGACTAGGACTTGAAGTTTAAGACTTGGGACTTGACTCGAGACTTGATTGTATTGACTTGGGACTTGACTCGAGACTTGACTGTGAAAACTTGAGACTTACTTGTTACTTGCAGCTTAGTGACTTGTTCACATGTCTGGTACTTACATGGCGCTACATGTTTTTAGGTATGCAATGGGCCTCTGTCTCCATGGTCCCCAGGCAACATCTACGCTCTTCCTGTCTCCATTTGGACCTCCTATGGTCCCTAGGCAGGAAGAAGAAGAGCATTCCTTGTAAACATGAACCTTAATCTTTGAACAAATAAAGCTTTAATATAGTCATGACTGGTGCATCAACAGGGTTGCCAACTTTTGAGCGTGTGAAAACAGTCAAATGCGTGTGTCTCACGCTCAATGCGTGAGAGTTGGCAACCCTGCATCAAGCAAGTGCAGCCTCAGTTTGTCTATTTAACATTACAAGGGTATGCTTGCAAGGGCGGAGGTTGCCAGGGTTACAGCAGCAGCTGGACTGGAAGCCTCCAGTTTTGAGTGTGGTCTGGTTTGTGATTTGAAACAGCAACCAGCTGGATCCTGGGGTTCTACTCCACAGATCCCATGCTAACACAGAGCCCATGTTACCCCGTGTTGATTGTACCTGTGTAATCATGTGCACAGAGCTAACTGAAGCACACAACTTGGAACAGTGGGTTAGCTATTTCTGATGCTAATCTGGTAACGTTTAATGAGTCATTGTGTTTGAAAATGTTTGTTGTCATCATTGTTTATCAAAACCTGAAAAAAGTCAGTGTGCCATGGTAAGAATTCATTCACAACTTTAAAATGATTTGTATAGTACCATGTATTTGTAAAACATTCACAATATGTCAAATGAAATCTCACTTTTAAGTCATACTTCACACCCTACACTTGTGTGGGAAATGAGAATACTGTGTCATTTCCTGATGCATCCTCACATGAACAGGAAGGAGAAGGCTCATTCTGAGAAGGGATATTTAGGGTGGTGGATGCTGGCTTTAAATCTTTCTTCTCCGAGTCAGTGCGGAGGCTTTGCTAACCTGTCAGTGAGAGACTGATGATGTTTACAGGAAGCAATAACAATCCCCATGCAAATGTTATTAAGCCTCTGGTAGCACTAGTTTAACTGAGGAGGTGGATTAAAAGAAGCCTTATGAGAGTCATGTATAATCCTGCTCTTAGCAGTACAATCAGCAGTACACACACATAAACACACACACACACACACAGGCTATTTTGACATGAGGCAGAACTACTTAGCTGATTGTAGGAAAATTAAACGATCAGATTTGCATAAACAAATCTCTCTCAAGAATAATCATTTACAAGCATTGTGAATGATTCAAGCATATGACAACCTAGTTTGTGATACCTGATTTACACTGCATATGCAACATATATTTGTGGCACTGTTTACTCTCCATGATGCCAATGCAGTTCATTTGCGTAGATCTGTTTCAACTGTGCTGTGTTAAAATATCTATTTCATCTGTGCTGTGTTACTAGATATCAATCAATCAATCAAATTTTATTTATATAGCACTTTTTACAACAGTTGTTACAAGTGCCGAGTCCTAGCCCCCAGTGAGCAAGCCAAGATCTGTGTTTCATCTGTGCTGTTTTACTAGATCTGTTTTTCATCTGTGCTGTGTTATTAGATATGTTTCATCTGTGCTGTGTTATTAGATATGTTTTTCATCTGTGCTGTGTTATTAGATATGTGTTTCATCTGTGCTGTGTTATTAGATATGTTTTTCATCTGTGCTGTGTTATTAGATATGTGTTTCATCTGTGCTGTGTTATTAGATATGTGTTTCATCTGTGCTGTGTTATTAGATATGTTTTTCATCTGTGCTGTGTTATTAGATATGTTTTTCATCTGTGTTGTGTTATTAGATATGTGTTTCATCTGTGCTGTGTTATTAGATATGTTTTTCATCTGTGCTGTGTTATTAGATATGTGTTTCATCTGTGCTGTGTTATTAGATATGTGTTTCATCTGTGCTGTGTTATTAGATATGTTTTTCATCTGTGCTGTGTTATTAGATATGTGTTTCATCTGTGCTGTGTTATTAGATATGTTTAATCTGTGCTGTGTTATTAGATATGTGTTTAATCTGTGCTGTGTTATTAGATATGTGTTTCATCTGTGCTGTCTTACTAGATATGTTTCATCTGTGCTGTGTTATTAGATATGTTTTCATCTGTGCTGTGTTATTAGATATGTTTTTCATCTGTGCTGTGTTATTAGATATGTGTTTCATCTGTGCTGTGTTATTAGATATGTTTCATCTGTGCTGTGTTATTAGATATGTTTTCATCTGTGCTGTGTTATTAGATGTTTAATCTGTGCTGTGTTATTAGATATGTGTTTCATCTGTGCTGTGTTACTAGATATGTGTTTCATCTGTGCTGTGTTATTAGATATGTGTTTCATCTGTGCTGTGTTATTAGATATGTGTTTCATCTGTGCTGTATTAGATATGTTTCATCTGTGCTGTGTTACTAGATATGTGTTTCATCTGTGCTGTGTTACTAGATATGTGTTTCATCTGTGCTGTGTTATTAGATATGTGTTTCATCTGTGCTGTGTTATTAGATATGTGTTTCATCTGTGCTGTGTTATTAGATATGTGTTTCATCTGTGCTGTGTTATTAGATATGTTTTTCATCTGTGCTGTGTTATTAGATATGTGTTTCATCTGTGCTGTGTTATTAGATATGTGTTTCATCTGTGCTGTGTTATTAGATATGTTTTCATCTGTGCTGTGTTATTAGATATGTTTAATCTGTGCTGTGTTATTAGATATGTGTTTCATCTGTGCTGTGTTATTAGATATGTGTTTCATCTGTGCTGTGTTACTAGATATGTTTCATCTGTGCTGTGTTATTAGATATGTTTTCATCTGTGCTGTGTTATTAGATATGTTTTTCATCTGTGCTGTGTTATTAGATATGTGTTTCATCTGTGCTGTGTTATTAGATATGTTTCATCTGTGCTGTGTTATTAGATATGTTTTCATCTGTGCTGTGTTATTAGATGTTTAATCTGTGCTGTGTTATTAGATATGTGTTTCATCTGTGCTGTGTTACTAGATATGTGTTTCATCTGTGCTGTGTTACTAGATATGTGTTTCATCTGTGCTGTGTTATTAGATATGTGTTTCATCTGTGCTGTGTTATTAGATATGTGTTTCATCTGTGCTGTGTTACTATATCTGTCTCCCATAAAACATGGAGAACATTCATGTTGTAGAGGTGTAGCTGAGTCAAGCTACCCTTGAATCTGGCTTCCAGCCGGATTGAAGACAAAGCAAACTTCATACTCCGTACTTCCTTCCAGGAACTTCTCGAGATGTTGATGCTCTTTTAGAGTCTTTCTAACAAAAGTACTGCAGATGTGTAAAGAAGTAGAGAATGAGACACAACTGAAGGCTCAAAGCAGCATAGCAAAACTGCAATGAATTTGTCATTTTCAAAAGGAAAAAATAAATATATTCTGTTGTTCTCTATAAATCTCAGATTAGATCATCCATTTAAAATGGCAGTGACATGTAGGCCTAATCCTTGCATCATTGGTGCTTTCATCCTCCAAAGCAAACCTTTACCTTCATGTCTGTTATTAGACAGTCTGAAATTTCACATGGCCATGACCTACATCAGGGGTACTCAATTGGCGGACCGCGGTCCGGATCCGGACCCGAACGCAGTCCTGTCCGGACCCAATCTCATTCCCGATTAACTGGATACAGACCAAAACAAAACCGTAGCATTTATTTCAGGGCTATTGAAAAAACACTCCGTCACGAGTGTTACGTTTGCCACCCCCGCTCAACAACTTACGTTCGCCACCCCCCCCCCCCCCCCCCCCCAACCTGTCTGCTTCTCACTGCTATCTCATCCAAAGAGCCGTCTACTCCTTTAGTGCCTAGAATGCAAAGCAAACCTACCACAAAATGGCAGACATTTTCTCTCCCTCCCACAGCTTGGGTAGACCTGTGTGTGGCAGACGTTTTGTAAGGGTTCATGGGAAAAGTACTTTCTATGGATCCATCAAACATGTATGAACGAACATAATTTTATGAGGAAGTTAGTGTATGGAAATGTACACTGAACTGGTTAGGGGGATAATTATTTATCTAGAGCACCGTAAACGGGATCCCGTTCTCATTCTCATTCATTTTTCCACTTCAAAGTAAAAACCTAAAACACTCAGATAAATGAATAAACATTGTAGGTTGGCTTTATTCAGCTTTTATTTATTTACTTATTTTTTTAATGAAACGTTAGAGAACATTAACAAAAAAAGTTACCGTCAGTGCCTGTCAGACAGGCACTGTGCAAAATGTCAAAAATATTTTAAATAAAATATGCCTGCCTGAAAATATTTTAAAAATTGCCACACAACAGCAAAAAAATATATAAGTAAAAGGTTCAAGTAACGGGGTCTAAAAAGCAAACAACAAAAAAATGTTTATAGGCCTACTTCCCGAGACGCACCGAGACGAGACGACACGACCGAAAAGACAAACGGCTGAACTGGTATTTTTTTTCGCCTTACGCGTTTTAAATGGTATGCCATGTTGGTTGTTGTCGTGCGAAATGAAAGACGTTGATGATATAACTCGCACTTTACTTTGTTTGATTCATCTTTATGTTTTTCAAAATACTTTTGAAGTTTTTTAGTAGCCATTATAATCTCGGCAGATGCTGCACGTATTCTGTAGCGTGTTCAGCTCCGCTCGTTTGGATTGTGCAACTGCAGGGTGTGACTTATTAATGTGTAGTAAGGAAGATGTCTATTGTTAATGCACACATCATTTAAAAATATTTATTAACAGAATTTAGAATGGATTTATTTCACAAAAGGCTATATATAACGAAAACAAAGACATTTCATGTAACAACTAATGCTTAGCAGCATCCTTGGGCACCCCCATGCAGTTAGAATGGTACATTCGACTATGACGTTCATAGTCGACTAGGGGTATAGTCGACTATAGTCTAATCAGATGTGGTACCAGAAAGAATTGTAGACTTGATACTCTTTTGTGCAGCCATCAATGTCACAAATAACATGAAAATCTGAGCAATGGCTATGTATTAAATGTATGTGGCTTAAAAACGACTTCAGGGTCAAAGCCACAAAGACATAACAAATCACACAACGCCAAATCATTGTAAACTAACACTCAGATAATTGACCTACCCTTAGCAGAGAATCAGCTAAAAGCAATAAAGACCGCAAATAGGTCCGCGTTGAGAAGTAAGAAGCGGTGTGTAGGAGCAGAGCCTTATAGAGCAGAGCCTTATAGAGCAGAGCCTTATAGAGCAGAGCCTTATAGAGCAGAGCCTTATAGAGCAGAGCCTTATAGAGCAGAGCCTTATAGAGCAGAGCCTTATAGAGAGTCGCCACAACGGAAGTTCAAAACGCTCGATGGTCACGTGATTCACGGAGGCTTCAGATAGTTCCAGGAAGTTCCATTTGAGCGCATAAACACAGAGACAGAACTGCGATTTGAGGATTATTGTGAACATATGGCGACCAACTTTAGGCTAATGTTAGAGCACATTGCTGTTTAATGCTTTGATTGTTTTATAATTGTTATATATTACATTCATTTATATATTTAGAGGGACAGGAAGGGGTGAGAAATTCAGATTAGATTAATTTTCTAACATTAACATATCTTTAAATCATGGTGATTTCTGTAATCCCATGGTATTGGGGACCTAAGTAATCTAAATGACTAATGTACATTTTCTGACAGAAGGAAAATTTTCTTTGACTTCATTGTGTAGAAATATGCTTTAAAAGGGTACATTAAAACACATTACATTTACATCCAGACAGTATATGACATTAAAATACATTGATAAATTATATATATCGTCTTTTTAATACACACTTATTTACAGCAATTAATTCATTAAATAATTCTCTAATAATCTCAAATATGAATATCATGTCAAGCAGTCTTTCTGTGTCCTTTCCTCCGTGTTTGTGTAGTGTCCACCATGGTTTGCTGTGCTGCATGGGGATGCTCCAATCGATCAGAGAAAGGAGCAAAAATTTATGGTTTCCCCACTGATACTGAGAGGAGAAAAAAATGGTTGTCTCAACTAAACAGGAGCAATCTTACCCTCACTAAAGATTACAACAGCAAATATATATGTGAGGTAATCATCAAACACTGCATTTGCACTTTTCACAATAAACACACTATTGGAAAGCTTAATGCCTGATTTATTAAAATACAGAATAGTGAACAAAAAAAATCAAAGACTCCAGACAGACTCGGGTGCAGGGTGAGGGTGCTATCTAGTTGCAGGCTCCATTGAATCCCCTATGGTTCTTTGGCCTAAAGAGAGAGGGGAGAAAAAGACAGGAGAAAATGATTATTATGAGAATTGATGTGATATGAATTTTAATTTGTTGCACATCATTGGTTGTTTTTTATACGTGTAATGAGTGTATACATATCCAGTAAGTGTTCTCTAATACTGTGTATTCACCCACTATGGGGTATGTATATGTCTTTTATATCCAGCAGTTTCAAAAACTGAGGAAATACGTTAATAAAATAAAATAAAAATAAATAAAATGAAATAAAAAGGAAAATAAAATAAATAAAAGGATAAATAAATAAAAGGAAATAAAATGTTAGCTGGTACTCCAAAATGGATATCCTCATTTCACCTCCTCGACCCAACACACTCTACAATCACACTCAAATGTTATATTTAACCAATACTTAGCTACCCCGCAAAAACATCGCGTTTAGGTGAAATGGCATTAAGAGAGGAATTTACAATTAATAGGCTGTCAGTCGTTAATGTGAAATCTCGCTAACCGTATTCGCGTCGTCTTAGCATAGATTTAGTTCCCTAAATCTGCTTATTAAGAGGTAGATAATTCACTAAAATGCTTTAATGCACATTTTAATGCACATGTTAATTTGATTCTGATGTCCTTATAATACACAATCAGATTTTTTAAGCGTACTAACCTGTAAAAGTGTATCACAGATGGTCCACTGCTCCAGTTTGACTGCGCTGCTCGTATTTGCTGCTAACTTCCGGGAACTATTGACAGGCTCCACGATCCGCCATTGCTGTAAAAAACTGGAGTGAACGGAGATGTCGCGACTCTCTCTCTATAGGGCTCTGAGTCGACTATAGTCGAATCAGCGACTATTGCAGGTCACCCCTACTATAGAGCAAACGCAATGGTGCCGATGAATTCATGGGGATGACTACAGAGATGACATTGCCAAACATCACTCTGATCTTTCTGCCTTCTTTCTTTTGCCTATTTCTATTTCAGGGGAGCTGAGAGAGTGTTAGATATTAATGTCAGGCTTTAATCATCCAAATTTCTGGCATTGCACAAGCACTGGAAAACCACATCTCTTGTAAAGCACAGAGGACAGATAGAAAGGGGGTGTCATGCATTACAACACATAGAACATTAAGACCATTAAGCATTAGCAGTGCCATGTGTAAGGAAACAATCCCTACTGTTTGGAATTCAACACTCACACACGGTAGTTGCAATAATTAATAAAATTACCACCAGTTTAGTAATTAAATTCAAGTCACTGAAGTAAGTGGTGCAGTTTATAACATGTCCAGCAAAACGTGTGGATTGTAGTTTGTAGGTGAGACACCCTGGAGCATTCACCTGATGGAGTACAGCAAGATAAACTCTCCAACTCTCCATTTATGAAGATGCTTGGTGTGGTTTGACATGGTGTAGTCAGGCACATGCTGGCAGGCCCACCAGGACGGTGGATGGTTTTGGCTCTGTGTGTGAGCAGGAAAGCATGCAGGTTCTGAGTGGAATGCAAGGGATACTGCAGTTACCGGAAGATTAAGGATGAACATGAGTTATTTTGCAATGTTAAAGGGCTGAAAGGGCTGAAATAAAGGATGTAAAATATTCTGAGACGTTAGTTACAAAGAATCTCTGAGGGTGTGTTCAGTCGTGCCATTTTAGTGTTTGATAAAACATTGACATGCTTATGGCTTTTATTCCTTTCTTTTTTCATTTCCATGGAGCTCATGTAATGTGTTTGGTACCCTCACTCCCTTACATAATGTGTTTGGTACCCTCACTCCCTTACATAATGTGTTTGGTACCCTCACTCCCTTACATAATGTGTTTGGTACCCTCACTCCCTTACATAATGTGTTTGGTACCCTCACTTCCTTACATAATGTGTTTGGTACCCTCACTCCCTTACATAATGTGTTTGGTACCCTCACTCCCTTACATAATGTGTTTGGTACCCTCACTCCCTTACATAATGTGTTTGGTACCCTCACTCCCTTACATAATGTGTTTGGTACCCTCACTCCCTTACATAATGTGTTTGGTACCCTCACTCCCTTACATAATGTGTTTGGTACCCTCACTCCCTTATGTAACTCCCTTGGTTACACTTAAACTTCTGCATCAGAGGACCCCTTTAACATCATAAGAGAGAAGAAACACATTTTTTCGCACTTTTTTCTGTATTTGGGTTTCACAGAGTTAAGTAAAGCCAGTACACCTAAAGTGTAGTGCAGTCTTGGGGCTTGAAAATGCATGTATGCATTCTAAATATGTAAAAGTGTGCAACAAGAATTTAAATCATATTTTTTAACCAGGAAAAAGGCTAACAATATAACAAAATTAGTTGTATTTTATGCATAAACACCATGTCTTTGTTGTGGATAGACAGTCCATGGCAGCCATCAGTGGCAACTGTGGCCAGCAATGTTAAAATAGGGAACTGGGGCAAACATGTGACTCAAGCATGTAATATGTAGGACAGTAGGATGCTGGTCCATATACTGATGGACAGCTGAGTGGAGGCCAGATGTCTGGTTATGTAAGCGTGTGTGATTCATGGTCTTCAGATGGTATGTCCTCATGTGCATACATGGAATCCCATTTTGGATTCTTTCTGATTTTTCTCATTAATATGCAGGTTGTTTGTTTTTTATAGAATGGATAATAATAAACATGTCTGACAAACTTGTGAATGAGTGTACATATTTCCATTCACACTTACCCATACCCCAAAGAGTCCTGCTCTTTGCAATCTGAAGACCTGGCTCTGTGAATCTGTGAGAAAAATCCTGATCTTTAACAACAGATACACCTCGCCCTATTCGCAGTGTCTGGTGACATGAATAACAATTCACTAAAATATTTCTCATGGTTGTTTTGTTCACCTTTGTAATGGGGAAAATAATTCTTTTATTTAAACATGAGGCCATTTACGCAGATGAAGATAATACACTCATTGAGGAACTTCAAAGCCTGTTCCTTCCAAAATTAGCCCATAGTATATCTGATGTATTCTAGTATTACAAGTAGCTGTAAATAAAGTAGAAAACCTGGTTTCAAAGTATCTATGAAGGTCAGGAAACGACTGACTTGAAACCACCATAAAATCACTTTAAAACCAAGGGAGGTGCCTGAACTTCCTACATGCCAAAGTGTAGTGATTTTCTCTTCTAAGAATGTATTTTTCTGATGATAATAATAATAGATATAATTGATAATAATAATTAAGAATGACTAAGATAAAAAAAAAAAGTTTGAAGCCATTATTAAATTATTTATTTTAACAATATGATGAACTTAAGTAGCACATACAACAGGAAATTAAGATTAGATTAAGAATAGGTAAAGATTCTTAAAAGCTATTATTTAAGGCCACTAAATTATGAAGGGCCATGAGCATTTAGTGCAAATGTGTATTAGTGGAGAAGTTTCTGTCAAGCAGTTTGACAATGTCTGAAATTAATTAGGGCCCAATTAGTGCTTCATTGGCTTTGGCAACCCCAGGTTTCACTGTCTCAGTGATCGCAAATCTGTCAAAAGTGAGCACAAGGCTTTCCACATTTTACAATAGTAATGGTGACAACATTGAAACCCCAATGTGGATAACATATGAAGCCATGCAGTGTTTGTCCAATCAAAGCCAGTTATTAGATTATTTTAAGTCTCTGGTGTGTTTGAATCATTTGCCTTGATTACAACTTCCTGTACTGTTTGTGCTCTTGGCCTTTAAAAATATATACAATTTTGTTAATTGAAGACTATAAAACATTCAGTTCATTCAGGTGGCAAAACGTTCTGATTCTGAGTGCATGTAAATATTAGCAGACTGGTCAATGAGACATAACCAGAAAAAACCCATGTGCATTCATCTTCAAATACGGCTTTTGGACAATTCCTGAAACTTCCATTTCTTTCTAGACAGCAAATTGTTGATCGTTGTAGTTTACACATGGCGAGAGATTTTGTGGAATTTATAAAACACAGCATGTTGCATTTGTCGCTCATGCTATATGTGACCACTGAGTGTTATATAACTACCAAACACTTTTGTTAATTTAGCCTATTAAATAATCCAGCCTTCAGTCACGAGAGACGATGCAGCCTACTTCACAGAGCACCAGATGGCATGAGTAGAGACTCAGCTACACCAACTGCATGGCTGTTCTGGACAACCTTGGTTTGCAAACCCAACTTTTCTTTCTGCTTCCAGAAAGTTTCATTCTCAAAGAGCCAACTGGACAGACACTCGTACCAGGGAAGTAAATAAAATGATAAGAACTCTGCGGTTGTGTGCGGACATGGTAACCCATTGACAAGAAAACGTGGCCCCTGTTTTCCTTTCTATAAACTATTACTCCAGAGCATCAGAAGCTTCTGGGCTTGCATACTCTCCACTGAATCCATTTTTATGTAGTATTATATAGTTACTGTAATATAGTATTATAGATGTAGAATTATATATATATATATATATATATATATATATATATATATATATATATATATATATATATTTTATGCTGTGCACGACAAGTGGCGTTACTGCTGCCTTAGCAAGTAAACCTCACTAATCATAGGATCTGAGGGACATAAAAGGTGGCCACATTGTCATTTGGCACCAGGCTGGAAAGTTTGCAGTAGGCAACTTGGACATTTTCATGATAGATTTGGACTATAAATCTCAATCTTTAATCCTAGTCATCACAAAGTCAGTTATTCTGAGCCTTAAATCTGTGCCTTAATCGTTTAGCAGATTTGTACTGCCATTTCCCCAAATCTTCAGATATTTACGTGTTTTAGGTTCCACTTTCAATGGTTGGCAATTCGATTTAAGGCTGATGAAAGGCATTACATTATCTGCTTGTTTATTTACTTGGAATGTCAGAAGTTCCCTTGGAAATCAAACATTAATTTAAACATCACTCAAAGACACTGGTAATTTTAAGATTATCTTTATTAAATAAATAAATACTGGTCTTGTCAAATAATAAGTTACATCCATGTCATGCTATCATTCTGTCTCTCTAGCAATCATCATCATGTGGCCCGGATCATTACCCCTTCCTCAGGCAATGATTGTAGAGCTGGGGTTGGTGCCATCCAGACAGACCTTCAGCTCTGGTTGAAGGAGACTTCACCATAGATTCCAACTCCTGTAGTGGATGTATTCACAGTTTTACAGTGGTTTGCTCTATAGAGAGCTACACAACATCACCCTGCCCAGCTGAAGCCATTCACATGGGCTTAACATCCCACTAAAGCTTCAGCACAACAAGATTGCTGCATAAAAACTAATTGTTATTTATACTACATGTCCATTTAATGGTCTCTTCTGGTTCCAGCCCAGCTCTCTAGAGCTTCACTTTTCGTATGTCCATGGTCTCTCAGTTCCTTAGAGAGAGGACCAGAGTTTGTACCTCAAAACCTTCACCACACTCATATGTTGGGCACCAACTGCATCTCCTCTGGATAGAGACCAGCCAAGTTCTGCCCTCAAAGCTGCAGGGACTCCTAAACAGGGGGTGTGGCCTGTGGGAGGACAGGGGGCGTGGCCTGTACTGAGGATGTTGCGTGGGCGTTTGTTCAGTGGCATCGCTGCAGCAGCATGTTGAGAGCGTACTCCATACGGTTGCGCAGGTCTTGTGAACAGCCACGTCGAAGCAGCACACTCAGGCGGATCGCCGTGGAGACCCGCTCCTCGTTGATGTACGTCAGCAGATATTCCTCACTCTGGCTGCACAGGATGATTTTGGTGTGGTCATGGTAGAAGTTCACCTACCAAAACCAACAAGATAAAATCAGCAAAAAAAAAAAAAAAAAAAAAAAAAAAACCAACCATGTAGAACTTGCTGGGGTGGAGAAGCGGCTGCAGTACTGGGAGGAGCAGCGTTACCTGAAAAGTGCCATCATTGAAGAGCATCATGAGAGCACGGTCCGACTTCAGCCACTGCAACAGATACAGCCGAGGTCTGCTGATGTCCGTCACATTACGTACATCACCACCCTGTGGTGCGAGAAGACGGCTGGCATTGTGAGATAGAAGCAAAGCAATAACATCTGCTCACAGTGATGGACCAAGATCTTCCACTCACATCCATGAGATTTTCCTCCATGTAATGTGTGAAGTATTTCAGGATGGTAACCTGGCTCACAAACTGCTCTGGGGCTTCACAGGTGTTGAAGACCATGCACTGGCCCAGCTCTGCATAGTACTGCACCGTCCTGAAAGTAAAGAGAATTGACATAAGCCTCAATGCATCACCTCTGGATGACCACCACAACAGTCCCAATACCATTGAGGAAATGACAATGGAGCTGTAAAGTACTCAGCATTTTGAAGTGGTTCACGGTGGGCATGGGATACACTGTATGCATGAGGAGTCAGGACTACTCACTTTTTGTCTGACAGCAGGCTCATGTGAGTGCCATTATTGAAAAGGACACCGACGGTGTGGTCGGAAAGCTGGTAGCCGAAGCCGTACTTGTTGGAATAGTCCACCCACTTAGTCACCCACTGGAAGCCACAGTTCAGGCCCTCTTTCGGAATGCCATTAGCTGTAGGGATGAAAACAAAGAAAGGAAGCGTACGTCAAGACTAAATGGATTATGCATTTAGCCATGGGCTGCTGTCCAACACTATGAGCAACTGGACTGTTAGGGATGAGAGTGGGTCCCAGGCATGGGATACCTTCTGGCATATTCTCTAGACAGCCCCGAAGCACTCTGGCAACAGTGTCCACAACATTTCCCATTGTGCTGTCCTCCAGGCCTGCCATCCAACCGAAGCACAGGAACACATTAGACACAGCATTATAGTCCTCATTAATGTCTCACAAATAAGAACAGTTTCACAGAGCATCATGACAGCCCAAACACGTACTGATAGAGAGAGAGAGAGAGAGAGAGCTAGAGAGAGAGAGACACAGACAGAGAGAGAGACAGAGAGAGAGACAGACAGAGAGAGAGACAGACAGACAGAGAGAGAGAGAGGCACAGGCACAGACAGATGCACACTTGAGTTAAAGAGCAGCGAGAGCGAGACACGAGACACGTACATTCACTGCTGCTGCTGCAGCTCCCCAGTGTTCCCCGCACGATCATGTGGATGGTGTCGCGGAGCTGTGGCTTGTTGCCACCGTCGTTGGTGGGGGCTGCTGGCTTTGCCGGAAGTGCCGCTGGTGGCTTGCCATCCTGGGAGAAGGAGGGGAGAGTCAAATGACAAAAGTAGGTTACATTCAGTGTCCAGAGGAATAAAAGCATCCTTTTCATTTTATGCAGGAAGCTTGACAAAAGATGTCGTTAACCATTGCCACTGACCTCAGGCCTGCAGGGTGGATTGCTGATGCAGGCCTTCCTAAGGTCTTGGCGCAGTCTATGGATATCCTCTTCCTCTTTTGTCAGTTTATCTGCAAAAAAGATAAACACACTATAGCCAAATCTCCACATACACATGGGCCACACTTCAGCTGGATGTGATACTGTGGGAAAACTGCCGTAAATTCTAGAGCTATGGTTGGAATGTTAGGAGTGAACATACTCACTTAGTGTTTCAAAGTACTTGGCCTTGTCTTTCTTGCCACCAAACAGGGCGGCAGCGGCTTTCTTGAAGAAGCTCTTAGCAGGGCTGGTATACTGGAGGTCTGGGGCCATGTGGCAGCAGTTAGAAGACAGTCTGTCTGGAGTAAAACCCTGCGAAGATCCAGAGCAACATCAGGACTCCAGCACAGACAAGAATCTCAGCCAGCCGAACGCAAGAGCTTTTTGTCCTCGATGAAGACAACGATGAGGATGAAGCACATACCTGGCTGAAGAATTCATGGCTGAGGATGTCATCCAACCTGGGGCGCTCCTCTGGGTTCCTGGCCAGCATACGGCTGATGAGATGCTTGGATTGTGGAGACAGCATGGACGGCAAGGAGTAACGTGCCTCCCGAATGCACCGGTATGTCTCCTTCAGATTGGTTGTTTCAAATGGGGGCCTGCCCAATAGCATGGTGTACCTGTGGGAAGGTGATTCACGCAGCTGATAAGGACAAGGTCAAGTCAAGTCTGTCCGATTCCAGCATTTTAATTACATGTCGACTCACATGACACAGCCGAGTGCCCAGACGTCAGACCCGCAGCCATGACCCTGCTTGTTCAGGACTTCGGGAGACAAATAGTTAGGAGTCCCACAAATAGTTCGTCTCCTGTTCTCAACAGGTTCCAGCTTCGCTGCCAGGCCAAAGTCACCAATCTTAAGTTCCATTGCTTCATTAATGAAGAAATTACCTGCAGACACCAGATCAGCAGTTACAAAAAAATGATCTTGAGATTGCATGCAAAAAAGTATTTGCAAAATAATGACCAGAAATCTTTGGACAGCCTACCTAATTTAAGGTCTCTGTGGAGGATCTCCTGTTCGTGGAGATACTTTAGGCCTGAAACAATCTGTCTTAGGTAGTACCGAACCTCTGGCTCTGTGAGAACCTTGCGGGCTTTCAGGATGTGTGCCAGTGACTGAAAAGAAGGAAGCAGAGCAGTGTTGGTTACAACAGAGATTCAGAGGTACCGGACCTGCACTGGCGAGGGCTGTACTACAACACTTACTCGTCTACTGCAGTACTCAAGAAGGATGTAGATGTTGTCTTTGTCCTCAAAGTGGTGGTAAAATTGGACAATATGTTTGTGGTGAAGGGCTCGGTGCAGTTCTATTTCTCGGTCAATCTGTAAACCAGTTAAAAAAAGTTTAGCACTCTTAGAACACTCTTGGAGAGTCAACAATGGAGTGAACAATGGAGTGAACAATGGAGTGCATCCTTGGTTAAATAAAAAAGCAACAGGAAGCTTCTTACCTTCTCCCTTTGGTGAGGTTTGGAGACACGAGTGTGTGGAATAATTTTTACAGCATACATTTTCCCTGATCCCAGATCTGTAAATTCGTAACATTTGGCAAAACCTCCCTGTGAATGAAAACATACTTAGTCACACAGGCTGGAAAGGAATTCCACTGGCAAGGTTGCTCAATAGCGCAAAAAACTAATTAAAGTATAAAGTATGCAGAATGCGGTGTCTACTCAAAGGTAAAACATTTGTCCCCAGAATGCATCTCCTTGTCGACTTTTTTTTATGAATATAAAGAACCAAGGTCCGAACATGGCTAACTTCGAAGGCTCGTAAGCATACCTTGCCAAGAACTTTCCCTCTACAGTAGCATTTTCCTGTCGTGGAATCCGATATGATCCGTGACATTTCCTGGGTTGTGTGCGAATTGTCCTCCAATTTTGCACGTCGCGTCTCGGAAGATTTATTATGTGCGTGCTCACACATCTTGTTATTCCCAGGTTGATAGGCAATAGTCCTAAGAATATCCATGCTCGTATCCTTTGTTAAAAATCCTCCGAACTGAGAGTGAAGAGGTGAGGTGCACCTCTTATAAACTAAAGGACCGCCCCTTTATTTTGACTCCCTACGTCACGCCTCTCCACGATGCGCATCGCTCCCACTGAATTATTGTCCATGTTATCTGTGTGTGTGAGGGTGATAGGGAGTCTTCTCTGGACTCACTATATTAGACAATGTTCACACCAGTTTGCTAAAAATAGATAGAACATTTCTTATTTTATATATACGCTGTTTGGACTATGGAAACAAAGTCATGGAAATGTTTAAGAGAAACACACACTTGGATAACGGTTTGAAAGCTCTTTTGCGCCGCTATGTGGCATGTTATAGTTCCAAACGTCTTCACAGCTGGATCGCAAATAGGCTCTGCAAAAAGAAAAAAAAAACCCCACAGATATATATATATATAACAGATACTGACCTTTAGTATCGATGCTTTTGTAAGCTACGTCAAACGCTTTATGAGACCTGTGTCCTCACTGTGAAACTTTATGTCTCTGAGCGCAGAGGCAACCTAAATTCTTAGTGGTGTTAATTCCTTTTTTCAAATTCATTTACATTTCGTTTCTTTTAAATAAAGATCCCAATAACAAATAAGGAAGTAAAGCATTGACACATGTCTTGAGAAGCCGTCGTGGTTTCACGAGTCCCTGCAACGTAAAAACGTATGAAAGTCAAACAGGACATTTTACACTCCTTTGCTTACTGCGTTCACGGAGACACGGAGCCATCGTCTCATCTTTCAAATTACGGTAATTTTTCATCATTAACATTAGTCTGAAATGTGTTTGAGTTATGCTGAAACATTTTCATGCAAATCTTCACTTGTTTAGAAGTTTACACTGCAACTAAAACGTTTGTTTCTGTTATGTTTCACAGTTCGTTTTTAATTATTACCAAAGCTCCAAGAAAGTCTAATGAAGATGTTAAAGCTTTTAGTATAGCTCGTAAACAGAAAAATGATTAACTTATTATGATTGCCATATCGACAAATCCTCATATAGGCCTACTCTCCCATGTGCTTTCTTGCCTCAAGTTAATAGTGGGACCCTACAGATTGTGAGCTATGGACACAACCACCAATTCCACATCAGTTTCCCAAACGGATAGCAATTTGGATTCCTATCACTGGAAGATTGGTATCCCTGTAGCCGGAGCTGTGGTTCTGGTCTTGTGTGTAGGTCTCGCGGCTTGGTGGTGCAGACGCAGACACACAAGGAAGACCTTAACAATTCAGACACAGCCTCTCCAATCTCAGATCGACTGCCATAATGATGACCCCAGCGACAATGAAGGTGATGAAGACCCTGATGACGACTATGTTAATGTACCTTCATTGAGGCCTCAACCTCAAGAGTCAGAGCAGACTTCCAAAAGGAGTTCAGGTTCGGAGGGGGAGGTGTGTGACACAAACATCATAGATTGTGTTTATGTCAATTATGATCCTGAGAAGGAAAACTACTAAAGAACAATAAGGTCAAAAGAACTCGTGCACAAACCAGAACCTACATTGAAGAGATAAAACTAAGAACAAGCCTTTTGGAACATTGAGATCAAACCTCACTGAGTATTTACAGGAAATATAATTTATAAAAAAAACACATTCAAAAAACAAACAAACAAAAATGCATCACTTATCACAGGATGCTCAGTTAATTTTGGATTTTAACTTGTGTACCCAAAATTTTCTATATTCAGCATTAGTGAATATATTCCATATTTCAGTTTCAATTGACAGAACATGTGAGTGAGCTGTGGTAGATGAGTATGTTTAGCCACGTGATTTCAGAGGGGAAACATCGTTTCCTGTCTCACGCATGGCCAAGATGTCGTAAGCCCACACTTGGTCCTGGGCAGTCCCCTGCATGCAGTTGTGGGGCCAGTGTGGGAAAGGTAAGGGGCATGCTACAACTCTGGCATCTCCAGGAAGCTCCAGCAGAAGCTTCTTCTCCAAGTCTTCCATCTGACAAGGTCAGACACAACACAGTCTGTGAGCTACAGTACATAACGTGGCACTGCTGTGTTGGTGTGTGTTTACCACACCCTGAATCCGCATGTCTGAGTTCAACCAAATATGGAGAGAGAAGAAAGATCCTGGTACTCTATTTTGAGAAGTTCATAATGGTTTTGGAAAGATGGACCCATATTATTATCATCTATATTCATGTGGTTTTATTGAAGTTTTTATGAGGATTATAAAAATAAACTGGTGATCATCACTTGGAAAAATCTAAACTGAAGTCCATAATTTTTATAGCTCAGTTAACCTACTATAATAAGGAAGGGTTTGAAATTCAAAACGTTGGTATGCACTGACACCAAGTGGACTAAACAATGAACTGCTTCATTATACTCCAATAGTTTTAAAATCACTAATACTGGTTGTAAAAAGGTTGTAAAAAGGTTGTGGAAAAGCTTGACTTACCACAGGAGGTGCCAGGAATGCAATCACGTTGGTGTATTTGGACAGCTCAGTCTGCATAAAGACAGGACATGCCATCATAAAGCGTGCATAAATCAGTTGGGCACATATTTATAAAGCCTCAGTCGTACCTTCCAGAAGTCCTGCTTGACGAAGGTGGCGTGCGTGCGCGGAACGCTCTTCCACCATGCTCTGCTTTGAGAGTAGGCCAGCAGCATCGAGTTGATCTCGAACCCTGAACACTCAAATCCAGCTGCACATGCTGCAAACACCTGCAACCAAAAGACCATGTAGTCACCAGCATGACTCCAGCAGGTTCTCTTATTCTTCTGTAGCTCACAAGGTGGAGCTGGCAGGACAAAGTGTTGGTAATGCCAAGGTCAGGGCTTTGATTCCCAAGGAGTGTGCACACAGTCAAACTGATTAAATATATGTAAGTAGAAAGTGGCTGCCAAATGCTATGTCAGTTCTGAGGCGACAACTCACCAGTCTGCCGTCACCAGAGCCGAGATCAGCTGGCCACGTCGTTCCGCAAGCACACATCACATTGTCAGATTGAGCTTCGGTAGATGGCAAGAATGGCACCTTCAGCCTTCAGCATTAATCCCGGCATGCAAAATATGGCCCACAGTGCATATCAAGCTGAGAAAAGGGCTCCTGTTGCTAATGTGAGGATCTTCTTGTCCTGATAGTGAGGGGCTGTTTGGGGTTCTGATCCTCAAGGATGACCTCGATGGAGTCCTCCATATCAGTCCCGCTTTAATCTGTGGACTTCGAAGGAGAGCAGGTTCTGTACCAAGTTCTTCTGAAAGAAGCTAAACACACACACACACACACACACACACACACACACACACACACACACACACACACACACACCCTCATCAGTTTGATCAGGTAAAATACACCATGTTTGCAATCCTAAATTCTTCTTTTGATGTACATTTATCTAAGGACACTGGATCAAAAATGTACTAATTAAATAATCAAAGAGTAAATTAGAGACAATATAAAAGATAACAGTAAAATCTATGATCAGGATAACATTGATATATCATTTTTGTGTCAAGTTAATAAAATCAAGATTTTGTTGGAATATATTATAATCCAGTTCGTCACCAGAGGTCGCACCATGGAAAATCCTCAGGTTATTTAAGGTCTTTCGTTTTGTACCTTCTCACGCATATGCAGTGAACGTCAAATAATTGTATCCAAAAATATAACTATTCTACAGATTCTATTAACGGACAGTGATGTTCTACTTAGGTCGTCCACTTCCGCCCTTTACACAACCTTGAAAAGCAGATCGGTTAACGGCAAATTGAAACTTGCCTGGTTCTCAGATCTGCACACAACTGACCATGTCAAGACTGTGTTTACACTTGATGTTTTGGCCGTTATCGTATATCGGTCTAGTACCCTTGCTAGTAGTCTGAACGTGAGAATCTGCATAAATTACGCTCTCGTGCGTAATAGGGGTTTTGCAGGCTGAATACAGCTGACAAATCACAAAAGCAGGGTTGCCAACTTTTCAAGATCACTTGGAGTGAGATTTGAACCTGACGGGGGGGGGGGGGGGGGGGGGTGTAAAATGGACACAAATTAAGTATTAATTTGTGAGTAACACTGGGGAGTAACACTGCAGTCGGAGCCTACAATACCAGTATCATCACTCAGACACGGAATGAAAACCTGGCGTTCATCGCAAGACATTTACATTGACAATATTAACACCCAGAACTTTCATTCTAGTTACCTTATACTTAGCCTGATTGTGTGATTTGTTTGTAACTTGTGTATTCATCTGTATAATTTGTTTTTGTGTAATTTGTGTGTTAATGGGCCACCCAATGGAGGATGGGTTCCCTTTTGAGTCTTGGTCCTCCCAAGGTTTCTTCCTAATCCCCACCATCATAGGGAGTTTTTCCTCGCCACTGTCGCCTTTGGCTTGTTCATTAGGGATCTGGACCCATAGTATTGTTAACCTTGTAAATCCTGTAAAGCGCTTTGTGACAACATGTGTTGTGAAAAGCGTTATACAAATATATTTGATTTGATTTTATATTATATCGCGATTGCAGTGGTTGGCGCCAGAGCGTAGTGACTCATTGAAGATATGGATCAGAAGTAAATAAACTAGATTTTTTTTTCGGCGTGAGACATCGGATGTGTGGCGTGAGAGCGTGTGAAGACAGTCAAATGCGTGTGTCTCACGCTCAATCATAATCAGCATGACCGGTTTGGCAGTGGGTCAGTAATGGTGTGGGGTGGCATTTCTTTGGAGGGCCGCACAGCCCTCCATGTGCTCACCAGAGGTAGCCTGACTGCCATTAGGTACCGAGATGAGATCCGGTTGAGCTGGTGCGGTTGGCCCAGGGTTCCTCCTAATGCAGGGCAATGCTAGACCTCATGTGGCTGGAGTGTGTCAGCAGTTCCTGCAAGATGAAGGCTATGGACTGGCCCGCCCGTTCCCCAGACCTGAATCCGATTGAGCACATCTGGGACATCATGTCTCGCTCCATCCACCAACGTCACGTTGCACCACAGACTGTCCAGGAGTTGGCGGATGCTTTAGTCCAGGTCTGGGAGGAGATCCCTCAGGAGACCATCCGCCACCTCATCAGGAGCATGCCCAGGCGTTGTAGGGAGGTCATACAGGCACATGAAGGCCACACACAATACTGAACCTCATTTTGACTTGTTTTAAGGACATTACATCAAAGTTGGATCAGCCTGTAGTGTGTTTTTCCACTTTAATTTTGTGTGTGGCTCCAAATCCAGGCCTCCATTGGTTAATAAATTTGATTTCCTTTGATGATTTTTGTGTGATTTTGTTGTCAGCACATTCAACTTTGTACAGAACAAAGTATTCAATGAGAATATTTCATTCATTCAGATCGAGGATGTGTTATTTGAGTGTTCCCTTTTTTTTTTGAGCAGTGTATATTATATCTTGCCATTGCTTTTGATGCGCTGTTCTTTAATGCAACACCTGTTTGTTTTGTATATATTTTTGTTCAATAAAGTTTAATATGGCATATAAATGAGTGTGTCTCATCTGTTCATTGTAGCAGAATGTTTACAGTCCAATTTTGAGTCAGTGGGTCAAATGACCTGGAAGCTATTGAAGGAAAATCACAATTTTCCATATAAAAATTGATAAAAATGGAAAAAAGCCTAAAATGCAATATAAATGAGTGTGCCTCATCTGTCCAGTGTAGCAGAATATTTTCAGTCTAATTTTGAGTTAGTGGGTCACATGACCTTGAAGCTATTGAAGAACAATTGCAATATTTTCAAATAAAAAATTGCTAAAAATGGAAAAAAGCCTAAAATGCCATATAAATGAGTGTGCCTCATCTGTCCAGTGTAGCAGAATATTTTCACTCTGATTTTGAGTCAGTGGGTCACATGACCTGAAAGCTATTGAAGAAAAATCGTGATATTTCCATATAAAAAATTGGTAAAAATGGAAAAAAGCCTAAAATGGCATATAAGTGAGTGTGCCTCATCTGTCCATTGTAGCAGAATGTTTTCAGTCCGATTTTGAGTCAGTGGGTCACATGACCTTGAAGCTATTGAAGATAAATCGCGATATTTTCAAATTTAAAAATCGCTAAAAATGGAAAAAAGCCTAAAATGGCATTTAAATGAGTGTGCCTCACTGATGTAATCTTTTTGGCATGATTTGATATCATTTTCCACTCAGGTGGTCATACGACAATGATTTATAATTATTTTGGTTTCTCAAGAGTGTCTAGTTGGGAAATTTATTGATGGTCCCTAAGTGAACATCCGCGCGTGAGAGGAGGGAGCGACAGAGAGCGGCTGGCCGAGTTCATAGTGCCTGATTCGGATCAACCGTGAGGTAGATGCCGCAATCTCCGCGGAGCTTGAATATCCAATATCCAACTTGAAACTAACTTCACCGCGGTCTGATACCGTTCGTCAAACAGCTGACTTCAACTAGTAAAACAAATATGGCAATTGATTAATAATCGCTTTTGCGGTGAACTACACATCTCAGCATGTACGTAGAGATGACGTAGGCATATGTGCGAAGGCGCTCGATCGCGTGTCGTTGCGCGTGCTCGATCGCGTGTCGTTGCGCATGCTCGATCGCGTGTCGTTGCGCGTGCTCGATCGCGTGTCATTGCGCGTTCTCTCGCGGCTTGAAAGCGGAGGACAGCGCTGCTGCTCCTCAGAGGGCGCAGAGGAACACGAGCGTCACCGCGTATCGACTGAACTGTCCGTGTCTAGAAATCGGTGTTTGTAGCATGCTCCAGGACGGATCTATGCAGGTTTGTTTTTTTCCTTTATTTTTCATATATATTTTACGAAACGCGGGGTTTAAAGCAATTAACAGAAAGAGAGAGTACACTTAATCTGAACATTCCCGTGTGGAACAGGGACGGTAAAAATTTAGGTAGCGCGTGGCAAATGTATTGCTTTATAATAAGACGCTTTGCTTTTACTCAATGAAAAGAAATCGCGTGTCGGGTGAAAACGAAAACAAAATTATAGCAAAATGAAATGAATAGAAATCATCTCTCCGTCGGCTAAGCTGGGGTGGGGGGATATTACGGCCATAGCGCTTGGCTTTGAGTGAAGCTTGAATTCTGTGTAACATGCCTTCGACGTGATGGTGGCAATATCGTTTTTTTTTCAGTCGTATATTGTATATTAAATATTTTCCCATTTAACCTAACAGTTTGATGTTAAGTTAACCTACGTTTAAATATCAAGTCCGGTTCTCTTAAGGAGTGCAGTATAGACATTTTTATCTTAATGGTTTCTGATGTGTTGTTTAATTATTGGACAGAACCTAAGGTCACTTTCTGTAGATGGCAGGTGTACTAAGTTCAGAAGGAATAAGTGAAATAATCTTTTTTTATATTTCATGAAGATGGCAGGCCATCTTCTCTGACAGTATTTAGTTTAAACCTTGTTTTCAAGTTATCTGACAAACAAGTACACAGTACTACCTTTTAATTTTTTTATTCTTTATATTACCATTGGAGTAATGATCATACAAGTTAAAATGCTAATGAAATGGTTCTGATGAAATCCACTTTGAAATGCTGTGAGGTAATGAAGGGCACTGCAGCCGGCTCTTTTTTCTCCCTTTGGTTAGATGGCAGCGACACAGAAAGAAAGTGGCGATCAGAACTTCGATTACATGTTCAAACTGCTTATCATTGGGAACAGCAGTGTTGGGAAAACGTCGTTCCTCTTCCGCTACGCCGACGACTCCTTCACGTCGGCGTTTGTCAGCACAGTCGGCATTGATTTCAAAGTCAAAACCGTCTACAAAAATGACAAGAGAATCAAGCTTCAGATATGGGTGAGTGAGGCTCATAAACTCCTGGAGATAGCAAGGGTGTCATTCACAGTGGCTACAAACTCCTCCGCGTCATTTGTCGACTAGTCAGGCTCTGTAAACCTCTGAGAAATAACACATATGGAATCACATCTGTAGGTGCTCTTTATTCTAGACTGCAGTTTACTTGTTGTGGTTTACATCAAACCTGAAGGCTGATCGTGTTCATTTCATGTACTGCATGTGTAGCATAGCATGCATCATTCAGTATTATCGAGATTCAAAGTCAAAGTATATTAATACTATGGGTCCAGATCCCTAATGAACAAGCCAGAGGTGACAGTGGCGAGGAAAAACTCCCTATGATGGCGGGGATTAAGAAGAAACCTTGGGAGGACCAAGACTCAAAAGGGAACCCATCCTACATTGGGTGGCCCGCTATCAGAAGTCCGTATTTATAGTTCAAATATAGTTCTATAGTTATAGTTCTAATTCTAGGCCGAGTAGTCACAGTCTCTTCAATGCAGATGGTGAGCCTCAGGTAGGAGTTGGTATCAGCACGTCCTCTTGCGGCAATGGCACATCCGACCACGGCATTGGCACATTCACTGGCAAGCCAGACCATCTCCTAGGTCAGGGGTAATCAATTAAATCTTTCCGCGGTCCATTTTTGGCAGATAGCTCAGACCTTAGGTCCGGGTCCGCGGTGGCGAACGAAAGTTGTTGAGCGGGGGGGCGAACGTAACACTCAAATGGGTGGTGAACGTAACACTCGTCTAAAAATAAATTCTCCGGTTTAAAATATAGTCTCCCGTTAAAAATTTTTTGGCATTTGGGTCCGTATCCAGTTAATCAGGAATGTGATTGGGTCCGGACAGGACGGCGTTCGGGTCCGGATCCGGACCGCGGTCCGCCATTTGGTGATACCTGTCCTAGGTGCTTGTATGGAATTGTCTTTGGTAGAAGCATTCAACCAAGATACAGGTTGAGTATGTGAACATCAATTTAGACAACCATCGATTTAAACAGACATACATAGCTCACGTGGCAGTGATTAGCATGTGGCTCCATCAGGTTTACCTATAGCAGCATAACTAAAGGGAGGGGCCTGGAGGTGACCACAGTCATAAGGGCTCACTGAGACATTGCTTTACACCCAAGTCATGATCACAACTAGAGTGATCACATGACATGGTTGGATGACAACATCAACATCTCAGATTACCAGAAGACTCAATGAGTGGGGCCACCTGAGCTCCACACCTTTATATGTAGAATATTAACTGAAGGCTTGATTAAACAGGTTTTACATCTAGATTTAAAGATTGGAACTGTGTCAGAATCTCGGATCGGAGCTGGAACTGAGGGGCTTTAAAGGTTAAAAAGTTCTGCCTCTGGCTGTAGTTTTACAAATTTTTGGAACTAAGAGAAATCCTGCTTTTTGGGAGCGCAGAAGGTGAGATGGGTTATAGTATGCAATGAGTTCACTCAGATATTGTGGAGCAAGACCATTTAACACCTTATAGGTCAACAAAAGAATTTTAAATTCAATTCGATATTTAACCAGAAGCCAGTGTAACGCCGAGAGATTAGCACTAATATGATAACATTTTCTAGCCTTAGTTAGGACTCTAGCTGCAGCATTCTGTACAAGTTGTAGTTTCTTTATGGAGTGTTTAGAGCATCCAATTAGAAGACAATTACAGTAGTCCAATCTTGACGAGACAAAAGCATGGACCAGCTTCTCTGCATCAGCTAAAGAAATAACTGTCTCAGCTTGGCAATATTTTGTAAATGGAAAAATGCAGCCTTAGTGACGTTGCATATATATGTGTGAAATGAAAGCTCTGAATCAATAGTGACACCTAAGCTTTTTGCGGTAGATGTAGGTGTTACTGAAAATCCACCTAGGGTAAGAGGAATATAAGAACAATTGCTTCTAGTAGCTTTGGGTCCAAGAATCAACACCTCAGTCTTATCAGAATTTAGTAGAAGAAAATTAGATGCCATCCAGTTTTTTATGTCCTGGACGCAATTCTCAATTTTGAGAGTAGTATTGATATAATCCGGATTAGAAAATATATACAACTGAGTAGCATCTGCATAGCAATGGAAGCTAATACCATGCCTACTAATGATTGTCCCCAGCGGTAGCATATACAATGACAATAATATGGGGCCCAATACAGATCCTTGTGGGACACCATATTTTACCTTTTTATGTTCTGAACATTCGTTATTTACAAGTACACATTGGTAACAATCTGTCAGGTAGGATCTGAACCAGGAGAGTGCTTGACCTCTTATGCCAGTGAGTGTCTCCAGCCTATTTAGTACAATGTTGTGATGTAATTACGTCAATCTTATTAACTGATCTTACTTATAGATCAGTTAATTGTAGTGTAGTTGTTAAAAAAAGCATGACAGAAAAAGCATCACACTTAATAGCACAATTTGAGTTCATTACAGCCTGTAAATGCTATGGCAAACAGGTATTATGAAACAGGCTGGTGTAAATGTTTTCTGTGGCATTTCAGACAAACATGCATTCCTGCAATAATTAGCCTAGCTCACCTAGAAATTAATTCCTTCCAGGACAAGTAGGATAATTTGTTTAAAATACTTTGATCCTGATCATTCCTAATATGGCAACAGATGCCTGTATGTCCCTCAACACAGTAGTGCAGGTAGTGTGTGTCTATTTCAGTGGTTATAAACACTGCTGGAGGTTTTTAATCGTACATGTCATGTGGTTGTAAATGCTCTTGAATTGCATCATATGTAAACGTTCAAATGTGTGATGTTTCACTGAAGTTTTTGTAGTACATCCTTATCAAGATATTACATATGGCAGACAGACTACCAAATGAATCCAAAACTTGAATAGATGCACATAGCTGTAGAAATTGCTGGGCCTTGCTGACCTGATGCTCAGGGTGCTGTGATTGGCTGACAAGCATGTGGTGCATCTGTGAAGGGGCTCTTGCCTGTGGTTCCGCCCCCACCCCCCGCACCATGGGCTCCCATCTAACCACAGTGGCAGCTCTAAGCCTTTTGCTCCAGAGATGGGGGCAGGACTCTGAGCTCTGAGCACCACTCAGAGAATGGTACTCCTGATGAGACATCATTCTTTCCCTTTGGTGCCACTCTGCCATTTGATGGTGTGTTGCGTCACTGCAGCATGGCCCCCACTGCACGCCTATCGCTGGCCAGTGAGATTTTGGTTCACTGGACCCCACGAGAGCCGAGTCGGCCAATCAAATGTCACACTTGATGTCCTAGCACCATGTAGAACCAGCAGAAATGCTGTAAGTTACTGAAGGGCAGCCGTATATGCAGCCTGGCCCAGTTGTTCAGCATACGGCCCATTTCTTCATCTCCACGGGGCAAGTTATTTCATCCGTGGTGCTTTTTAAGGCTTCAGCAGTGTTACAACAGTGGGAAGGAGCGTTCCTTATTTAGTACACCATCTGTATATCTTCATTATTTAGTACACCGTCTGTATATCTTCATTATTTAGTACACCATCTGTATATCTTCATTATTTAGTACACCATCTGTATATCTTCATTATTTAGTACACCGTCTGTATATCTTCATTATTTAGTACACCATCTGTATATCTTCATTATTTAGTACACCATCTGTATATCTTCATTATTTAGTACACCGTCTGTATATCTTCATTATTTAGTACACCATCTGTATATCTTCATTATTTAGTACACCGTCTGTATATCTTCATTATTTAGTACACCATCTGTATATCTTCACTATTTAGTACACCTTCTGTATATCTTCATTATTTAGTACACCATCTGTATATCTTCACTATTTAGTACACCTTCTGTATATCTTCATTATTTAGTACACCGTCTGTATATCTTCATTATTTAGTACACCATCTGTATATCTTCATTATTTAGTACACCATCTGTATATCTTCACTATTTAGTACACCTTCTGTATATCTTCATTATTTAGTACACCATCTGTATATCTTCACTATTTAGTACACCTTCTGTATATCTTCATTATTTAGTACACCATCTGTATATCTTCATTATTTAGTACACCTTCTGTATATCTTCCTTATTTAGTACACCATCTGTATATGTTCACTATTTAGTACACCATCTGTATATCTTCACTATTTAGTACACCATCTGTATATCTTCATTATTTAGTACACCTTCTGTATATCTTCCTTATTTAGTACACCATCTGTATATGTTCACTATTTAGTACACCATCTGTATATCTTCATTATTTAGTACACCATCTGTATATGTTCACTATTTAGTACACCATTTGTATATCTTCATTATTTAGTACACCATCTGTATATCTTCATTATTTAGTACACCTTCTGTATATCTTCCTTATTTAGTACACCATCTGTATATGTTCACTATTTAGTACACCATCAGTGAGGCTAGGTATGCTGAGCGTGCTTTAGCGAGTGCCCGTTTGTAGTCAATGATGTATCCTTCCAGGCACAGTAGAATACTTCCAACTTAGTAGATCGCCATTTACGCTCTAATTTACGTGCTATTTGTTTTAAGTTTCTAGTTTGGTCAGTGTACCACGGAGCGAGTTTTTTAGATCTAGTCTTTTTATATTTGAGTGGAGCTACTATGTCTTGAGCTGATCTGCAGGTATTCTCGGTATTCTCTATGCAGTTGGTTAGACTATCTAACTCTCCTGGATAGGATGGTGAGTGGGCTAGAGCAGTTAAATCAGGGAGGGCTTCAATAAACTGTGTTGCTGTTAATGAATTTATCGAGCGCTTTATACACTGCCGAGGAGACGGGCGGGTATTTATGTTAAGATGAATCTCAAATTTGACTAAATAGTGATCAGAGATAGCTACGGTTTGCGGGAGTATATTTATATTATCTACGTCAATACCCAGCGTTAATATTAGATCTAGGGTATGATTTCGATAATGTGTAGGTCCTACTACGTTTTGTTTAATGCCAACAGAGTTCAATATAGAAGTAAAAGCCCTTGTCAGTGGATCCTCCGCATTATCAAAATGTATGTTAAAGTCTCCTACCATTATTATTTTGTCACTACTAACTGCTAAATTTACTGTAAAATCTGTGAAATCTTTTAAGAAATCTGAGTAAGGCCCTGGTGGTCTATATACATTTGTTAGGGAAAATGAACTTTTATTTTCAGATGGACTAATTACATTAATAGACAGCATCTCAAATGAATTAAAGATATCCAAGTATTTCTGATGAATTTCTAAACAATCACGATATATTATACATATTCCTCCTCCTCTGCCTGACAATCTAGGTTTATGTATATAACTATATCCCACAGGAGTGGCTTCGTTTAGAGATAAATAGTCACCAGATTGAATCCACGTTTCAGTTAGACATAGAATATCAATTTTCTGGTCAGTTATAAGTTCATTCATAAAAACTGCTTTAGAGTTGAGTGATCGAATATTAATTTATCCAATTTTCAGATCGGTCATATAGGTAATAATTGGATGTGAAGTTTGAATATTAGTTAAAAACTTAGGACGGACTATTTTCTTATGATTTAATTTAACCCGGGGCACAGACACAGTCTCAATCCTATGGGATCTTGGTGACGCCTCTAAGCAGCTCGCAGACAGACGGTTTAGCCCGTTAGTCTGCGGCGTGGTCGCGACTCTGGTTAGTCAGCAGCTCCTAGTACTACACTGCCCACTAACTAACAGACTACGGGCTATGCTGCAAGATAACAGGGCAGCGCCATCCCGGGTGGGGTGGACACCGTCCCTGCCTAAAAGACCAGGCTTGCCCTCGAACTCTTCCCAATTATTAATAAAGCCCACTTGATTTTCGGATATACTTGATATCTTCACTATTTAGTACACCATCTGTATATCTTCCTTATTTAGTACACCATTTGTATATCTTCATTATTTAGTACACCATCTGTATATCTTCCTTATTTAGTACACCATCTGTATATCTTCACTATTTAGTACACCATCTGTATATCTTCACTATTTAGTACACCACCTGTATATCTTCACTATTTAGTACACCATCTGTATATCTTCATTATTTAGTACACCATCTGTATATCTTCACTATTTAGTACACCATCTGTATATCTTCACTATTTAGTACACCGTCTGTATATCTTCACTATTTAGTACACCGTCTGTATATCTTCATTATTTAGTACACCATCTGTATATCTTCACTGCTCCATGCTGTGGTGTTGAGGGCTGTATATTTGCCAGTTCACTTGTCTTTTTTCATACATTGCCCTATACACTGTAACACCATATGTCAAAATTATGACACAAATATATTGTGGTAAAGTTGTTCTAAAATGCATTTCTAGCCTGGTTTAACCATCCTTCCTTTCTTCCCTGTTGCTGTCCTGATAAAGACAGGAACGCTGGAGGCTGCTGTTTGTCGGTCCTATGTCCTAACCGTTGCAGAGTCATTCTTATTCCTGCCGCCCAGGCAAGGAAAAAAACAAACCCAAGAATTCATTCAGCCAGACCTCTGCTTTCTGGCTTCTCAGAAATGGCTTCATCCCATCCACCACAGCCGATGACGCAAGCATTCATCTTGATCTATTTTTACCCTGCCTCATTCAACTGCACGGCCTGCTGGGAGAAAACTTGGAGGTGGAGCAAGGGATGGTGGGGTGGGTGGACCTGAGCTTGGCATTTCCGCTCTCCCTCCTTTCATTCAGTGAGATTTCCATCTGCGTAGTTTCACTAATTGCTAAATAGAAATCACAGCTCAACATTAAGCCTGACTTAATTCAAGGTTGGCATCCTTTTAGTGGATTTGGGATCCACTAAGTCAGGAGTGGCCAACCTGCGGCTCTTTGCCTGGTTTCATGCGGCTCACCAGCCGGTCCGCTCTCACCTGCACTAACGGTGTGTGTCGTGTCCCGGTTACCTCATCAACTCTGAGGGCGACACACTACTACATCTTCGTGCTGCGCGTTTGTTTACAAGACTAGCGAGCCGCTAATACTTTTAAAACCGGCGTAGTGGCAAACACGTAGTGTAGTGGCAAACTTCACACGCTCACACGAGTTACTAATTCACCAACTACTGGCGATCGATCGATCGCGATATAATACTTATTTTTTGTCCATTACACCCCCCCAACTATTTACATGTCCCTGTATGATGTGGCTCTTTGCCATAACACAGTAACAAAAAGTGGCTCTTGGTTTCTGACGGGTTGGCCACCTCTGCATTAAGTGATCCCGGGAACACAGTATATGGTAAAGATGCATCCGCCGGTCCTCTTTTGACAGTTGGTTCAGTTGGCTGCTGAGCTTGTGTAAGTGGAAATGAGTAGATCTGTGTGTTCTGGATTCACTGTTTTTCACATTGCACCATTATAACTGAAAGCAGGAGGCTTTAGGATCTTATTATTGGTGTGGCTGTATGTGCTCTTGAACTGTGTCAAATGCAGGCCTTTCTGAGGCACATGTCTGTGTGACTTCTTGTTACAGATTGACACTTTAGAAGTAGATCCTGTTACACAGATGTGTAACCAAACAAAACCCAGTGCTGTTTGAATATACAGAATAAAATGACAGCTTTGGAGATATTGATGCAGATAAGGTTTTCTGCCATGGTGTAGAGGCCATCACCGTTCAGCTGGACCAAGGAGTAAACAAGTGTGTTGATGGAAAAGAAGCACACCTGCCAGTTTGGGCAGACGCTGTCCATCAAAAAAAATCTGCAAAATCTGCTTCCTGTGCTTGTATTCTATCCCATCTCTCCATCATGCACATTTTCTGACAGCTGCTGAAGTCTCTCGGCTCCCTACTTTTCGTCTTCCATTTTGCTTCCTGTGCTGTGGCCTAGAACTCTACTGTTCCCTGTCGGTTCTCTCTGCAGCAGGGTGCTGGTCTATTCTGTATTTGGAGCTCTCCATGGTGCTGAGCTCTGTATAGCAGCAGCTCTTGGAATGGCAGTTTCTTCCCTGCTTCTTGATCCCTGCTCTGGGGCTGATCCCTGCTCTGGGGTTGTTCCCGGTCAGGGTTTGTTTCCGGCTCAGTAATTTCAGGGGATATTGAGGCTGAATGTACCCATTCATGTACGTCCATGTCTTCAAACTATCTGAAACGTATTGTGCTGCGACGGCTTGGTGTAGCTCAAGCTGCTTTTCTTGTTGTGTATTGCAGCTGCTGTGTTTAGACTGGATGTGCACGCTGCCTGAATTTTCAAGGGCCTCTTGGGCTGTTGCATCTCTCTCTATTTCTTCCTAGGACTGCTTGACACACTTTTGACTAGGGCACAGAGATCTGCACTTAGATTGCCAGACTGTAATTTACTGGTGAAAGGATAAAGGGAAGCCCACACACTGGGATCGATTAAAAACGCCTCAACCTGCTCCAGACACCCATGTCTCATGGACGCAGTGTGGGCAGGACCAGGTCATTAGCTTGCTCACCTCCTCGTTACCTTAGTAACAGGGAAGGAACGTGGTCTTCCTCTTCTTGTTGCTCCTACACATTGGTGAACCAGAAGAGACCTTGGAGTAAAACAACAATGACCTGTTGACTGTAAATGGAAAACTGCTGTTTTCAGAGGAGCTGTTTGTGTGAGCAGAGGCTTTTTATATAATATTTACTATACTGGCTCTTCTCCCTTGATGGTCATTTCCAATCTTTGCTAGGATCCAGTTTGACTGTGGCCCTTTGGAGAGCATCATTACTGCTTGCACTGACTCTGTCAAGGAGGATGAAAAGTAAACATTAAGTTATTAAGGAAAGAAATACAGTGTGAGTTTGTCTCTTCTTGCAGAGACTCTGGGACACATGAGCCAAGGTTAGCTCTGCAGGAAGCAGGTGCAGTTTCTGCCCCAGGGACGGGTGCCTACCAAGCTGATGTAGTGTGCTCGAGGGATAGGTGCCTTCCAGATGCCTACCTGTAGTGTGCAGTGTTCTACAGGGACAGGTGCCTACCAGGCTGATGTGGTGTACTCAAGGGACCAGGCTGATATACTCGAGGGATAGGTGCCTACCATACTCATGTAGTGTCCAAACTGGCTTTTGACAGACCTTGAGTGAACTACAGAGTTTGATCCATTACTCATTTTGTAAAGAAGACATTTCAAAGTATTGCTGTTATTGCTATGGCTACATTTACCAGTATTACAGATGGTTTGCAATATTCACTCTTAGTGTTCTGCATCTGTAATCAATCAAGTGAACCAGCCTAAGTACAGTACATTTACTCAAAGCTATATATATATACACTGCTCAAAAAAATAAAGGGAACACTTAAACAACACAATATAACTCCAAGTCAACCACACTTCTGTGAAACCAACCTGTTCAGTTAGGAAGCAACACAGATTGTGAATCAATTTCACCTGCTGCTGTGCAAATGGAATAGACAACAGGTAGAAATGAGAGGCAATTAGCAAGACCCCCCCTATAAAGGAGTGGTTCTGCAGGTGGGGACCACTTCTCAGTACCTATGCTTTCTGGCTGATGTTTTGGGCACTTTTGAATGTTGGTGGTCCTTTCACACTCGTGGTAGCATGAGACGGACTCTACAACCCACACAAGTGGCTCAGGTAGTGCAGCTCATCCAGGATGGCACATCAATGCGAGCTGTGGCAAGAAGGTTTGCTGTGTCTGTCAGCGTAGTGTCCAGAGGCTGGAGGTGCTACCAGGAGACAGGCCAGTACACCAGGAGACGTGGAGGAGGCCGTAGGAGGGCAACAACCCAGCAGCAGGACCGCTACCTCCGCCTTTGTGCAAGAAGGAACAGGAGGAGCACTGCCAGAGCCCTGCAAAATGACCTCCAGCAGGCCACAAATGTGCATGTGTCTGCACAAACGGTTAGAAACCGACTCCATGAGGATGGTATGAGGGCCCGACGTCCACAGGACGCTGGCATTTGCCAGAGAACACCAGGATTGGCAAATTCGCCACTGGCACCTTGTGCTCTTCACAGATGAAAGCAGGTTCACACTGAGCACATTGGAGTCTGGAGACGCTGTGGAGAGCGATCTGCTGCCTGCAACATCCTTCAGCATGACCGGTTTGGCAGTGGGTCAGTAATGGTGTGGGATGGCATTTCTTTGGAGGGCCGCACAGCCCTCCATGTGCTCACCAGAGGTAGCCTGACTGCCATTAGGTACCGAGATGAGATCTTCAGACCCCTTGTGAGACCATATGCTGGTGCGGTTGGCCCTGGGTTGCTCCTAATGCAGGACAATGCTAGACCTCATGTGGCTGGAGTGTGTCAGCAGTTCCTGCAAGATGAAGGCATTGAAGCTATGAACTGGCCCGCCCGTTCCCCAGACCTGAATCCGATTGAGCACATCTGGGACATCATGTCTCGCTCTATCCACCAACGTCACGTTGCACCACAGACTGTCCAGGAGTTGGCGGATGCTTTAGTCCAGGTCTGGGAGGAGATCCCTCAGGAGACCATCCGCCACCTCATCAGGAGCATGCCCAGGCGTTGTAGGGAGGTCATATAGGCACGTGGAGGCCACACACAATACTGAGCCTCATTTTGACTTGTTTTAAGGACACTACATCAAAGTTGGATCAGCCTGTAGTGTGTGTTTACACTTTAATTTTGTGTGTGGCTCCAAATCCAGGCCTCCATTGGTTAATACATTTGATTTCAATTGATGATTTTTGTGTGATTTTGTTGTCCGCACATTCAACTTTGTACAGAACAAAGTATTCAATGATTCAATGAGAATATTTCATTCATTCAGATCTAGGATGTGTTATTTTTTTGAGCAGTGTGTGTGTATATATATATATATATATACACACACACAAATTACACAATAAATATATTATATATATATATACACAAATTACACAATAAGTGTGTGTATATATATATATATATATATATATATATATATATATATATATATATATATATATATATATATATATTGTGTGATTTGTGTGTGACTTGTGTATTCATCTGTATAGTTTGGTTTTGTGTAATTTGTGTGTTAACGGGCCGCCCAATGGAGGATGGATTCCCTTTTGAGTCTTGGTCCTCCCAAGGTTTCTTCCTAATCCCCACCATCATAGGGAGTTTTTCCTCGCCACTGTCGCCTTTGGCTTGCTCATTAGGGATCTGGACCCATAGTATTGTTAACCTTGTAAATCCTGTAAAGCGCTTTGAGTGTTGTGAAAAGCGCTATACAAATATATTTGATTTGATATATATATATATATATATATCACCTATATTTATATCACCTATATTTACCTATATTCACCCATGTTACAACGTATTTCAAGGCATTTCACAATCACAAGGTAATGTTTTTGTTTTTTCAATAAGGCAATATGTATTATTAATAGCTTAAAAGCTAAGTATTCCTTGTATTTGCCTTAAATTATCTGATTTACTTGGTGTTAGATTGGTATTTAAATATGCAGAAGCGAAGCGAATAGTCACAGAAGGCTTCATCTTCTGTAAGTGTTGAACAATAACACAGATGCACATATATCTGCAGAATAATCACATGAGCAACACTACTTCTATTTTACAGCCAATGACAAGGGCAGGGTTGCAGCAGGAACCAGAAATATCATCCTCATCTCAGAGCTCAGCAGAACCCACAATGAATCAGCACTTTGGTCAAATTTGACTTTGACTGCCAAATATTTATTTCTGTGTCCACTTAAAGTCACTGATGCATAATTGTGGTATCTGGCTCTTCTAGACTGCTTCTGTTGTAGAGCTCATACTTAGCTTCCAGGAGCATACTCAGTACTACAGAGGCCAGGGGTGGGGCTCCGTGCTAGGGGCAGGACTGTTACTGGAGAACTGCTCTGTGGTGCTGTAGTATGGGGGGTGTTCCAGGACCTTATCAGCAGTTTTGTTTGCAGTAATGAGACCTCTTTCCCAGTGCTATAAAAGAGAAGATACAGAGAAGTTTGTCCTCCATGTGTGTACTAGCACAGGTAGGCCTGTGTGTGTGTGTGTGTGTGTGTGTGTGTGTGTGTGTGTGTGTGTGTGTGTGTGTGTGTGTGTGTGTGCGCGCGTGTGCGCACGCGCACGAGTGCGGTTTGCTGGAGCTGTCCGTGTCAGATAAGGAGACCGTTCCCGGCTGCCTGAGCTCCACTGTGGCAGGGAAAAATGCCCATATTTGTCATGGTTCCTTGCACACTAGAGGGCAGTGTTCAGTCTGGTGGCACAGTGAATCTGGCTGCAGCACTACTGCCAGCAGCCAGATGAGGCTTTATTTGTTTCTTTATAGGTTTTTTGGGTAAAGTCTCTTTTCTGCATGGCCTAGTGGTTGACATGCTCACTTCTCAGTGCTAATGTCTCTGGTTCAAGTTCCTGTCTGGGTGGGTTCTACATTCTCCGTGCTTGGTTGATTGGATGCTGTGAATGTTGATGGTATGGGTTATGGGTGAATTATTACTATTAATTAATATGATAATTATATATTCATAATAATTCTTGTTAAATGGGTACTAAATCTCAGAATGAAGCACAATTAATGATTAACAGAAGTCACCATAGAAATAGTAATTGTGTTCTCAATATATGAAGGAAAGTATCTTCACACAGATTTCAGAGAGTTACTTTTCTTAGCCGTTAGAAATTCAGTGAGAAGAGTTACTCTTCTGAATAAAACATTCAGGTTTAATAATGAAGCAACGGGGAGAGGAACCTTGAACTGCAACAGGACAGTCATCAGAAAGGCCATTTATGAGAAATGATTGAAAAACAGACATTTAAAATGTTCAGACAATACAGATTGTCCTGTAATGGACCCTTGTCCTGTAATGTTAGTGTCAAGACTAAACACCATAGCTGTAAGGAACTGGAAGAGCCGGCTGGACGCAAGTGCAGACTGAGAAAAACAGACATGAACAAGCAAGTAACTAGAGAAAACAAAATCACACTAAGTACTTCTAAAAGAGAATGCAAATACACAGAACAGGGAGTACATACAGGCAAGTATTAATGACACTGATGAAAAAGATCGCAAAAAGCATACAAACAAGTGGTACTTACAATAACCGACCACACAAGAGACTAAACACAGGACTTGAATACACTGACCAAACAAGGAACCAAACAAGACACACCAGAAAGCAATAACGAGGGGGGGGGGGGGGGGAACAAGGCAGGGGAGTGAAGTCAGAGACAACTAGGAATTTCAAAATAAAACACACAAACACCACAGAGAACAAGACAAAAGACATGACTGACAGGAGGGGGACGGGACCATGTGACAATGGCGACTCTGGATAGGTAAAGCAAGGAAAAGTTGATTTTTACCTTCAGTGTTGTCTTTGAGCTGATGAAGAGCCCCAGCTTCAGTCTACTGGTCCGTGTTGTGTGGATCTTCGGGACAGCAGATCCATGGGTTTTTGTATGCAGGATACTGTTCTATCTTACCTGAACAACTTTGAAAATCATCTCCTTGTTTCATGCTGGATTTAATTATGATATTATGATTTCATTATAATATATAACAGAGGTGGGGACTCGAGTCACATGACTTGGACTCGAGTCAGACTCGAGTCATTAATATTAAGACTTTTGACTTGACTTGAAAAAATATTCAGAGACTTAGACTTGACTTGGACTTTTACATCAATAACTTGGGACTTGAATTGGACTTGAACCTGTTTACTTGCAAAGACTTGATTTTTTTTACCCCAAATCTAAATCTAAAACGCATATTAATATTTATAAAGTGCGCCCCATTAATTTCATTTCCGTCCTTCTGACGCAGACCAGCGTTACACCAGATTCTGTGACCGTCGAGTTTTGTGACCACAGGGGGCGCTATTTCACAGTTTCTGTTCAGAGGCACAAACGCTTTACGAATGCTACATAAACTACGCTGATGCACTTTCTTTACTCGTTTTGTTGGTATCCACGAGCCAATATATGACCAATTCTGACAGCAGCCATCAGAACATGTGACCCCACTGAATCTCCAGGTAACAATAGTAGCCTACACCGTGACCCCACAATAACAGAAAACAATGAAAAAATAACCCTAACCTTTTATTAGTCTATATTTAAACATTTTATCCAAATGTTTAGAATAACCATTCGTAATGACAGCATCTTGCTTACGATGAAGCTTGCTATTTTCTTGTAAAATGAAAACGAAACATTCTTGTTTAAGTACATTTATGTAATTAAGAGAAGATAAAATGTAAATGATCTGTCATCTTTTGGCTGGCGGACACCAACAAATCGAGTAAAGAAATGCATCAGCGTAGCATTCGTAAAGCGTTGGTGCCTGTAAAAAAGAAAAAGACTCGAAAGGACTTGAAATGGGACTTGACTTGACGGTTGCCTGTCTTGACTCGAGACTTGACTTGAGTTGGCTGTCTTTGCTTGAGACTTGACTCGGGACTCGAGGATAAAGACTTGGACTTACTTGAGACTTGCAAACCACTGACTTGGTCCCACCTCTGATATATAATAATATAATATATAATACAATTGTGAGCGGCGATTGTGGGTTCACACAGGAATAGGCATTTTGGCCTCAATAGGCAATGAGAGGCCCAAAAGGTATTTTAGACTGTTGTGGAAATTTCCTGAAAATAGATGAGGACCCGGACGTGGTTAAAAGTTTTATTACAAAAGTAAAAAAGCTTGAGAGTCTCGTCTAGAACAAGAACTCTGAGGAGAGAGGGCAGTCCAATCTCCTTTATACCACATGCGCAGGCGGGTCAATATTATGGATATCCTAAGCACAACATGTCCCAATGCACAGTATGTTGTTTTAGTCTCACATGTGTATTGCTCCTAATATGGATCTGTCCTGTTTGGTCTCACATGTGTATTCCTCCTAATATGGATCTTTACTGTTTGGTCTCACATGTGTATTCCTCCTAATATGGATCTGTCCTGTTTGGTCTCACATGTGTATTCCTCCTAATATGGATCTGTCCTGTTTGGCCTCACATGTGTATTCCTCCTAATATGGATCTGTCCTGTTTGGTCTCACATGTGTATTCCTCCTAATATGGATCTTTACTGTTTGGTCTCACATGTGTATTCCTCCTAATATGGATCTGTCCTGTTTGGTCTCACATGTGTATTCCTCCTAATATGGATCTGTCCTGTTTGGTCTCACATGTGTATTCCTCCTAATATGGATCTTTACTTTTTGGTCTCACATGTGTATTCCTCCTAATATGGATCTTTACTGTTTGGTCTCACATGTGTATTCCTCCTAATATGGATCTTTCCTGTTTGGTCTCACATGTGTATTCCTCCTAATATGGATCTTTACTGTTTGGTCTCACATGTGTATTCCTCCTAATATGGATCTGTCCTGTTTGGTCTCACATGTGTATTCCTCCTAATATGGATCTGTCCTGTTTGGTCTCACATGTGTATTCCTCCTAATATGGATCTGTCCTGTTTGGTCTCACATGTGTATTCCTCCTAATATGGCTCTGTACTGTTTGGTCTCACATGTGTATTCCTCCTAATATGGATCTGTCCTGTTTGGTCTCACATGTGTATTCCTCCTAATATGGATCTTTACTGTTTGGTCTCACATGTGTATTCCTCCTAATATGGATCTTTACGGTTTGGTCTCACATGTGTATTCCTCCTAATATGGATCTTTACTGTTTGGTCTCACATGTGTATTCCTCCTAATATGGATCTTTACTGTTTGGTCTCACATGTGTATTCCTCCTAATATGGATCTTTACTGTTTGGTCTCACATGTGTATTCCTCCTAATATGGATCTTTACTGTTTGGTCTCACATGTGTATTCCTCCTAATATGGATCTTTACTGTTTGGTCTCACATGTGTATTCCTCTTAATATGGATCTTTACTGTTTGGCCTCACATGTGTATTGCTCCTAATATGGCTCTGTACTGTTTGGTCTCACATGTGTATTCCTCCTAATATGGATCTGTCCTGTTTGGTCTCACATGTGTATTCCTCCTAATATGGATCTGTCCTGTTTGGTCTCACATGTGTATTCCTCCTAATATGGATCTTTACTGTTTGGTCTCACATGTGTATTCCTCCTAATATGGATCTTTACTGTTTGGTCTCACATGTGTATTCCTCCTAATATGGATCTTTACTGTTTGGTCTCACATGTGTATTCCTCCTAATATGGATCTTTACTGTTTGGTCTCACATGTGTATTCCTCCTAATATGGATCTGTCCTGTTTGGTCTCACATGTGTATTCCTCCTAATATGGATCTGTCCTGTTTGGTCTCACATGTGTATTCCTCCTAATATGGATCTGTCCTGTTTGGTCTCACATGTGTATTCCTCCTAATATGGATCTGTCCTGTTTGGTCTCACATGTGTATTCCTCCTAATATGGATCTTTACTGTTTGGTCTCACATGTGTATTCCTCCTAATATGGATCTGTACTGTTTGGTCTCACATGTGTATTCCTCCTAATATGGATCTTTACTGTTTGGTCTCACATGTGTATTCCTCCTAATGTGGATCTTTACTGTTTGGTCTCACATGTGTATTCCTCCTAATATGGATCTGTACTGTTTGGTATCACATGTGTATTCCTCCTAATATGGCTCTGTACTGTTTGGTCTCACATGTGTATTCCTCCTAATATGGATCTGTCCTGTTTGGTCTCACATGTGTATTCCTCCTAATATGGATCTGTCCTGTTTGGTCTCACATGTGTATTCCTCCTAATATGGATCTGTCCTGTTTGGTCTCACATGTGTATTCCTCCTAATATGGATCTGTACTGTTTGGTCTCACATGTGTATTCCTCCTAATATGGATCTTTACTGTTTGGTCTCACATGTGTATTCCTCCTAATATGGATCTGTACTGTTTGGTCTCACATGTGTATTCCTCCTAATATGGATCTTTACTGTTTGGTCTCACATGTGTATTCCTCCTAATATGGATCTTTACTGTTTGGTCTCACATGTGTATTCCTCCTAATATGGATCTGTCCTGTTTGGTCTCACATGTGTATTCCTCCTAATATGGATCTGTCCTGTTTGGTCTCACATGTGTATTCCTCCTAATATGGATCTGTCCTGTTTGGTCTCACATGTGTATTCCTCCTAATATGGATCTTTACTGTTTGGTCTCACATGTGTATTCCTCCTAATATGGATCTGTCCTGTTTGGTCTCACATGTGTATTCCTCCTAATATGGATCTTTACTGTTTGGTCTCACATGTGTATTCCTCCTAATATGGATCTGTCCTGTTTGGTCTCACATGTGTATTCCTCCTAATATGGATCTTTACTGTTTGGTCTCACATGTGTATTCCTCCTAATATGGATCTTTACTGTTTGGTCTCACATGTGTATTCCTCCTAATATGGATCTGTCCTATTTGGTCTCACATGTGTATTCCTCCTAATATGGATCTGTCCTGTTTGGTCTCACATGTGTATTCCTCCTAATATGGATCTGTCCTGTTTGGTCTCACATGTGTATTCCTCCTAATATGGATCTGTCCTGTTTGGTCTCACATGTGTATTCCTCCTAATATGGATCTTTACTGTTTGGTCTCACATGTGTATTCCTCCTAATATGGATCTGTCCTGTTTGGTCTCACATGTGTATTCCTCCTAATATGGATCTTTACTGTTTGGTCTCACATGTGTATTCCTCCTAATATGGATCTTTACTGTTTGGTCTCACATGTGTATTCCTCCTAATATGGATCTTTACGGTTTGGTCTCACATGTGTATTCCTCCTAATATGGATCTTTACTGTTTGGTCTCACATGTGAATTCCTCCTAATATGGATCTTTACTGTTTGGTCTCACATGTGTATTCCTCCTAATATGGATCTTTATTGTTTCTAGCAGAACACAGAAAGAGCTGATGGTCAACAGAGGGATGGCAGACATATAGTACTTTCTGTCTCTACATGTTCTCCTGATGCCGGTTACACACAAACAAGGACATGATTAAAAATGAATCACTGAACATCAACCTCAATCACAGTTCTTCTGCTAGTCAGATGGACATGTACTAAATCATAATGTTCTTTTGTGATCTTAAATTACATTAGCAAATTTCCCTGACAAGATCTAACAGTGAAAGAAGCTGTTTCAGTGGAAAAAATGCATAAAAAAATGAATGTAAAAAAAAAAAAAAAGATTCAATTAAGGCAATAAAGGCCCAAAAAGATCAAAAGAAATTGTATTGGCAAAATTATTTAGATCATAGCACTAAATCACATGCTGAGATTAGCTTGTGTGTGTGTGTGTGTGTGTGTGTGTGTGTGTGTGTGTGTGTGTGTGTGTGTGTGTGTGTGTGTGTGTGGTGTTTCATGTAAGCTATACTTTTCAGTCAGTTCCAGTATTTGACCAGCAGATGGAGCCCAAAACTATCATACTGATATTACAGTAATGAAATAATATAATTTTAGTGAATTATAAGGTTATTTAATAAAATCCAAGTTAAGGTAACAGAGGTATCGGATAATGATAACAAACTATAACGAACATGCTAACACGATAATCAAACAATTTTTATCAAAGTTTATCTCACTCCAAATCATAAAATCCATTGAACTCTTCATCCTCAGTGTCACTTATAAACAACTCCGCCAACTCCGGAGGTGGACGAAGCGCCGCTTCCTCCTCTTCGTTGCTTTTGTCAGACTCGTCGTCAGTTGTATTTTTAATTATTCCAGCCTTTCTGAATCCCAGCAGAATGCTTTCGGTTTTCACGGAAGCCCATGCTTTGCTGATCCATTCAATGACTTCAGAGAACATTGCGTGGCACATTCTCCCGGTTGCCGTGAAGCTGTGCTCTCCATCCATCATCCACTGCTCCCACAGGTGACGCAATACTGCCTTAAAGCTGCGGTTCACGGAGATGTCGAGTGGCTGGAGTATTTTAGTTAAGCCTCCAGGGATGATGGCGGGTATGGTGTTGAAAACTTTTAAGTTATCTTTGAACTATGGCGTGATGTGCGCTCGCATGCTGTCCATCACAAGCAGGGCTTTGCGTGTTCTAAAGAAGCTGTCCGGACGCTTAGTGTAGCACTTCGTAAGCCATAAGTTCATCATTTCTTGATCCATCCACCCTTTCTCATTCACGGCGACGGCAACTGAGGGGGATTGGATTTTTGGCATGGTTTTTCGTTTGAAAATGACCATTGGTGGCAGTTTTGATCCATCTCCACAACATGCCAGCACCACTGTGAAGTGTGATTTCTCATGACCAGTTGTTACTATATTTACACTCTTTTGCCCTTTCTCCGCTACACTTCGGCCCATGGGAATATCAAACGTGGGGGACCTCATCCATGTTAATAATATGATTCGGTGTCATGTTATGCTCAGTTACATGATTTTCAACAAATTTACGAAGACGGTCGACCTTGGCTTGGAAGTCTGCTGGCAGTTTTTGGGACATTGTTGTCCTTGCTCTGATAGACAGGCGGTTGCGTTGCATGAAGCGGTAACACCAAGAAGGTCCTCCCGCAAAGTCTTTTATATTCATCTCTTTGGCAACTACATGGGCATGGAGATGCAACTGCACTGTTGACAAGCCTCTCCCGGCTGCACGTTGTTCAAGCACCCATGTGCGAACTCGTTCCTCTAGCTGTGGCCACCTAGCTTTTAGCCCACGATTAGTTTTTTTAGTTTTTCTCATTGCAGTAAGAGAAACCTCCGCTTTTCACCAGTTCTCACAAGTTTCTCGCTCACTCTGAACTTTCTTTCTGCTGCTCGATTACCGTTTTTAAACTTCCAGCTTGTAATCTGCAGAATATGATTTTCTTTTAATCTTTTAGCTGGCATTTTTTTCAGCCCTTCTCAGTTGTAATTTTTTTAATGTTTAAACTTTTTTTTATTTCTTTTTTAATTTTCAGTGGTACAGAAGTAGCAGGTACACTAGAGCGCCCTCTTGCAGCGTGAAACTAATGAACATGTGAAATTACCATGGCCGTTTCTCAATATGCGTACCCCATAATTCCCGGACTATAAGTCGCTCCGGAGTACAAGTCGCGCTCCCGGCCAAACTCTGAAAAAAAGTGCGACTTATAGTCTGGAAAATATGGTATTTAAGTTTAAATTATTTAATATCAACAACTGTTGTAAACGTCCATTTTACTGCCAAGTTGGAATATAACCAGATACAGCAGAAAGAGAGGATTTATTTCTGACATGATCCTCACAATAGAGATTTCTATTTTAAGGCTTTCACACAGTCAATCAATCAATCAATCAAATTTTATTTATATAGCGCTTTTTACAACAGTTGTTGTCACAAAGCAGCTTTACAAGTGCAGAGTCCTAGCCCCCAGTGAGCAAGCCAAGGGCGACAGTGGCAAGGAAAAACTCCCTAGTTTTTTTTGCATGAGGAAGAAACCTTGAGAGGAACCAAGACTCAGGGGGGGAACCCATCCTCCTCTGGCCAACACTGGTCACCATGACAACAACAGCAATTTAGATAGAGTCTGGTTTTAACATATGAAAAACAGGCACGTCAGAATTTGAAAATGAAATCATGTAAATTAATGGCGTCTTTCACATCCAGTGAAAGCAAGGACCTTAAAAAGCTAGGTTTATACTTTCACTAGTGACCATAGCGCGTGACTCCGCACAGCGTTTATACTTGGCGCGTCACATTCTTTGCAGTGTTGTCTGAAACGATATGTGGTAGTATAAAGAAACACCCCTCAAAAACAGGGGAAGGAACATTTACCTGACGAATTTTAATGTTGCTTTGTGTTTCAGGTTTGAAATATGCTGGAATTTAGGCTACCATACTAAAATGCTTGAAATTGTAACTACTTCGTTTCACAACAAATAGTTGTCTGACTGAACAGTTCTCTTATATTACGTTAACAAATACGAGCCTCTTGTAATTCCAGGACGAAACATGAGAGAACGTCAAGACATGAAGATTGGGCGTTTTGAAAATAAACAACCATTAAATAATGTGATAAAAAAGCAAATTATTTCGAATCATTTCGAGTATATGTATAAATATTTAACTTAATTAAGTTTAACATGCTGGGAAATATTGAAATGGACCTTGAAAGTGACGTACAAGTGCTTGAATTCCACCTTTTAAAGGTGTATGAACCCTGTAAACATGACTTTGTTCATTGCGCTGAGGCGCGGCGCACGCAAAGTTACAAAATTCGAGAGGTGCACGATCTCGCAAATCGACAGCGCGAGAGGCCCTCGCGCACGGGCGGAGCCACCGCGATTGTCATTTTCGCAGCTGATTTTAGTTTAGCCTTTTTTTTTTGTAAAAAAAATTGTTAAGTCTGATGTACTTTCTGTCATTCTCACCGCTGTGTGCTGAGCTGAACCGGAGCGAAGTTGCGCATGCGCGGGTGAGTTTCTCAGCTGGCTTGCCTTTTACCGGTAATAAGCAAACGCACACGGTATGATAACTGTGCATTGTAATACCGTGGTATATTGTGAAACCAGATACCGCTGCAACCCTAATTGCAGCGCAAGTTTTTATTATTTCTTAGGTTTTTGGGTACTGTAGCGCCCCCAAGAGGCCAATTTGAACCAAACTTTACGTACCTCACAAGGGCCTCAGTCTATAAAATCTTTCAAGTATGAAGGTAAAAATCAACTTTTCCTTGCTTTACCAACTTCCGAGTAGGGAGTTGATCTCTTACATGGTTTATGAGTTATAGCCATATAGGTCATATGGCATGGCCACAATCATATAATGGGGAAAATGGACCAAGGTGAAAATTAAAAATCTACATTTGTTTTTGATAATTATTGACCTTCAGAGCCTACAGATTATGGCCATACCAATTTAGCCATAATTTTTTGTACTGTAGCCCCCGAAAGGTCAATTTGCACTAAACTTGGCACACAGCACAAGAACCTTAATTTATAATAGCCTTTCAAATTAGGATTTGATCACTTCTATGATTCAGTAGTTATGGCAATGTAGGATGAAGTCGACAATGCACATAGAGGTAGTCGGTTCAAATCCCACACTGAGAACTTTTCCAGCATATGATATCTTTCAGTCAAATAGCAGAAACCCTGTCCGAATTTTTTTTATTTGGACCAAAGACAGCTAATTTATGCCAAATCACATTATGTGGACAGCTGTCAAACTTGCCTTTGAAATATGAATTCTAGAGACAACTGGACATTGACATTATGTACATTTTCATGCCTGCTGATCAAAAGTAAATCGTTACATCAAAAGAGCTGGAGTTGATCCTGTAATCGGGTTATATCCATTAGCTCAATGTGCTCAATGTGTTGTCACAAAGCAGCTTTACAATTGTATGGGTCCAGGGGGCTATTCCACGAAGCGAGCTCACGAAAGCGGGGCTTATTAGAGTGAGCCTCGCTTGAGTTAGCCAAACAATTAACTTCCATCTAGTTCTGTTCCACTAACGAAATCCAGACTCAACCTGTTCCCGCTAATTCAAGCCCGGCTTTTGTAATCGGCGATCATGCGCGTGCACACAGTATTTACACAGCCTCACTAATCGATATTCGAAAAGGCAAGAAAATGTCGAAAGAGCTGAAGGAACGAGCAGCTTTTTTTCTCTTCTGCTGAACATGAGCTACTTATACGTCTGTATGAGGAATATAAATACATTATTACGAAGAAAGGCAACACGTCCTGTATTTATAAAGCCAGATAAGCTGTCTGTCAGAATATTGCAGACAGATTAAATGCGTGAGCATATAATTTAATCCATTCATTGGCATTTTAAAAGTGTTAATTAATAATGTTAATTAATAATTTCCTGATTTAGAAGTAACATGAACGGGGTGAAGAGAATGTGGCAGCAGGTCAAGGTGAAATATAAAAATATACTCCAGAATGGTAAGTACAGTTGATTAGTTCAATGTGCAGGAAAAGGTAAAACACCATATTAAATAACCAAAAAGAAAACTGCTACTGCTGCTACTGGTGGTGGGCCTCATATATCAGCCCTCACTCCTGCAGAAGACCGCCCCATCATTGTGGAATTTGATGAATATATTAAGGAAGCACTTAAGCGCAAGGCAAACCTTTCGAATCTCGCGGCAGACCGTTGCCTTACTAAGATGTTCTGAATCCCCAACGCTGTACAGAAATGCGCCACTGGCAAAGAAGCGCAAAGAGATACAGACCGTTTGGGTTTTGGTAAGAGCTTTACTACGTCTAGTGGTCTTCTCAATATATGGCCCCAATAATTTACAAAGATATATAATACTGTGTCTTCTGAACAAATAAGTAGTCATCTGGAAAGCCAGGTGGATCTGTCCTGTCCTGGAATGACCTTGGAGCTGGTAGCATGAATGCTCTGCACACTATACACGCTCCCTCATCTACTGGATTCTCTACAAATGGGCATGCCATGGTCAATCAGCCTTCAGCCTTCACTGTTAGCTGCTCTTTTTATAGCTTACATTTTGGATTATTTGTATCACCTGTATGAAAATCTTGGTAAGGTAGTTGTCTGTGTCCATTTCCTTTTTTCACCATTAAGTTAACCACACATTTACATTATTTATACTGAACATATGCTTGTAATTTGAACACAAATTTGTTTGTTTGTTTGTTTGTTTTTTATTGGGGCATGAGTATTGTAATCCTCCATAGACACATAGAAACACCTCTGTCAAGTGACCAATGACCTTTAGCATCTCTCTGTAAGTCATTCCTGTTGACCATTTCCTATGTCTGCAGCTCATGGTGCACATTCTTAAAATGACTGGAAGGCTGGGTGAGTGTGACTGGAAGGCTGGGTGAGTGTGACTGGAAGGCTGGGTGAGTGTGACTGGAAGGCTGGGTGAGTGTAACTGGAAGGCTGGGTGAGTGTGACTGGAAGGCTGGGTGAGTGTGATTGGAAGGCTGGGTGAGTGTGATTGGAAGGCTGGGTGAGTGTGATTGGAAGGCTGGGTGAGTGTGACTGGAAGGCTGGGTGAGTGTGATTGGAAGGCTGGGTGAGTGTGACTGGAAGGCTGGGTGAGTGTGACTGGAAGGCTGGGTGAGTGTGACTGGAAGGCTGGGTGAGTGTGACTGGAAGGCTGGGTGAGTGTGACTGGAAGGCTGGGTCAAGTGGCAGGTATGCTGCACTTGTTCTGTGGGGTTATTTAAAACCAGAAACAATTGCTGTCTAGTGTATTTGGTCATGTTTATTTATGTTTAACCTGAGAAAAAAATTGTGTGTGTGTGTGTGTGTGTGTGTGTGTGTGTGTGTGTGTGATTCATACATGCATGTAGGACACAGCAGGACAGGAACGCTACAGGACCATCACGACTGCCTACTACCGCGGGGCCATGGGCTTCATCCTCATGTATGACATCACCAATGAGGAATCATTCAGTGCGGTACAGGACTGGTGAGTGGGCATCCTCGCTGTATGTGTGTCCGTGTCGGAAATGATGGCGTGAATCTCCCCACTAACATCTGTACTCCGTGTGTGTCTGTGTGTGTGTGTGTGTGTGTGTGTATTGTAGGAAGTGTGAATGAGTCACTGACCAAATGACAAGGGTGACAGAACACTGAGAAAGACCAAAAACGTATTTGCTGGTGCAAGCAGAGAACTTTTTTTTTTACTGATACTGCAAGGGTGTTACTGTTTTTATCTTTGTGGGAAAAGGACCATGCAGCTATGCAGCTGTGAGCGTTACAGCAGTTACCGCTAGCAACATGGAAGAACATGAAGAGGGACATGTTGCGGTGACCACGGCAACACAGCTGGACTCCCATCACATCCACACCACAGCTGTCTGCTCAGGGCCAGCATGGCGGTTACTATGGTGCTGATTACTGGAGCGAACAGACTTTTTTAAGCAAGACCCCAGGAAGCAGAGCGAAAAAATACTGTGTGTGTGTGTGTGTGTGTGTGTGTGTGTGTGTGTGTGTGTGTGTGTGTGTGTGCGTGTGTGTGTGCGTGTGCGTGTGCGTGTGCGTGTGCGTGTGCGTGTGCGTGTGCGTGTGCGTGTGCGTGTGCGTGTGCGTGCTTGCGTACGTGTGTGTGTGTAGCTGAGTTAATAATGTTCTGCATACAGTGTTTTAAAATTTGCAGATGCCCCAGTGTGTGGGCGGTATTAGCATTCTTTAGGTGGTGATATATAATGTAGGCCATAGTGTGGGTGAGATTTCACTCAAACACATACACTCCTAGTTTTTATACTGTATTATTTCTTAACATGCTATATTCATGGGTGGTTACATACCTTGTGCTATGTCCTTTTAATTGTTTATATTCTTATGTACAGCACTTTGGCACGGCCTTGACTGTTTATAAAGTGCTATATAAATAAAGCTGAGTTGAGTTGAGTTGAGACTCTTGTTTTTGTATTGAGGTCGACCCAGATAAAGACGTACTCCTGGGACAATGCACAAGTCATCCTGGCCGGGAATAAGTGTGACATGGAAGAGGAGAGGGTGGTGTCTGTGGGGAGTGGCAGACTACTTGCTGAACAGCTAGGTATGTCCATGTACACCAGCAGAGCCTGCCTTATTTCTCCAAAGTACCAATCAGCCCTCTGAGGAGTCTGTTTTAGGTAATGATAGCCAATCAGCTACCAGTCTTTGACCTGAAGTGTTTTCTGCTCCAGAAGCCATGGAATGTAATGGATTTTAACTACTATAGAGTGGTAACACGCACTTTTATGAGCTGGTATATAAACGTATAAGATTTTTTTCCATGTTTGGGGAGTAAAAATGCCTTCGGTTACTGTATCGTACATCCACATAACTCGCAGCACATGGAAAATGCTCACAGGCTTTAATTAAACACGTCTAATTAGATGGTGGCGAGTGCTCCCAAACAGGTCCTTACATAGGCCATTAGTGTAGGAGAACATGAAAAATTATTTTCTACAAATGAATAGAGAGGAAGAAAAAGATGTTTTTTATCAGTCATGTGCATGTGACCAACATCTGTGAAATGAAAACCTTGATTTTTTTGTCTTCTTTTGTCTCTTACTCCTATGTCCCTAAGGCTTTGAGTTTTTTGAGACCAGTGCTAAGGACAACATCAACGTGAAGCAGACCTTTGAGCGCCTGGTGGACATCATCTGCGACAAAATGTCAGAGACTTTAGAGACTGACCCTGCCGTAACCACGGGAACCCAAGGCAGTGCCAGACTGACAGATAATCCTCCCCCACTGCAGCAGCCCAGCTGTGCGTGCTAATGCCCCAGTCCCAAACTCCTTAGGTCACGGCATTTAACCTTTAACCTTGCAGATAACAGGCCAACTCAAGCCAAATCTTGCTGGTCATGAGTCGCATGACCCTCTAAAACGACCCCCAAAGCCCAAAAATTGTCCTGAGAGTACCTGTTGTGGGCAGGGTGTGATCCTGCATGGTCTTCTTTGTTTGAATTCCCCTGCTTTTGTGTTGGAGATAGGTTGTGCAGACATGCTGTAGTTTTGTGCTGATGCACTCTGTGTGTACTGACGTTAAAGCAACACACGTTGTTTCAGGTCTGTGTGTACTGATGTTAGAAAAACATATGGTGTTTCAGCATCATTTCTTAAGATCATTTCTTGCTTCGTTTTGTTCCAGAACCTGTGTAGTGCTTTTACCAGGGTGGCCAACTCTCACGCAATGTGCGTGAGACACACGCATTTGACTGTCTTCACACGCCAATCATCCGATTTCTCATGCTGAAAAAAATCTAGTTTATTTATCTCTGATCTACATATATGATTCAATGAGTTACTAGTTCGCTCTGGCGCCAACCACTGGGGATCGATCGCTTTAGGCGCAACATAGAGGAAACATATAAACATATAATAATTAATGTGTCCATTTGACGACCCCCCCCCCCAATCAAATCTCACTCCAAGTGATTTTGAAAAGTTGGCAACCCTGCTTTTACAGTGTTGGGTATCACACTATATTAGTAACATGTTATGTAGTAATGTTACTATCATGCGTAACGAAGTACTATAACACATTACTTTTTACTGTTCAGGTATGTTGCAGTTACTGTGTCAAATAATGTGTTCTTTTCAGAAAGTCTTCTTGATAGTTCTGTAAGTTTCTATGAGTTCATGAGTAAAAGGGGAGTATGTGTGTGCTGTATGTGTTTACACTCTATACCTCACTACTGCGCTGAGACTGGGCATCTACAAAGAACAACATAGTTACCAAGTTTAGAAATGAACAGGGCAAACTCCGAGACTTTGACAAGGTGGGCTTGTTACATAGCATTTTAATCCCAGTAATGTTGTTATGGTTCTCTTCTCTGTTCCGGGTGATGACTAGGAGTCATGCCTATACTAGGAGGGTGTCTGGTGATGTTACACAGTAGAGTAACATTGCAGTGTACATTATTACCCTTACTCAGAAATACATTATAAAGGCTCCACCTCTGTAGACGTGTTGTGCTTCATGTCATGGCTGCACGTTCTCCTCTCTCGTTAGTTTCTAACACGTCTAGTCCTGTTAACACAGCTGATTCCCTCAACCCCCAAAGGCATGTAGAGTTTCGCCTTGGAGCCCAGCGGCTGTAAAACATGATTTTCTACATTCTGAAACGTAAGCCCACTGCTTAGAAGACTAATGTCATTGTCTTTCTAGACCAGATTTCATTTTGATGTCCGAAGTTTGAATGACTGGTTAAAATGGTTAATCTGGTTCTAGATACTTTTCTGTTAGTGTCACCACGCCAACCATTTAATAATGTGTGCAGAATTCACTCATACCTCCAGTCATGTTGAATTACGATACATATATAATTATATATAACTGTGTATTCCTCAGTGTTATGGAGTCTGAAATGCTCATCATGGAATTAGGTGCACAGGGAAATACACATTATATTAACAAATGTTTCTATTATAGTTTTTTTTAGAGAAATTCTCAGTGACATTTTATGTGATTTATTTATTTGTCTATTTATTTATTTTTAAAAAGGACACTCTCCTCAGAGGATCCCTAAGCGTCATGTGGTCTTTTATGTTGAAATGCGGTGGTCTCGTGTGGGCTTTTATGTTGAAATGCTGTATATTAGTGGCCATGCACTTCCCTTTGTGTTCTCGTTCATCACCGTGGCATAAAACAACTACGTTGTGCAGGAGGCGAGGCCTGTAGGCGCAAATCGACAGGTGTCCTCGGTCTTGCCTTCCTAGTATGACAGGCCTTCTGTTTCATACTGAGTGTACAGCACTCACATTCTGTAACGTTGAGGCGTCCCTCTCCCCCTGCTGTCTTAGTAAAAGCGGAACAGAACTGAACTGTGTCTGCAGTGCAGAGATCCCCAGTCTATTAAGACTTCAGGCAAACCCAAAAGATGTTTTTGGTTGCAAAATAACAGTGTGTGTATTCTTTCTCTCGCATATCTCATGTATCCGCCCACAAGGAGACTTATCTGTTCCCGACGGCTCAGTGCTGAGTGGGAAAATTATACTGCAGTTCATCCTTTTACAGAAATAAATTAAGTTAAAATGTAGCCCCATAGTGCTAGATGTGGTTTGTTCACGTATTGTGAGTGTGTTACACGAAAAGAGATCTTAATCAAGTAGTAGGTAGACAACAAAAATAAATGCAGTCATATGTACTATCAGATGGGAGCAGGTCTGTGCAATGTCAGATTGATTTTTCACGTCATTGATGTGTAAACAGCACATAGGAAACATTTAGCATTACATTTGCATGAAATTGTGAGAAATGTATATTTATAGAACTGTATCTATATAGTCATTTTATTTCTGCAGCCTACATTGTGTGGGGTGCAATGGGCCAGTAAGTGCAATATTTTGAAACCCTATCTTATGTATATACTGTAGATGTACATTAAGGATTTATGGTGTGTGTGTGTGTGTGTGTGTGTGTGTGTGTGTGTGTGTGTGTGTGTGTGTGTGTGTGTGTGTGTGTGTGTGTGTGTGTGTGTGTGTGTGTGTGTGAATGAGAGAGGAGAGAGAAATACAAACAAATTCTCTTACTGAAAGAGAAGTTGATGTGTGTTAGTAGTTCACTACTATGTATGTAATTATAGAAGTCATGACCCGTATGATATGAAATGAGCCATGTTGTTTTTGCACATTCAGTTCCAATGTTTAAAAGATCTAGGCCTGTCCATGTGCTGGCTCTGTGTACCAAAAGACAAGGGATAAAGTGATAAAGTGAGTGTCTGTTTTAAAAAGATTAAAACTAGCATCATGCCTGTAATTTATCTTTAAGAGTTTAAAGTGTGTGTGTGTATGTGTGTGTGTGTATGTGTGTATGTGTGTATGTGTGTATGTGTGTGTGTGTGTGTGTGTGTGTGTGTGTGTGTGTGTGTGTGTGTGTGTGTGTGTGTGTGTGTGTGTGTGTGTGTGTGTGAGAAATCCCATGGAGAATTGGAGCCTATATAGTGTTTAGTATTGTTGTGCGTTTGCATATGTAACTTCATGTTGGTTCAGCTATATGACCACTGCACCCAGTTTCCATGGTGACTGGACCAATCACTAGTTCTTGTCATCTCTGGTTATGATGGAACCTCACCTGTGTACCTTACCTGTGTACCTTACCTTACCTTACAATTTGTTCCTCAAAGTGGAAAGTGTGAGGAGATTCTTTTGCTCCACTATCAAAAACAAACTATATTTTAATGTCACCTAATTGCCAATAGCATCATTGTGGTGTGAACTGTATTAAAGAGCAAGGAACATTTTATTTGACTAAGATTCAGAAAGAGTAAAGTGGTTTCTGAACATTTGATGTGTTTTCAATCACCAGTTTTACCCCAAATCTGAGTTATATTTAGTTTTAAATCTGAGTATTATTTTGATGTAATTATGTAGGAATTTCTCATAAACTGGTCATTCTGTTTGTATGATGAATGTATATAAATATGTTATAATTACCACTAAAATTACCAATAAATAGTCCGACTGTATTGATAAAGGTAAAAATACTATTGCTTGGTGGTAAGTGGGGTGGGAGGAGGTGCTGATGGTGATGTATACAGTATGTAGGTGTGAGGTGGTGTTTTTTTGTGACAATACTGAACCCTGAGAGTCAGTTCTTATAGTCACTAGCATGACGGTATTTATGTCGTAGCCGTTCGAAGTCATTTAGATTTCTGGCAAGTTTGATCAGTTATTAGCGTATGGTTATATCTTGCCAAATTGCCTGCATAATTAGGGACTCAAAGAACTTTAAATTATTTAGGTATTTCAATCATACTGGCTCATGCAATTGTGGCAATCTTTCCGTCATGGAAAACCCTCACCCTGGTGCAGGACTTACAGACACTGTTATAATTAGTGTGGCCACCAGATGGCAGAATCAAATGTTTGTGAATTTTATATATATATAAATATATGTAAAATATTCCACACATTTCTGTTTGAAAGCCTGATATATATATATAGTTCTGTAATGGTATATACAGACAAAGTATACTTACAAAATTCCCTCAACCTCAAAGTCAATGATGATCCAATGATCCAGGAGTGTGTGTGTGTGTGTGTGTGTGTGTGTGTGTGTGTGTGTGTGTGTGTGTGTGTGTGTGTGTGTGTGTGTGTGTGTGTGTGTGTGTGTGTGTGTGTGTGTGTGTGTGTGTGTGCCAATCGCCCTGCACTGTAAGCAGAAGCCCCACTTGTGGACGTCGGGCCCCCATACCACCCTCATGGAGTCTGTTTCTGACAGTTTGAGCAGAAACATGGATAAACATGGAGTTAGTGGTCCTGCTGAAGGGTTGTTGCCCTCCTACGACCTCCATGTCTCCTGGTGCCATCCTGGATGAGCTGCACTACCTGAGCAACTTCTGTGGATTGTAGACACCACATCATGCTACCTCTATGGTGAGGGAACTAAGAAAATACAAAAGTGACCAAAACATTACCCAGAAAGGATGAGAACAGAGAAAAGGTCTGTAGTCACCACCTGCAGAACCACTCCTTTATAGGGGGGGTCTTGCTAATTGCCTCTCATTTCTACCTGTTGTTTGTTCCATTTACACAACAGCAAGTGAAATTCACAATCAGTGTTGCTTTCTAACTGAACAGGTTGGCTTCACAATTACATGTCACACAGGGAGAATCAACCCATGCTTTATTTGTATGTTGCATATAAAAATGTTTGATTTCCCTCTTTAAATGATCTTGTTTTAAACAGATTGAAGCAGGTTCTACAGTACTGTCAAAGACTGCAAGAGGTTAAGAGGGAGTGTGCAAATGTGACTGAAAGGCAACCTAATGCATCAAACCTTACAGCACCTGTTTATGTAGACCTGAAATGACACTGAAAATATTATTATTATTATTAATAATAATAATAATAATAATAATAATAGCCATGATTGGCTTTGGTCCAGGGCTGTTCACATCTACAGTATGCGTGTCAGAAAATAGGTTCTCATAACATGCAAACTTCGTTTAGTGCACAAGTACATGTGCTAGGCTGGGTGAAAGAATGTAGCAGGCGTTACCTGACCAAATTCTGGAACAGCGTGAATACACGTCAGTCATGAATCTATGAAGCCAGTGCAAGCCAAACTTTTGCCCCATGTGGACAGTACACATGGATGCAATACGCATATGCATTTGCATCCATGTGTACCGTGGGTGTCGTTTGAACCAAAGCAACAAAATCTGTGGCAGCAGATTTTTTCACTCACGATAGTGTAGTGATAGGACGAATGTTCCTGTGCAGAGGAACAGTGAGAGACAGACAAATAAACAACATTGGTATAAGGCACAGCCCTGGGGCCAAACACCAGTGGCATATTTTCATATTGTTTGGCTTTTGTTTTTTAAGTTGTCTTTTTTATAGAATATCCTTTTTACATTGTTAAACATCTATAATAAACATTCTCTCATCAAGAATTTACCAAATGCAGCAACACCATCACCATTAGGGATGATAGAGTAAGAATCATTTACACCAAACGTTACAATATATACAACATAATAAATACATGTCTGTAAACAGAGACAAACACAAAATCCGTAACAGGTAAGGTCATTTGGTGAAAGAGAAAACATGGCACAAACATAAATAATAAAAATGTGTAACAAAATCAGTACTACTTAAAAATCAGTACTGTACTACTTAAAAGCCAGATTCAAGTTTCTGTGAAACATGTTCCTACAATCTTGAAAATGTTTGTTCTATTTACATTTCTCACCCTATTGGGAGGGGGAAAATGAGCTTGCAAGTAACATGCGGGAACAGTTCATTTTCTACAGTATTGCTTAATATATACAGCAACATAAACATACAAACCAATAAATAAAATTATATATATATGTATAATTTGTGAAAAATGACATGCCACTGGGTGAAGTGGGGAAGATCCGATGAGGGTGTGGGTTTGGCAGGAACCTTTTCCTGAAGCACTAGGAGAAACTGAAGACCTGCGTGAGCTAACAGGTCTCTAAGTGGTCCACGCATGCTGTGCTGAAATCGTTAATTTAAGCTCTTTTACATACAGTAAATGTATCCACAAAGACCCCTTATTCTCCTGGGCATATCTGATGAAATCATTCAGTGGTTTTAGCTAGTGCCTTCATCAGAGCATTTGGAGAGCAAACTAGCATCATTTTTATGGCCACATTGTGTATGTTGTGTGCACTTTCAGATATAACACGAGGTTCAGTGGCGTTCCAGCGGAGAGAACAGGAAGTGGCATGAGGAGCAGACAGAGTGGTCCCAGCCAGGGGCGCAGATGGCACTGGGGACGGGGGGGGGACATGTCCCCTCCAGATTTATATTGACCCCATCCGAAATCTAGCATCTACAAGCATAAACGTATATATTGTACAGCTTGGTCTCCCTCACTTCAGAATTTCCATCTGCGCCCACGGTCCCAGCCTGCACTGTCTGAAACATGCACTGGCCTCAAAACAGGCTATTTACATCCTACTTAAAAATACAGCTTGAATAAGATCTTGTGCCTTCTAAACCAATAAGAAACACTATGTTTCTTTAAACACCAAGTGGCAGAAACGGAATATTGTTTCTCTAAAAATGGCATGACTGAAGACTGAAAGAATTGGCATGATGACGAAACATACAGGGTTAGGATTAGGGGGAAATGAATGACTGCTTTTTGAAGACTGAAGGTGTTGGGGGACCTCCTTAAGAAGCTCACAGGAGGAAAAGAAACAGGAAACAGCAATATGGACACATGTCAGTGACGAGTAACGACAGAAAAGGACATGGCTGTCTGAACAAGAGTGAGGTTAGGGCCCCAACAGTTACCAGCCAGACTGGACAATCACCAACACATACCTGCAATTACTCTTCACTAGAAGGTTTCTTTAATTTATTTGCTGTTGGTGTTCCTGTAAAAAAGTAACATCTATTAAAAAATTTCCATAATATTTATCATAAAAAAGAAAAGGAAAAAAATAAACCAAATGAGGCCATGACAGCGTTGCCCGTTGATTCTTTCGGTCAAGTTTTCAGGAAGACTTAAAATGTAGAAAAAAATTACAAACAAACATCTCTTTGATTGCACCTGTTCCCCAGGTGGACGGCTCTGCCTGGTGCAGGTCTTTACGCTGGAGGTCATGGTGCAGGTCTTTACGCTGGAGGTCACTGATAACTGGCGCTGAGCTTTCATCATTGCCTTGTAGCACATGCCTGACTTCCAGAACTCTGGTGGACACACAGAGTTGTGGAGAGGAGGGGGCGGGCCCAAATGCACAGAGAGCCAGCCCTCCAGCAGCGTCCTGCCATGTACAGAGGACACGCCCACGTTGCACACTCAAATAAATGAAAAAGGGCAAACAAATGAGAGAACAAAAGGGGAGAAAAGACTAAATGTTAACTGTTATTCCTGAGTGCAAAAAAAAATACAATCTACCAGAGTGTCTGTCCCCCCCCCCCCCATCCATCAACCAAGAGGGGAGTGGCAGAGCTTGTGGAGTGCAAGGTGCTCTATGAAGATCCTCTTCATCACGCTCTTCATCGCGCTCTTCATCACGCTCTTCATCACGCGGTTTTGATGTTGGTTCTGTATGTACATTTTGCCACACCACCATCAGTAGGAGATTGGGGGGGGGGGGGGGGGGGGGTCCTGCTATGTTCCAACAGGCTCCTCCTCCATGCTGGACTCCGCACACATACCCTCCTCCTCCACTCCTTCCTCACCTTCCTCTGTCTGCTCCTTAAGCAGGACCTCCATGGATGTGTCCTGTGCACGGAAGATCTGGGAGTTGCTGCAGCTGTCTTCCTCCTCCTCTTCCTCATCCTCTTCCTCCTCCTCTGCCTCTACCTCCACCTGGCTGCCACTGTCTTTCTCTGTGTCCGACTCACCGTCCTCCTCCAGTGTGAGATCAAACTGGAACTTGTCTGTGGCGCAGGGCCGGCCAGCCTCGTTGGTTTGCTCCGGGGCAGGAGACGGGCTCTGTGGGATGGTGCTCTGGTACCACTCTCTGTTGTCCTCCAGAGTGTCCAGGATGTCCTGTGCATCGGGGTGCACCAGGTCTGCCCACGTCTCCCACAGAGGGTGCACTATATAGTCTATAAAGCCCACCTAGAGTGACCACAGTGGATACAGAGCTTACTGACATATTCCCACTGCAAATACAGACACACACACAAACACACACCATGGATATTACTGTACTTTGGATCATTTGTATCATCATTTAACTGGACTTTCGATCATTCTCTAGACAATACCAAGGTAGCACTGCAGCGATTTTGAAATGAAAACAAGCTAATTGTTAAAAGACAGCAGTACAGTGCGGCCACTGCTGAAGCGTGAAGGAGGCATTCATCAGGGGGCATGGTGGGATGTTGGGGGGTGTGTGGCAGGTGGGAGCACATGAGAGGGTGGGGCGTGTGGGTACCTGGGTCTTCTCCACAGAAGCGTTGTGCTTGTCACACATGGGGCTGATCTCCATCCCACGCTCCCTCTCACGGTCGCCCTGGCTGAAGAACTCCTCCATGATACGCTCTGTCCACTGGCGGTACAGCTGCAGAGACTTGGTGGGGTTGCTGAGGTCAGCGCAGTGCACCATGTTCTGCAACACCTAATGAAGACAAATGCACAATCCGTCAGTCCACGTGTCACACTCTGCCATGCGGATCAAACTCACCAGTATCAGGCTTGATTACCATTCTAACTGAGCCAGAGACATTGTATCTACTGTATGGAGCTGGATTCTGAACTCCAACCAGACATATAATGTCTTCATGTTACTCTTACTTGGATCCTGTCTGAGTAGTTATCCAACAGCAGGACTCCAGAACTTGTCACTTTCTTGGTCTCAACCATCGTTTTTAGGTCAGCCAGTAGGTTCATGTGTTTTGACATATCGGTGGCTAATACCTAAGATAAAAAATGCAGACATACATCCAAAGATCCTGTTCAAGCTATTTATTTTATTATTTAATATTTATTTTTACAGCCTTGTTGGTGTTCGTTGGTTATTTTATTATTTTATATTCATTTTTACGGTCTTGTTGGTGTTCGTTGGTCAGCCGCACTTACGATGTCGATGACCATCTTCCGTAGGGATTGTCTCTGCTTTTTGCTCAGGTTCCGGAACACATCACAGTTCTCCTCCTGCAACAGCTTAAAGCCCACTGCCAGGTGGTGATTCTCCAGCACTGAGGAGTCATTGTACATCAGGGCCAACTCTGAGTCTACACACACACACACACACACACACACACACACACACACACACACCATGTCAGGGTTTTGTGCTCATCCATCAGCCCATACATCACTTGTGTTCCTCCCCAGGATGTCTGGTATTTGTCTGCAGGGTTCTGTCACTGTCCCCTGACTGTCTGATCCCTATCAGACACACTGAAGCACACCAGGACAGGAGGCGGAGCTCCGCTCCATGACACACTCACACACACATGTACACACGCGCACATACATACACACACACACACACACACGCACGCACACACATATACATATGCATAAAAACACACACACGCACTTACACACACACAGACACACATCCATACACACACTCACATGCTCACACACACACACATGCTCACACACACACACGTTTTTGTGTGTATGTGTGCGGGAGTGTGTATGTATGTATGGTGTGTGTGTGTGTGTGTGTGTCTCTCTCTCTCTCTCTCTCTCCCTGTGTTTCTCCCTGTCTCTCCCTCTCTCTCTCTCCCTCACTCTCTCTCTCTCCCTGTGTTTCTCCCTGTCTCTCCCTCTCTCTCTCTCCCTCTCTCTCTCTCTCCCTGTGTTTCTCCCTGTCTCTCCCTCTCTGTCTCTATGTCTCTCCGTCTTACATCTATGTCTAAATGTGGTGTGCTTGTGATGGAGTTGTGATGGAAACATAGAGGCTTCGGTGAAATGGTGGAAGATGTGGGAGGCTCTTTAAGACACATACTCACTGGTGTTAATGAGAAACTGGTTGGAGACGCCCGGGTGGTCGACATCGTGTATTGCACTTGCAAAAATGGCAGCAAGGATTTCGAGGTCTGTGAAAACGGCCTGTGCGGAGGGGACGGGAGTGGAGGGAAAATTAGAAATACTGTTGTGCCCACGCCTCCCATAATAACTCCCCATTATTCTACTGCCAGCGTGCAGAAAACAGCAGATGGCGTGAAGAACCCTACAGGCCTGAGTAAGTGTGAGATCATCTTCAGACAATAAGAACAGTGATTCCCACTCAGTCCTTCTGTTCCACAGCACAGACATAGAAGCAGATTCTAAGCAGTATGGGGAGGTTTTAGTATTGGCCGATGGCGGACGTCACCTCCAGAGCAGGTGTGGACAGCAGCACGTGAGTGGACTGGGTGACATCAGCAGCATGGATGTTGTTGTGATATGCCACGTCTCCATGGTAGTGGTCTTCTAAGGTCATCAGGTAGGTTATAAAAGTGTCTAATGGAATTTTAAATGTCTTGAGCAAGTCTCTTTCCTGGGAGAAGAAAGATGACAATAGTCGGTGTAGAAACAGAAGACAAGTTGGTGAATCATTAAGTGAGGACACATAGTTGGCTTTATTAGGTCTCACCTGAAATATTGTGTACATCATCACTGTTAATGGCCTGTTAACCGAAAACTCTGTCACTTTAAAAACATTAAGGCCCCATTTGTTTACATCTTCCAGTTCCTGAAAATGAAAGCAAAACAAAAGCTCCATGTTAGCTGGACTGTACAAACGTGATGGACTGTACAGACATGCTGGACTGTACAGACATACTGGACTGTACAAACTTGCTGGACTATACAGACATACTGGACTGTACAAACTTGCTGGACTGTACAAACTTACTGGACTGTACAGACATGCTGGACTGTACAGACGTGCTGGACTGTACAGACATACTGGATTGTGCTTTACATTACCACACCCATCTACTAGATCAATGTTATGTGACCGAACAAAGACCTTTCTATAATCAGTACTGTCTATAGACATCAGTTGACGCTGCTTCCTGCTGACGCTGCTGAGGAGTGTTTTTTCCTATTTTTTCCTATTTGTTTGTTTACATCTGATATACAGTATCTACAAATCCTTTCTGGATATATTTACTCATAACTCCGACTACAACAACCTCCTTAAGCCATCGAAAGACATTTTCGATTCTCAAAAATTATCGATGTTCAACTTAAACGAAGCTAAGTATCTAAGTACTAAGTCTGAGTCTCTTGTTGCTTGTGCTGAGTGTGGCATGTATTTGTGTTGTGTCGTTCGCGAACGATTCGTTCAAATGAACGAATCATTTGCGTGAACGTACTGAATCAAATCACTTCCTCAGCTGATTCGTTCCTGTCTCAGTTCAGTAGTTGAGCTCAGCAGCGACCGTGCAGGCCAGCAGGGGAACTGTTGTGTGGTCTGTGAATCACCAAATCACCCGCGAATCTGGAGGCGGAGACTCTCATTGCTTGCTCAGTGATTCGTTCACTGAACTGAGGGCTCTCGTTCACTCTCTGATTCGTTCACTGAACTGAGGGCTCTCGTTCACTCTCTGATTCGTTCACTGAACTGAGGGCTCTCGTTTACTGTCTGATTCATTCACTGAACTGAGGGCTCTCGTTTACTGTCTGATTCATTCACTGAACTGAGGGCTCTCGTTCACTCTCTGATTCATTCACTGAACTGAGGGCTCTCGTTTACTGTCTGATTCATTCACTGAACTGAGGGCTCTCGTTCACTCTCTGATTCATTCACTGAACTGAGGGCTCTTGTTCACTCTCTGATTCGTTCACTGAACGTACTGTCACAGTGAACCACTGCTGGGGAAAAAGACTGCTACAAAATTAGGGGTGCTTAAAATGTGGCTGCAGTTACAGACATCAGGTATACTCTGCAACAGCAGTATCCTAAAGTGTTCAAGGGAGTGGGAAAACTGAACACTAAACAAATCAGCTTATACGTAAACCCAAAGGTGAAACCAGTGGCACAACCACTCAGGTGCATACCATACCATCTCAGAGAAGCAGTAGAAAGGAAAACCAAAGAACTGATCAACCTGGACATTATAGAACAGGTCGAAGGTCCAACCCCATAGGTGAATCCAGTAGTGGTGCTCCCAAAATGTGACAAAGATATTCAACTGTGCTTGGACATGTGATAAGCTAATGAGGCCATAGAGAGAGAAAGATACCCCATTCCTACAGTGGAGGAAATACTCCAGAGCATGAATGGCTCTGCAGTGTTTAGCAAATTAGACCTTAAGTGGGGATATCATCAGCTGGAATTAACACCAGAGTCCAGAGAGATCACTACATTTGCAGTGCACAACGGAGTGTACAGATACAAGAGACTGATATTTTGTGTCTCATCAGTCAGTGAGCAATACCAGCATGAGATAGCAAATGCACTAGCGGGCATCGAAGGAGTAGAGAACATCTCAGATGATGAAATAATACATGCACTGGACCAGAAAACACACGACAAACGCACGACAAACACACGACAAACACTTGACACACATGACAAACACATGACAAACACACGACAAACACTTGACAAACACACAACAAACACACAACAAACACACGACAAACACATGCATGCTGTCATGAAAAGACTTTCTGAATGTGGATTGACAATAAACTCAGAAAAATGCCGGTTCAACATGGTCAGACTTGTGTTTATGGGAATATTGCTGACACAAAAAACCATTGGTCCAACAAAAGAAAGAGTGAGAGCAGTAGTAGAAGCCAGAGAACCAAGGAACATTGCAAAAGTGAGAAGCTTCCTGGGACTAGTGGGTTTCAGCAGCAGATTTATACCACAGTTTGCAACACTCTCTGAGCCACTAAGGCGCTTGACCCGAAAAGAGACTGCATTTAAGTTTGTGCCAACTTAGGTCATTCCAAGTCTTAAAGTCTGAATTAGCGAAAGCAGGTACCCTAGCTTATTTTGACAAAGATGCCCAAACCAAAGTAGTAGCAGATGCAAGTCCTGTAGGTCTGGGTGCAGTACTAGTACAAAAACAGAAAGGGGAGGAGGTACCAGTGTGCTATGTAAGTCGTAGCTTGACTGAGTGTGAGCGAAACCGAAAGAGAATCTTTAGCACTAGTATGGGTAAAAGACTACATTCATATGTATATGGAAGGAAATTTGATTTAGTAACAGACCACAAGCCATTAGAGGTCATATATAGTCACCGATCCAAACCATGTGCCCGTATTGAAAGATGGGTGCTCAGATTACAACCTTATGACTACCGTGTGATACATGTTGCAGAAAACCAAAACATTGCAGACTCACTATCCAGACTAATTGTGGAGAGGACACAAGATGAGATACATGAACATGAGTCTGAGGAGTATGTGAGATTCATAGTAGTGAATGCAACACCCAAATCTCTCACCACAAGAGAGGTGACAGACCCAGAGCTAGCGCGTAAAGTGCGCAAAGCAATTGAGAGTGGACACTTTGAAAAGTGCAAGCCTTATGCACCCATTGCAAATGAACTGTGTGTAATAGGATACATAGTCTTGCGGGGAACTTGCATAGTGTTACCTGAAAAACTTCAAGCAAAGGCACTTGCACTAGCTCATGAAGGACACTTAGGAATAGTAGGGACCAGAGGTGGAAAGAGTACTGAAAAATTGTAATTGAGTAAAAGTATCTTTACTTGGCATAAATTCTACTCAGAGTAAAAGTAAAATTACCCATCTCAAAATTTACTCGAGTAAAAGTTCAAAATTACTTCATATAGAATGTAATTTATGTACAAGTTACTTAGTTACTTTCAATTATTTAATGAAAAAAAATCTAATTCAGCATAAGTTGTTTTAATCGATTTCAAAGTGTATTAAAGTGCACATCCACACTGCAAAAGATCAGCTGGGCTCAGGACAATGACAACCTGTACGATAAAGTGCAAACAATTTTCAGTCCTATTGTCCAACGGAAAACACTATGATAAGAATAAAGAAATTTAAATTACAAATTATTCAAAAAACAAAATGCACACAAAATTAAATGCCCACAAGATACCACAAATCAAAATTAACACAGGGTCTGTGTTAATCACCTATATAATGTGCATTTGCGCAGTCTCTTGTGCTCGTCTTTGTCTAAAGCTACGTGTCAGCGTGTGTGTGTGCTGCTTGCGCTCCGCACAGAGCTTACTTGTGTTGTTATTAATAAATGTTACTTGTGCACCGTATACGTTGTGGTGTCTGCCTCCTGCACCCAGCGTTACAGAAAGACGAGCCATACAGATGCCCGGATACGCCAAGCGTGCACCAAAGGGGAAGAAGAAAAGCCGGCGTCACCATGGCTCTTCCCCGGTCCGGCGTCGCGAAGCCCCCGTCACCGAGCAGACCATGAAGCAGGACCCAGTCTGCGCATACATGCTCTGCGCGGCATAGCAGACGGAAGACGCAGAGGTGGCGGACCATTTTCGCCAATCCGCGGTGCGCGTGTGGAGAGAGAGACAACCCCCCCGCATCCGTGGAACTGCCACCCAGTGCTGTGGGCAGCTGTGCGTTGGAGGAGAAGAGCGCACCGCTCCTGGTCCTCCCCGAAGAGGAGGAGACCAGTGAGCCGTTTGTGGTGGGGGTAGGCGCCTTTGCCCTCACTCCCCCCGAATATGAGTTCGAGAGTGACGACCCCGGAGAGGAAGAGAGCCCTCCCTCCTCTGGGTGTTCAGACGAGGAGAGTGAGGGTGAAGCCAGCTGCCCTTCCCCTACGTCAGCGACGCCCCAGAGGTCGGAGGAGGAGACGGAGACCAGTCCCGATCTGCCGGTCTGCTCCGAGGCCAACGAGCGCACCGAGAAGGCGGAGGAAGACGTCAGCCCTCCCCCATCCGTATGCTCAGAATCAACGGTGTATTACGTAGAGGGGGAGGACGTTAGTCCCCCTCCGTCCCTGTACTCCAAGAAAACGGTGTGCTACGGGGAGAGAGAGAGCGCCAGCCCACCTCTGTCCGTTTGTTCGACCCCTTCCGGGTTCGACAGCGAGAGCGAGGAGGGAGACAGTGCCTCTGGGTGCTCGGGGTGCACCATGTACTCGGGGAAGGAAGCTCCTCGGTCCCCATCAGCAGGGAGCAGCATGGACTGGTCCCGCTGCACGACAGCCGAGGAGCCGATGTCCCTGAGCCGGTGTGTCTCGGAGGAGGAGATGGACACCTCGAGGGGTGAGGCGTTGGCGACTCCAGGAGCGCGCGAGGGAGGCGGCGCAGCCAGCGGTCCAAGGTGTGGGTTCGGCGCGTCTCCAGTGACGCCGCGGATACCCGCCAGATACCCGCCACGACGGAGGCCACCGGGCGCACCACACAGCGCAACGCGCGCTGGATGCAGGGCGCCGAGGAAAGGAGGGACTCCGCCGCCTGCTGCGTCCACTCCGTTAGCATCCCAAGGAGGGGTAGCTCCACCATTGGCGCTCTGGCAGGCAGCCCAACCGTTGTCGTGGCTGCCTGTCCCTGTTCGTATGTTAGCCCCAGTGTTTCTCCCGAACCCCCTGTTCCCTTTTGTGCCCTTTGTGTTTAATGTTCCTGTGTGCGTGTTTGTGACTGTGCCATTGTTTAATGTATTTTCCCCTGTCTTCCCAGGGAGGGTGTACTAGGGCTGTTCGTGGTGGTTCCCTCCATGGGGGAGACGGCTCTTGGAGGCTCGTGATCCCGGCGGCTCCGGACCTGCCCGTCAGTGTATGTTCGGGGCTTTCCAGCTGCGCGGGACGCTCCGGGAGTAGCGAGCCCCTGGCGGGGGGTTCTGTTACGGTGACAGTCCCGGACCCTTCCCTGTGGGCGTGCCGCTACGTTGTCTGCGTGCTGTTGTGTCCATATTAGTACTTCCGTGGGTGTGGGTTGTCCGTGAGCGTGTTCGTAGTATCACCTGTGCCTTGTCTCGAGATCACGAGGGTCTGTGTTAATCACCTATATAATGTGCGTTCGCACAGTGTCTTGTGCTCGTCTTTGTCTAAAGCAGGGGTCTCCAACCTTTTTGGAACTGGGAGCTACTTCTTGGATACCAGTTATTGCGGTGGGCTACCGGGGTGGGGGGGTGGTGGCGAACGAAAGTTGTTGAGCGCGCGGGGGGGATGGGGGGGTGGCGAACGAAAGTTGCGTGTGCGAGTGTCAGTTGCTAAGCGGGAAGACCGCTAGCAACCGCGGACAATCTATAATAGTAGCAAAAACATAAACGATGCAGCGCTTTGGTGCATGGCGCTATAGTGAGCTATTTTTAAAACAAGCCCGCGGGCGACTCATGACGTGGGTGACCCCTGGTTTATTCAATATTGACGAAAGCCTAACTTTTTGATTGACAGCTAATTGAGCAATAGAACACGAGAGGGAGTGTGTTATCGTATGTACATGCCGTTACTTGACAACGCGTCCGCGGAGTGATACAGAGAATGAGAATACCGTGCTGTTATCACACATATCTGCAGAGTTAGAACACTTCTCAACCAGTCGGATTGTGAACTAACTGTTGTATAATTGGCAAATAATCATTTAGTGTTAGAAGAGGAGGGACAACTGTGAATTTTGATTGGACATAAATTTAAGTAGATTTCTCGATGGGACCAATTAGGTTTACAAATTTATATGTAATTCATTGGCCCTTTGGCGAACTACTCGGAAAGGGGTGGCGAGCTACTGGTAGCTCGCGAGCGATGTGTTGGAGACCCCTGGTCTGAAGCTACGTGTCAGCGTGAGTGTGTGTGTGTGTGTGTGTGCTGCTTGCGCTCCGCACAGAGCTTACTTGTGTTGTTATTAATAAATGTTACTTGTGCACCGTATATGTCGTGGTGTCTGCCTCCTGCACCCAGCATTACAAAAATAAAACAAAATGTGCACGATTCCACTACTTAAAATGCTCACAGGATCCAACTATTCAAAATACAGTGCCCACAGGATTCCACTTTTCACAATAAAATGTCCACAGGATCCCACAGATCCTGATAGATAGAAGATTTAAAGATAGAACAATCTCAGCCTTTTGGGAAAAAGTGCACCAGATAACGACCTGATTATGAGACAATGGAAAGGGCGCGCGCAAGGCAAGGCCATGCATGTAACGTTGGGTGTACCAATAAGTACACACTGCGTCAAAACCAAGAGAGTAGTAGAACCAAGTGCACACACACACACCACTCTATCCTTGTGGTAATAGACTATTACAGTCGCTACTATGAGTGTGAAGTTTTAATGTCCACAACCACTGAGAAAATAATTGATTGTCTTGAAACTATATTTAGTAGACATGGACTACCGGTTACTTGCAGAGATGTATAGTAACGAAGTAGAACTACTTCACTATTGCTACGATATAAGAGAGTCACTGAGAGAAGAATAGCACCATGGTACAATGAGCACAAGCGTAGTCTCAAACGAGCCACGCGGATCCTGGAGCGTAAATGGCGAAATTCAAAATTAGAAGTGTATAGACTATCATGGAAAAGCAGCCTTATTGAATATAAGCATGCCCTCCATACGGCAAAGTCCTTATACTTATCGGCCTTAATATAAAAACATAAAAACAATTTAGGACTCCTTTTTAAAACTGTTTCCAGCCTTACGAGGAGTCACGAACAAATCAATTCTCTAATTCCACTAGAGTGTAGCAGTAACAATTTTATGAAGTTCTTTAATGATAAGATTGATAAAATTAGGGAAAAAATTAGTAGTGCTATCTCAGAGCCTGTCAATATTCCAATGCACCTTGACAGCTGTCTGGTCAGCTCTGATGCCCTGTTAGAGTCCTTCTCCCCAATTGGTCGTGAGGAGCTTATTTCACTGGTGAAATCTGCTAAACCCTCCACATGCATACTAGATGCTGTATCAACACATCTACTTAAAGAATTACTGCATAGCAATGTAGAACCGTTGCTTACTATAATAAACTATTCTCTGAGCCTGGGCTATGTGCCCAGTTCATTTAAACTTGCGGTCATCAAGCCGCTAATTAAAAAACCTGGTCTTAACCCCCAGGATCTGTCTATAGGCCAATTACTAATCTGTCATTCGTATCCAAAATGTTAGAGAAAAAGTTTATTCGCAACTTCATTCATTCTTACAGACAGAACATGTCTTAGTTATTTCAGTCTTGAGTTAGACCCCATCACAGCACTGAAACGGCACTGACTAAAAGACTGAACAATCTCTTAATTTCCTCTGATAAAGGACACGTTTCTTTTCTCATACTGCTAGACCTCAGTGCTGCTTTTGACACCATTGATCATAATATTCTACTAAACAGGCTGGAGACACTCATTGGCATAAGAGGTCAAGCACTGTCCTGGTTCAGGTCATACGGGTATACCGATCTGTCAGGTATTAATCTACTGCAAAAAGTTTAGGTGTCACTATTGATTCTGATCTTTCATTTGACGGAAATGTATGCAATGTCACTAAGGCTGCCTTTTTCCATTTCCAAACGTAATATTGCCAAGCTAAGACACTTACTTTCATTAGCTGACGCAGAGAAACTGGTCCATGCTTTTGTCTCGTCGAGATTGGACTACTGTAATAGTCTTCTAATTGGATGCTCTAAACAGTCCATAAAGAAGCTACAACTTGTACAAAATGCTGCAGCTCGAGTCCTAAGGCCAGGAAATTCGATCATATTAGTCCCACTCTCGCCGCATTACACTGGCTTCCGATTAAATATCGCATTGAATTTAAAGTTCTTCTGTTAACCTATAAGGCGTTAAATGGTCTCGCCCCGCAATATCTGAGTGAACTCATTGCTTACTACAACCCATCTCGCCCTTTGCGCTCCCAAAATGCTGGATTTCTCCTAGTTCCAAAAATTTGTAAGACTACAGCCGGAGGCAGAGCTTTCTCCTTTAAAGCCCCCAAATTATGGAATAGCCTTCCAGCTCCAATCCGAGATTCAGACACAGTTCCAATCTTTAAATCTAGACTTAAGACTCACCTATTTAATCAAGCCTTTAGCTAATATTCCCCTTGTAAGGTGTAGGGGCTTGGGGGGCCCCAGACATTGAGATTTCTGGTGATCTGAGATGTTGATGCTGTCATCCAGCTGTGTCATGGCATCACTCTATTTGTGACAATGACTTGACTGGAAAGCAATGTCTCAGTGAGCCCTCATGCCTGTGGTCACCTCTGAACCCCTCCCTTTAGTTATGCTGCTATAGATTAGCCTGCCGGAGCCACATGCTCATCACTGGCACGTGAGCTATGTACATTTAAATTAATGGTGGTTTAAATTCATGTCCACTCAGTCTGTATTTCTATCTTCTTGCATGCCTCCACCCAAGACGATTGCATACAGGCACCTGCAGGCACCTGGAGGATGGTCTGGCTTGCCGGTGGATGTGCCAATGCCGGGGTTGGATGTGCCTTTGCCACGAGGGGTCGTGCTGATGCTGGCCCGCCTGAGGCCCACCGCCTGCACCGAGGGGACTGAGGCTGCTTGGCCGGGGAACAGGAGCCTTGACTGTTGCTGTGGAACTTTGAAACCACCCTGCAACCACGGACTTGTGTTAACGGGCCGCCCAATGGAGGATGGGTTCCCTTTTGAGTCTTGGTCCTCCCGAGGTTTCTTCCTAATCCCCACCCTATAGGGAGTTTTTCCTCGCCACTGTCGCCTTTGGCTTGCTCATTAGGGATCTGGACCCATACGATTGTAAAGCTACTTTGTGACAACATGTGTTGTGAAAAGCGCTATATAAATAAATTTGACTTTGACTACTGTAATGTATCTGTACTTTACTGGAGTATTTTTTCTCCTTCTTCCACTTTTACTTCACTACATATTTTCCATTAGGTTAATACTTTTTACTCCGATACATTTTTTACGTGCTCTATAGTTACTCATTACAATTATAAACATAATAGCTGGCGTGGTCACCGGGTCAAGCGATCAGGATGTCTCATGAGAAAACTGCGCATGCTCTGGTCGCGTCCCGCCTCTGCTGCTGCCTATGGAGAGGAAACAGTGCCAATTCGAAATGTAATCGCTACACTTTATCTCTTTATTGAAAAACAATACACAAGAATTAGCATTCAAAACCAAAATGCTGAATTTGTGCCAGAATTGAATATAATACAGCTCGAAATGTAATCACGGCACATAGGTATTGCTTTTCACCGTACGGTATTTCAGACATAAATGTCTCCTTTAAATGTAATGATCACGAGATTGATTTAAACACTGATGTGATGAAAACATGCCACAATGAAAAGTAAAATCTCCAGTGTGTGTTGATTTGTATTTAAAGAAAGAAACGCTGAAATCGTGCCAGAAGCCACCTTGAAATGCAATCGACTGAACGTCATTGTATTCCACTGTGTGTCTCTGCGAAGCTGTATTCATGCCAGAATGAAATCTAATCACTGTCCAATAGGAACGCTCGCCTGAATTTGGGGCGGGGCTTAGACTCCAGTCAGAAGCAATCGCTCGTAGTTGGACTTGAAAGCAGCAGAAATGTCTTTTCACAACAGAATAAAAGAGGAAATAAACAGTCTAATTGGACAAATTGAGGCTGGTGCAGTTACAGACGACTACGTGCTTAACTTAATTAAGCTGAAGGTGCTGGACAATATTGAAAACGGACCTAAAAAGTGTTGTACATGTGCTTGAATTCTACCTTGTAAAGGTGGATGAACCCTGCAAACAGCGCTGAAGAGCGGAGCCCCCGCGATTGCTACCCGTATTTTCCAGATTATAAACCGCTACTTATTCCCTCACGCTTTGAACCATGCGACTTATAATGAGGTGTGGCTTTTCTGTAGATGTTTCTTCACCCGTCAGGGGTGGAACAGAAAGTTAATCAGGTGGTAGGACAAAGTTGTAAATCAAAGAAGAAAGTGCTCATTTTCATTTAACTCATGCAAGCAGCAGGCATGACGGAGAATTTTTTCCAAACAAATGTGTTGTTCCAAATTCCGACTCCCCTCGTTTGCACACGCATAAAAACGCTACAGATGATATTCCGGAGTTACAGTGATTATAACTTAGTTCATTGAGCACTCTAGTTTTGTCCTAACTAGATATTTAGACATAATACTGCTGTAATACTGCAAAGTCGTGGTCAGAGGTGAACTTCGTATAGCCAGTGTGTATTTTATTTAAAATAATTGAGCAGTGGCGTGCACACATAGACATCAGGTGGTGCTAAAGCACCACCAACTCTGCCCTTTATCAACGAAAGTGCCCTTTTGAAACTTCGTTTTTTAATAATAATTATTAATATTATTATTATTATTATTATTATCATTTTACTGAGGTCAGTTTGAAATGATCTTTTGAAAACCTGAGCGATTAAAAACAATGCCCTGAAATGCGCCACCACCTCGCACACACCCGACCTCTCTCTTCCTTTAACACCAGATGCGCTGCAGCAGCAGTTCAGTTCAGCGAAGTGAAGGAAGCGTCTTCACGACAGCACACACGGTCACAGATAGACTTCTTCTCCCGTACCCCACCAGCCAGGTCACATAAACATCAAGTAAAATCGTACTGTTTGCCCTCTAAGCCCAACGTGAAATAATTTTGTTGTGCAGTAAAATGTCTCATACAGCACCAAACTACTAAGCATTTTTAGCCAACTGGTCTCCTGATAAACTAGTCGCTCTAGCCCAAATCAATGATAGATTACGTGAGGACGACCACATACAAATAATTAACTTTTTGTTAGGCAACATAAATTAACACATTCGTTTGTGAAAGAAGAAACGGGAAGTTCCCCATTACCTGTGAAAAATGCCCATCTGCATTCATGTAATGACAACACACCTAATTGTAGGCCTATATTGTTATTGTAGGCCAGTTAACTGAAGGACTTAAAAATGACTGTATATAGTTAATATTGGATATGGATTTTATCAGTGGTGGTGGTGGTGGTGTGACTTTTTTTCCATTGAAAACTCACGTTTAGAGAATGTTACAAATAAAAGTCAAATTTTATTCAACATGTGCTTGTAATTTTTTTAATAATTAAGTGTTCCATGTGCGCTAAAAAGTGCACGTGGAAATGGTTCCGTTGAGTTTTGAGGTTTGCCTGGACCAGGACCTTACAGGCATACAGCAGGCCTCTGAGCTTGCCCCTCTGAACCATTTCACCTGTGCACTTTACTCAATATTTCATGTTTCCTGTTAGATTTGAGGCATAAAATGATGCTGGGCCAGGCCAAAGTTAGGTGTCTGGCCCAACGCATTATAGGCATACAGCAGGCCTCTGAACTTGCCCCTCTGAATCATTTCAGTGCGCTTTCTGTGCGCTTACCTACTCAATATGCTGTGTTTCCAGATAGATTTGAGGTATAAAATGATGTTGGATCATTAATTAAAAATTAATGAGAATAAAATCAGGTTCCTCTCTTAAGGAGTGACCTGTTCTTCATGATGCATTTGTTATTTCTCTGGCCCACTATCAATAAGGCCTTCAATAAGCCTCTGAACCTACCCCTTTAAATTCGTTCACCTATATGCCCACTGCTCAATATGCCATTGTGTGCTGGTATTTCTTCTTCCAATTAATTTGTGTTCTAGATCAGCATTTCTGTGTTTTTAGTTTTCAAATCTAAGAATATGTTGAAACCATTTTACATAAGGAATGCTTTCATTATATATATTTTTTTTCTACATTCACAAAATCAGTATGGGAAACAATAACCTCTTAAATATTTGCCCCTATGCTCGTTTGTTTAATCTATCTCTTTTAAACAAAGTGCGCAGCAATCATGCATCGTGAACACACCCTTTTTGAATAAGGAACCAACTTCAGCCGCCGAATAAGGAGCTGCGAATAAGTAACCAAACGAATCTGAAACTGCGAAGATTGTGGAGTGTAGTGGAGTGTAGTGGACTGTAGTGTACGATAAGCTCATCTCGGCAACGCGATCGCTCTTTCTCACGCTGAGGACTCAGTGGGGCTGGAAATGTCATTATTAACCAGACCCCAGAGGGCCAAATAGACACCTCAGAGACTCAGAGATTTTGTGTTAAAATTACACAATAATGCATTTATGGTTGCTGAAAGGAGTATAGTTACATAAAACTATCTTTTGTAATAGGTGATAGTTAACCTTGTTGCCAAAAAGGTTGTGATAAGTTAATAGAAAGAGTTACATGTTTAGTGGACTATATAAGAGAGTAACTTTCATTCTAAAGAAAGGGGGGATGTTGTGTATTGATCACGTGACGGTTAGTAGAGTATGTGCAGAGGAACAAGAAGGAACACGTGGAGAATGGCGGCACGTTAGTTGTATTCAATAAACCGTATGTTGATTTTATTCAGAGTGTCAAGTCAAATTGTAGAAGTAAAGCAAACACACAACAGAGTCCTTTTCCCCAATTGGTCGTGAGGAGCTTATTTCATTGGTAGAATCTGCTAAGCCCTCCACATGCATACTAAACGCCGTACCCCTATCACCCCTATTCCCCTTACCCTAGATGGTTTTTCAGTAACACCTAAATCTACTGCAAAAAGCTTAGGTGTCACTATTGATTTGGATCATGTCACTATTGATTCGGATGTTTCATTTGACACACATGTATGCAATATCACTAAGGCTGCCTTTTTCCATTTACGTAATAATAATAATAATAATAATAATAATAATAATAATAATCTTTATTTGTATAGCACCTTTCATACATACATGCAACTCAAAGTGCTTTACAGAATAAATAAAAAGAAACATTAAAGGAAGCAATGATTGTCACGGTACGGCGGGCCCCCTATTGGTTGCCTCCGTCTACAGCGGCAGTTTTTGTTGTTGTGTTGTGTTCGTCCCTCAGGTGGGCGAAGTCCGCGATCCGTCTCACCTGAGGGTCGTTTGTTTGTCTATATATGTCTTGTCTTTGTACCAGTTGACCGCTGGTCATTATATCCTTCATTTGGATCATGTCACAGGTTTTTGGTTTGCACACTTTTCTATTAAACCATACATTTACCCTGAGACTTGGCGTGATCGCTTCCTTTTTGTTTCGCTCACCCTGCCCGTCACAAAGATAAGACAAAAAGAAAATGTTTAAAGAAATTTAAAGATAAAAAAGAAACAAACATAATAAAATAATGACAAATAATAAAATAATAATGTAATAAAATAAATATTAAAATAATTAAATTGAACTAAATAAAATAATGTAAAAAAAAAAGTAAAGTAAATAATATAATAATAATCTGGAAAACTATTAAAATGATTAGAACAGAGTTTCTTAACTAAAAGCAGATCTAAACAGGAAGGTTTTGAGACTCTTCTTGAAGCTATGCAGAGATGAAATGCCTCTGAGCTCTTCAGGAAGAGAGTTCCAGAGCTTTGGGCCATAGTGGCTAACAGCACCCTCGCCAATCTTTAATTGGCTTTTAGGAATCACCAGTAGATTACTGTTTGAAGACCTGACAGACCTGACTGGACCATATCTAATCATCATTTCACTGAGATAAAGAGGAGCAAGACCATGAAGACATTTAAAAACCATCACTAGAACCTTAAAATCTATTCTAAAGCTGACAGGTAACCAGTGCAGTGAGTGGAGTGCAGGTGTAATATGAGCTCTCTTTCTCCTGTGGGTCAGAACCCTTGCAGCAGCGTACTGAACTCGCTGTAGATGAGAAATAGAGCTCTTTGGAAGAGCAGATAGAACAGCGTTCCAGTAATCATCAATTCCCACGGATCTTCTACTAACTATTGCACCTACTATTATTCCGGCTATTACACATATGATCAACACCTCACTTTCCAGTGGTGAGTTTCCGTCTGCCTTCAAACAGGCCCAGGTAACACCCTTACTTAAAAAACCTTCTCTTAACCCTGCTCAGGTAGATAACTATCGGCCAGTGTCATTACTACCCTTCCTTTCCAAATTCATAGAAAGGGCAGTGTACAATCAAGTCTCTGATTTCCTAACCCAGAATGCTTACCTGGATCCAAACCAATCTGGCTTTAAAAAAGGGCATTCCACTGAAACGGCTCTGTTGTCCGTCACTGAAGCCTTGAATACTGCCAGAGCTACTGGACAGTCCTCAGTGCTCATACTGCTGGACCTATCAGCAGCTTTCGACACAGTCAACCATGACCTCCTTTTATCTATGCTCTCAAATATGGGAATCTCGGATACACCACTATCTTGGTTCAGGTCCTACCTTACTGAGCGTTCTTTCAAGGTATCATGGCTGGGGCAACTGTCCTCTAAGCACTCTCTGTCCACTGGAGTGCCCCAAGGATCGGTATTGGGACCCCTTCTTTTTTCCATTTACAGCAACTCGCTGGGTTCAGTTATCCGCTCGCATGGTTTTTCTTACCATTGCTTCGCTGATGATACTCAGCTTTATCTGTCATTCCCGCCTGACGATTCATTGATCTCGGCGCGGATATCCAATTGCCTTTTAGACATATCCTCATGGATGAAGATACATCACCTCCAACTTAACCTCTCAAAGACTGAACTACTGGTGCTCCCTGCAAAACAGTCCGTTCAGCACAACCTCACCTTGAAGATTGATTCTACCTCTCTTTCTCCATCAAAGGTTGTGAGGAACCTTGGGGTTATGCTTGATGACCAGCTTTCATTCACTCATCATGTGGCTAATGTTGCACGGTCTTGCCGCTATGCACTCTATAATATCAGACAGATCAGACCATTTTTAACGCAACATGGTACAAGCTGTGGTAATCTCATGCCTTGATTATTGCAATGCTGTACTAACAGGCCTGCCAGCTTGCACCATAAAACCACTACAGATGGTCCAGAATGCAGCAGCTCATCTGGTTTTTAACTATCCAAAACGGGCACATGTCACACCACTCTGTAGTTCCCGGATGGTGGAATAAACTGCCTTCGACCATCAGAGCAGGGCAGTCTCTCAGTTGCTTTAAGAAACTCCTAAAAACTGAGCTCTTCAGTGAGCACCTGCTCTAGCGACCTTAAACACTCCACTGCACCATCATCCATTTTATGCCAAGTCTGAATTTCATTGTAACTACTATTTTGTAGTATTGTAAGTCGCTTTGGATAAAAGCGTCAGCTAAATAAATAAAATAAATAAATAAATAAATAAATAAATAATCTAGCCTTGATGTGATAAATGCATGGACAAGTTTGTCACTGTCAGCAGGAAAGAGCATATCTCGGACCTTAGCTATGTTTCGAAGGTGAAAATAAACTGTCTTGCATGTAGTCATGATGTGTGATTTGAAGCTGACCTCATTATCAAAGGTGACACCCAGATTCATAACATGTAGTTTGGCATTCAGATTCATTTGATTTAAGTAAGTCTGGACATCATTCCTTTGTGAATCACTATCAAGAACAAGAATCTCTTCTCTGCATTTAATTGCAGAAAATTGTCAGACATCCATGTCTGTACATCACCTATGCAGTCAAACAGTGAGCAAATTGATTTTAGGGCTTTAGGTTCTAGAGAAATGTAAAGTTGTGTGTCATCTGCATGTTGATGATAACGTAATATCGCCAAGCTGAGACACTTTCTTTTATTAGCTGATGGAGAGAAACTGGTCCATTCTTTTGTCTCGTCAAGATTGGACTACTGTCATGGTCTTCTAATTGGGTGCTCTAAACAGTCCATAAAAAAGCTACAACTTGTATAAAATGCTGTCCTAACTAAGGCTAGAAAATTCAATCATATTAATCCCACTCTCGCGGCATTACACTGGCACCTGTATTGTCTATCTTTTTGCATGCTTCTACCTAAGACGATTGCATGCAAGCACCTACAAGCACCTAGGATATGGTGTGGCTTGCCCGTGGATGTACTGATGCCGGGGTTGGATGTGCCATTGCTGCAAGAGGATGTGCTGATGCCAGCTTCTACCTGAGGCTCACCATCTGCACTGAAGGGACTGTGACTACTTGGCCAGGAAACTAGAACCACAACTATAACTGTAGAATCACATTTTGTCCACAAATACGGACCTGTGCTAACGGGCCGCCCAATGGAGGATGGGTTCCCTTTTGAGTCTTTTTCCTCCTGAGGCTTCTTCCTAATCCCCACCATCATAGGGAGTTTTTCCTTGCCACTGTCAGGAATAACACTTGATAGCCATTAGGAATCAGCTGTTCCTCATCACCATGCCCACATTCCAGGCATTCATATCCACCGTCGTCTCAACACCTAGTCACGAAGTATTGCCAACTATGTTGCATACCGAGCGTTATTCTACTCTGCTGTTTCTCCTGTGTACCAACCTCTGCCTGTTCCCTCGACCCCGTCTCCTGCCCTCAGGTACCGTACTGACTCTGCCTTCTCGTTACGACCTCGGACCGGATTGACCACTCCCAGCAAACGGCATTAGATAAACTCTGCATTAACATCTTGCATTCTCTGGTTATATCTATCTGCCAAATAAAGAGCACTGCACTTTTTCTCTCTGTGTCCTCCATTCGTTACAGCCACTGTCACCTTTGGCTTGCTCATTAGGGATCTGGACCCATACAATTGTAAAGCTGCTTTGTGACAACATGTATTGTAAAAAGCGCTATATGCAGTAAATAGATTTGACTTTGACTCTATAATGCTGCAGCATATAATCAGGTCTGATCAGAATTTGGTCATACCAGTTGATCTGTAAATGAACAGCAGTTATTAGCTAAAGGCACTGGTGATCCCGTCCCTTTCCCCTGGCTTACCTTGGCTAAGGAGTCTTCTGTGTCTGTCTTGACGCCGAAGCGAGGGATGTTGGAGTTGCTGAGGCTGGTGCTGTGCATTAGTTTCTTCACGCCGCTGATCTGTGACATGGGCTTCTTTTTCTTCTCCTTCTCCTTCTGCATGTGGGGTGACGGCATCTCCACATCATGCTGCTTGTCTGCGAGCCAGAGAGACCAGGCCAATCAGCACCATAATGATACACACTGGCTGGCCTCCTCAGTGAGGAATATTGTAAGTGTACACAAATGTCTGATCACTGATCTGTTTGGTGCAATTACCCAGGAAGGTGTTGGAGATGAACTCAGAGACCTGGTTGCCAGACCGGCTCATTTCAGACAGGTGGGTCAGCTCCCTGTTCAACATCCTCTTGAACTGCGGTGTAAACACGAAGTAGGTCAGGTGAGGTGAGAGGATAAGGTGAGGGGGTGAGGTGAGGTGAGGAGGTTAGTGGGTGAGGTGAGGGGGTGAGGTGAGGTGAGGAGGTTAGTGGGTGAGGTGAGGGGGTGAGGTGAGGTGAGGGGGTTAGTGGGTGAGGTGAGTTGGGGGGTGAGGTGAGGTGATAAGGTGAGGTGAGGAGGTTAGTGGGTGAGGTGAGGGGGTGAGGTGAGGTGAGGAGGTTAGTGGGTGAGGTGAGGGGGTGAGGTGAGGTGGTTAGTGGGTGAGGTGAGGGGGTGAGGTGAGGAGGTTAGTGGGTGAGGTGAGAGGATGAGGTGAGTTGGGGGGTGAGGTGAGGTGATAAGGTGAGGGGGTGAGGTGAGGTGAGGAGGTTAGTGGGTGAGGTGAGGGGGTGAGGTGAGGTGAGGGGGTTAGTGGGTGAGGTGAGGGGGTGAGGTGAGGAGGTTAGTGGGTGAGGTGAGGAGGTTAGTGGGTGAGGTGAGAGGATGAGGTGAGGTGATGAGAAGTGAGAGGATGAGGTGAGGTGGTCAGTTGAGGGGGTAAGGTGAGAGGATGAGGTGAGGTGAGGGGATTATCAAGCCATTGAATTCTACATAGTTCTGTATACATCACAATACAAGTTTTTGAATTTAATTAATTCCTAATTCACTAGAACTAATTAAATGATATTGAATAAATAATGAACACGATGCAGTGTATTGTTTTTGTTTGTTAAAACATTTTACATTACTGTATTAGAGTGACAGAAGTCTACTGGTATATGTAGCCCAGTTATTAATGGGTCAGCTACGGTGACAAATATTAGATCACATAATCAATGCTTTCAAAATTACCAGTGAAAAATGATCTGTCACCTGACAGATGCTCAGTAACAGATTTTAAAACCAAGCCCCATCAAGGTGAAGCTCCAAACACACTCCTCCAAAATGCATACATGCTGGATTTCCCACAATTCCCTGTGCTCCTCAGCCAGCATAGCCGAGTAGTGATTTCCTCGAGTTTTCATACCTATGCATGTCTACTGCAACTACAAAACATCACGTGTCAACACAGAGAGATATAACTCCCACTCTTAGACAACATATCATATATCTGAATCCACTAACACCACTAACTGTATCCATCATACCATATATCTGAATCCACTAACACCACTAACTGTATCCATCATACCATATATCTGAATCCACTGGCACAACTGTTTCATATATACAGTATCTGAATCCACTGACACCATTAACTGAATCAAGAGCTTTTCAGCATTGTTCACAGCTGAAAAACAAGATTCTTAATCATTTTCCGTACAATGGCACACCCACAGAAAACACAGAAAAAGCATTACACTATACCTTTATATATCCCCATGATACAGAGCATAAGTAATTAGCTTCAGGCATTTTTGCAAAGCCACCAGGCGAGACACATACGAAGTGTGTAAGAAAAAAAACCTCCTGCTTATCCAGCCTGATCACGAATCAGCAGTTGTTCCTGATCTCAGCTCAGGACGGATGCTGCTGGGATGACGTCAGCTGACCCCAGATCAGATCAAATGAAAGGACAGTGCGTAGGCTGCTCAGACGCATGTTTGCTCTCCTGGATACGAGAGAAAGGACGTTGGGCTTGTGGACCAGACAGCACTTTCCAAATAAGGGAGTGCACCCGTAGACCTGGCCCACTAGTCAGCCAATCAGGGCTGATTTCAGACAGAGCAGAGGGGCGGGGCATGCTAATGGAGGAGTGAACCCTTAGGGACATGTGTTCGCTCTGTTCCAGCTCATCCACGCATGCACGAGACACTTCACTCCTGTCCTCACCAACAGGCAGCCAATGGCTTATACACATATTGTGTAATCTATTCTTCGTATAATGTGGCCGCCTACAAGCATAATCTATGCTGCTGCCTGTAAACTATGAAGCCATGGGTAATCCTGGGTGACAAGCGCATGATCCATCTCCGCGATCCAGCAAAAAAGCCAAATCGGTAAACCCTTCCTCTCTTTTGCCAACAGGGGCAGTACAATGAAAGTGGAGTGTCAGAGGCAGCCTTGCTTCATTTGTATGGTGACAGCAAAACCCAGCTGGAGTTCATCTAGCCTGTCCACAAGCCTTTCACGTGTTGCAAACACAGATGAGCTCATTTGACAAGCAAATGAAGGACCCTCATTAGCATACCTTCTAACGGCCAGCTTTATTGTTCCATCGTTTGAATATTAAGAATTTGAATATTTGAATATTAAGCCAAGGATGGCACAGTATGGCATGGCCTCAGGACAGCTGAGAAGATGAACAGGCATCTTCTGTTACCTTGTGCATCACATTATGTTCTTATGCAAAGTAAGAAAGCCTGATGGAAAGTAAGAAGAGATGCACAGTGCAGCCATCTAAGCAAATAGTGCATTTCAGTTACTGAACATACAAGTGATAAAAGCTTAAGAACAATAGGGGTGTGGCAAAAATAGATTTGCGTTTGGCCTCTGCCAATGAGGGTTGCTGAGTAGTTTTTATTTTGTGATGGAGGCTGGCTGTTGTACCTAACACATTGTTGCACTAAAACTTGAAAGGAAGAGCATGAATTTAATTGAACATTTTATTGCAGCATGCTGTATGCTAGAACTGAATAGCTGAAAATAATGAGGTCAAAAGGATTTGCCAAGTCAGTGGTTTGTGTTTTCCATTACAAGCAGGAATGATTCACTGTGTTTTGGTAATATTGGAATGACAACACATTCTTTTTCACCACTAATACCATTACATAATAAAATACCATTACATAATAAATGTGTTCACATCCAGCTCCGCCCTCCACCCCAATCCAGAGTCATCTGCCTAGATCCACCTGGTTTCCTGGTTTCCATAGTTCCCTTCTGTCTATCACCCCCGATCCTTGTGTTTCTGCCCCTTCATCATTATTTCCCAGCCGTGTCTCATCTATCATCACTTGAATCAGTGTTTAAAATCCCCACGTTTCCCAGTTCCCTGGGCAGTCATTGTCTGTCTCTAGGTGTTTATCACTGTTATCCTGTCTCATACTCCTCGTCATTTCGGCATGCTCTCCCTGCTCCCGGTTTGTTCTGTGTTTTGTTATCCTTTCCTCGTTGTCCAGTGGCAAGGTTTAAAATGCATTTAATTGCTGTATTGTTTTATTCCCCATTTTGATAGTGCAGCTCATCTCACTCCTTGTGCGTTATGTTCTGTTTATTCGTAGTCGCATTGTAGTCGCTTAGTTCAGCTGCCTATGTTGTCTGCTTCAGTTTAGCATTTGTTTCTAGATATGTGCTCATCTCATAATGTATTTAATGTTTCTGTCATGTTTGAGGTTTCCCTGTTTGTTGCATATGCTAGACATAGTTTTTCAATTACCATAGCCATAGCTTCTCTCTCCTTGTTTGCACTGTTAAAATGTTTTGTTCCACCCCTTTATTAAAATATATTATAACTTGCGTTTGCGTCACGCCTGCCCGTTGCTATTCATAACACAAATTATTATACAAAAACTGTTTAGGAGTGATAAGGTAAGAATTTCTTGGTTTCAGTTAAACCCATTGATGGTGATGTGTGTCAGGGCTCTGCAGCAATTGCAGACACCTGTGCTAATTAGTTTGGCAGATGTGTCCAATTAAAGGCAAGACTACTTAAGAAGGCTGTCCCACATTATTAAGCAGCCTACATTTTCAGCCAAATGGGAAAGAAAAAGGATTCGGCTACTGAGAAGCAACAAATTGTGGAGTGTTTAGTTTAAGGTATGACTACAGTCAACATTGCCAAGACACTTCATCACACAATCAAGAAGTATGTAGCTGATTCAGAGCACACACGTGTGCGTACTGATAAGGAAAAATTGAGGACTCTTTCCAACAGGCAATTACGTCAGGTTAAAAGAGCAGCTGTAAAAATGCCTCGTCATAGCAGCAGACAAGTTTTTGAAGCTGCTGGTGCCTCCAACATCCCCCGAACCTCTCTCTCTGGTCCTTCAGAGGTTTGCAGCTGTGCGTAAACTATCCTGTCGACTTCTTCTATCCACTGCACGCATGCAGAAATAGCTCCAGTGGGCCAAACAATACATGGACTGACTTCAAAACTGTTTTGTTCACCGATGAATGCCAGATGGTTGGAGTGGAGGATGGATGGATGGATGGAGTGGAGTATGGCTGGTTGATGGACACCCCATGCAAACAAGGCTACGGCGCCAAAAAGGAGGAGGTGGAGTAATGTTTTGGGCTGGAATCATGGGGAGAGAGATTGTCGGCCCCTTTAGGATCCCTGAAGGGGTAAAAATGACCTCCATAATGTATGTGGAGTTTCTCAAACAGCACTTCCTGCCGCAGCAACATCATTTTCATGCATGATAATGCACCGTCTCATACGGCAAAGAACACATTTGTATCTGCTATGTGCATAAAATGAGACGAACTTATGGTGTGGACCCCATGCTCCCCTGACCTCAACCCCATTGAGAACCTCTGGAGCAGGGGTGCCCACAGTTTTCAGCTTGCGAGCTACTTATAAGATGACCAAGTCAGAAAGATCTACCGGGGTGGCGGCGAACGTGCAGATGTGCGATTCATCTACTACTATTTTATGTGACGCGATCTACACACATTCCTTTGCGATCGACTGACACTTCCTTCGCGATCGACCGGTCGTAATGAGCGCCCCTGCTCTGGAGCATCATCAGAAGGAGTGTCTGCGATGGCGGGGGTGTCTGCGATGGCGGGGGTGTCTGCGATGGCGAGAGTGTCTACGATGGCGAGTGTCTACGAGAGTGTCTACGATGGCGGGAGTGTCTACGATGGCGAGTGTCTACGAGAGTGTCTACGATGGCGGGAGTGTCTACGATGGCGAGTGTCTATGGGAGTGTCTACGATGGCGGGAGTGTCTACAATGGCGAGAGTGTCTACGATGGCGAGAGTGTCTACGATGGCGGGAGACAGTTCACATCTAAGCAACATCTCTGGGAGGGTATTCTGTCCTCATGCACAACAATAGAAGCAGATACCATCCAAAACCTGACAAATTCAATGGACGAGAGAGTTCAGAAGCAGTGTTGAGTGTTTTATTTTTTTAAAATATACTGATATCATTGGCAGTTCATTGCCAAAAACCTTTCAATTGTACTCTAATAGTTGATGACTGGAAAATTACAATGACTGCAATTCATATAATATTGGAAAATCTGAGAAAATATTACTTGCATAATAATTTTGGAACACAGTGTATTTAGTATGGCAGGAAACTCACACCACAGTCCCTCAGCAGCAGAAATCCTATAGCATAGAAAGGTCACTAGACACCCTGAAAAGAGTCCCTGAAAAAGTATGTGTGAGCTTTGTGGAGGTTCAGCTGTCCTCACTCCTAGCGCTAGATTAGAGACAATATTCCTGTACAGCTGGTGTGCCATCGTGTCCCTCTGTGTCTCTGCAATCTGCATATGCTGCCCTTAAACTATGCAACATGCAACATGCTGGTTCCTCAGGGGCTGTTTTGTGAGAGTGCCTTCCTTTCTGGGCAGGGAAGGTCAGCATTTTCCTGAGGAGGCAGAAGCTTTGGGCTGGGCTGATGCACACTTCAGTTGGCTTCCACTAAAGCCTTCGGCGGCCTCTTTGAGCACCGCTGCCTCTGCGGTCACGGCTCTGAAGGAGTCCAGCAGCTCCAGAGCAGAGGACCTAAGCACCCTGAGCCTCAAACCACAGTGCTGGGAGGAGACGCATGGTCTGTGATCATCCAGTACTCTCTCTCTCTCTCTCTCTCTCTCTCTCTCTCATACCCTCTTCTCCTCTCTCTCTGAGAGTGTAGACTGAGAGTGTTTGTGGGCACCTCTTTATTTATTGGTGTGTGTATATGTTTGTGAGTATCTGTGTGTCTTCTCTCTCTCTCTGTTTTAGTGTTAGTCTCTCTGGATTAGTGTTGGTCTCTGATTTAGTGTTATCTCTCTGTATTTAGTGTTAGTCTCTCTCTCTGGTCTATTGTTAGTCTCTTTCTCTGGTTTAGTGTTATACTCTCTCTGTTTTAGTATTAGTTTTTCTGTTTTAGTGTTAGTTTCTCTGTGTTGGTGTTAGTCTCTCTCTCTGGTTTAGTGTTAAGAATAAAGAATAACTTCTTTATTAGACATCACCACCATGGTTTTCCAGGAAATATTTCATATATGTGAAAAGGACCAGAGGCCAGTAGCGTACTGCTGTGTGTGTGTGTGTGTGTGTGTGTGTGTGTGTGTGTGTGTGTGTGTACGCGAGCGCGCATGTGTGTGTACGTGTGTGTGTGCATGCGTATGTTACATCACCAGTTCATAAGTAAACACATTCTACTTTTAGGGTCCACTGGGCTGTGCTCCTACTGTGATGTATCACTGTGTCTGGGGCTCGGCCATCTACTCTGGTTACTTAATGGGGATGTGCAGTGAGACAATGGCTACCAAAGTAATACTAACTTCGACGTACTGAGGCTTTCAAGGTTCCTTCAGGAACACTACTGTAAACATTCTCATGACTCATTTATCTGACTTCTGGAAGCTTAATTACACTCTCTGGATTTTTTGTGTGATGAAAAATTCTAGGATCCTTTTTCACAAAATATTAACATGAATCATTGGTAACAAACGCTATACTATCAGAAAGTGGAGTGTAATAACCTTCATTATGTTGTAGATTTCTTTCTCTCTCTCATCCCTGTCTCCTTACCCTCCCCTGACTCTGTGCAATATACTGTTAATGTCTGCTAACCTCAATAAACAAAACAGGACCTGAATGGAGTTCATGCACCCACTAATGCAGTGCTGAGCATGAAGCAGCATTTGAGCACCAGAAAACTCAAACCGGCAAGCCATATTAAACTATCATGCAGACAAAACACAGAGTAAAAGTAAAACAATGGTTAAATAAACAGAAGAGGTCTCCCTGTATGTCCTTGCTGCTGGGACTGGTACCGTAGCATTACTGTTTTAGTGTGCAAAGTGTGCATTAGTAAAAGTGGACAGCGTGGACAGTAAACGTGGACCATGACGTTCAGAGATGGACTCACCTTGTTGGATGCCATCTCGCTGACTGAGTGTCTGGTCTGCAGGGTTTCCAGCTGGTCCAGGCACCAGTCCAACTCCTCCAGGGTCTCGGTGGCCAGCTTCTGGTAGGCCTCCTCTGGGGGAAGATGAGGGAGGGGGTGGTCATTCAGGCGCTTCACAGGGCTAGCCGAGGCTTCTTGAGCATCCTCCACATTGTAGATGGCCATGTCGGGGTGTCTGGTGTGCACACATGGGTGACTCTTCATTGCGCAATGAAGATGAAGAGCCCCCCATCCAAGTAGCAAGAGGGGCTCTGGGGCTGACGACGCACTGACACTGGCTTGTGAATAAAATCCCCTTCCTTCAATCAACTTCAATTTGACTTTAGTCCACAGGAGCACAAGGAGCCCTAAGGTAAGGGCTTCAGACAGATGGTAGTCCAGAAGAGCAGATCTCCTGGTCTACAGAAAGCGCCATTCTCCAAGTACACATCAACACAGGCACTGGTGCAGGTACCAAATCCTCTGTGAATCCTCTCATGGACTCTGAGCTAAATGTGTCTCTGCCTGGCATAACAAAGCTCGGGATTTCAGCCAATCTCCAGCACAGGTCTGTTAGGCTGCGCACGAGCAGCAGATGTCATAGGAAGGGGAAAACTTCTGTAGGGACTGCCCTCACCCCTCAGTCATGCACTCCCGTCTCAGCAAAAGGAGCAGACAGAGAAACGGAACGCACCTCTTACACTGCTCCCTCCATCCAACGAACCAGAGCCCCATATAAAGCACCAGGAGAAGAGTGAGGAGTCCTCCTCCTGTGCTAGTGGGCTCCTTCACACAAACTGATCATCCAAGTTGGTAAAAAAAAAAATTACATTAAAATAAATATATATCTAGAAAAAAAGAGCAGATGGTGACTGAGGAAGAGCTACAGAGACATGACTTAGGAGGCATTGCTTTACACAAACATAAGCAGCTTCCTGTGAAACCACAAACCTAAAGAGCTAGAGCACGACGCAGGGACAGGGAGAAAACCTGGGCTGGACTCACAGATTGGAGTTTAGGAGCGCTGCAATAGCCGAGCAGCCTTCATCTTAAACTGTATGAGTAATGGGAGCAGGGCCTACAGTATGACAGTATTAGTGTAAGATTGAGCCTGATCTAAGTGCAAGATTGACACTAATCTACGTATAAGATTTACCCTGATCTAAGTGTAAAACTGACCCTAATGTAAGTGTAACACTGACACTAATCTAAGTGTAACACTGACACTAATCTAAGTGTAAGATTAACCATAATCTAAATGTTAGCATGAACCTAATCTAAGTGTTAGTATGAACCTAATCTAAGTGCTAGGAAAAGTAAATGTAAACTTAAACTACATAAAAACTATGACCGCATTATAATTTAGAATTGTGAGTATAGTTTTCTAATATCCATACCTGTGACTTTCTTTTTATATAAGATTTATAATGGACTAAAGTATTGAATGTAGGGCAGTTATTACATTTAATTTAGCCTGTGTTGTGTCAACAGCATGTGTATGTGCATAGGTACCATCTCATGGGGGAAACATACGTGAACACAAGGCAGTTCCTGAAGCAGACTGAGACAGAACATCCCTTTGCACTAATACTGCAGATGGGTCCTGATAGCATCGTGCCATTATGTTTCAGCAGGACAAAGCAGGATGGGCGAGTTTACCTCAGGCCATTCCAGAACATATCCCTTCAGATCAGCACTCGTACGCAGTAGCAGCTGCGTTGCTGTTAATGACCAGGTTTGTATTTGTTTTTATTTTGTTTGTAATTCATGGTAAACCTGGATTATTAAAAGCAGAGGTACAGCAGGAAGGATGTGCTGCCAACACCTGTGTTGAAAATATTGAAAACACTTGGAAAGTGTGTTTGGAGAGGGGTACTCACTGAATCCTAATTATCACACGTGAGTCAAGTGGCATTGTGAATAAAATTCAGAGTAAATCGCAGACACACTTGCGTGCCTGACCATTGTAGACCCTTCTGGTATTCTTTTCCAGTCACCTTTTAACACACTGTGAATTTGACATATGTATTTGGCAGGGGGCGCTGGGGGGGAGGGGGGTTAGATAGTGGGGTGGGTGGGGGATTTAGAAGAATAAAGCAGAGAAATGTGCAAAGTGACAGGTGGGGAGGGTGTAGCTCCTTCTGTCACTTCCCCTATCTTTCTCTCTTCTCCCATCTTTCTCTGTTCCCCCTCCTTTCAAAAAGGCTGTGGGGAGATTTCAAGTGCAGCGGTCCACTGTCCTTGCTGACAACATCTCCTCTGACGTCAACAGCATTCTTCTCGTGTTTAGTGCGACACCAGAGGCCAGCTCCTCTGAGGCTGCACAGTCTGAGTGCAGAGCCAGGCTGCAGCCAAACTCTGGCTAATGAGCGGAGCGGAGTGGCCCAGAGCTGCACTGGGAGCTCTGCTTATTCTCGCCTGGCTGTCTCACAGGTGAGAAAGACAAAGCCAGCTATGTGTTGCACCCTTGCTACAAGTTTTCTTGTGAGGGCCTATTGCATGAAATACTGAATGACAGGTCTCGTAGTCAGAAGGTTAGTAGGCAAACTGACTCAGGGTTCCAATGTATTCAGTGTGCTAGGGCCATGACCTTTACCCCCTAATACAGGAGTTCAACGTGATCAGAGGCACTGCTGTATATTTACACTATTTTAATTTTCTACCTAAGAACCCACACAAAAATTATATGAAATAAATGAATGTGCAGTAATTGATATAGCTCTTTTCAAGTAGGACTCTCTGGTTATGGAATTGCGAGCTCAAAGCTGGTTGGTTGTCTCTCTCTAGGGGTTTAAGACAGGAATGACAAGTCCTGAAGTAGGAATCACAAAACCTCCAACTGTAGAGCACAACAAAGAACAGAAGTGATGTCATCCAGCCACAGAATCACTGAGAAAATTTGGGATAATACATTTGGCAGAATTTGTAAATAACAAAAAGTTAAGACAAGGTCTGCAGGGAGTATGTCTTGAATTGCTGTAGTATTGAATTGCAGTAGTATTGAACTGCTATAGTATTGAATTGCAGTTGTATTGAACTACTGTAGTATTTGTCAGGTCATTATCTGGATCTTAATACTGTGTTCATGACTGCTTAGTTTTATCTATGACGGGGGTGGCCAACCCGCGGCTCTTTGTCTGGCTCTTGGTCTATGACGGGTTGGCCACCCCTGATCTATGAGAAGAATAACATCACTCTTTGTATAAAGACAGAAGTAACAATAACAGTAATATCACCTGTAAAGGAGGCTTTTGTGAGCGGTGGTTGGTTACACATCGGGGGCCGTCTGCAAAATATCCATGACATGAAGGATAATGGGTGTGATAATTTATTGATTTGGATTCTTTATCTATTCACAGGTGTCTTAATTTGTAGCTTTAAATGAGTTGTACATTGCATGGAATATAAAGTTTACTCACTTATATGAGGTTCTGTCTTGCTGCAAGTTGGTCAGTGTTGCAAAGTTATTCCTTACCGTCCTCAAACTGGCAAGAACCTGGAAAACGACAAAAGGGAAAGAGAATCTGAAGCCACACAGTATCAGCTTTAAGCTTTAAGGAATGTCTTTTCCTCGACCCAACAAGGTCTGCTTTCACACAGGAAAAGTCTGGGGACTGAATATTTCTTTATCTCACACGTTTGGCATCTGTGGGACACCTGCACCTGACTGAGTGCAGAAAAAAGAAGTAATTGTTCTTTTAGAAAACCTTAAACACAGAATGATTTTGGTTATTAACCAAAAAGACCTAATGCTGGTTACCAGCTGAAATCAGCTGAACATGTAGCTACATTAGCAATCATTACACTTTAAAGGTGCTGATGTCACTAACCTGGGCAAATGGTGTGACGATCAGGTCATCCCCATGACTGCAAGGTAAACAGACACATGTAGTGAATCAGCATAGTGACAGACCCAGAAGAATCTCCCATGCTACACAGGTGGAGCACCTGCCATACATGCCTGGAATGTCGCATGCAGTTTGTCGTCACAAAAAGAACCATATCATGCATGGCAAAAGATTTTCTGCAAGCGCAGATGCTCGAAATGGGAGTGGCCAGAGAATGCCAGGGTGGAGAGTTCTGAAGCTATGTTTTCTAACTTCTCCTAAGCTGAAGTGATATAGATGTGTGTGTGACAAGAAAGGAGACAGTGAGAGGGGGGTGGGGTGTGCACTCTCACTTGGCATCTCTGAACAATGTCAAAGTTAGCTAGCAGGACGTGGGGGGAAGGGAGACCCTCCACTGAGGAACACAGGTGCTGGTTCAGCGAAAGTAGCCGTCGACATCATGGGTTAGTGTGAGCCAGAGAGCGGCACTGAGCGCTGGGAGCTCACAGATACCGTTTTGGGCTTACATCGGAAAGGTCAGCGCTAAATCCATCTGTTAGCAGGCCTACTCAGAACTTCTGCCTTCTGAACCTCTTCCTCCCTCACCACTCTGTCTCCTTGATCTGGGTCTCCAGCAGACTCGTTTGTGGTCCATCTAAATCATTTGCAGTAAACGGCATGGTGCGTAGGTACTGACAGTGTTACAAAAACACAACATTGTTGCAATAAGAAAGAAACTTTAACTCGATTTAGGTCCTCAGTTTTGAGAAAATCAGGGGTATGTAATTTGAAAATCTAGCTGTGACTATTTTAAAAATGGTAAATGGCACATTTCTGGTGTAACAAAAGAGCAAACCTTGAGGCACCTACACAACTAAAACAAACATTTTGTTAAACGAAAATCCACTTGCCAGTATCTGTAGCATTGTGGCTAAAGAGGCAGAGCTCCGGAGTTCCTGATGAGGGCAGTGGAACAGGCAGCATGCGTGGAGGTGGGGTCGGAGGTCAAGGTATGGACGGGGTGCTCAGGCTGAGGGTCAGGGTATGGGTCAGGGTATGGGTCAGGGTGTGTGTGTGTGTTGCGACTGAGTCACTGAGCACCACATCTTCACGTGGCATAGAATGAAAGGTCGTATGGAGGAGGAGGATCATGCCCTCTTATCCAATTAGAGTGTGGAATAGGTCACAAATAAACTCATAGCTCAAGGCCACTGCTGTGGATGAACAATCTAACGGTACTTAACAACAATTGCTTCAGTCTGGAGAAAACAGGACTGCAGTGACAAATTTCAGCCCATCAGCCCATCAGCCGCTATCAGACACTGAAAAGGAGGCTAATATGGAGTTCCGTCATGTATGCATTCTCCATGAACTTCACGTGGCAAATGAGCTCTGTGTGTGTGTGTGTGTGTATGTATGTATGCGTGTGTGTGTGGTTGTGTTTGTATTTACAGCCAGGAAGCTGCTGCAGGTTAAACTAACTAAAAAGCTCTTTGCCTTCAACTCAGACTGATGGACTGCTGATGAGAGTCTCAGACAAAAGACTGAACCCCATGAAAATCACTCAAGGCTTACACACACACACACACACACACACACACACACACACACACACACACACACACACACGCACACACACACACACACAACTAGGTGTTGGTGCCAGACGGGCTGGTCTGAGTATTTCAGAAACTGCTGATTTGCAGCGATTTTCACATACAACCATCTCTAGGGTTTACAGAGAATGGTCCAAAAAAGAGAAAATATCCAGTGAGCGGCAGTTCTGTGGGCATAAATGTCTTGTTGATGCCAGAGGTCAGAAGAGAATGGCCAAACTGGTTCGAGCTGATAGAATGGCAACAGTAACTCATTTTGTTTCAACCGTGACATACAGAAGAGCATCTCTGAACTCACAACATGTCGAACCTTGAGGCAATGGGCTCACCAGGACTACACCAGGGGCGCTTTGTTCATTAGGGCGATTGGGCGACGCACCACGAAAGGATGAAAACATTTTTTTTTCTCACATTCTATCACGTATTTAACTAGCTATGCCTGTTCTGGACAGTTTCTCTTGCCTCTGAATGCCATTATCCAATCAGCATTGAGGTGCATTCCCTGTAGTACTGCCCCTTTTGGGGCGATTTTAGTCTACTGAAAATCGCCCCGACTGCTCTCATAGACTCTCATGTTCTTATTTTTTTTTCAAAGTGTAGGCGCTGCAATGCAATGTCTATGGGTTCCAGGAGGGCGTGCACTTACGTGCCTGCGTCAGTCATTCCCAAGTCTTAGTTTTACTGATCCTTAGCAATTTGCAGACTTCACCCATAACCTCAGACTCAAAATTTCGCCCTTGGTCACTGTGTTAAGTTTCTGGGACCCCAAATCGACAGAAAATTTTGTTGACCAATGTGGTCGCCGTCGTGCTGGCACTCTGGTCCGGGCCACTTTGTAAAGTAGTCCATCGCGACGAGGACGTATTGGTTACCTGCCTCTGTAACGGAGAAGGGACCCATGACGTCTACGGCGACCCTTTCCATTGGCGAACCCGAACACATAGGGATCAGCGGCGCCCTGGGTCTCCTCGCTGGTCCCTTTTTGGCGGCGCACGTGTCGCAGCAATGGACATATAGTTCGACGTCACGTCTACAGCCTGGCCACCAAAACCTTTGCCTTAGATACCCCAAAGTGCCCACTACCGAGCGCACCATGCACCGAGCTAAGAACTCTCTCCCTTAATTGTACCGGGACCACGTTTTGCAGTATGCTCTTGTCCGAATTACCAACCACTCGGACAAGCTCCAACCACTCACAGCACAGCATTCCCTGTTTCACGCACATGTTATCCCAATTGGACCTAATCGCCTTTGCCACAGTGCCTAGCGGGCATACATCGTCCCACACCGGTGATGAGGAAGCCTTCAAGTGCCTCAAGCCCCACCCGATCTCATGGTCAGCCAACTGGGCTTCCCTAAATTGTTCAATCGGTACAGCCTCGAGTTCCAGCTGGGGCGCCTCGTCTATCGGTCTGAGCGCAGCGCAGCGCACGAAATCAGGGTCGCTCACCTCAGCCTTAGCACAGTGTTTGCAGCTTTCACTTTGACACGGTCTGCGCGACAAAGCGTCCGCGTTTCCGTGGATTCTACCTGGTCGGTGCACAATGTCAGCCATCTGGCCAGCTGCCCCTCAGGATCACGGAGGTTTAGGAGCCACTGCAGCGATGCGTAATCTGTACGTAGGCGAAAAGGCACACCATACACGTACGGCCTGAGGTTTTTCAGGCATGCTATCATTGCAAGCAGCTCGCGTCTAGTGATGCAGTAATTACGTTCTGTCTTGCTCAGGGAGCAACTAAAGTACCTGATCACGTGCTCCGTGCCCTCGTGCACCTGTGAGAGTACACCACCAACCCCATGGTCACTCGCGTCTATGTCAAGAATAAAGTCTGTGTCAAATTTGGGATAGGCCAGTACGGGCGCGCTGCACAGTCTATCCTTTAACTCTCTGAATGCATTCTCATACTCGGGTGACCACACGAATCTCGCCCTGCTGCCAGTAAGGCCATGAAGCGGTGTACAAAGTACAAAACTTATGTACGAAGGGCCCCCGCCCGAAGTCTACCCTCGCTAAAGTGTGTTCACCAAGCACAAGCCTCTCACCCGTTACTGTGGTAAGGCTAATTTTTTCACCATCCAAAATCCTCACATTAGACCTAATTGCCCTAGTGTTGTAGGGTAACATGGAAACGGCTGACCCGGTGTCAATTAAGGCACTCACTGGCTTGTCATTGCCCATCAGGGAGGTGTATCGTCCATTTATGCCCAGTCGGCGTGAAGGTAGCGAGGACTCGAGCGTGCATTGGGACGCCTTGTGATCCGGTAGCCTACATCTCCAGCATGTCATCGTTCGACGTCCCGCTGTGTCTCGCCCCAGTCTTGCAGCAGCCGTTGGACGCGTTGTGGGTCCTCTGGAAAGCACCATCTGCGCCCTCTCTGCCTCTTCGATCGCCAAATCCAGCAACGCCGGGTCCTTCAGCAGGATGTGCGTTTGTAGCTCAAAAGGTTCCAGTGCCTCCACGTACCTGTCTAAGGCCAACCTGACTTCCTCTGGGAATGCCGGATATGTCTGCCGTAGCAGCAGCGTGATGTCAGCTGCCAATAGCGCGAGGTGTTCGGCACGTGCACGCCATCTTAGTGTCAGTCTCTGCCTCGCCGCGGCGCTCAACGGCTGCCTGCCTAGCACGGTTAGATTGTCGTGTTCCTCCTCTCTCAGTTCAATGAGCATACACTTAGCGTGGCCTTGCAGTGATAGGCACAAATGTGCCACCGTGTCGTAGTCCGACCATCCCATTCTGTTCCCATTTATCTTCAGCTGACTCAGCCCAGTCGGAAAGTCCGTCATACATGGGCAGTTGGAGCGGCGTAATGAGTTTGTTCTGGCCCGAGGCACATGCCGCTATTTCGCTGCAAGCCGGCTTAGCACGCTCCGCACGTACGCTGTTCTGACCTGCATTGTATCCCCGCTCCTCTGCGGCCTCCATCGCCGTCATTGGTTGGGTGTCGTTGATGCAGGCGGTGCCGCTCCGCGTCTCTGGCCAGTACGCTCGCTGCTCAGCTTGTAGCTGCTCCGTGGTTTTTGTCTTCGCCACGCTCCGTCCATCTGCATCTCTCCGCAGCTTCATTAGTGCTCTTTCTTCCCATTGCACCAATTCGTCCATCTCATCGATCTCGTCCAACAGTTGACGCAGATCGCCCAGAGGCCCACTTCGTGACATTACTTGTAGTGCCGGTGAAGAAGGAGACTCACTCAAGAAGCTCATTTTTGCAAGAAATGCGCTTTATTGAATAACAGTAATAACTGTTCTATTACTTTCTTTTTCTACACAGGTGCTTTGGTGGCAGTCATGCCATATCACTGCACACATTTAACATTGATGGTGATTTTTACTCTTCCCAACAAAACGTCCCCAAAGCATTCCCACATTTCCATAAATGAGTTCTTGTATTTGTTTTTCCTCTTTCTTTTGTATTCTGAGTCGTCCTGTCTGGTTATTAGTTCTTGGTTTGTGATAGTTGTATTTTATTAGTATGCCTCGTCACCCTCTTACCCCCTATGTTAATACTCCAGCCATTAAACCAGGGGTGCTCATTACGTCGATCGCGATCGACCGGTCGATCGCGAAGGAAGTGTCGGTCGATCGCGAAGGAATGTGCGTAGATCGCGTCACATAAAATAGTAGTAGATGAATCGCACATCTGCACTGACAGTTGTATTTTGATTGACATTCACGGTAGCAAATCTGCAATCCACTCAACAAATTACGTTCGCCACCCCCCGCTCAACATATTACGTTCGCCACCCCCCCCCCGCTCAACATATTACGTTCGCCGCCCCCCCCCCCCCCCCCGCTCGACAAATTACGTTCGCCGCCACCCCGGTAGATCTTTCTGACTGGGTCATCTTATAAGTAGCTCGCAAGCTGAAAACTGTGGGCACCCCTGCATTAAACCCTGCTCTCCTCAGCATTTGTGTCCGCCTCTTAGCTCGCAATCGTTACATATATATAGATGGCTCTCTATATAGCTCTGATCAAAACTAGCTAGCGGTGGTACGCTAACACCAGATAGTGTCGCAAAAGCGGGCAGAAATTATCATACATTTAAGCCCGCCCATTAAGAGGGAAGATAAGATTGATCAATTTTACTATCATTTGAAACTGGTATTGCGCTGAATTATAACTGCCAGGCCCTCTGTAAATGAACAGTGGGCATCACAGTGCTGATAGGGGGAGACACAGGCTCACAGGCTTTCACTTAACCCCTCACCTTCCAACACAGATTAAATAGACACGGTTGAATAATTTATTTGCTTATATTTTTGTAATTGTTTAGATGTTGATTGTCAAACTGTAGGTAGATAAAATAAAATTGGATAAATTGTATTATATATATTTATGTTTTAAGAATATTTTAGGCCCTCTGAGAGGGCGTAGAGGGCCCTGACGGTTCCCCACTGATATACATACAAACACTAGTGATGGGCAAATGAAGCCTCTTGAAGCAATGAAGTTTTCCAACCCTTTGCTTTGCAAAAAGGTTCATTACTCGAGGCTTCATTCATCACTCACTAGTGACATCTGCTGGTGAAAATAACAGCCTCGTCATTCAGTTGGATCATACTTTCAAAAATTTGTAAATGCAATATTGTCACAAAGTTTCAATCAAACTCATGTTTAGTAACAGGAGAATCAATTAAATCATGTTTTAATTATTAAAATGATTTGTAGCCAATCTAATCCTTGACCATTAGTGGTTGTGTTGGGTTTTCTTGTATGTCACATGGACTTATTTGACAATGAAGATATGTTGTACTTTACTATATTGGGAATTGAGTGATTGTTGAGGCAGACTGAATATTTTGAGTTAGAAAATGATTTAAAAAAAAACAGAATGTGTTTAAAATAATTGCTTCTTGGGGGTTCTAGATCTGGTTTGGCAGTCATGGCCTGGTGGTTAGGGAAGGGAAGTGGTTAGGGAACTGGTCTTGTAACCGGAGGGTCGTGGGTTCGATCCCCAGACCTGAGGCCATGACCGAGGTGCCCCTTAACCCTCAATTGCTCACTTATATAAAAATGAGATAAAATGTAAGTCGCTCTGGATAAGGGCGTCTGCCAAACGTAAAATGTTTTTAACATTACAAATAAGGTTTGCCTCTTCCAATGGTTTTTAGTCTGTTTTTGATGTGTGAATCTGATATACATCCTGATCAAACAAAAAAGAATTTAGAACGTTCCAGATTTTAAATTTAACCACCTACTACAACCCACGAAGCAACAGGGTTCATAGCGCTTTTATTTAGAAAAACGATACGCAAAATGAAGCAATGACGTCGCCGATGTAATGCGAGGCCTCGTTTGTTGCTGATCACGTGATTTTGCTCAATATGACACAAGCTCCGAAGCGGGGCTTCATCGGACACGCCCCTTTTTACTCGGTACACGTCTCGAAGCCTCGCTTCAGATGTCCCATCACTAACAAACACACACACACACACACACGAAAGGTAACCACACCCCCTACAGTAATTCATCTGTGCAGCTAAATAGTTTAAATACATACACATATGCTTGCATTAACGTGCTGGCTTTAGAATATTACTATTAAAAATTAGACTGGATGACTAAATGACTAAGAAAATGTTAAAATAACTCACATGTCAGGAGAAGGCCAGTTATATGACGTTAGTCCCTGTATGACACAATTAAATGGAAAGTGTGTCTACTAACCCACAGGGGCCGTGCAATCCAGTGCACCTGCACATGTTGAAGGGAACTGAAGGGCGGCTTTACAGCCCTTCTAGGCTGATTTAAGATCACTGACATTGTGCTGCAAGAAGATTCTTCCTCGTTTATAGTGTGCAGCATGCAATTGGAGAGGTTTTATAGCACCATCTCCTGGTGATGAATCATCACTGCGCTTCCACAGAGCTCACATTCATAGTTAACATATAGTTGGAACTGTGTTCTGCATTAACTTTGCCTGCGTGCCCTTTTACCATTTCCTTCATCCAATGTCCCTCACATCGCCCAACTCCTTTAACACAAATCGCTCAACAGCTTTAACACAAATTGCCCGACAGCTTTAACGCCCGACGGCTTTACCACACATTGACCAACTCCTTTAATGCAAATCGCTCGAATGTTTTAACACACATCGCCCGATGGCTTTAACACACATCGACCAATTCCTTTAATACAAATCGCCCGACAGCTTTAACACACATCGCCCGATGGCTTTAACACACATCGACCAATTCCTTTAATACAAATCGCCCGACAGCTTTAACACACATCGTCCGATGCTCAACCTCAGTAGTTATTCTGTGCATTAAATGTTAAATGTTGGGGGAGGGGGGTGTAAGGTGGTTTAGGTGTGATGTAGTTTAGGTGTGAGGGTGAGTGAGGTAGTGTAGCTTAGGTCTGAGTGGGAGTGAGGTAGTGTAGTTTAGGTGTGAGGGGGAGTGAGGTGATGTAGTTCAGGTGTGAGGGGGAGCACAGTGATGCAGGTCATGCAGGCAGACCATTAGCCAGGCAGCCATGGCTTCACGGTTGCCGGGTGATGGGTCAGTGCCAGCACTTACGTTCCACTAATAACAGGCTCAGAGCGCCGGGAGACCAGACCTGGTCTCTGCATGTGGTTCCTGAAGACAAGGACACAGTTTATCAGACGCCCCACACACACACACACACACACACACACACACACACACACACACACACACACACACACACACACACACACTCACACAAACACACGCGCACACACACACACACACACACACACACACATATATATATATATATATATTCGCACACACATTCAAAAGCATGTTTACACTCGCGCACACACAGACATAAACACACACACACACACACACACACATATAAGGTTTGAGAATGCCTACTTTAAATCCCTGTTTGTTATGAATGTAGTAAAACAACCAGATACACAGTTTCACAGTCAATAAATGAGTCAGCCAGTTTTAAATAAGATTTCTTACATTATTTACCGAGCCATACTGCATGAATAAATATTAGGATGGAGAACAAGTAGGTTCTAAACAGAAGAGAATAAATATATTAAAAGGTCTAGCAAAACTGTCTTTACAGTTGAAGTTAGCTGTTGTCCACTTGTCACTAGTCTAAGAGCAGACCCCAGAATTTTTTTTTCTGAATGACACTTACTTACTGACTCTTATTTACATGTTTGATCTGACAGCTGGCACCAATCATAAAGGCCATTAAACACTCAATGCTCATCAGAGATATTAAATACTGATGCTACAGGGCTGAGGAAGGCTGATATAGTCAATTCATCTTTTGTCCGACACGTATGCCCAATCCACACATGCAGACATGTGGACACATGTCACTGATGAACACTGCATGCTTAATGGACACATGTCTCTGATGAACACTGCATGTTTAATGGACACATGTGTCTGATGAACTCTGCATGTTTAATGGACACATGTGTCTGATGAACACTGGGTGTTTAAGACACAGTCCCAGCCTTGGGTTGGCCATTAAAGAACTTCATCTGTACATTTAAGAAAGATTCTTAAGATTCTTCCAGAAGGAGAGAGGACGTCAGGTCGTTTATCTCAAATGGCGCAGAGACACAGAGGCATCTGCCTGCCGTGAGTGGCCAGGTCCATGTGAAAGAGCTAGTGTCCTGTGTATGTGTTGTGAGTGGGTAAGTGCAAAACAGAGAAAGGCAGAAACATGTACGGACAGGTTAAGTCACACACGCATGCACGCACGCACTTGCACACACACACACACACACACACACACACACACACACACACACACACACACACACACACACACACACACACACACACACACACAGGAGGGCAAGGGATCACCTGAATGAGATCAGTTGAGATCAGTATAGTTTGCCAGTGGTTGAGTAGTGGAGTGAGATCAGTAATAAACACCACACAATAATCTATATGCAGTCTCAGTAGTGCTGGACAGGGCTGCTTTATTAACATCGAAAATCCACATGACTGATCTTTGCTCAATGGTCAGGGGGCAAAAGTCATATGTGGGAAACCGCTCGTGATTTAGGAGAAAATAAATTAAAATTCTTGTAAATCTATTCTCAACACTGAATTTAGTGATTATCAGCATTTCACATGCATTGTTTCTAAGATGATTGATAATACCACATAATTTGAGCACTTGTTTTTAAAAGATTTTCCCCCCACACTTTTGTTATTTGCTGTAATTTATGAAATAGGAATGCAAATTTTATTATTAATTGGTTTAAGGTGGAAAACATGCTACTTCTGTGTAAGAAATATTTGTGTGTAAGGAAATACCCAGCTGTTATGTTGCATGGACCACAAGAATTCAAAAGCAACCACAGTCCACCACCTTGTTCCAACAATGTTCGCTGTTGCCATGCCTCCCATTAGCCAAATACTTACATGTCGCTAGCGCTGGAGGAGTTGCGGGACATTGACTTTGGTGACAGGTCATAGTCACTGTCGGAGCGGTAGAGGAAGGACTCCCTCCTCTGGCTATGCACCACATTGGCCTGGAGGATGAGGCCTGTTCCTGGGCTGGTCATGGGGTCCAGCGGGCTCCTCCCGGATGACGTACCATTGTCCACGTCGAAGCTGTGAGGGGAGGACAAACAGGTCGTGTTACAGCCAGCAGAGAGGCGGAGCTGAGCAGGGCACCAGATGGAGGCCTTTGGTGGAGATGGCCATGGATCAGAGACCAGTGACTCACAAAATATCCAGAGTTTAATCCAAACAGCAGCCAGTTACAGCTCACACTGACCTACGGCTCACACTGCCCTACGGCTCACACTGACCTACGGCTCACACTGCCCTACGGCTCACACTGCCCTACGGCTCACACTGCCCTACAGCTCACACTGCCCTACAGCTCACACTGACCTACAGCTAAAGGTCCCCATGGTACTGCAGCATTAGATATATTCAATAGGAACATGGAGCTTCCCCACTTGATGACTTTCAGTTTTCAGAGACCTAAAACATTAGCAGGTATGTCCACAGTCATCTAGTCCATTAAGGGCCACTCCTCTGAAAATATCTGGAGGCTCAACCAATCACCATGGCAAAGACCTGCTGATGTCACTGGTCCTGGTACTTTTCCCTCAAAGGGACAATGGAAAATTGACAAATCTCCAGAGATACAACTCAATAGCTTTGTCTGATTTAAGGACATGAGAGTGCACTTACACAGAAAAGCTGCACCAAGTGGAATTGCAACACTTACAATTCTGGTTAAAGACAGGAGAAATAAATAAAACAATATATCCCATTAAGTATGAAACAAACCCATGGAGCAGACACCCACACTCACTCTTTCACACACACACACACACACACACACACACACACACACACACACACACACACACACACACACACACACACACACACACACACACACACACACACACACACATTCATATTCAGCTTCCTGCTAAAGAAGGTATGGAAAAGCGAGTGGCCTTGTCTTTTCAAGAGTTATACAGGTTTGAGAAGAACTGAGAACAAAAGGATGAGTAATCAATAGTACTAATGTACAATCAACTACTAATGCACAGTTAACAGTTTAAGTCCTTGATACATGTTTTAAAATTGTAGTGTTGAAAGTTGTATAAAGGTGCGAAATCCCAATAGCAACAAAAACAGCTAGTAAGAAATGCAATAAGTAATGAGAGACTGACTGAAACTGATCTGAATGGGAGCACAGCTACCCAGGACCAACATCAGATGACGAATAAGGTTGTGTAAAATCAAAATGAATTTGTTTTTTGTTTACTGTTTAGTTTTCTGGCTACAATAGAGAGAACAGAAGGTTCTCCAACAGTAGCTTGCAAAACCATGGAAGTGTTCACTGATCTGGGCATAAAAGGGGTGCTTGGGCCCCTGGTCCTGGTCCTATTATGTGCAACCCTGAGAATTCTGAAATGGCCCCTCTGTTGAGACACTCCCTGGTGGGCAGTTGGGCACGAGCGCTCAGCTATAGTTGCAAGCTGGGCCGAGCCGGCCCACCTCCCTGCACTGGAGCAGGCAGCGGTTCCCAGCCCCCAGCCAGCCCTAGCCCACTGCTCCAAGCTCCACTTACTGATGGCCCAAAATAAAAGTGAAGAGGTTAAGGTCACGATTTGCATTCTAGCCAGGCGAGTGTGTGAGCCCCAGCTGACAGATAACAGGGAAGCAGTGAAGGAGGGAGGTAGACATGGCTTAGCTGGACAGTAGGTGGGATAGCTTCTAAATCAGGCCAAAAGGCTAATACTTGTTATTCTTGTTTGTTTCTTTGACTGTTACTGGGGCTTCGGGTATGGTGTTAGGGTTAATGTTCAACAGTAACAGTAGAGCTGGGGATGTAGAAAGCAGCAGGTCACACATACAACCGTGACGAGGGAAGAGGGGACAGAGCACACTGACGTCCTCTACGAAACTTTAAACAACAGCATTCATGATTAAGAACTCCTCCTATTGGCTTACGGGAGGTTTTTTGAAGCACAAGGACAACTGTCCGATGGGGCAGCTGTTCTGCGCAAGTGCCAAACCCCTGACTGTGTGGAGACACCTGAGCCTTCCTCACCAGCACTCGCCAGCGTACTGCCAAAAATCCTGCAGGGCAGCAAGAAAGAGAAAATAACAGAAACAGTCCCCAGCCCACTACTGCTCCACTACGACTAACAACATCACCATATGACCAAACCCTGGTTAACCCAAACTAGGATTAACAGATAGTCACTATAAAATCAAGTGTCCTTCACGAGGATTAACAGCTCTGTGCACTAGTTCTGTTCCACATCAAGACTCCTTCATCCGAGCAGCGAGACCCATCTGGTTCTCGACGGTCAGTACCTCGTCAGATGTCATAGGTAATCCACATTAAGTGCCGATTGCGTTAGCATGTCATGGGGACTAGCCTCGCCTCCTCACAGGCACGGAAGGGTGAGCTAAGTTTGGAGGCATCCAGGCGGGTGTGTCCCCACAGAGAGGCCCACTTCATGAAGGCAGCAGAAGGGCTGACGCACGGCAGGGCCCGGCACCTCCTGCTGGGGCTTCTAATTGGACTGTGGGTGGCCTGGCTCTCGACTGCTGGCATGCAGGCGACAAAAGGGTTTATTTATAAAAGTGGTGGAGACGGATGGAGTGGAGGACGTAGGAAGGGGTGGGGTCAGCGGGAGAGAGTGTGAAGGGTGTCCTTGGCCCATTTAGGCAGAGGTCATCCCCAGACTGACTGCCATGAGATGGGAGGGTGAGAGAGGCTGGGAAGAGCCCGACGCAGAGGGCAGAAGGGGGTCGATGGTGTACGGATCCTGGTGCACGCCGTGCCCTGCTCGAGAGACAGGCTGCTAATAACCAATCAGACAGCACAGCCCCAGTTAACTTCACACAGTGGCTACCGGAGGCTATCATGCTGGTTTGATTCTAAAATCGCCACCCAACCTGTGCTGGGAACATATGCAGCGGGAATAGGTTTCAGACATGACAATATCACTCATGTTGAGTAATGCATAATGATTAGTCCCACCAAGCAGCCAAGCACTATACGTGAGGTGTCGTAAGTGCCCAGGCCCACAAACTTAACTCCATTTCAGAGACAGGAGCTCTGGGTAGACTGTGAAGGTCGACCAACGACAAAGCCAAGAGCAATACTCACAGTTCCATAAAGACGCAGAGAAACAGACAACACTAGCATTGCCATACCGAACAGTGGCAGAGAAATGGCAGACTTTGTGCATTCAATGGCAAAAATCAGCTACTCTAAAATGACACATTTTACAACATAAGCATATTACCAAAGCATTTTTTTTCTTTTGACAGTATCCGGTATGAATTTATCAGAGAAAGATGAGACACTGCTGACATCCTGACGCTCTGTTAACAGCAAACAGTTAGGAGAGAGGGGGAGAAGGCTCAGGAAAAAGAGCAGGAACTTTACCAGATGCCCTCGGCGTGCCTAAGAGAGCTGGTGGAGCGCGAGCGTGCTTTCATGACAATGCTCATGGCCAAATGCTCATCCTCCTTGTGCTCCTTGTGCTCAGCTGTGGGGAGTCCAGGCTCTAGATTTCCTCGGCGTGGGCAGATCTCCCCTAGAGCTCTCGGGTGATCCGTATCAGAACGTGTGCCTGTGAGCCTGTCCCTCCGCCCCTCACCTCCACCTCTTGCTGACTGCAGACTGAGCAGGCCGAGGATTGTGTTTCCTTCCTCTCCTCTTCTCCTCTCATATCTCCTCTCCTCTCGTCTCCTCTGTCACTCTCTGGGTAGCAGTGGCCCGGGAGAAGGGAGTGGGGAGAGTGCGGGGAGGAGTTGTCCTAGGGGGGCAGAGTCTGTGTGTTTGTGCTGTATCTCAGAGAGGGAGCCAAAGTGGCTTCAGGGAGTGGAGAAGAGTGTATGTACATGTGTGTGTGTGTGTGTGTGTGTGTGTGTGTGTGTGTGTGTGTGTGTGTGTGTGTTGGGGAGGCAGGGGGAAGGGCTGGAGCTTCTGCAAGAAACTCGAAGGACACAGAAACGTTCCCGCGCGCATGCAATCAGACACACACAAATGATGACTTACTGGAGACGAGAAGCGAACAGCACATGAGAGTGAGGGACGGAGACTGTGTGTGTGTATGTGTGTGTGTGTGTGTGTGTGTGTGGGAGAGTGTCTATACAGGAAAGAGAGAAGGCACACCGGACAGGGGCAGATGGCTCTAGAATGCGCTGCACACCAGCAAAAGCACCACTACTCAGTCCCTGGTGACTGGGACACAAGCATCAAGCATTGCCTGGAAACTGAACTCAGCAGGAACAGCAGACATAATATTACTATCAATACAATAGAATTCCTTTACAGACACCACTGTGCGTGTGTGTGTGTGTGTGTGTGTGTGTGTGTGTGTGTGTGTGTGTGTGTGTGTGTGTGTGTGTTTAATGGTCATATCTGATCTAATAAAAAACACAGCGAGATGAATAAGGCAGCCAGTAATGTCAGAGGCTTTCAGCAATTGTGTCCCCCCCTGCGACTCTATGACCGTCAACCCTCATAAGAGAGCTGATGGGCCTGTGGCCAAGCCATCAACAGCTCTCCCTCCCAATCCAAATGCTCAGCCATACAGGGCATTCCACCGTGCCCCACATTATGGAACCATACTGTCCAAGAGCCTGCGGAGATACAGACTTACTAAAACATTGGAAAGGAAATCATGATGTATTTGTAGACGCTCAAATCTGAAGGGGAAACGTAAACCGTTCTCTCTTAGCATGACCGCAGTTTATCACTCCTGGAGCTAATGCTGCATAGCCTGGCATAAGCAAACGGTGAACACATTACATATGAGATCCAAAATTCAGAAAGAGGTGCCACATGTATGAGGTGCCACAGCTCTATTATAAGACTGTATAAAACTGAAGGACCTGAGGAAATAAGAGATGTTAGAGGGTTTTAAAATGGATGGTGGACTCACCTTTCCAATGCAAATCTATGGAGCCTATTGACAGGTTAGATCTCTGGTTTTGAACTTACACGTTAACAGTATCACCTCCTATTCACTTCAAAAGCCCTGGACTGTTTCTGTATTATGAACGGTGCAGCGGTTGTGGAGAGAATCAGTAATTTTTGACAGAAAGACACTTTATATATACTCAGTTCAAACACAGTCTAATGTAGGCATAGAGGAATCTGATGCCACAGACATACCTGGAGTTAATGCTGATAACTGCATATGGTAGGGAAATGGCAGGAATGCTGGGTACGACTGTAATATTGTTATTTAGATACTGCACTGTGACGTGATTCTACTTATGCATGCTCCCAATACCTTAGCAGAAGCCTATCACAAGCCTCACCACTGACAGTATAAAAAACTAAAACTGGCTTTTTTTGCATTTGGTGACATAAACAGGAAACTGAGTTCAAGTTACCCCTGAACAGGAGAAATCAATTGGTCATAACCCCTGGGTCAGGGGTGTCAGGAATGGCAATCACGCCTGTGACCGCCAGAGGGCGCCATCACTAGAATATTGATCTGCACACCTGACCCTGATCAGCTACTCACCATGCCTTACATAAGGACTTCTCTCTCAACAGACCAGTGCGAAGTATTGCCTCCATAACGACTTCAGTAGGCATCCTGATGCTATCAGATCATGACATTAGGGATCATGACACTAGGGGTCATAACACTAAGGATCATAACACTAAGGATCATGAAATTATGGGTCATGACATTAGGTAACATTAACATGACAGCATTGCTGCTGTAGCCCATTGGCTACTGGTAACAAGGCACTTAAAAACATACTACTCAGAACAGCTGTTTCATCACTACATATATGGTAGAAGGATACCTTTTCAAAGGGCTTGTATAATCTCTATGAATAAGCTAGTGTGCTGGGCTTCAGTAAAATGGTGTATTAAACAGAATGGCAGAATAATAGTCTTGTTAATAGACTAATAGTTAATCAAATTAAATGATCAAACAAACAAATAAATAAATAAAAATGAAGGGAGCTAAAATATCAGCTGACTAAATCAAAACAGCTGATATCCCAAGAGGACTTCATGCTACTTGGTGAAGTGTCTTGGTGTAGTGCCTTGTGGGTTGTTCTGCTGTAAGCCATTTTTGTCTCTTCCTGCCGAATGGGGGAGGTCAAGTGAAATGCTTGTTTTCTAACAACAGTGAAGAAGTTCACGCCGCAGTGCCTGTACCACACTTTGCTCTGGGCTGCATGACCTCGGAGTACACTGGAGCTCACCAGGCCCTCCTCTTGATTCTTCCAGGAGCTTCCGAAAGCATTCCAGCTTGTAAATGTCCAGGTTATAATAGTCAATTGCAGACTTTAGGTCTATTAAAATAGGTTCACGTCTTTCTCAGTAGTCACAGTGGAATTTGTGTGTTAAAGTAAGCCTCTAAACTTGAAGATAAACACTGCAAGTACAATTTTACAAGTATGATCCCAGTGTCAACTGAACTGGTTAACTGGTCAGTTCCAGAAAGGTTCACGATAATTCTCTGCTGAAACACAAATACTTGCTTGCAGAAACTATGCACAGGACACAACCCCATTTTGCCATTTTAACAGACACCACATTTGGTGGAAATTTTTGCTTACTAGATTTATTAACACATTACCCTGACCTTCATATGCTTACTGTGGTCATAAATGGAATGTTCCAGTACATACATGTGTGAGAATTGAGGTTTATTAGAGAGAAAACAACCCCCTTCACAACAGCAGTATGTGATAAACCACAATGCAAAATCCTCTTTCAAAACTGCCAGCGCAACTCTTCTAGCTTCAGCCACACAGCCTGGAGAATCAAACAGAAATACACCAACAAAAGACCTGGGCTGAAATTACTCTGACCTTTAGAGCTTTTAGTATTTTACATCACTGTAAAGCGTCTGACATTTCCTGCAGGTCTAGAATGATTTTACACAGTACAGTATATGCGTACAGTATATGCTTGATCACAGATGAAAGTGTTTAGCTGTTCATATGAAAGAAAGGTAGAGGGAGAGAGAGAGAGATACACAAAGAGAGAGAATGTGCACCTTACGTCCCACCGAGATCAGCTCCTTAAGTTACTGAGGGTTTATAGAGGTGGATCTTAACAGTCAGTGTAATACTGTTATATCCATTTGTATATATTTAGCATTCTGAAATTCACCAAATACCACATGCCATGAGCTCACTTTACACTCCCAGCCTAAATAATCCATAATAAAGCAAGTAAACTAATGCACATAATTTACAAAAGGAACAAATCAACTTAACAACGAAGACCTTCACCTGTCCCATCTGGTTCTAAAGTACTCTGAGGTTAAACTGAGACAGACTAGTGGGTCTTGCCTAGACATGACATACAATACACCATTGAATGCACAATAGTATTACACATATTACACAGGTGATAATGAGAATGGGAGAGTTCAGCTCTTAACCATCAGTCAATCTGGTTAAGAATTAATCACAATTTCTTTGATGATGCAATACATGAGTGCACTATTATCTGTTTATGTCATGCTGAACAGAAGCATAAATCAATCAATCAATCAAAGTTTATTTGTATAGCGCTTTTAACAACTCAAGTTGTCGCAAAGCAGCTTTACAGGGTTTACAAGGTTAACAATACTATGGGTCCAGAACCCTAATGAGCCAAAGGCGACAGTGGCGAGGAAAAACTCCCTATGATGGTGGGGTATAAATCTATACTTAACATATAGTTTAGGCTACAGTAGTAAGAGAAACAACTAGTAAGAGAAATATAGTTCAAATTATCTGATGACTGATATGAGAACATTAGATGATTCAAACAAGCACTCAGATTAAAATCTTTTCAGTTGGGAATTTCTTTCGCATGGGTGCCAGCCATGTTTACTAGCACTGTCATCATGTGGATGTGCAGACCAAAATGAGAGTCCACGTACCATGTCATTAGCAAGACAAAGGGCGCTAATTGCTTCACAGCAGAGAAGTGGGCTACTCGGTGGCTGATTTTCCTCGCAAAGATTTTCGTGGTGTTTGCAGTGCTAGTGTTAAGAACTTCTCGATATTTGCCACGTTGTTCCATAACCTCCGGTGTATAATCCTCAAAAATATGGATAGTATTGTCCTGAAACTGAAGCCTGCCTCGTTTTGCACGGGTGGCCCAGATAATTTGCTCCTTTATCTAGAAGTAATGTAGCTTAAGATCAACAGCTCACCCATGGCTTAGTAAGTGCATGATGAGGGTAGAGCATCACCTAGAACTTCTGATAATAAACTTGAGAAAAAGATAGTTGGATGTGGCCCCTCAATCGATTCCGGTAGACCTACGATCCTAATATTATTCCGATGGCTGTGAGATTCTAGGTCTGCAGTTTAAGCTTGTAGCTTCGCATAAGTAGCTTCAATTGATGCACAGCAATCCTTTAGTGAACTTACACGATCGTCAACAGAACCGAGACCGGACTCCAAGGCAGCAGTTCGTTGACCCAGATCCACCAAAGTGTTCTGGCGCTGATGAAACCTGCTTTCCATAGCTGCACAGATGGTATTGCGGTGATCTTCTAGGAGGCTAGACAACACAGTTGTACTCAACTTGGTGCTAGGTGTAGCAGGAGATTCGGGCTTGCTGAAAAAGTCCTTTTTCGCTGACCTCGAGGATTTTGAAGCCATTTCCACAGTGTGTGCACAATAGGTAAGACAACTGGAAATTTCAGCAGAGAATTTTTTTTTAGTAAAGGCCAGAAGCTCCAATATATCGAGTGCAATTACTGAGCTTAGGTAAACACCTCCTATCCACTATCCACCATCTTGGACCCTCTCACAGTAGTCCAATCTTGAAGAGACAAAAGTATGGACCAGCTTCTCTGCATCAGCTAACGAAAGTAAGTGTCTCAGCTTGGCGATATTGCATAAATGGAAAAAGTCAGCTTTAGTGACTGCATATACAGTATGTGTGTCAAATAGTGACATCTAAGCTTTTTGTGGTAGATTTAGGTGTTACTGAAAAACCATCTAGGGAAAGGGGAATATCAGCTTCTGTGATTTGTCTATTTAATGTGCGTTTGCGCAGTGTCTTGTGCTCGTCTTTGTCTGAGTCACACACATGAGTCTTTGTGTTCTATGTGCGCTATCTGCATTATTTGTAGTCTCCAATAAAATTTGTTTGCTGTGTTCGAGCTGGACTTCGTGCCTCGTCCTTCCGCCCGCACCCAGCGTTACAACAACTGAGTATCATCTGCATAGCAATGGAAGCTAATACCATGCCTACAAATGATAGTGCCCAGTGGTAACATATATAATGAGAATAATATGGGGCACAGTACAGATCCTTGTGGGATGCCTTGTTTTACCATGGTACGCTCTAAGCATTCGTTATTTACTAGTACAAATTGGTAAAAATCTGTCAGGTAGGACCTGAACCAGGAGAGTGCTTGACCTCTTATGCCAATGAGTGTCTCCAGCATATTAAGTAGAATATTATAATCAATGGTGTCAAAAGCAGCACTGAGGTCTAGCAGTATGAGAAAAGAAATGTGTCCTTTATCAGAGGAAATTAAGAGATCGTTCAGTACTTTACGGAAATTGCCGAAAGAAGAAGAAGAGATCGTTCAGTACTTTAGTCAGTGCTGTTTCAGTGCTGTGATGAGGTCTAAATCCAGACTGAAATAACTCTGACATGTTCTGTCTGTAAGAATGAAGAGAGTTGCAAAGAAACTACTTTCTCTAAAATTTTGGATATGAACAACTAGAGATTAGAGATTGGCCTATAGTTGGACAGGGGATTAAGGGGATTAAGACCAGTTTTTTAATTAGCGGCTTGATGACTGCAAGTTTAAATGAACTGGGAATGTAGCCCAGGCTCAGAGAATAGTTAATTATGGTAAGCAAATGTTCTACATTGCTATGCAGTAATTCATTAAGTAGATGGGTTGGTACGGCATCTAGTATGCATGTGCAGGGCTTAGCAGATTCCAGCACATAGCATGACTGATTTTTTCCCAAATTTTATCAATCTTACCATTAAAGAATTTCATAAAATTGTTACTGCTACACTCTAGTGGAATTAGTGAATTGATTTGTTCATGACTCCTTGTTAGGCTTTAAATAGGAGTCCTGAATTGTTTTTATGTTTTTATATTAAAGCCGATAAGTATGAGGATTTTGCCGTATTGGAGGGCATGCTTATATTCAGTAAGGCTGCTTTTCCATGATAGTCTATACACTTCTAACTTAGAATTTCTCCATTTACACTCCAGGATTTGCGCGGCTCGTTTGAGACTACGCGTGTGCCCATTGTACCAAGGCGCTATTCTTCTCTTACTGGCTCTAATGGCGCAACCTAGTCTAAAGCTGTACGAAGAAAAGTCTCGACATGCTCAGTAAAACGCTCTAGTCCTTCCGGAGCTGTTTGTCAGACCCGGTAAAATATCAGTGAGCACGGCTATGGTACTAGATGTTATAGTTCGTTTAATTTGGTAGTGGGGAGGCTGATGAATACTGTCGTCCAAACGCACCTTGTACATTATGAGGCTGTGGTCAGAAACGGCCTTGCTCTTAGGAAGTACTGCTAAACTGTATATGTTAATACCAAACGATAAGACCAAGTCTAAAGTATGACTACAATTATCAAACAATCAATCATCAGTTATTTATATAGCACCTTACACAACCAAGTTGACCAAAGCGCTGTACACAATGGAATCAATTAAATTTTCAATTTCATTTTCAATTTTATTCGTCATACATTGTACAAGTACAAGATGAAATGCTGTTTCCCTGGGCCCAGTGTTAAAGCACCGAAACCCAGAGCGGCCGCAGCAACGTAGCACAGCGCCTTCACAGAATGGGGGAGAAACATAAAGAGATAACACCAGGAGGAGACAAAAAATATGACCACAGATTATTCTCGCAAACAGGACAACAGTCTGTGTGCATGCAAAAAATCCCCATAGCACATACAGCATTGATAACACAGACAGTAAGCAGTGAGAGGTGTGATCCATTCAGAGAGGGAGGGAGGAGCCAGAGGCCTGGCACAGAGCTTTTGTGTCAAAGTTTGCGGTGGAAGGCGAGAGCCATCTCTGACGGTCTCTGTGGAGGGGTAGGAGCAGGTAACCAAGACGACGACCTTCCGGGAGAGATTTGTTTGGGCGCCAATGAAGATAAGCAGAATGAAGAATTTAGCAAGGAGCTCGTCCTTGGGAATTTGAGCACACAAACTCCTCTTTAAGGCAGCGGTCTCCCAACAGATCCTTAGTATCTTAGATAACTAGTATCTAGATAACTTAGTATGGTCTTAAAGATTTAGTCTGTGTATAGTTGGTAATGATACCCACCACATTCTGAGTGATACCCACTGAATCAAGAATTGCTTGAAAGTTTATGCTAAAAGAGCCACATAGATTTTGAAAATGGATGTTCAAATCACCAACTATAATCACTGATAGCACTACATGAGACAGGAAGTCCGAAAACTCCTGCAAGAACTCAGAGTATGAACCAGGATTACAGCAAGACATTTTCATTTGACTGAAAATTTTTCCTGGCAAAGGCAATGCCAACAAATTTTGAAAATGTAGTCTAGTTGGGACACAGCATATTTTGCCTAATTCTACACAATAAACACATTTATAAAGTATATTTATCTAAACACCCTGTGTAGGGAGAGAAGAGAGAATCTATGAAGCGACAAAATGCAACACCTGAGCAATAAATGTACATAAAAGTTTTAGTGTTGGGACTTTAACACGTTAATTTCAATTAATTAATTACAGGGAAATTAACAAACAAAAATTAATTAACGCATTTTAACGCATGAGACACTTTTGCACTGTGGAATGTTTCTCAGTGCATGAGTTCCAGGCATACAGATTATATGGACGCACAATAAGATGAGCATGATGGAGATGACTGAAGAGGCTACGCTGGTGGATGGGAAATTTAAATATAATAAACTTCCAAATGGAAGTACAAACACAAATAGTGTTATTTGCACTTTATGCAGGAAGAAGTTCGCTTATCACAGGAGCACTTCCACCCTTCGTTACCACCTCAACGCAAAACATGTTGGGGCTAACGCGCAGGTCAGTAATGACAACTTAGCTGCTAAATGTATTCCGAGTACGAGCAGTGTCGCCAGTCAACACTCGACCACAAATTAAGAAACAAAATGTCAAAGTCCACGTCAGACAAATTGACCAATTCACTGGCGAGATGGATTGCTGTGGACTGTAGACCGCTCTCTGTGGTCGAAGGCTTAAGTAAGACGCGGCAAGTTTAAACGCCTCCGCTGTTCGCGAATGTCGAAGAAAATCCAGCAGCTGTATGAAGAGGAAAGGGAAGTAAAACAGGTTATTGTGAAGAGCGCTATGTGGCTCTGACTGGGGATCACTGGCCTCCGTTAGCAACAAGAATGATGTTGGTGTGACAGCTCATATTATAGATGATGAATGCTTTGAGCATGCAGAAGACCACTTCTAGGCACTATGGAGATGCCTGTGTAGAGGACTTCATGGCTGTGGCAGAGGCCTGGGAAATTAAAGAAAAAGTCTACCATCTAAAATGGTATTAAAAAACATCTTCTGATTTACTTCAGTTCTTCTTATTCTTCCAATATCCTGAGCAAAGCTCCCAAAATTAAAAATATTTGGTCAGAATTTCCAGTGTTTTGAAAACTGATTGCTGTTTTCTGCACTCATCTATTGGTCTATGTACTAGACTGGTGGAAAAATAAACAAGATGTTGAAGTTTATGCTTATGTTCATTGATTCATTCATCATTCAAACTTAAAATAATATTCTCATGTTAAATATTGAAATAAGATTAAAATGTGATTAATTTCGATTAATTAATTACAAGGCTTGTAATTAATTTGATTAATTTTTTAAATCGTGTCCCACCCCTAAAATGTTTATATAATGAAGTTATCTGAGGGTCTTCCTACAAAAGTTTTTTAAAATATCAAGTCACATTTAGTGAATCCTGCTGAGTTTTAAAAGGTATGAAGCTCTCTTGTTTTTATCAGATTCACTATCGCAAAAACATAAGCAGTAAGATTACCTGCTTTAAGTTGGTATGTTATAGGGGTGGGCGTTATGGGAAAAAAATTGTATCACGATTTTTTTCATAAAATCACGATTTCGATTTTTTTATCACGATCTTCCATCCAAAAAAAAATTGGGGCTACAAAGCTTTCTTTTTAAGCAGATTTAAATGAATGATATTGCAATTTTCCATGTGCAAACATTGTAAACAAAAATTGTAAACAACACACGTGACACTGTGTCACGTAGGGCTACGCCCCCCTCTCCTAGCTGTCACTCCGGTTTCCCTGTTCCTCGTGTCTGTTGTTCCCTGCTCCTTGAGCCCACCTTGTGTGTTTCTATGGTTTCCCCACGTCTGCCACGCCCATGTCGTTATTGTCTTCACCTGTTTCCATAGTTGCCAGGTTTGCGGTTTTCACGCCAAATTGGGCTTGTTTGAAAATCCAGCCGCGGGTAAAAATTCTGGGGTCGCGGGGTGCGGTTCTTTGGGCTACTTTTGAATTGGGCCACCACGGGGGTTACAAGTCAACACAAAGAATCGATCGCGATATAATACTTAATTTGTCTCCATTTTAAACACTCGCCACCCCCCCCCCCCCCCTTCCCCTGTCAACTACTTTGGGCTAGTTTAGGCTGCTGAAGGGCAGATTTTACACTGAGTTTGTGTGGGATATTTTTGTAGGACCTGGCAACCCTGCCTGTTTCTAGTCTAGTTCAATGTATTTATAGTCCCCGTGTCTCCCATGTTGGTATCGGTTATTCTATTTCCTCGTTCGTGCTCTAGTGGATTTAACTGTTTCTGTTTCGTTTTCATCGTAAGTGCCGTTCAGCCTAATCTTTGTTTCCCCTGCCTTGTTTTGTTCTTTGTGCCACCATGCCTGTGTATATTTCATGTTTGGACTGCCTACCTGTAATGACCCCTGCCCGGTATTACGACTCTGTCCATTCAATAAATCTCGCTCTCCTCAGCGTTTGTGTCCGCCTCCCTGCTCTGCGTCACGCAGTTCCTTACACTGTTAAAGTGCACTATTGCACTAAATATTTCCCAGCACTTTAAACTTAAAGTTAAATGTTTATACATATAGTCGAAATGATTCGATATAATTCGCTTTTTTATCACATTATTTAATGGTGGTTTATTTTCAAAACGCCCAATCTTAACGTCTTCACGTTCTCTCATGTTTCGTCCTGGAATTACAGTTCAGTCAGACAGATATTGGTTGTGAAACGAAGTAGTTACAATTTCAAGTATTTTCAAGTAGGCTACTTAGCCTAAATTCCAGCACTTTTCAAACCTGAAACACAAAGCAACTTTAAACTTCGTCAAGTAAATGTTCCTTCCCCCGTTTTTGAGGGGTGTTTCTTTATACTACCACATATCGTTCGCGCGAGGTGTGGTGGAGTCGCGCGCTATGGTCACTTGTGAGACGGCTGCCCGCATTGTTTCACTTTCGGCATATTACTTGGGATGTCTACGTCTCAACTGATTGAATAAATGTGTTGTACTGGCATCGAATGTTTTCACGTGTTCTTTGTACACTTTACATATCGAACATTCATTCATTCATTCATTCATTCATTCATTTCGCTGTAGTTTGGTCTTGGTCAGTGGAAGAAAATCCGAATCAATTTCAGATTACAGAGGTGGATTTCCTCTCCTTTACCAGCTCCTCGGTTTGGCTTTCAGCCGTCGTTGTCCACGCAGTTTTTAGTTTTTACAAACACAACATGGAGGCGAGGAAGACGCACAGTTCGCTGTGATTGGTCAGTCATACGCCCTACGTCTGCCGCATCGGTGGGAACCAGCATAAAAAAGTCATTGCGCTGATTGGCAAAGGCGATCTATACGATTTCTCAAATTTGGTAGATCACCTGCGATTCTCCACTCGTTATCGCCATTCACGATTTTATATCGTCATATCGTGCACCCCTAGTATGTTATAAAAAAATTAAAAGTCCAAAAATGGCAAATTAAATCACACCACTGGATAAAACTTTTAAATACAAACAGAACACCACCATCCATGTTAAAATTGGTTTAGAAATAAAAAAGTTGACATTTTATAATAACTTGTATGAACAGTTCCAGTCTGGTTCCAGAGACAGCTCTTCTTAAAATTACTAACAACATCCTTATGGCAGCCGATTCTGGACTAGTTACCACTCTCATCCTTCTTGACCCGAGTGCGGCCTTTGATACCATTTGTCACACCACCCTTCTCAATAGGCTATATTCTATTGGTGTGCATCATATCATACTCAATTGGTTTAAATCTTACCTCTCAGGACGCGCTCAGGTCATCCAGGTGAAATAATTCATATCCCAGCCTTTCTCTGTTACGTCAGATGTTCCCCAGAGCTCTGTCCTGGGCCCGCTTCATTTCATTATCTTCCTCCTTCCCCTTGGCAAAATCTTGCGTAAATATAATATCAGTTTTCATTGCTATGCGGATGACACCCAGCTCTACATCTCCAGTAAAACGTCCCCCAGCTTCCAGACTTCCACCCTCACAGACAGACTGCTTAGCAGACATAAAATCCTGGTTTACAACAAATTTCCTTAAATTACACAGTGATAAAATGGAGGTCCTTCTCAAGGAAAGTATCACTATCCAAAGTAAACAGTTTTTCCCTAATCATTGATAACTGCTCAGTTTCCCCTTCCCCTCGGGTTGAGTCTGGTTGTCATGTCATCATTTCAATCACACATCAGTAACATAACCCAATCTGCTTATTTACACCTTCATAATATTAACCGCCTCTGCCCCTCGCTTACCCCCTATACCACAGCCATTCTTATTCATAGTCTTGTCACATCCCATCTGGACTACTGCAATTCTCTTCTCTCCGGTCCCCCAACAAATCCCTGCATGAAATCCAACTAGTCCAGAATGCAGCTGCCCGAATTATCACCAGAACCCCCTCCACACACCACATCAATCCTGTTTTACAGCAGCTACACTGGCTACCCATCAAGTTCCGCTCAGATTACAAAATTCTTCTGCTTACATTTAAGGTCATCCACAATCTTTCTCCTTCATATCTGTCAGATCTACTTCAAGTCACCACTCCTTCCCGTACTCTCAGATCCTCTTCTTCCATACAGTTAACTGTACCCTCTGCTCGTCTTGTCACTATGGGGAGCAGAGCATTCAGCCGCTCTGCTCCCCGACTCTGGAACTCACTACCATCTGCGCTCCGAAATACAGACTCACTCACAGAATTTAAATCCAGACTCAAAACTCATCTGTTTAAAATTGCATTTTCTTTATAAAAACTTCCTCTGTCCTGATTGGAATATTTTGTTTAATTTTGTTTTCTCTTAAATGTTTATTACCTCTGTCTAATTTCATGATTGTCCTTGAGTGCTAGAAAGGTGCCATTAAATAAAATGCATTATTATTATTATTTAAATGGAAGAAAAATGCACCTTTTTTCTCCAACTGTATTAAAGCTAAATTAACAAAAGTCTATGATCGGTGGAGAGATTCTTCAATATAAATAACCATGACTTCTATATTTCACTACAAATTCAAATAAAATTTGAAATCAGAAAATCAGAAGGCGGGATGACCCGCAAGTCTATCAAATGACACCGCCGTCATACATCCAGTGCTGATGAGCGCCAGTGAGAGGATCATATTTTGGCCTCAAAATAGATAGCAAGCGCGCACATGGTTTATTATTATGATTTGGTGGATTTCTTCTCCAAAAAATTCAAATGATGGAAATCCGTCGTGGTGACTGAGAACTTTAACCCCTGATTTAGGGTCATATAATCGTGTGGCCGGGTCCATGTTTCCGTCAAGCAAAGCATGATCGGTAATCATTTCATTAACAAGCAATGCTTTATATGACAGGGATCTAGGGCTAGGGCTGCCCACCGCTCTGGGCACGTGTGATCCACAGCCCCCTAGTAATCACTAGTGTGTGTTTGTGTGTTCTGACTGCACAGATGGGTTAAAAGCGGAGGACAAATTTCGATTGGGGTGTAAAAAATCACAATTGACAAAATATGGCACATTTCATCTAATATTTAGCAGTCCTAGTTTCAGATTTAAACTACTCTCTGAGGGAGCGTAATTGAATTTAACCTTGATAAAATTTTGTCTACTAATTTTGCAAAAATTGTTCTTTGGTACTCAAGGAACAGACACAGTTTCAATCTGGTGTGACCTAGGTGACGTCTCCCTGCAGCTCGCAGACAGTCGGTTTAGCCTGTGTGTCTGCTGCCTGGCCTCGGCTCTGGTTTGTCAATCCCCATTAACTACTCCTACACTATCACTATTAAGCCTAGCAGGTATGCTACTGGAAATGAGAGCAGCACTCTCCCAAGAGAGGTGAATGCCGTCTCGCTTCAAAAGGCCAGGCCTGTCCTCAAAACAGGTCCAATTATCTATATAACCCACTTTGTTTTCTGAGCACCATTTAGACATCCAGCGGTGTAGCGATGTATTTATTAGTTATGTATTTGGTTATGAGTGTTACGTAGCTTGAGTGTTCCCTTATCGGTTTATGTAGTTGTACTGTATGAGTTGTTCCCTGCCGTGTGTGTGTGTGTGTCTTGTTGTTAATGTCATTCCCTCATGTGCTGTTTGAGTTTGAGTCTGTCGCTAAGGCAATTAAAATAAAACAGCCTCATTGTGTTAAAATGGATCGGTTTCCTGCTTCTTCTTCCTACACCACGCCACAATACTTAGGTGGAGACATTTTTCTAACAGTGGAATAGGGTCATCTTAACCACTCTACTGCAGTAATTCTTTTCATAATCAATGCTGCTAACACCACGCATGGAGGGGTGGGGTGTGGGGGGGAGGCGCGTCAAATACCGTGAAACGGATATAATTTTGAAAAATACCGTGATATAGAATTTTGGTCATACCGCCCAGCACTAGTGTGATCACTGTAGCTGGGAGCTCAGGATAGCTGAGTTACAGCTGCCATGTTAGAGAGCTACAGGTGAGAGAAATAAACTGCCTCAGCATTTATTTAGCTGACATCTGGCCTCCTGTATGAAACTTAATTCACTGGATGAATAAATAAACAAATACTTGTGACATTACCAATGCATTTTGAGAGAAACCTCAAACCTTTGCCTGTATCAGAAAATACAGGCGCTGCTGGGACTTCCTGATAATGATGTGTGTGTTGTGAGACCAGGTGAGATCCTCAATGATGTGGATGCCGAGGAACTTAAAGGTTTTCACCCTCTCTTTCACCATTTCTTTGGTCTTGTCCATATTCAGGGAAAGGTTGTTGTTGTGACACCAGGTCACCAGATCAGCCACCTCCCTCCTGTAAGCTGTTTCTTCCCCTCCAGTGATCAGTCCGATGACTGTCGTATCATCAGCAAACTTTATGATGCTGGTGTTGTTCTGGGAGGCCACCCAGTCATACGTGAAAAGTGTGTACAGAAAGGGGCTTAACACACAGCCCTGGGGAACCCCTGTGTTCACTATTTTTGTGCCTGATGTGTGGCTGCCAACTCTGACTGTCTGGGGTCTGTCTGTAAGAAAGTTCAGCACCCAGCTGCAGAGGGCGGATGTCAGTCCGAGGGTGATGAACTTTTCTGCAAGCTTGCATGGAACAACCGTGTTGAATGCGGAACTATAATCAATGAACAGCATATATAATATTTGCCCTCCAAGTGTGTTAGGGCTGTGTGAAGAGCGCTGTTCAGTGGAGCGGTTTTGACGGTATGCAAACTGGAGAGGATCTATGGAGTTTGGAATGGTCTGCTGAATGTGAGTCATGACTATTCTTTCAAAGCACTTCATTAAAATTGAGGTGAGTGCCACAGGTCGATAGTCATTCAGGCAGGTCACAGCATTTTTCTTTGGAATGGGAATGATGGTAGTGGTCTTAAAACAGGATGGTACAACAGCTTGTGCGAGAGAGAGGTTGAAAATGTCCGTAAACACGTCTGCCAGTTCTGATGAACAGGCCCTGAGTGCACGTCCAGGGATGTTATCTGGGCCAGCTGCTCTCTGTGGGTTTATTTTGCTAAAGTTCCTCCACACATCTGCTGAAGTCACTGTGAACTTTGAGTCCTGCATGCTGTCTTTGTCTGTAAGATCTTCCAGTTGTTCAGGGCACAAGTTGAAGTCCTCAAAGCGAGCATAGAACTGATTCACCCTGCTTGATTGTTGGTGGTTGGTAATGTGTTGCAGTCCTTGCCATATGCGCCGAGAGTCTGTGGTGGTGTTTCAGCCTTCAAGTTTCAGCCTGTACTGTCTCTTGGCTTCTCTGGTGGATCTACATAGACCATATCTGGACCTCTTGTAGTCTTCAGCACTGCCAGTGGGAAATGCAGTATGGCGGGCACATAGCCTGGACCGAACGTCACCATTTACCCAGGGTTCCTGGTTGGGGTACGTTATGCAGCGTTTTGTGGGGACAGTGACTTCGATGCAGCAGCTGATGTAACCCGTTACCCCAGAAGCATAGTCCTCTAAATCCACAGAACCATCCTCTGTCATAGCAGCAGTTCTAAACACATCCCAGTTAGTACTATCAAAGCAGTCCTGAAGCACTAAGTCAGTCTCTTCATTCCACACATTAATGATTTTACTCACAGGGTGTCCTTGCTTGAGAAGTTGTCTGCATGCTGGGTAGAGGAACACAGAGATGTGGTCGGACTGTCTGAAGTGCGGCCGAGGCACGGCTCTATAGCCGCCCTTCACGTTGCTGTAGACTTGGTCCTTTAGTACTAGGAGCTGCTGACTAACCAGAGTCGCGACCAGGCCGCAGACTAACGGGCTAAACCGTCTGTCTGCGAGCTGCTTAGAGGCGTCACCAAGATCCCATAGGATTGAGACTGTGTCTGTGCCCCGGGTTAAATTAAATCATAAGAAAATAGTCCGTCCTAAGTTTTTAACTAATATTCAAACTTCACATCCAATTATTACCTATATGACCGATCTGAAAATTGGATTAATTAATATTCGATCACTCAACTCTAAAGCAGTTTTTATGAATGAACTTATAACTGACCAGAAAATTGATATTTTATGTCTAACTGAAACGTGGATTCAATCTGGTGACTATTTATCTCTAAACGAAGCCACTCCTGTGGGATATAGTTATATACATAAACCTAGATTGTCAGGCAGAGGAGGAGGAATATGTATAATATATCGTGATTATTTAGAAATTCATCAGAAATACTTGGATATCTTTAATTCATTTGAGATGCTGTCTATTAATGTAACTAGTCCATCTGAAAATAAAAGTTCATTTTCCCTAACAAATGTATATAGACCACCAGGGCCTTACTCAGATTTCTTAAAAGATTTCACAGATTTTACAGCAAATTTAGCAGTTAGTAGTGACAAAATAATAATGGTAGGAGACTTTAACATACATTTTGATAATGCGGAGGATCCACTGACAAGGGCTTTTACTTCTATATTGAACTCTGTTGGCATTACACAAAACGTTGTAGGACCCACACACTATCAAAATCATACCCTAGATTTAATCTTAACGTTGGGTATTGACGTAGATAATATAAATATACTCCCGCAAACCGTAGCTATCTCTGATCACTATTTAGTCAAATTTGAGATTCATCTTAACATAAATACCCGCCCGTCTCCTCGGCAGTGTATGAAGCGCTCGATAAATTCATTAACATCAACACAGTTTATTGAAGCCCTCCCTGATTTAACTGCTCTAGCCCACTCGCCATCCTATCCAGGAGAGTTAGACAGTCTAACCAACTGCATAGAGAATACCTGCAGATCAGCTCTAGATATAGTAGCTCCACTCAAATATAAAAAGACTAGATCTAAAAAACTCGCTCCGTGGTACACTGACCAAACTAGAAACTTAAAACAAATAGCACGTAAATTAGAGCGTAAATGGCGATCTACTAAGTTGGAAGTATTCTACTGTGCCTGGAAGGATAGCATCATTGACTACAAACGAGCACTCGCTAAAGCACGCTCAGCATACCTAGCCTCACTGATAGAGAAAAATAAAAACAATCCTAGATTTCTTTTTAATGCTATTTCCAAACTTACAAAAAATCAAGCAGGCGCAGAACCTCAGATTCCAGTAAACCTCACTAGTAATGTATTTATAGATTTTTTTGATAATAAAATAGAGAATATTAGACAAAATATAAAACCTTTTATTAGTAATACAACTGGTATGTCATCTGGTTTGGTTGACATCGATTTAAATCGCATACTGGGAGAAAAACTTGATGCTTTTCATCCACTCCCACAATCAGAATTAGAGAAAATAATTTCTTCCTTAAATTGTGCTACCTGCACACTAGACTCGGTTCCATCAAAGTTATTAAAAGAGGTATTACCAGCGGTAACTGAACCTCTTCTAACTATAGTTAACTCATCCATTACAATAGGTCACATGCCCAAATCATGTAAATTAGCAGTTATTAAACCTCTGATTAAGAAACCAAATCTTGATCCTACTGTACTATCTAATTATAGACCCATTTCAAACACATCATTTATATCTAAGATCATAGAAAAAGCTGTTGCCCAGCAATTATGCCTATATCTGCATAGGCATCACATATTTGAAAAGTTCCAATCTGGTTTTAGGCCCCATCACAGTACTGAAACAGCATTAGTTAAAGTAACAAATGACCTCCTCCTTGCTTCAGATCAAGGTTATGTATCGCTGTTAGTGCTTCTTGATCTTAGTGCAGCTTTCGACACAATTGATCATAGGATCTTGCTAGAAAGGTTAGAACGCTGGGTTGGAGTCTCTGGCACAGCCCTTTCATGGTTTCATTCTTACTTAACAAATCGCTATCAGTTTGTAGAGCTCAATAATATTCCATCCAAACGTACAAAAGTTAAATATGGGATCCCGCAAGGCTCCATTCTAGGACCACTATTATTTACATTATATATGCTACCATTGGGCACAGTTATAAACAAACATGGTGTCAATTTTCACTGCTATGCAGATGACACTCAACTTTACATATCAGCCAAACCTGATGACAAACTCAGTTTAAGAAAAATTGAGGCCTGTGTAAAAGATATTAAATGCTGGATGTCTCTAAACTTCCTCCAACTTAATGAGGACAAAACAGAAGTTCTTCTTCTGGGCCCTAAGGCCTCAAAACAGAAAATTCCAGATCTAATGCTTAATCTCGCAGGCTACCCCATTACACCTGGCACAGTAGCCAAAAACCTAGGCGTCATACTCGACTCTGACCTATCATTTGATAAATACATAGATAATACTACTAGGATAGCTTTTCTACATCTCCGTAACATTGCTAAATTAAGAAATGCATTATCACAGGATGATGCGGAAAAATTGGTGCACGCCTTTGTTAGCTCTAGATTAGACTACTGCAATGCACTACTGTCAGGATGTTCAAATAGGAATCTAAATAAACTTCAAATAGTTCAAAATGCCGCAGCCAGGGTTCTGACCAGAACTAGAAAATTTCAGCATATCAGTCCAGTCCTATCAGCCCTGCATTGGCTCCCAGTTAAATTCCGTATTGACTTTAAAATTCTTTTATTAACTTATAAAGCATGGCACGGGCTTGCTCCTGAGTACCTTCAGGAACTTATTTCCTATTACGAACCCCCACGCCCACTAAGATCACAGGGTGCTGGTCTTTTATTAGTTCCAAAAATTAATAAGGTAACAGCAGGGGGAAGAGCCTTTTCTTGTAAGGCCCCCCAGCTTTGGAATAATCTTCCTAAATGCGTCCGGGACTCCGACACAGTCACAATCTTTAAGTCTAGGTTGAAAACCCACTTATTTAGTTTAGCGTTTGATAATTAATATCCCCCTTAGATAAAAGTACAGATCCAGGGGTTCATAGACAAAGGGTTTTATGGTAGACTGGGGCGCTGGTGCTGTCGTCCTGTCACTGCTCGTGGTCACTCAAGTTTGTTGACAGTGCAGTGGACGGATGCCATTGTCTCAGAATACCCCCAAGCCTATGTTACCTTCTGGTTCTGCCTTTTTAGCTAGGCTGTAATAATTTAACTAAATGCCGGAGTTGCTGCCACACTCCGGAAATGTTTATAATTTTACCTGTCCTGTATATGTCCTCATACAGAGCTAATTTTCCCTGTTTCATTTCTCCACATGGCTGCCCGCCTGTTTGAGGAATAATGAGATGAGGAGACCAGCGATCCATCCTGAGCCAGCCACCTCCTGCCTAACCGGATGCATACATCATGATGGACATTATTACATATTTTTCATTTTCTTTCTCTTCTTTCTGTCTAAATTGTTGTTGTTGTTGTCATGGTGACCGGTGTCGGCCAGAGGAGGATGGGTTCCCCCCCTGAGTCTTGGTTCCTCTCAAGGTTTCTTCCTCATGCAAAAAACTAGGGAGTTTTTCCTTGCCACTGTCGCCCTTGGCTTGCTCACTGGGGGCTAGGACTCGGCACTTGTAAAGCTGCTTTGTGACAACAACTGTTGTAAAAAGCGCTATATAAATAAAATTTGATTTGATTTGATTTGATTGAGTATGTTCCTCTCCCTGGTCGGAAAGCTCACGTGCTGATGATATTTGGGCAGCACAGTCCTCAGGTTGCACTGGTTGAAATTGCCGGCCACAATAAACACGACATCTGGATGTGCGGTCTCTTGTTTATTAACACTAGTCCTCCGACGGCCGCAGAACATGTCGTAAGGCTTCGTAAGGTCCATGTAGCCCACTGCCCTGCTGTGAAGGGGATTAACACCCATTGTTTTGGTAATGATCTGGAATGCAGCAGAAGTGGCTCAACCCCCATGCGACACAACCTCACGGTACACTCAAAGTTACAAGCAGACTGTATATGTTACCGATCCTACAACAAACAGCAGAAAATTTGTAGACTCGTGTTTCAAAAGTTAAAATTCAAGCGCACGTAGCAGCAGACGTAGAGACGACTGTTTCTCTAATGAGTCTCGCCAAACAATAAAAAAAATAAATAAAATAGTTTGAATCTTGCTCTTTGTATTTTTCCTTTACTATACTAGATAATATTTGTAGTAGTGGTGGGCCGTTAACGGCGTTCGTTAATTTGATAATCTTATCGGGCGATATAAAAATTATCGCCGTTAATCTATTCTTAAAGTTAGGTTGGGAATTGGGTCAAAATGGGTAAGCAAACTATGATGACTTTCAATTTGATAGTTTAGTTCGGCTGTATTCCTAACCAAATTGCACAGTAGGGGCGAGAACGAGTTTTCAAACCTGTGAATTACAAATCGTACGTGTGTTTACATGGATACAGCCACGAAGTCGCCAGGTTTGCTTCATGGAAAATTCATTTTTAGGAACGTAAAGTGTTACTATTTAAATAGTGTCGCTATTTAAATATTTATTTTTAACTGTTAAAACTGCAGAGGACCAAAACCGGCTTTTGAAAAAGTCCCCCCCAAATTACGTCCGTGAGTTTAAATGTACTAAATGTTGGCTTACATTTCAAATATCATGTTTAGCTGAATAAACATGTTATCAACCCCCTTTAATGTAGGCCTACAGTATGTAGGCTTACAAATTCATGTTTAACTGAACAAAACGTTGAACACGAGTAGCCTACATTTTATTGAGCATATTTTTTTTCTTCAAGTATCAAAGTAGAACAGCTTCCTCAAGCAGTCATTGATGCATTTTTGAAACAGGAGATGAGCCCCTGGTCTAATGCACCCTAGAAACCCTATCTCAAAAACTGACTTTTAGTCATTACTTGGGTAGCACGCATATGAGCCATTTTAATATAGATTAATCTAGATTAATCTAGATTTATTTCAAGATTTCAGTGAGATTAATCTAGATTAAAAAAATTAATCTATGCCCACCCCTAATTTGTAGTAATCGAACACTTTCTGTTTCCGTGTAATTAGCTAAGAAATTATATGGCACGATTAGCTTGATGCTAATGTTATATAGGAAATCCCATAGACTTGCTAGCGGAAATTAGCATTATGATGCCGTTGCTAATTTGCTTTCTAAAACATCAAGTACACCTTACTTTCTCATGTAGGAGCATCAAAGCACTTGAATCTTGCTCTTTGTACATTTCTTATACTGTCTATCTATCTATCTATCTATCTATCTATCTATCTATCTATCTATATTTGTGTTAGAAGCATTTGATAGAAGCATTTGTGTTTCTACTTGTTTGTGATCTAAAAAGCAGGCTTGAATCTTGCTCTTCGTACATTTCTTATACTATCTATCTATCTTAATAATCAGATATACAACAATAATTTAGCAGTAGCCTATATAATATATTTACAATATATTTATATATTGTATAAATATATTGTAAATATAGGGGAGACCGGGTATGGTTGTAACACTTTTTGCTTCAGCACCTGTAACTCACTGAATTTTTGAGGTAGACTTCTCAAACTTTTATACAAAGTACACCCATTTGTTTACTACAAATGGCACCAATTCAAGCTTCAATTGAAATATCACAGCCGTCGTGAGTTGATGTCAAATACAAGGTGTTCCTTGTTACAACCTACCCCACTACCGGGGTAGGTTGTAACACATGCTGGGGTAAGTTGTAACAATTAGACAAAAGAAGCAAAAACAGAGGCCACACCATGCAAAATGCTTCAAAAATATTTTTTTTTAATAAAATAACACTCCAGATCAATGTATCTTTCTCTGTGACTGACCATAACTCATATTCACTTTCTGTTTTACTCAGAAGTGTGTGAGTGTGGATGTGGGTGTGTAAATTAGTGTACTAGAACAAACTTATTTAACAATATGTATGCTTAATGAACACTAATACAATGTACCTGTGTAAAGAACATGTAGGTCAAATAATAACCAACGTCAATGTGTGTGTGTGTGTTACATGGCAGATACCATGTGCCTTTGCAACTGATCTGACTGACTTGCCCCTATTTGTGACCTCATCAGATGCTTCTTTTATTGGTGTGATGCAGCAGCCCCAGCGCTGTGGCCAAGTTCGCGCGTGGTGGGATGTAAACAGCCAGAATAAACACAACGCTGAACTCTCTCGGTAGATAGTGGGGTCTGCACTTCACCAGCAGAAATTCTAAATCCGCTGAAGAGTGTTTCTCGACAGTCTTTACATCCGAACACCACTGTTTGTTTACAAAAACACAGACACCGCCGCCTTTGTTCTTTCCCGACGCCGCCGTGCGGTCTGCACGATGAACGGTGTGTGTTTCCAGCTGGATCGCTCATTCCGGTGCGCTGTTTGAAAGCCAGGTTTCCGTGAAAATAAGCGCACAGCACTCTCTGATCTCTCGCTGAGTTGTTATTCTGGTTCTCAGCTCATCCAGCTTGTTTTCAAGGGAGCGAACATTAGCTAGCAACAGGCTGGGCAGCGGTGGCCTAGTAGTCCTAGCCTTTAGCCTAGCATGTAGCCCACCTCTCTTGCCCCGTTTACGCTTTGGCCGCTCACCCGAGGCCGGTGTTGTGGTGGAGTCCGAAGGTAAAAGAAAGCTGAAGTCCGAGAGGCTGAAAGTAAGTTCATGACGAACTTTACCTATCTCCAACAGTGCTTCTCTACTGTAACTAAATGTTCCATGTATTTGTTGTATATTCAAAACATTTTCAGTTTAAAAAAATGGTATGTAGGGAAATTTTTGAAAGTTACAAGTGTTAATTCTTTAACGCTGCTTTTTTTCTTTCTTTCTTTTTTTATACTGTAAGAAATTTTTATGGGTAGCTTAATTTGTTATGTAGTACAGGCATAATAATAAGCATTATGCTTCTGCCTGCGCCTTTTCAGTCATTATTATGTTGACAAGGTTTGTCATGCTGATAGTTTTTGTCTTTGTATTATGTGATGATTATTTGACTGAATAAAGAATTATCATCATCATCATCAAAATGAACAATAAAACTATAATAAATAAATAAATAAATACTAAATAGTGTCGGTTGCCGGAGGAACACACATAGACGTCTGCCACGGTGGGCACCATCTTTTTAACAAGTAACTATAGAGCACGTAAAAAATGTATTGGAGTAAAAGTATTAAACTAATGGAAAATATGTAATAAAGTTAAAATTGAGGTAGGAGAAAAAAATTATACTCCAGTAAAGTACAGATACAGCATTTTAGTATTTAAGTACAGTGAAGTAGTTCTACTTTGTTACTATACATCTCTGGGGATCCTGCTGCCATCCCTCAGCTATCAACCCATTACAAAGACAATGTAATGACTTTTAAAAATGAATGTAAAAATTGTATCTAAGAGAAAAATATATGTGAACAATTGTTAAAAACTATAATGTAATACATTTTTAAACTAATGTTCATAAATGTGATTTAGCAGTAGTTTAATGAAATTACTTTTATGTGTACTTTTGAATTAACTTGTTTCCCTTTCTAAATGTAATTAAAAATGCAAGTCTTAACAGACTTGCATTAATTGCTATCCAACCATTCATCCAACCTGTAGAACAAGTACAAAGCCCCATGTTTTCACATGAAACCTCAGAACAACACTGATGCAATGGAGATATCTGATCTCTCCTGCCTAGAGGAGGAAGTTGGAGATGGGAGCTGTGTCTGTAGGCTACAGCACATACCATCAGAGCATAGCAGAGATGGGCCTGTCAGAGGAGGGATTACATCGCTCTGTGATGTATAAAGAGTGTCTACACAATAGTGGCTTGTGTCAAAAATGTTTTGCTCTCACACACCTTTCTGGCAGTGCATATGGTTAATCCAAGCATCAGCTCATGCTGAAATCACTGGTGAAGTGTGGCTAACCTTCTGTGAAACTCCAGCATTCAAATGGGATCATTTGTATGAAATCATTCATTTGGGATCACTCTTATGTGATCATTTGTATGGGATTGCTCTTATGGGATCATTATTTGTATGGGATCATGTTTGTCTCACAAACAGCTGAGCTTAGAGCGCATATGATGGAAACAAAAGCTTGGTAATTAGAGCCCAGTGAAGAAAAATGCAAACTGCTCCTCTGTTTTCTCTGCAAATGTTTGGAAAGTGCTTCAGGTATGAGTAGAAATACTGCAGACACACCAAGTGCTCAATTACTTAACCTCGTGTGCAGAGAGGTTAACTCCATTATATTAATGATGCATCAACTTCTAAAGAAACCAAACCAGTTCAACTCAAAGATTATCCATCAAGTGTGTTACATTGTCTGTTTTTCCTGTGTTCTTTTACTGTGTGAACCCTGGGTATGTCACTGGTTAGGAACCCTGGGTATGAACCCTAGGCTCACCCTTCACCACAAATAAACAATGTGGATTGCTAACCTGATAGGGACAGTGGGATTGAGAGGACCAGTGCGAGATGATGGCCATCTGAGAAGCTGCGAGTTCTGAAGACCCAGAGCACTCACATTTCAGCCAAGCATCAATGCTCAGCTGTTGACCTCAGTTCCCTCCAAACAAAAGTAATTACAATATTACTGGACCGGGCGGCATGGTAGTGTGGTGGTTAGCGCTGTCCCCTCACAGCAAGGTGATCTGGGTTCAATTTTTGGTCTGGTTCTCTTGGGGTGTAGTTGACATGTTCTCCTTGTGCCTGCGTGGGTTTTCTCTGGGTCCTCCAGTTTCCTCCCACAGTCCAAAGACATGTGCATTAGGTTGATTGGTCACTCTACATTGCCCGTGTGTGAGTGTGTGTGTGTGTGTGTGTGTGTGTGTGTGTGTGTGTGTGTGTGTGTGTGTGTGTGTGTGTGGACTGGCGAACTGCCCATGGTTTACACTGCCTTTGCTCAATGATGCTGAGATTGGCTCCAGCCCCCCTGTGACCCCGACTAGCAGAATTAAGTGGTCCAGATAATGGATGGATAGACTATTACTGGACCACAATGATTTACTTTTATGTTTTATGCTTTTTTTTTTTTTGTTTCTTTTTATTTATACTGTAAAGCACTTTGAGCTGCATGTATGTATGAAAGGTGCTATACAAATAAAGATTATTATTATTATTATTACTTCAAATATGCATTAAATGCGCAGAGGAATAGGACATCACCACTGGACATCTTAGATCTCCCAGTACATTTCACACCTGAAATCCCTGACCAATGTCAGTTCTTCTCAATATTTTACCAATATTTAACATAACATTTAGCTCTGTGAACACCACCCCACACAGATCCCTTCCTCCAACACATAGGCCTCAACCTCACCTGTCCAACTCCACAGAGACAACAAATGCCTTTGCTCCAGCCAGGCTTTGGAGGTGGTTGTGCTTCAGGATTAATGCTACAGGTCTATGTATAAAACTGGTGTATAAATAATAGTGACCTGGTAAAGTGAACATTGGCCGTTTGCTAACAGCCGTCACTGTATGTTGGGCTTCACTGCGTGTGAGTGGAACAGAGAAGAACTCACCATATCCAGGAATGCCTCCTGAACGGGAAATGATTGACTTGCATCATGTTTTGGTCTCTTCCCGTATAAATACAGCCAGTCTTCATTTAAGCAGAGGTGTGGTTTGAGGGGATCCTCTTTTATACATCAATAACATTCACACAGAGTCTGGAGCTATCCATTATTCCCACTCTTTACCCATTTCCTCTGAAGTTCTTTTGAAAGTTCTCAAAGACAAATAGAACACTGCTAAATACAGGGTACATTTTCTCTGCAATAGTCTACTCTATACAACAGAGTTTGGAAGACTCCGCAGCAAAGTTTTAAGGCAATAAAAAAGGCATCTCAACAGTGAAGAAGAGATGGCGTGCCAAATATGACAGACAGGGACAGCAGAAGGAAACAAACCCTGATAGGGCACCCTGTGTAAGATCTAGTATTAGAGCATAAATAATGCAGTGAGTTGTATAGGAGCAGTCACTTTCCTGCCTCTTTCGCGGAATTCTCCCAGCTAAGATGTCAAATTCATCCTGGCACATCGTCATAGTGAAGTCACATCATGGTTGTCCATGTCTGGGTGTGGGTTTGAGGTGGATGGAGTGGTGCGCTGCCTCTCCTGGTTTGTCTTTCCAAGTCTTCCAAAGGAGAGAAAAGGTTTAATTTCAGAGGGGGAGCCGCACGTCTGTATCTTCCAGAATAAGAGAGCATCCCCGTCTGTGTAGGCTGCCATGCGGGGAAGTGACAGAGCAACGCACCTTCCTCCTCCTCCTCCTCCTCCTCGGCAGCACGACAGATGAACTTCAGGAGCAAAGCCTGTGTGTGTGCTGTGCTCACGTACAGCACAGCACGAGAAATCGACCCTTGTGGCGCAGATAACTTGGATTAATCCAGCTGTGTTTGCCAAAGGACGGAAGGAGTGGCTTCGGGGAGAGGAGCACGGCCCTGACGGTGAGACGGCAGCAGCGGAGCAGACAGAGTGTCATCTCAGGGCTGAGCACACAGCTTCCTGGGTTTTGTCCACATGCCTGATGTGTTCGGCTGGGCTGGTCGGACTGCTGCTGGGGCAACCGTGAGAAGGGGTGCTGACTGCACCCACTCACCCTCCCTTAGCACTTGCTAATCTGCCACAGTCCTCGCTTTCACCCTTGCTCCTTCGCCTCGTCCTCTACACCCTGTGATTACTCTTCCTTCTCTCTGGTGGGGCCTTCTCCCACACGCTCTCAGCCGGCCGGACGGCTCTTCCCCTCCACTCCACTCACTCTCTCTGTTAATCTGTGCTGCAGAGCCGGCTCTAGCTGCGGAGTGTGCACGTGTGTGTGTGTGTGTGTGTGTGTGTGTCTGCTAGAGACTATGTGACTGGATGTCTGTGTGCAAGCGTCAAGGGGCCCCACGGGGGAGGTTCTGGCTGGCCAACATTATGGAGCACTAAACAAGGCTGCAGAGCTTAACAGCTGGAAAAGCCTGTTTAAATCTGGCAGAAATAACAGAAAGCACAGTGGCTAAAACCCTTATAGAAGCATTACGAAGAAACATTGAGCACTGTTGCCTGCAGAAGACTACAGACGTGGACACGGAAGGACTTGCAGTAACTACAGTCTGCTGGTCTTACTGTATTAATGTCTGCTGTATACATTTTCTGACTTTTAAGTCTCTTCTGCATAAACCCAGTCGAAAGTCCCTCGAGGAGCCCTGCCATGCATTGCACATGCCATTTTAGGACAAAGATAAGAGCGTAAACAGACACGCAGGGAGGAATGAAGTCTTTAGTCAGCTACTCCTCTCTGACTCCAGGTTGTTCAATTTTCTCTAAATGAAGATAAATAAAATCACCCCCTTTAACATAAATCAATGCAGCTCATTCTAATGAGGCTTAAAGGTATGATAAAACAAAGCTTATTCATGCTGCAAAAGCAAAAATCAGATTCCTATGACAAGACGTAAACAGGTTTGGCATTAAGCAGACAGAATCAGTAACATGGCCCCTTTAAAGCGAGTCTGTTGAACTATGAAGTGTGGTTTTACGCAGGGTTGTATCAAATCCCTTGGCTTCAGTGCAAGAGCATCAATATGGCTCAGCTGCTAACTACAAATCACATGATGATATTGTGGCTTTGCAGATGTCGTGTTTATATGGCAGAGATGCACAAATAGACACAGTCCTAGGCCTGAGTGTTACGAACTGCTTCATATGGTTCAATTTACTGAGCACTGGTGTTTCTGGAAGCAGTGGCCGTTGTCTCAGTAAAGATGTTTAGCAGTAGAGCACCTACAAATGAGCACTTCTCAAAACAAGCAAACGTTTGGCTCTGCAGGTCTTGATTTAACATTAGAATACGCTCTGTCTGCTGGGATGCCTCAAATACTTTTTGAGTAGCTCAATCTCATGCACACCAATGGCAGTGTGCATACATCAAACCCAGCATGCTGTTCAGCACTGTGAAAAAATATAAGTCAAGCACCTGATGCTCAGAGTTCCTTTAGACTGCCATGAGCACCGACAGTGGACACAGTGAATATATGCAGTGAACACACATTAAAAACAAACAATGAGTGTACGCAGTGAGTGTGTGTGTAGTGAGGGTGCACAGGGAGTGTGTGCACAATGGGTGTGCACAGTGAGTGTGCGCAATGAGTGCGTGCAGTGTGTGCACAATATCATATCACAACTCAAAGGGCATGTTCTGTGTTAGGGCTGCAACAGGCTTTGGTGTAGAGGTTCACATTATGCTGTTGTTCACACAGGAATTAATGCCTTCATCCTTAGAAAATTTAGCAAAGAAGGCAGAGAAGGATCCATATGCAGATCAGATAAATATCATATATTTTAATAAATGCACAAAAATACAACAGAGGTCCCAATAGGAACAACCCTGAAGGGTTTGTGGGCAGCAGCACAAAAGAAAGCAAGGCAAAAACAGGAGAGTCAAAAATCCAGGCAGAAAATCAAAAACTAGTGATGTCAAACTCAAAATGCGGAATCAAACTGAATCGATTCATTTGAATTGTGGTGTTCCAAAACGCTGTTTTGAAGTCTGTATCAAAAGGGGAAAGCCACGTGACCATTCCAAAAACGGGTTTCGTTACGTCACACAGTTTCAATACAATTCAAATCTTTTCGCGTGTTTTAGTCCGCACTTAAGTTCAAGCAGCTGGTCTGAGATCAGAATGTTTACTGATTAATAGGAAACCCAAGAAGCCGTGTATGCAGGTACTACACACATGAGCAGGATTTGAGGGTTAGAGGTCACAGTCCTCACTTCTTATCAATAAATATATAAATAGATTTATTTACATTTCAAAGCATTCCTTAGAAGTAGATGCTTTGAGATGGTTACACTGAGATGTACTGTTCAGGTACACTAAATTACTGGTAAGAGAGAAGGTGGTACATACAACACAATATGTTTAATTAAAATTAGTTTATTAAAGACAAATGGTCTGGGAGAACAAGTGGTGCAAACATTATGTGGAAACAGATGATCAGAATAGATGAATGGTTTCATTACCCCAGTCTGACAACAGATGGAGCAATTACAGATACATTTGCATGCAACTGTGGGCAAAAGTCCAATGTCATCTGTGGAAATGAGGTTCAACTAGACTTTTTGCTCTGAGTTTTTAGCTAATGAAAAGGCTCTATGTGTTTGTGAGCACAGTGTGTGTGGCACATGAACATGGACATGGACTACTAACCCTCACACAGTACTGGAGCAGTACCGCTAATCCTCACACAGTACTGGAGCAGTACCGCTAACCCTCACACACTACTGGAGCAGTACCACTAACCCTCACACAGTACTGGAGCAGTACCGCTAACCCTCACACAGTACTGGAGCAGTACTGCTAACCCTCACACAGTACTGGAGCAGTACCGCTAACCCTCACACAGTACTGGAGCAGTACCGCTAACCCTCACACACTACTGGAGCAGTACCACTAACCCTCACATAGTACTGGAGCAGTACCGCTAACCCTCACACACTACTGGAGCAGTACTGCTAACCCTCACACAGTACTGGAGCAGTACCGCTGACCCTCACACAGTACTGGAGCCGTACCGCTGACCCTCACACAGTACTGGAGAAGTACCACTGACACTCACACTACTGGAGCAGTACCGCTGACCCTCACACTACTGGAGCAGTACCGCTGACCCTCACACAGTACTGGAGCAGTACCATTAACCCTCACACACTACTGGAGCAGTACCGCTAACCCTCACACAGTACTGGAGCAGTACCGCTAACCCTCACACAGTACTGGAGCCGTACCGCTGACCCTCACACACTACTGGAGCAGTACCACTAACCCTCACACAGTACTGGAGCTGTACCACTAACCCTCACACTACTGGAGCAGTACCGCTAACCCTCACACAGTACTGGAGCAGTACCGCTAACCCTCACACACTACTGGAGCAGTACCGCTAACCCTCACACAGTACTGGAGCAGTACCGCTAACCCTCACACTACTGGAGCAGTACCGCTAACCCTCACACAGTACTGGAGCCGTACCGCTAACCCTCACACACTACTGGAGCAGTACCGCTAACCCTCACACAGTACTGGAGCAGTACCGCTAACCCTCACACAGTACTGGAGCAGTACCGCTAACCCTCACACAGTACTGGAGCAGTACCACTAACCCTCACACACTACTGGAGCAGTACCGCTAACCCTCACATAGTACTGGAGCAGTACCGCTAACCCTCACACACTACTGGAGCAGTACTGCTGACCTTCACACAGTACTGGAGCAGTACCGCTGACCCTCACACAGTACTGGAGCCGTACCGCTGACCCTCACACAGTACTGGAGAAGTACCACTGACACTCACACTACTGGAGCAGTACCACTAACCCTCACACTACTGGAGCAGTACCGCTGACCCTCACACAGTACTGGAGCAGTACCGCTAACCCTCACACAGTACTGGATCAGTACCATTAACCCTCACACACTACTGGAGCAGTACCGCTAACCCTCACACAGTACTGGAGCAGTACCGCTAACCCTCACACAGTACTGGAGCAGTACCACTAACCCTCACACACTACTGGAGCAGTACCACTAACCCTCACATAGTACTGGAGCAGTACCGCTAACCCTCACACACTACTGGAGCAGTACTGCTAACCCTCACACAGTACTGGAGCAGTACCGCTGACCCTCACACAGTACTGGAGCCGTACCGCTGACCCTCACACAGTACTGGAGAAGTACCACTGACACTCACACTACTGGAGCAGTACCACTAACCCTCACACTACTGGAGCAGTACCGCTGACCCTCACACAGTACTGGAGCCGTACCGCTGACCCTCACACAGTACTGGAGAAGTACCACTGACACTCACACTACTGGAGCAGTACCACTAACCCTCACACTACTGGAGCAGTACCGCTGACCCTCACACAGTACTGGAGCAGTACCGCTAACCCTCACACAGTACTGGAGCAGTACCATTAACCCTCACACACTACTGGAGCAGTACCGCTAACCCTCACACAGTACTGGAGCAGTACCGCTAACCCTCACACAGTACTGGAGCCGTACCGCTGACCCTCACACACTACTGGAGCAGTACCGCTAACCCTCACACAGTACTGGAGCAGTACCGCTAACCCTCACACACTACTGGAGCAGTACCGCTAACCCTCACACAGTACTGGAGCAGTACCGCTAACCCTCACACACTACTGGAGCAGTACCGCTAACCCTCACACAGTACTGGAGCCGTACCACTAACCCTTACACACTACTGGAGCAGTACCACTAACCCTCACACAGTACTGGAGCTGTACCACTAACCCTCACACTACTGGAGCAGTACCGCTGACCCTCACACTACTGGAGCAGTACCGCTGACCCTCACACAGTACTGGAGCCGTACCGCTGACCCTCACACAGTACTGGAGCAGTACCGCTAACCCTCACACAGTACAGGAGCCGTACCACTGACCCTCACACAGTACTGGAGCAGTACCACTGACCCTCACACTACTGGAGCAGTACCACTAACCCTCACACTACTGGAGCAGTACCGCTGACCCTCACACAGTACTGGAGCAGTACCGCTAACCCTCACACAGTACTGGAGCAGTACCATTAACCCTCACACACTACTGGAGCAGTACCGCTAACCCTCACACAGTACTGGAGCAGTACCGCTGACCCTCACACAGTACTGGAGCCGTACCGCTGACCCTCACACAGTACTGGAGCAGTACCGCTAACCCTCACAGTACTGGAGCCGTACCGCTGACCCTCACACAGTACTGGAGCCGTACCGCTAACCCTCACACACTACTGGAGCAGTACCACTAACCCTCACACTACTGGAGCAGTACCGCTAACCCTCACACAGTACTGGAGCAGTACCACTAACCCTCACACAGTGAGCAGTACCGCTAACCCTCACACTACTGGAGCAGTACCGCTAACCCTCACACAGTACTGGAGCAGTACCGCTAACCCTCACACACTACTGGAGCAGTACCGCTAACCCTCAGACACTACTGGAGCAGTACCGCTAACCCTCACACACTACTGGAGCAGTACCACTAACCCTCACACAGTACTGGAGCCGTACCGCTGACCCTCACACAGTACTGGAGCAGTACCGCTAACCCTCACACAGTGAGCAGTACCGCTAACCCTCACACTACTGGAGCAGTACCGCTAACCCTCACACAGTACTGGAGCCGTACCGCTAACCCTCACACAGTACTGGAGCAGTACCACTAACCCTCACACAGTGCTGGAGCAGTACCGCTAACCCTCATACTACTGGAGCCGTACCACTAACCCTCACACAGTACTGGAGCAGTACCACTAACCCTCACACAGTGCTGGAGCAGTACCGCTAACCCTCACACAGTGCTGGAGCAGTACCGCTAACCCTCACACAGTGCTGGAGCCGTACCACTAACCCTCACACAGTGCTGGAGCCGTACCACTAACCCTCACACAGTACTGGAGCAGTACCGCTAACCCTCACACAGTACTGGAGCAGTACCGCTAACCCTCACACAGTACTGGAGCAGTACCACTAACCCTCACACAGTACTGGAGCAGTACCGCTAACCCTCACACAGTACTGGAGCAGTACCGCTAACCCTCACACAGTGAGCAGTACCGCTAACCCTCACACTACTGGAGCAGTACCGCTAACCCTCACACAGTACTGGAGCAGTACCGCTAACCCTCACACAGTGCTGGAGCAGTACCGCTAACCCTCACACAGTGCTGGAGCAGTACCGCTAACCCTCACACAGTACTGGAGCCGTACCACTAACCCTCACACAGTACTGGAGCAGTACCGATAACCCTCACACAGTACTGGAGCAGTACCGCTAACCCTCACACAGTGAGCAGTACCGCTAACCCTCACACACTACTGGAGCAGTACCACTAACCCTCACACACTACTGGAGCAGTACCACTAACCCTCACACAGTACTGGAGCCGTATCACTAACCCTCACACACTACTGGAGCAGTACCACTAACCCTCACACAGTACTGGAGCAGTACCACTAACCCTCACACAGTACTGGAGCAGTACCACTAACCCTCACACAGTGCTGGAGCAGTACCGCTAACCCTCACACAGTGCTGGAGCAGTACCGCTAACCCTCACACAGTGCTGGAGCCGTACCGCTAACCCTCACACAGTACTGGAGCAGTACCGCTAACCCTCACACAGTACTGGAGCAGTACCGCTAACCCTCACACACTACTGGAGCAGTACCGCTAACCCTCACACAGTACTGGAGCAGTACCGCTAACCCTCACACTACTGGAGCAGTACCGCTAACCCTCACACAGTACTGGAGCCGTACCGCTAACCCTCACACACTACTGGAGCAGTACCGCTAACCCTCACACAGTACTGGAGCAGTACCGCTAACCCTCACACAGTACTGGAGCAGTACCGCTAACCCTCACACACTACTGGAGCAGTACCGCTAACCCTCACACAGTACTGGAGCAGTACCACTAACCCTCACACACTACTGGAGCGGTACCGCTAACCCTCACATAGTACTGGAGCAGTACCGCTAACCCTCACACACTACTGGAGCAGTACTGCTGACCTTCACACAGTACTGGAGCAGTACCGCTGACCCTCACACAGTACTGGAGCCGTACCGCTGACCCTCACACAGTACTGGAGAAGTACCGCTGACACTCACACTACTGGAGCAGTACCACTAACCCTCACACTACTGGAGCAGTACCGCTGACCCTCACACAGTACTGGAGCAGTACCGCTAACCCTCACACAGTACTGGATCAGTACCATTAACCCTCACACACTACTGGAGCAGTACCGCTAACCCTCACACAGTACTGGAGCAGTACCACTAACCCTCACACACTACTGGAGCAGTACCACTAACCCTCACATAGTACTGGAGCAGTACCGCTAACCCTCACACACTACTGGAGCAGTACCGCTAACCCTCACACAGTACTGGAGCAGTACCGCTGACCCTCACACAGTACTGGAGCCGTACCGCTGACCCTCACACAGTACTGGAGAAGTACCACTGACACTCACACTACTGGAGCAGTACCACTAACCCTCACACTACTGGAGCAGTACCGCTGACCCTCACACAGTACTGGAGCCGTACCACTAACCCTTACACACTACTGGAGCAGTACCACTAACCCTCACACAGTACTGGAGCTGTACCACTAACCCTCACACTACTGGAGCAGTACCGCTGACCCTCACACTACTGGAGCAGTACCGCTGACCCTCACACAGTACTGGAGCCGTACCGCTGACCCTCACACAGTACTGGAGCAGTACCGCTAACCCTCACACAGTACAGGAGCCGTACCACTGACCCTCACACAGTACTGGAGCAGTACCACTGACCCTCACACTACTGGAGCAGTACCACTGACCCTCACACTACTGGAGCAGTACCGCTGACCCTCACACAGTACTGGAGCAGTACCGCTAACCCTCACACAGTACTGGAGCAGTACCATTAACCCTCACACACTACTGGAGCAGTACCGCTGACCCTCACACAGTACTGGAGCCGTACCGCTGACCCTCACACAGTACTGGAGCAGTACCGCTAACCCTCACAGTACTGGAGCCGTACCGCTGACCCTCACACAGTACTGGAGCCGTACCACTAACCCTCACACACTACTGGAGCAGTACCACTAACCCTCACACTACTGGAGCAGTACTGCTAACCCTCACACAGTACTGGAGCAGTACCACTAACCCTCACACAGTGAGCAGTACCGCTAACCCTCACACTACTGGAGCAGTACCGCTAACCCTCACACAGTACTGGAGCAGTACCGCTAACCCTCACACAGTACTGGAGCAGTACCGCTAACCCTCAGACACTACTGGAGCAGTACCGCTAACCCTCACACACTACTGGAGCAGTACCGCTAACCCTCACACACTACTGGAGCAGTACCACTAACCCTCACACAGTACTGGAGCCGTACCGCTGACCCTCACACAGTACTGGAGCAGTACCGCTAACCCTCACACAGTGAGCAGTACCGCTAACCCTCACACTACTGGAGCAGTACCGCTAACCCTCACACAGTACTGGAGCCGTACCGCTAACCCTCACACAGTACTGGAGCAGTACCACTAACCCTCACACAGTGCTGGAGCAGTACTGCTAACCCTCATACTACTGGAGCCGTACCACTAACCCTCACACAGTACTGGAGCAGTACCACTAACCCTCACACAGTGCTGGAGCAGTACCGCTAACCCTCACACAGTGCTGGAGCAGTACCGCTAACCCTCACACAGTGCTGGAGCCGTACCACTAACCCTCACACAGTGCTGGAGCAGTACCGCTAACCCTCATACTACTGGAGCCGTACCACTAACCCTCACACAGTACTGGAGCAGTACCACTAACCCTCACACAGTGCTGGAGCAGTACCGCTAACCCTCACACAGTGCTGGAGCAGTACCGCTAACCCTCACACAGTGCTGGAGCCGTACCACTAACCCTCACACAGTGCTGGAGCCGTACCACTAACCCTCACACAGTACTGGAGCAGTACCGCTAACCCTCACACAGTACTGGAGCAGTACCGCTAACCCTCACACACTACTGGAGCAGTACCGCTAACCCTCACACAGTGCTGGAGCAGTACCGCTAACCCTCATACTACTGGAGCCGTACCACTAACCCTCACACAGTACTGGAGCAGTACCACTAACCCTCACACAGTGCTGGAGCAGTACCGCTAACCCTCACACAGTGCTGGAGCAGTACCGCTAACCCTCACACAGTGCTGGAGCCGTACCACTAACCCTCACACAGTGCTGGAGCAGTACCGCTAACCCTCATACTACTGGAGCCGTACCACTAACCCTCACACAGTACTGGAGCAGTACCACTAACCCTCACACAGTGCTGGAGCAGTACCGCTAACCCTCACACAGTGCTGGAGCAGTACCGCTAACCCTCACACAGTGCTGGAGCCGTACCACTAACCCTCACACAGTACTGGAGCAGTACCGCTAACCCTCACACAGTACTGGAGCAGTACCGCTAACCCTCACACACTACTGGAGCAGTACCGCTAACCCTCACACAGTACTGGAGCAGTACCGCTAACCCTCACACAGTACTGGAGCAGTACCGCTAACCCTCACACAGTACTGGAACAGTACCGCTAACCCTCACACAGTGAGCAGTACCGCTAACCCTCACACTACTGGAGCAGTACCGCTAACCCTCACACAGTACTGGAGCAGTACCACTAACCCTCACACAGTGCTGGAGCAGTACCGCTAACCCTCACACAGTGCTGGAGCAGTACCGCTAACCCTCACACAGTACTGGAGCCGTACCACTAACCCTCACACAGTACTGGAGCAGTACCGATAACCCTCACACAGTACTGGAGCAGTACCGCTAACCCTCACACAGTGAGCAGTACCGCTAACCCTCACACACTACTGGAGCAGTACCACTAACCCTCACACACTACTGGAGCAGTACCACTAACCCTCACACAGTACTGGAGCCGTATCACTAACCCTCACACACTACTGGAGCAGTACCACTAACCCTCACACAGTACTGGAGCAGTACCACTAACCCTCACACAGTGCTGGAGCAGTACCGCTAACCCTCACACAGTGCTGGAGCAGTACCGCTAACCCTCACACAGTACTGGAGCCGTACCGCTAACCCTCACACAGTACTGGAGCAGTACCGCTAACCCTCACACAGTACTGGAGCAGTACCGCTAACCCTCACACACTACTGGAGCAGTACCGCTAACCCTCACACAGTACTGGAGCAGTACCGCTAACTCTCACACAGTACTGGAGCAGTACCGCTAACCCTCACACACTACTGGAGCAGTACCACTAACCCTCACACAGTACTGGAGCAGTACCGCTAACCCTCACACTACTGGAGCAGTACCGCTAACCCTCACACAGTACTGGAGCCGTACCGCTAACCCTCACACACTACTGGAGCAGTACCGCTAACCCTCACACAGTACTGGAGCAGTACCGCTAACCCTCACACAGTACTGGAGCAGTACCACTAACCCTCACACAGTACTGGAGCAGTACCACTAACCCTCACATAGTACTGGAGCAGTACCGCTAACCCTCACACAGTACTGGAGCAGTACCACTAACCCTCACACAGTACTGGAGCAGTACCGCTAACCCTCACACACTACTGGAGCAGTACCGCTAACCCTCACACAGTACTGGAGCAGTACCGCTAACCCTCACACAGTACTGGAGCAGTACCGCTAACCCTCACACAGTACTGGAGCAGTACCACTAACCCTCACACACTACTGGAGCAGTACCGCTAACCCTCACATAGTACTGGAGCAGTACCGCTAACCCTCACACACTACTGGAGCAGTACTGCTGACCTTCACACAGTACTGGAGCAGTACCGCTGACCCTCACACAGTACTGGAGCCGTACCGCTGACCCTCACACAGTACTGGAGAAGTACCACTGACACTCACACTACTGGAGCAGTACCACTAACCCTCACACTACTGGAGCAGTACCGCTGACCCTCACACAGTACTGGAGCAGTACCGCTAACCCTCACACAGTACTGGATCAGTACCATTAACCCTCACACACTACTGGAGCAGTACCGCTAACCCTCACACAGTACTGGAGCAGTACCGCTAACCCTCACACAGTACTGGAGCAGTACCACTAACCCTCACACACTACTGGAGCAGTACCACTAACCCTCACATAGTACTGGAGCAGTACCGCTAACCCTCACACACTACTGGAGCAGTACTGCTAACCCTCACACAGTACTGGAGCAGTACCGCTGACCCTCACACAGTACTGGAGCCGTACCGCTGACCCTCACACAGTACTGGAGAAGTACCACTGACACTCACACTACTGGAGCAGTACCACTAACCCTCACACTACTGGAGCAGTACCGCTGACCCTCACACAGTACTGGAGCCGTACCGCTGACCCTCACACAGTACTGGAGAAGTACCACTGACACTCACACTACTGGAGCAGTACCACTAACCCTCACACTACTGGAGCAGTACCGCTGACCCTCACACAGTACTGGAGCAGTACCGCTAACCCTCACACAGTACTGGAGCAGTACCATTAACCCTCACACACTACTGGAGCAGTACCGCTAACCCTCACACAGTACTGGAGCAGTACCGCTAACCCTCACACAGTACTGGAGCCGTACCGCTGACCCTCACACACTACTGGAGCAGTACCGCTAACCCTCACACAGTACTGGAGCAGTACCGCTAACCCTCACACACTACTGGAGCAGTACCGCTAACCCTCACACAGTACTTGAGCAGTACCGCTAACCCTCACACACTACTGGAGCAGTACCGCTAACCCTCACACAGTACTGGAGCCGTACCACTAACCCTTACACACTACTGGAGCAGTACCACTAACCCTCACACAGTACTGGAGCTGTACCACTAACCCTCACACTACTGGAGCAGTACCGCTGACCCTCACACTACTGGAGCAGTACCGCTGACCCTCACACAGTACTGGAGCCGTACCGCTGACCCTCACACAGTACTGGAGCAGTACCGCTAACCCTCACACAGTACAGGAGCCGTACCACTGACCCTCACACAGTACTGGAGCAGTACCACTGACCCTCACACTACTGGAGCAGTACCACTAACCCTCACACTACTGGAGCAGTACCGCTGACCCTCACACAGTACTGGAGCAGTACCGCTAACCCTCACACAGTACTGGAGCAGTACCATTAACCCTCACACACTACTGGAGCAGTACCGCTAACCCTCACACAGTACTGGAGCAGTACCGCTGACCCTCACACAGTACTGGAGCCGTACCGCTGACCCTCACACAGTACTGGAGCAGTACCGCTAACCCTCACAGTACTGGAGCCGTACCGCTGACCCTCACACAGTACTGGAGCCGTACCGCTAACCCTCACACACTACTGGAGCAGTACCACTAACCCTCACACTACTGGAGCAGTACCGCTAACCCTCACACAGTACTGGAGCAGTACCACTAACCCTCACACAGTGAGCAGTACCGCTAACCCTCACACTACTGGAGCAGTACCGCTAACCCTCACACAGTACTGGAGCAGTACCGCTAACCCTCACACACTACTGGAGCAGTACCGCTAACCCTCAGACACTACTGGAGCAGTACCGCTAACCCTCACACACTACTGGAGCAGTACCACTAACCCTCACACAGTACTGGAGCCGTACCGCTGACCCTCACACAGTACTGGAGCAGTACCGCTAACCCTCACACAGTGAGCAGTACCGCTAACCCTCACACTACTGGAGCAGTACCGCTAACCCTCACACAGTACTGGAGCCGTACCGCTAACCCTCACACAGTACTGGAGCAGTACCACTAACCCTCACACAGTGCTGGAGCAGTACCGCTAACCCTCATACTACTGGAGCCGTACCACTAACCCTCACACAGTACTGGAGCAGTACCACTAACCCTCACACAGTGCTGGAGCAGTACCGCTAACCCTCACACAGTGCTGGAGCAGTACCGCTAACCCTCACACAGTGCTGGAGCCGTACCACTAACCCTCACACAGTGCTGGAGCCGTACCACTAACCCTCACACAGTACTGGAGCAGTACCGCTAACCCTCACACAGTACTGGAGCAGTACCGCTAACCCTCACACAGTACTGGAGCAGTACCACTAACCCTCACACAGTACTGGAGCAGTACCGCTAACCCTCACACAGTACTGGAGCAGTACCGCTAACCCTCACACAGTGAGCAGTACCGCTAACCCTCACACTACTGGAGCAGTACCGCTAACCCTCACACACTACTGGAGCAGTACTGCTAACCCTCACACAGTACTGGAGCAGTACCGCTGACCCTCACACAGTACTGGAGCCGTACCGCTGACCCTCACACAGTACTGGAGCAGTACCGCTAACCCTCACACAGTGAGCAGTACCGCTAACCCTCACACACTACTGGAGCAGTACCACTAACCCTCACACACTACTGGAGCAGTACCACTAACCCTCACACAGTACTGGAGCCGTATCACTAACCCTCACACACTACTGGAGCAGTACCACTAACCCTCACACAGTACTGGAGCAGTACCACTAACCCTCACACAGTGCTGGAGCAGTACCGCTAACCCTCACACAGTGCTGGAGCAGTACCGCTAACCCTCACACAGTACTGGAGCCGTACCGCTAACCCTCACACAGTACTGGAGCAGTACCGCTAACCCTCACACAGTACTGGAGCAGTACCGCTAACCCTCACACACTACTGGAGCAGTACCGCTAACCCTCACACAGTACTGGAGCAGTACCGCTAACTCTCACACAGTACTGGAGCAGTACCGCTAACCCTCACACACTACTGGAGCAGTACCACTAACCCTCACACAGTACTGGAGCAGTACCGCTAACCCTCACACTACTGGAGCAGTACCGCTAACCCTCACACAGTACTGGAGCCGTACCGCTAACCCTCACACACTACTGGAGCAGTACCGCTAACCCTCACACAGTACTGGAGCAGTACCGCTAACCCTCACACAGTACTGGAGCAGTACCACTAACCCTCACACAGTACTGGAGCAGTACCACTAACCCTCACATAGTACTGGAGCAGTACCGCTAACCCTCACACAGTACTGGAGCAGTACCACTAACCCTCACACAGTACTGGAGCAGTACCGCTAACCCTCACACACTACTGGAGCAGTACCGCTAACCCTCACACAGTACTGGAGCAGTACCGCTAACCCTCACACAGTACTGGAGCAGTACCGCTAACCCTCACACAGTACTGGAGCAGTACCACTAACCCTCACACACTACTGGAGCAGTACCGCTAACCCTCACATAGTACTGGAGCAGTACCGCTAACCCTCACACACTACTGGAGCAGTACTGCTGACCTTCACACAGTACTGGAGCAGTACCGCTGACCCTCACACAGTACTGGAGCCGTACCGCTGACCCTCACACAGTACTGGAGAAGTACCACTGACACTCACACTACTGGAGCAGTACCACTAACCCTCACACTACTGGAGCAGTACCGCTGACCCTCACACAGTACTGGAGCAGTACCGCTAACCCTCACACAGTACTGGATCAGTACCATTAACCCTCACACACTACTGGAGCAGTACCGCTAACCCTCACACAGTACTGGAGCAGTACCGCTAACCCTCACACAGTACTGGAGCAGTACCACTAACCCTCACACACTACTGGAGCAGTACCACTAACCCTCACATAGTACTGGAGCAGTACCGCTAACCCTCACACACTACTGGAGCAGTACTGCTAACCCTCACACAGTACTGGAGCAGTACCGCTGACCCTCACACAGTACTGGAGCCGTACCGCTGACCCTCACACAGTACTGGAGAAGTACCACTGACACTCACACTACTGGAGCAGTACCACTAACCCTCACACTACTGGAGCAGTACCGCTGACCCTCACACAGTACTGGAGCCGTACCGCTGACCCTCACACAGTACTGGAGAAGTACCACTGACACTCACACTACTGGAGCAGTACCACTAACCCTCACACTACTGGAGCAGTACCGCTGACCCTCACACAGTACTGGAGCAGTACCGCTAACCCTCACACAGTACTGGAGCAGTACCATTAACCCTCACACACTACTGGAGCAGTACCGCTAACCCTCACACAGTACTGGAGCAGTACCGCTAACCCTCACACAGTACTGGAGCCGTACCGCTGACCCTCACACACTACTGGAGCAGTACCGCTAACCCTCACACAGTACTGGAGCAGTACCGCTAACCCTCACACACTACTGGAGCAGTACCGCTAACCCTCACACAGTACTGGAGCAGTACCGCTAACCCTCACACACTACTGGAGCAGTACCGCTAACCCTCACACAGTACTGGAGCCGTACCACTAACCCTTACACACTACTGGAGCAGTACCACTAACCCTCACACAGTACTGGAGCTGTACCACTAACCCTCACACTACTGGAGCAGTACCGCTGACCCTCACACTACTGGAGCAGTACCGCTGACCCTCACACAGTACTGGAGCCGTACCGCTGACCCTCACACAGTACTGGAGCAGTACCGCTAACCCTCACACAGTACAGGAGCCGTACCACTGACCCTCACACAGTACTGGAGCAGTACCACTGACCCTCACACTACTGGAGCAGTACCACTAACCCTCACACTACTGGAGCAGTACCGCTGACCCTCACACAGTACTGGAGCAGTACCGCTAACCCTCACACAGTACTGGAGCAGTACCATTAACCCTCACACACTACTGGAGCAGTACCGCTAACCCTCACACAGTACTGGAGCAGTACCGCTGACCCTCACACAGTACTGGAGCCGTACCGCTGACCCTCACACAGTACTGGAGCAGTACCGCTAACCCTCACAGTACTGGAGCCGTACCGCTGACCCTCACACAGTACTGGAGCCGTACCGCTAACCCTCACACACTACTGGAGCAGTACCACTAACCCTCACACTACTGGAGCAGTACCGCTAACCCTCACACAGTACTGGAGCAGTACCACTAACCCTCACACAGTGAGCAGTACCGCTAACCCTCACACTACTGGAGCAGTACCGCTAACCCTCACACAGTACTGGAGCAGTACCGCTAACCCTCACACACTACTGGAGCAGTACCGCTAACCCTCAGACACTACTGGAGCAGTACCGCTAACCCTCACACACTACTGGAGCAGTACCACTAACCCTCACACAGTACTGGAGCCGTACCGCTGACCCTCACACAGTACTGGAGCAGTACCGCTAACCCTCACACAGTGAGCAGTACCGCTAACCCTCACACTACTGGAGCAGTACCGCTAACCCTCACACAGTACTGGAGCCGTACCGCTAACCCTCACACAGTACTGGAGCAGTACCACTAACCCTCACACAGTGCTGGAGCAGTACCGCTAACCCTCATACTACTGGAGCCGTACCACTAACCCTCACACAGTACTGGAGCAGTACCACTAACCCTCACACAGTGCTGGAGCAGTACCGCTAACCCTCACACAGTGCTGGAGCAGTACCGCTAACCCTCACACAGTGCTGGAGCCGTACCACTAACCCTCACACAGTGCTGGAGCCGTACCACTAACCCTCACACAGTACTGGAGCAGTACCGCTAACCCTCACACAGTACTGGAGCAGTACCGCTAACCCTCACACAGTACTGGAGCAGTACCACTAACCCTCACACAGTACTGGAGCAGTACCGCTAACCCTCACACAGTACTGGAGCAGTACCGCTAACCCTCACACAGTGAGCAGTACCGCTAACCCTCACACTACTGGAGCAGTACCGCTAACCCTCACACAGTACTGGAGCAGTACCACTAACCCTCACACAGTGCTGGAGCAGTACCGCTAACCCTCACACAGTGCTGGAGCAGTACCGCTAACCCTCACACAGTACTGGAGCCGTACCACTAACCCTCACACAGTACTGGAGCAGTACCGATAACCCTCACACAGTACTGGAGCAGTACCGCTAACCCTCACACAGTGAGCAGTACCGCTAACCCTCACACACTACTGGAGCAGTACCACTAACCCTCACACACTACTGGAGCAGTACCACTAACCCTCACACAGTACTGGAGCCGTATCACTAACCCTCACACACTACTGGAGCAGTACCACTAACCCTCACACAGTACTGGAGCAGTACCACTAACCCTCACACAGTACTGGAGCAGTACCACTAACCCTCACACAGTGCTGGAGCAGTACCGCTAACCCTCACACAGTGCTGGAGCAGTACCGCTAACCCTCACACAGTGCTGGAGCCGTACCGCTAACCCTCACACAGTACTGGAGCAGTACCGCTAACCCTCACACAGTACTGGAGCAGTACCGCTAACCCTCACACACTACTGGAGCAGTACCGCTAACCCTCACACAGTACTGGAGCAGTACCGCTAACCCTCACACTACTGGAGCAGTACCGCTAACCCTCACACAGTACTGGAGCCGTACCGCTAACCCTCACACACTACTGGAGCAGTACCGCTAACCCTCACACAGTACTGGAGCAGTACCGCTAACCCTCACACAGTACTGGAGCAGTACCGCTAACCCTCACACACTACTGGAGCAGTACCGCTAACCCTCACACAGTACTGGAGCAGTACCACTAACCCTCACACACTACTGGAGCGGTACCGCTAACCCTCACATAGTACTGGAGCAGTACCGCTAACCCTCACACACTACTGGAGCAGTACCGCTGACCTTCACACAGTACTGGAGCAGTACCGCTGACCCTCACACAGTACTGGAGCCGTACCGCTGACCCTCACACAGTACTGGAGAAGTACCGCTGACACTCACACTACTGGAGCAGTACCACTAACCCTCACACTACTGGAGCAGTACCGCTGACCCTCACACAGTACTGGAGCAGTACCGCTAACCCTCACACAGTACTGGATCAGTACCATTAACCCTCACACACTACTGGAGCAGTACCGCTAACCCTCACACAGTACTGGAGCAGTACCGCTAACCCTCACACAGTACTGGAGCAGTACCACTAACCCTCACACACTACTGGAGCAGTACCACTAACCCTCACATAGTACTGGAGCAGTACCGCTAACCCTCACACACTACTGGAGCAGTACCGCTAACCCTCACACAGTACTGGAGCCGTACCGCTGACCCTCACACAGTACTGGAGAAGTACCACTGACACTCACACTACTGGAGCAGTACCACTAACCCTCACACTACTGGAGCAGTACCGCTGACCCTCACACAGTACTGGAGCCGTACCACTAACCCTTACACACTACTGGAGCAGTACCACTAACCCTCACACAGTACTGGAGCTGTACCACTAACCCTCACACTACTGGAGCAGTACCGCTGACCCTCACACTACTGGAGCAGTACCGCTGACCCTCACACAGTACTGGAGCCGTACCGCTGACCCTCACACAGTACTGGAGCAGTACCGCTAACCCTCACACAGTACAGGAGCCGTACCACTGACCCTCACACAGTACTGGAGCAGTACCACTGACCCTCACACTACTGGAGCAGTACCACTGACCCTCACACTACTGGAGCAGTACCGCTGACCCTCACACAGTACTGGAGCAGTACCGCTAACCCTCACACAGTACTGGAGCAGTACCATTAACCCTCACACACTACTGGAGCAGTACCGCTAACCCTCACACAGTACTGGAGCAGTACCGCTGACCCTCACACAGTACTGGAGCCGTACCGCTGACCCTCACACAGTACTGGAGCAGTACCGCTAACCCTCACAGTACTGGAGCCGTACCGCTGACCCTCACACAGTACTGGAGCCGTACCACTAACCCTCACACACTACTGGAGCAGTACCACTAACCCTCACACTACTGGAGCAGTACCGCTAACCCTCACACAGTACTGGAGCAGTACCACTAACCCTCACACAGTGAGCAGTACCGCTAACCCTCACACTACTGGAGCAGTACCGCTAACCCTCACACAGTACTGGAGCAGTACCGCTAACCCTCACACAGTACTGGAGCAGTACCGCTAACCCTCAGACACTACTGGAGCAGTACCGCTAACCCTCACACACTACTGGAGCAGTACCACTAACCCTCACACACTACTGGAGCAGTACCACTAACCCTCACACAGTACTGGAGCCGTACCGCTGACCCTCACACAGTACTGGAGCAGTACCGCTAACCCTCACACAGTGAGCAGTACCGCTAACCCTCACACTACTGGAGCAGTACCGCTAACCCTCACACAGTACTGGAGCCGTACCGCTAACCCTCACACAGTACTGGAGCAGTACCACTAACCCTCACACAGTGCTGGAGCAGTACTGCTAACCCTCATACTACTGGAGCCGTACCACTAACCCTCACACAGTACTGGAGCAGTACCACTAACCCTCACACAGTGCTGGAGCAGTACCGCTAACCCTCACACAGTGCTGGAGCAGTACCGCTAACCCTCACACAGTGCTGGAGCCGTACCACTAACCCTCACACAGTGCTGGAGCAGTACCGCTAACCCTCATACTACTGGAGCCGTACCACTAACCCTCACACAGTACTGGAGCAGTACCACTAACCCTCACACAGTGCTGGAGCAGTACCGCTAACCCTCACACAGTGCTGGAGCAGTACCGCTAACCCTCACACAGTGCTGGAGCCGTACCGCTAACCCTCACACAGTGCTGGAGCCGTACCACTAACCCTCACACAGTACTGGAGCAGTACCGCTAACCCTCACACAGTACTGGAGCAGTACCGCTAACCCTCACACACTACTGGAGCAGTACCGCTAACCCTCACACAGTGCTGGAGCAGTACCGCTAACCCTCATACTACTGGAGCCGTACCACTAACCCTCACACAGTACTGGAGCAGTACCACTAACCCTCACACAGTGCTGGAGCAGTACCGCTAACCCTCACACAGTGCTGGAGCAGTACCGCTAACCCTCACACAGTGCTGGAGCCGTACCACTAACCCTCACACAGTGCTGGAGCAGTACCGCTAACCCTCATACTACTGGAGCCGTACCACTAACCCTCACACAGTACTGGAGCAGTACCACTAACCCTCACACAGTGCTGGAGCAGTACCGCTAACCCTCACACAGTGCTGGAGCAGTACCGCTAACCCTCACACAGTGCTGGAGCCGTACCACTAACCCTCACACAGTACTGGAGCAGTACCGCTAACCCTCACACAGTACTGGAGCAGTACCGCTAACCCTCACACACTACTGGAGCAGTACCGCTAACCCTCACACAGTACTGGAGCAGTACCGCTAACCCTCACACAGTACTGGAGCAGTACCGCTAACCCTCACACAGTACTGGAACAGTACCGCTAACCCTCACACAGTACTGGAACAGTACCGCTAACCCTCACACAGTGAGCAGTACCGCTAACCCTCACACTACTGGAGCAGTACCGCTAACCCTCACACAGTACTGGAGCAGTACCACTAACCCTCACACAGTGCTGGAGCAGTACCGCTAACCCTCACACAGTGCTGGAGCAGTACCGCTAACCCTCACACAGTACTGGAGCCGTACCACTAACCCTCACACAGTACTGGAGCAGTACCGATAACCCTCACACAGTACTGGAGCCGTATCACTAACCCTCACACACTACTGGAGCAGTACCACTAACCCTCACACAGTACTGGAGCAGTACCACTAACCCTCACACAGTACTGGAGCAGTACCACTAACCCTCACACAGTGCTGGAGCAGTACCGCTAACCCTCACACAGTGCTGGAGCAGTACCGCTAACCCTCACACAGTACTGGAGCCGTACCGCTAACCCTCACACAGTACTGGAGCAGTACCGCTAACCCTCACACAGTACTGGAGCAGTACCGCTAACCCTCACACACTACTGGAGCAGTACCGCTAACCCTCACACAGTACTGGAGCAGTACCGCTAACTCTCACACAGTACTGGAGCAGTACCGCTAACCCTCACACACTACTGGAGCAGTACCACTAACCCTCACACAGTACTGGAGCAGTACCGCTAACCCTCACACTACTGGAGCAGTACCGCTAACCCTCACACAGTACTGGAGCCGTACCGCTAACCCTCACACACTACTGGAGCAGTACCGCTAACCCTCACACAGTACTGGAGCAGTACCGCTAACCCTCACACAGTACTGGAGCAGTACCACTAACCCTCACACAGTACTGGAGCAGTACCACTAACCCTCACATAGTACTGGAGCAGTACCGCTAACCCTCACACAGTACTGGAGCAGTACCACTAACCCTCACACAGTACTGGAGCAGTACCGCTAACCCTCACACACTACTGGAGCAGTACCGCTAACCCTCACACAGTACTGGAGCAGTACCACTAACCCTCACACAGTACTGGAGCAGTACCGCTAACCCTCACACACTACTGGAGCAGTACCGCTAACCCTCACACAGTACTGGAGCAGTACCGCTGACCCTCACACAGTACTGGAGCCGTACCGCTGACCCTCACACAGTACTGGAGAAGTACCACTGACACTCACACTACTGGAGCAGTACCACTAACCCTCACACTACTGGAGCAGTACCGCTGACCCTCACACAGTACTGGAGCAGTACCGCTAACCCTCACACAGTACTGGAGCAGTACCATTAACCCTCACACACTACTGGAGCAGTACCGCTAACCCTCACACAGTACTGGAGCAGTACCGCTGACCCTCACACAGTACTGGAGCCGTACCGCTGACCCTCACACAGTACTGGAGCAGTACCGCTAACCCTCACAGTACTGGAGCCGTACCGCTGACCCTCACACAGTACTGGAGCCGTACCACTAACCCTCACACACTACTGGAGCAGTACCACTAACCCTCACACTACTGGAGCAGTACCGCTAACCCTCACACAGTACTGGAGCAGTACCACTAACCCTCACACAGTGAGCAGTACCGCTAACCCTCACACTACTGGAGCAGTACCGCTAACCCTCACACAGTACTGGAGCAGTACCGCTAACCCTCACACAGTACTGGAGCAGTACCGCTAACCCTCAGACACTACTGGAGCAGTACCGCTAACCCTCACACACTACTGGAGCAGTACCACTAACCCTCACACACTACTGGAGCAGTACCACTAACCCTCACACAGTACTGGAGCCGTACCGCTGACCCTCACACAGTACTGGAGCAGTACCGCTAACCCTCACACAGTACTGGAGCCGTACCGCTGACCCTCACACACTACTGGAGCAGTACCACTAACCCTCACACAGTACTGGAGCCGTATCACTAACCCTCACACACTACTGGAGCAGTACCACTAACCCTCACACAGTACTGGAGCAGTACCACTAACCCTCACACAGTACTGGAGCAGTACCACTAACCCTCACACAGTGCTGGAGCAGTACCGCTAACCCTCACACAGTGCTGGAGCAGTACCGCTAACCCTCACACAGTACTGGAGCCGTACCGCTAACCCTCACACAGTACTGGAGCAGTACCGCTAACCCTCACACAGTACTGGAGCAGTACCGCTAACCCTCACACACTACTGGAGCAGTACCGCTAACCCTCACACAGTACTGGAGCAGTACCGCTAACTCTCACACAGTACTGGAGCAGTACCGCTAACCCTCACACACTACTGGAGCAGTACCACTAACCCTCACACAGTACTGGAGCAGTACCGCTAACCCTCACACTACTGGAGCAGTACCGCTAACCCTCACACAGTACTGGAGCCGTACCGCTAACCCTCACACACTACTGGAGCAGTACCGCTAACCCTCACACAGTACTGGAGCAGTACCGCTAACCCTCACACAGTACTGGAGCAGTACCACTAACCCTCACACAGTACTGGAGCAGTACCACTAACCCTCACATAGTACTGGAGCAGTACCGCTAACCCTCACACAGTACTGGAGCAGTACCACTAACCCTCACACAGTACTGGAGCAGTACCGCTAACCCTCACACACTACTGGAGCAGTACCGCTAACCCTCACACAGTACTGGAGCAGTACCACTAACCCTCACACAGTACTGGAGCAGTACCGCTAACCCTCACACACTACTGGAGCAGTACCGCTAACCCTCACACAGTACTGGAGCAGTACCGCTGACCCTCACACAGTACTGGAGCCGTACCGCTGACCCTCACACAGTACTGGAGAAGTACCACTGACACTCACACTACTGGAGCAGTACCACTAACCCTCACACTACTGGAGCAGTACCGCTGACCCTCACACAGTACTGGAGCAGTACCGCTAACCCTCACACAGTACTGGAGCAGTACCATTAACCCTCACACACTACTGGAGCAGTACCGCTAACCCTCACACAGTACTGGAGCAGTACCGCTGACCCTCACACAGTACTGGAGCCGTACCGCTGACCCTCACACAGTACTGGAGCAGTACCGCTAACCCTCACAGTACTGGAGCCGTACCGCTGACCCTCACACAGTACTGGAGCCGTACCACTAACCCTCACACACTACTGGAGCAGTACCACTAACCCTCACACTACTGGAGCAGTACCGCTAACCCTCACACAGTACTGGAGCAGTACCACTAACCCTCACACAGTGAGCAGTACCGCTAACCCTCACACTACTGGAGCAGTACCGCTAACCCTCACACAGTACTGGAGCAGTACCGCTAACCCTCACACAGTACTGGAGCAGTACCGCTAACCCTCAGACACTACTGGAGCAGTACCGCTAACCCTCACACACTACTGGAGCAGTACCACTAACCCTCACACACTACTGGAGCAGTACCACTAACCCTCACACAGTACTGGAGCCGTACCGCTGACCCTCACACAGTACTGGAGCAGTACCGCTAACCCTCACACAGTACTGGAGCCGTACCGCTGACCCTCACACACTACTGGAGCAGTACCACTAACCCTCACACAGTACTGGAGCAGTACCGCTAACCCTCACACAGTACTGGAGCAGTACCACTAACCCTCACACAGTGCTGGAGCAGTACCGCTAACCCTCACACAGTGCTGGAGCAGTACCGCTAACCCTCACACAGTACTGGAGCCGTACCACTAACCCTCACACAGTACTGGAGCAGTACCGATAACCCTCACACAGTACTGGAGCAGTACCGCTAACCCTCACACAGTGAGCAGTACCGCTAACCCTCACACACTACTGGAGCAGTACCACTAACCCTCACACACTACTGGAGCAGTACCACTAACCCTCACACAGTACTGGAGCCGTATCACTAACCCTCACACACTACTGGAGCAGTACCACTAACCCTCACACAGTACTGGAGCAGTACCACTAACCCTCACACAGTACTGGAGCAGTACCACTAACCCTCACACAGTGCTGGAGCAGTACCGCTAACCCTCACACAGTGCTGGAGCAGTACCGCTAACCCTCACACAGTGCTGGAGCAGTACCGCTAACCCTCACACAGTACTGGAGCCGTACCGCTAACCCTCACACAGTACTGGAACAGTACCGCTAACTCTCACACACTACTGGAGCAGTACCGCTAACCCTCACACAGTACTGGAGCAGTACCGCTAACCCTCACACAGTACTGGAGCAGTACCGCTAACCCTCACACACTACTGGAGCAGTACCACTAACCCTCACACAGTACTGGAGCAGTACCGCTAACCCTCACACTACTGGAGCAGTACCGCTAACCCTCACACAGTACTGGAGCCGTACCGCTAACCCTCACACACTACTGGAGCAGTACCGCTAACCCTCACACAGTACTGGAGCAGTACCGCTAACCCTCACACAGTACTGGAGCAGTACCACTAACCCTCACACAGTACTGGAGCAGTACCACTAACCCTCACATAGTACTGGAGCAGTACCGCTAACCCTCACACAGTACTGGAGCAGTACCACTAACCCTCACACACTACTGGTGCAGTACCACTAACCCTCACACAGTACTGGAGCAGTACCGCTAACCCTCACACACTACTGGAGCAGTACCGCTAACCCTCACACAGTACTGGAGCAGTACCGCTGACCCTCACACAGTACTGGAGCCGTACCGCTGACCCTCACACACTACTGGAGCAGTACCACTAACCCTCACACTACTGGAGCAGTACCGCTGACCCTCACACAGTACTGGAGCAGTACCGCTAACCCTCACACAGTACTGGAGCAGTACCATTAACCCTCACACACTACTGGAGCAGTACCGCTAACCCTCACACAGTACTGGAGCAGTACCGCTAACCCTCACACAGTACTGGAGCCGTACCGCTGACCCTCACACACTACTGGAGCAGTACCACTAACCCTCACACAGTACTGGAGCAGTACCGCTAACCCTCACACAGTACTGGAGCAGTACCGCTAACCCTCACACACTACTGGAGCAGTACCGCTAACCCTCACACAGTACTGGAGCAGTACCGCTAACCCTCACACACTACTGGAGCAGTACCGCTAACCCTCACACAGTACTGGAGCCGTACCGCTAACCCTTACACACTACTGGAGCAGTACCACTAACCCTCACACAGTACTGGAGCTGTACCACTAACCCTCACACTACTGGAGCAGTACCGCTGACCCTCACACTACTGGAGCAGTACCGCTGACCCTCACACAGTACTGGAGCCGTACCGCTGACCCTCACACAGTACTGGAGCAGTACCGCTAACCCTCACACAGTACAGGAGCCGTACCACTGACCCTCACACAGTACTGGAGCAGTACCGCTGACCCTCACACTACTGGAGCAGTACCGCTAACCCTCACACAGTACTGGAGCCGTACCGCTAACCCTCACACAGTACTGGAGCAGTACCGCTAACCCTCACACAGTACTGGAGCAGTACCGCTAACCCTCACACAGTACTGGAGCAGTACCACTAACCCTCACACACTACTGGAGCAGTACCACTAACCCTCACATAGTACTGGAGCAGTACCGCTAACCCTCACACAGTACTGGAGCAGTACCGCTAACCCTCACACACTACTGGTGCAGTACCACTAACCCTCACACAGTACTGGAGCAGTACCGCTAACCCTCACACACTACTGGAGCAGTACCGCTAACCCTCACACAGTACTGGAGCAGTACCGCTGACCCTCACACAGTACTGGAGCCGTACCGCTGACCCTCACACAGTACTGGAGAAGTACCACTGACACTCACACTACTGGAGCAGTACCACTAACCCTCACACTACTGGAGCAGTACCGCTGACCCTCACACAGTACTGGAGCAGTACCGCTAACCCTCACACAGTACTGGAGCAGTACCATTAACCCTCACACACTACTGGAGCAGTACCGCTAACCCTCACACAGTACTGGAGCAGTACCGCTAACCCTCACACAGTACTGGAGCCGTACCGCTGACCCTCACACACTACTGGAGCAGTACCACTAACCCTCACACAGTACTGGAGCAGTACCGCTAACCCTCACACAGTACTGGAGCAGTACCGCTAACCCTCACACACTACTGGAGCAGTACCGCTAACCCTCACACACTACTGGAGCAGTACCGCTAACCCTCACACACTACTGGAGCAGTACCGCTAACCCTCACACAGTACTGGAGCCGTACCGCTAACCCTTACACACTACTGGAGCAGTACCACTAACCCTCACACAGTACTGGAGCTGTACCACTAACCCTCACACTACTGGAGCAGTACCGCTGACCCTCACACTACTGGAGCAGTACCGCTGACCCTCACACAGTACTGGAGCCGTACCGCTGACCCTCACACAGTACTGGAGCAGTACCGCTAACCCTCACACAGTACAGGAGCCGTACCACTGACCCTCACACAGTACTGGAGCAGTACCACTGACCCTCACACTACTGGAGCAGTACCACTAACCCTCACAATACTGGAGCAGTACCGCTGACCCTCACACAGTACTGGAGCAGTACCGCTAACCCTCACACAGTACTGGAGCAGTACCATTAACCCTCACACACTACTGGAGCAGTACCGCTGACCCTCACACAGTACTGGAGCAGTACCGCTAACCCTCACACAGTACTGGAGCAGTACCATTAACCCTCACACACTACTGGAGCAGTACCGCTAACCCTCACACACTACTGGAGCAGTACCGCTGACCCTCACACAGTACTGGAGCCGTACCGCTAACCCTCACACAGTACTGGAGCAGTACCGCTGACCCTCACACAGTACTGGAGCCGTACCGCTGACCCTCACACAGTACTGGAGCAGTACCGCTAACCCTCACACAGTACTGGAGCAGTACCGCTGACCCTCACACAGTACTGGAGCCGTACCGCTGACCCTCACACAGTACTGGAGCAGTACCGCTAACCCTCACACAGTACTGGAGCCGTACCGCTGACCCTCACACAGTACTGGAGCCGTACCGCTGACCCTCACACAGTACTGGAGCCGTACCACTAACCCTCACACACTACTGGAGCAGTACCACTAACCCTCACACTACTGGAGCAGTACCACTAACCCTCACACAGTGAGCAGTACCGCTAACCCTCACACTACTGGAGCAGTACCGCTAACCCTCACACAGTACTGGAGCAGTACCGCTAACCCTCAGACACTACTGGAGCAGTACCGCTAACCCTCACACACTACTGGAGCAGTACCACTAACCCTCACACACTACTGGAGCAGTACCACTAACCCTCACACAGTACTGGAGCCGTACCGCTGACCCTCACACAGTACTGGAGCAGTACCGCTAACCCTCACACTACTGGAGCAGTACCGCTAACCCTCACACAGTACTGGAGCCGTACCGCTAACCCTCACACAGTACTGGAGCAGTACCACTAACCCTCACACAGTGCTGGAGCAGTACCGCTAACCCTCATACTACTGGAGCCGTACCACTAACCCTCACACAGTACTGGAGCAGTACCACTAACCCTCACACAGTGCTGGAGCAGTACCGCTAACCCTCACACAGTGCTGGAGCAGTACCGCTAACCCTCACACAGTACTGGAGCCGTACCGCTAACCCTCACACAGTACTGGAGCAGTACCACTAACCCTCACACAGTACTGGAGCAGTACCACTAACCCTCACACAGTACTGGAGCAGTACCGCTAACCCTCACACACTACTGGAGCAGTACCGCTAACCCTCACACACTACTGGAGCAGTACCGCTAACCCTCACACACTACTGGAGCAGTACCGCTAACCCTCACACAGTACTGGAGCCGTACCGCTAACCCTTACACACTACTGGAGCAGTACCACTAACCCTCACACAGTACTGGAGCTGTACCACTAACCCTCACACTACTGGAGCAGTACCGCTGACCCTCACACTACTGGAGCAGTACCGCTGACCCTCACACAGTACTGGAGCCGTACCGCTGACCCTCACACAGTACTGGAGCAGTACCGCTAACCCTCACACAGTACAGGAGCCGTACCACTGACCCTCACACAGTACTGGAGCAGTACCACTGACCCTCACACTACTGGAGCAGTACCACTAACCCTCACAATACTGGAGCAGTACCGCTGACCCTCACACAGTACTGGAGCAGTACCGCTAACCCTCACACAGTACTGGAGCAGTACCATTAACCCTCACACACTACTGGAGCAGTACCGCTGACCCTCACACAGTACTGGAGCAGTACCGCTAACCCTCACACAGTACTGGAGCAGTACCATTAACCCTCACACACTACTGGAGCAGTACCGCTAACCCTCACACACTACTGGAGCAGTACCGCTGACCCTCACACAGTACTGGAGCCGTACCGCTAACCCTCACACAGTACTGGAGCAGTACCGCTGACCCTCACACAGTACTGGAGCCGTACCGCTGACCCTCACACAGTACTGGAGCAGTACCGCTAACCCTCACACAGTACTGGAGCAGTACCGCTGACCCTCACACAGTACTGGAGCCGTACCGCTGACCCTCACACAGTACTGGAGCAGTACCGCTAACCCTCACACAGTACTGGAGCCGTACCGCTGACCCTCACACAGTACTGGAGCCGTACCGCTGACCCTCACACAGTACTGGAGCCGTACCACTAACCCTCACACACTACTGGAGCAGTACCACTAACCCTCACACTACTGGAGCAGTACCACTAACCCTCACACAGTGAGCAGTACCGCTAACCCTCACACTACTGGAGCAGTACCGCTAACCCTCACACAGTACTGGAGCAGTACCGCTAACCCTCAGACACTACTGGAGCAGTACCGCTAACCCTCACACACTACTGGAGCAGTACCACTAACCCTCACACACTACTGGAGCAGTACCACTAACCCTCACACAGTACTGGAGCCGTACCGCTGACCCTCACACAGTACTGGAGCAGTACCGCTAACCCTCACACTACTGGAGCAGTACCGCTAACCCTCACACAGTACTGGAGCCGTACCGCTAACCCTCACACAGTACTGGAGCAGTACCACTAACCCTCACACAGTGCTGGAGCAGTACCGCTAACCCTCATACTACTGGAGCCGTACCACTAACCCTCACACAGTACTGGAGCAGTACCACTAACCCTCACACAGTGCTGGAGCAGTACCGCTAACCCTCACACAGTGCTGGAGCAGTACCGCTAACCCTCACACAGTACTGGAGCCGTACCGCTAACCCTCACACAGTACTGGAGCAGTACCACTAACCCTCACACAGTGCTGGAGCAGTACCGCTAACCCTCATACTACTGGAGCCGTACCACTAACCCTCACACAGTACTGGAGCAGTACCACTAACCCTCACACAGTGCTGGAGCAGTACCGCTAACCCTCACACAGTGCTGGAGCAGTACCGCTAACCCTCACACAGTGCTGGAGCCGTACCACTAACCCTCACACAGTGCTGGAGCCGTACCACTAACCCTCACACAGTACTGGAGCAGTACCGCTAACCCTCACACAGTACTGGAGCAGTACCGCTAACCCTCACACAGTACTGGAGCCGTACCGCTAACCCTCACACTACTGGAGCAGTACCGCTAACCCTCACACACTACTGGAGCAGTACCGCTAACCCTCACACAGTACTGGAGCAGTACCACTAACCCTCACACAGTACTGGAGCAGTACCGCTAACCCTCACACAGTACTGGAGCAGTACCGCTAACCCTCACACAGTGAGCAGTACCGCTAACCCTCACACTACTGGAGCAGTACCGCTAACCCTCACACAGTACTGGAGCAGTACCACTAACCCTCACACAGTGCTGGAGCAGTACCGCTAACCCTCACACAGTGCTGGAGCAGTACCGCTGACCCTCACACTACTGGAGCAGTACCGCTAACCCTCACACAGTACTGGAGCCGTACCGCTAACCCTCACACAGTACTGGAGCAGTACCGCTAACCCTCACACAGTACTGGAGCAGTACCGCTAACCCTCACACAGTACTGGAGCAGTACCACTAACCCTCACACACTACTGGAGCAGTACCACTAACCCTCACACACTACTGGAGCAGTACCACTAACCCTCACACAGTACTGGAGCAGTACCGCTAACCCTCACACACTACTGGTGCAGTACCACTAACCCTCACACAGTACTGGAGCAGTACCGCTAACCCTCACACACTACTGGAGCAGTACCGCTAACCCTCACACAGTACTGGAGCAGTACCGCTGACCCTCACACAGTACTGGAGCCGTACCGCTGACCCTCACACAGTACTGGAGAAGTACCACTGACACTCACACTACTGGAGCAGTACCACTAACCCTCACACTACTGGAGCAGTACCGCTGACCCTCACACAGTACTGGAGCAGTACCGCTAACCCTCACACAGTACTGGAGCAGTACCATTAACCCTCACACACTACTGGAGCAGTACCGCTAACCCTCACACAGTACTGGAGCCGTACCGCTGACCCTCACACACTACTGGAGCAGTACCACTAACCCTCACACAGTACTGGAGCAGTACCGCTAACCCTCACACAGTACTGGAGCAGTACCACTAACCCTCACACAGTGCTGGAGCAGTACCGCTAACCCTCACACAGTGCTGGAGCAGTACCGCTAACCCTCACACAGTACTGGAGCCGTACCGCTAACCCTCACACAGTACTGGAGCAGTACCGATAACCCTCACACAGTACTGGAGCAGTACCGCTAACCCTCACACAGTGAGCAGTACCGCTAACCCTCACACACTACTGGAGCAGTACCGCTAACCCTCACACACTACTGGAGCAGTACCACTAACCCTCACACAGTACTGGAGCCGTATCACTAACCCTCACACACTACTGGAGCAGTACCACTAACCCTCACACAGTACTGGAGCAGTACCACTAACCCTCACACAGTACTGGAGCAGTACCACTAACCCTCACACAGTGCTGGAGCAGTACCGCTAACCCTCACACAGTGCTGGAGCAGTACCGCTAACCCTCACACTACTGGAGCAGTACCGCTAACCCTCACACAGTACTGGAGCAGTACCACTAACCCTCACACAGTGCTGGAGCAGTACCGCTAACCCTCACACAGTGCTGGAGCAGTACCGCTGACCCTCACACTACTGGAGCAGTACCGCTAACCCTCACACAGTACTGGAGCCGTACCGCTAACCCTCACACAGTACTGGAGCAGTACCGCTAACCCTCACACAGTACTGGAGCAGTACCGCTAACCCTCACACAGTACTGGAGCAGTACCACTAACCCTCACACACTACTGGAGCAGTACCACTAACCCTCACACACTACTGGAGCAGTACCACTAACCCTCACATAGTACTGGAGCAGTACCGCTAACCCTCACACAGTACTGGAGCAGTACCGCTAACCCTCACACACTACTGGTGCAGTACCACTAACCCTCACACAGTACTGGAGCAGTACCGCTAACCCTCACACACTACTGGAGCAGTACCGCTAACCCTCACACAGTACTGGAGCAGTACCGCTGACCCTCACACAGTACTGGAGCCGTACCGCTGACCCTCACACAGTACTGGAGAAGTACCACTGACACTCACACTACTGGAGCAGTACCACTAACCCTCACACTACTGGAGCAGTACCGCTGACCCTCACACAGTACTGGAGCAGTACCGCTAACCCTCACACAGTACTGGAGCAGTACCATTAACCCTCACACACTACTGGAGCAGTACCGCTAACCCTCACACAGTACTGGAGCCGTACCGCTGACCCTCACACACTACTGGAGCAGTACCACTAACCCTCACACAGTACTGGAGCAGTACCGCTAACCCTCACACAGTACTGGAGCAGTACCACTAACCCTCACACAGTGCTGGAGCAGTACCGCTAACCCTCACACAGTGCTGGAGCAGTACCGCTAACCCTCACACAGTACTGGAGCCGTACCGCTAACCCTCACACAGTACTGGAGCAGTACCGATAACCCTCACACAGTACTGGAGCAGTACCGCTAACCCTCACACAGTGAGCAGTACCGCTAACCCTCACACACTACTGGAGCAGTACCGCTAACCCTCACACACTACTGGAGCAGTACCACTAACCCTCACACAGTACTGGAGCCGTATCACTAACCCTCACACACTACTGGAGCAGTACCACTAACCCTCACACAGTACTGGAGCAGTACCACTAACCCTCACACAGTACTGGAGCAGTACCACTAACCCTCACACAGTGCTGGAGCAGTACCGCTAACCCTCACACAGTGCTGGAGCAGTACCGCTAACCCTCACACAGTACTGGAGCCGTACCGCTAACCCTCACACAGTACTGGAGCAGTACCGCTAACCCTCACACAGTACTGGAGCAGTACCGCTAACCCTCACACACTACTGGAGCAGTACCGCTAACCCTCACACAGTACTGGAGCAGTACCGCTAACCCTCACACAGTACTGGAGCAGTACCGCTAACCCTCACACACTACTGGAGCAGTACCACTAACCCTCACACAGTACTGGAGCAGTACCGCTAACCCTCACACTACTGGAGCAGTACCGCTAACCCTCACACAGTACTGGAGCCGTACCGCTAACCCTCACACACTACTGGAGCAGTACCGCTAACCCTCACACAGTACTGGAGCAGTACCGCTAACCCTCACACAGTACTGGAGCAGTACCACTAACCCTCACACAGTACTGGAGCAGTACCACTAACCCTCACATAGTACTGGAGCAGTACCGCTAACCCTCACACAGTACTGGAGCAGTACCACTAACCCTCACACACTACTGGTGCAGTACCACTAACCCTCACACAGTACTGGAGCAGTACCGCTAACCCTCACACACTACTGGAGCAGTACCGCTAACCCTCACACAGTACTGGAGCAGTACCGCTGACCCTCACACAGTACTGGAGCCGTACCGCTGACCCTCACACAGTACTGGAGAAGTACCACTGACACTCACACTACTGGAGCAGTACCACTAACCCTCACACTACTGGAGCAGTACCGCTGACCCTCACACAGTACTGGAGCAGTACCGCTAACCCTCACACAGTACTGGAGCAGTACCATTAACCCTCACACACTACTGGAGCAGTACCGCTAACCCTCACACAGTACTGGAGCAGTACCGCTAACCCTCACACAGTACTGGAGCCGTACCGCTGACCCTCACACACTACTGGAGCAGTACCACTAACCCTCACACAGTACTGGAGCAGTACCGCTAACCCTCACACAGTACTGGAGCAGTACCACTAACCCTCACACACTACTGGAGCAGTACCGCTAACCCTCACACAGTACTGGAGCAGTACCGCTAACCCTCACACACTACTGGAGCAGTACCGCTAACCCTCACACAGTACTGGAGCCGTACCACTAACCCTTACACGCTACTGGAGCAGTACCACTAACCCTCACACAGTACTGGAGCTGTACCACTAACCCTCACACTACTGGAGCAGTACCGCTGACCCTCACACTACTGGAGCAGTACCGCTGACCCTCACACAGTACTGGAGCCGTACCGCTGACCCTCACACAGTACTGGAGCAGTACCGCTAACCCTCACACAGTACAGGAGCCGTACCACTGACCCTCACACAGTACTGGAGCAGTACCGCTGACCCTCACACTACTGGAGCAGTACCGCTAACCCTCACACAGTACTGGAGCCGTACCGCTAACCCTCACACAGTACTGGAGCAGTACCGCTAACCCTCACACAGTACTGGAGCAGTACCGCTAACCCTCACACAGTACTGGAGCAGTACCGCTAACCCTCACACACTACTGGAGCAGTACCGCTAACCCTCACACAGTACTGGAGCAGTACCGCTAACCCTCACACAGTACTGGAGCAGTACCGCTAACCCTCACACACTACTGGTGCAGTACCACTAACCCTCACACAGTACTGGAGCAGTACCGCTAACCCTCACACACTACTGGAGCAGTACCGCTAACCCTCACACAGTACTGGAGCAGTACCGCTGACCCTCACACAGTACTGGAGCCGTACCGCTGACCCTCACACAGTACTGGAGAAGTACCACTGACACTCACACTACTGGAGCAGTACCACTAACCCTCACACTACTGGAGCAGTACCGCTGACCCTCACACAGTACTGGAGCAGTACCGCTAACCCTCACACAGTACTGGAGCAGTACCATTAACCCTCACACACTACTGGAGCAGTACCGCTAACCCTCACACAGTACTGGAGCCGTACCGCTGACCCTCACACACTACTGGAGCAGTACCACTAACCCTCACACAGTACTGGAGCAGTACCACTAACCCTCACACAGTACTGGAGCAGTACCGCTAACCCTCACACACTACTGGAGCAGTACCGCTAACCCTCACACAGTACTGGAGCAGTACCGCTAACCCTCACACACTACTGGAGCAGTACCGCTAACCCTCACACAGTACTGGAGCCGTACCGCTAACCCTTACACACTACTGGAGCAGTACCACTAACCCTCACACAGTACTGGAGCTGTACCACTAACCCTCACACTACTGGAGCAGTACCGCTGACCCTCACACTACTGGAGCAGTACCGCTGACCCTCACACAGTACTGGAGCCGTACCGCTGACCCTCACACAGTACTGGAGCAGTACCGCTAACCCTCACACAGTACAGGAGCCGTACCACTGACCCTCACACAGTACTGGAGCAGTACCACTGACCCTCACACTACTGGAGCAGTACCACTGACCCTCACAATACTGGAGCAGTACCGCTGACCCTCACACAGTACTGGAGCAGTACCGCTAACCCTCACACAGTACTGGAGCAGTACCATTAACCCTCACACACTACTGGAGCAGTACCGCTGACCCTCACACAGTACTGGAGCAGTACCGCTAACCCTCACACAGTACTGGAGCAGTACCATTAACCCTCACACACTACTGGAGCAGTACCGCTAACCCTCACACACTACTGGAGCAGTACCGCTGACCCTCACACAGTACTGGAGCCGTACCGCTAACCCTCACACAGTACTGGAGCAGTACCGCTGACCCTCACACAGTACTGGAGCCGTACCGCTGACCCTCACACAGTACTGGAGCAGTACCGCTAACCCTCACACAGTACTGGAGCAGTACCATTAACCCTCACACACTACTGGAGCAGTACCGCTAACCCTCACACAGTACTGGAGCAGTACCGCTGACCCTCACACAGTACTGGAGCCGTACCGCTGACCCTCACACAGTACTGGAGCAGTACCGCTAACCCTCACACAGTACTGGAGCCGTACCGCTGACCCTCACACAGTACTGGAGCCGTACCACTAACCCTCACACACTACTGGAGCAGTACCACTAACCCTCACACTACTGGAGCAGTACCGCTAACCCTCACACAGTACTGGAGCAGTACCACTAACCCTCACACAGTGAGCAGTACCGCTAACCCTCACACTACTGGAGCAGTACCGCTGACCCTCACACAGTACTGGAGCAGTACCGCTAACCCTCACACAGTACTGGAGCAGTACCATTAACCCTCACACACTACTGGAGCAGTACCGCTAACCCTCACACAGTACTGGAGCAGTACCGCTAACCCTCACACAGTACTGGAGCCGTACCGCTGACCCTCACACACTACTGGAGCAGTACCACTAACCCTCACACAGTACTGGAGCAGTACCATTAACCCTCACACACTACTGGAGCAGTACCGCTAACCCTCACACACTACTGGAGCAGTACCGCTAACCCTCACACAGTACTGGAGCAGTACCGCTAACCCTCACACACTACTGGAGCAGTACCGCTAACCCTCACACAGTACTGGAGCCGTACCACTAACCCTTACACACTACTGGAGCAGTACCACTAACCCTCACACAGTACTGGAGCTGTACCGCTAACCCTCACACTACTGGAGCAGTACCGCTGACCCTCACACTACTGGAGCAGTACCGCTGACCCTCACACAGTACTGGAGCCGTACCGCTGACCCTCACACAGTACTGGAGCAGTACCGCTAACCCTCACACAGTACAGGAGCCGTACCACTGACCCTCACACAGTACTGGAGCAGTACCGCTGACCCTCACACTACTGGAGCAGTACCGCTAACCCTCACACAGTACTGGAGCCGTACCGCTAACCCTCACACAGTACTGGAGCAGTACCGCTAACCCTCACACAGTACTGGAGCAGTACCGCTAACCCTCACACAGTACTGGAGCAGTACCACTAACCCTCACACACTACTGGAGCAGTACCACTAACCCTCACACAGTACTGGAGCAGTACCGCTAACCCTCACACAGTACTGGAGCAGTACCGCTAACCCTCACACACTACTGGTGCAGTACCACTAACCCTCACACAGTACTGGAGCAGTACCGCTAACCCTCACACACTACTGGAGCAGTACCGCTAACCCTCACACAGTACTGGAGCAGTACCGCTGACCCTCACACAGTACTGGAGCCGTACCGCTGACCCTCACACAGTACTGGAGAAGTACCACTGACACTCACACTACTGGAGCAGTACCACTAACCCTCACACTACTGGAGCAGTACCGCTGACCCTCACACAGTACTGGAGCAGTACCGCTAACCCTCACACAGTACTGGAGCAGTACCATTAACCCTCACACACTACTGGAGCAGTACCGCTAACCCTCACACAGTACTGGAGCAGTACCGCTAACCCTCACACAGTACTGGAGCCGTACCGCTGACCCTCACACACTACTGGAGCAGTACCACTAACCCTCACACAGTACTGGAGCAGTACCGCTAACCCTCACACAGTACTGGAGCAGTACCGCTAACCCTCACACACTACTGGAGCAGTACCGCTAACCCTCACACAGTACTGGAGCAGTACCGCTAACCCTCACACACTACTGGAGCAGTACCGCTAACCCTCACACAGTACTGGAGCCGTACCGCTAACCCTTACACACTACTGGAGCAGTACCACTAACCCTCACACAGTACTGGAGCTGTACCACTAACCCTCACACTACTGGAGCAGTACCGCTGACCCTCACACTACTGGAGCAGTACCGCTGACCCTCACACAGTACTGGAGCCGTACCGCTGACCCTCACACAGTACTGGAGCAGTACCGCTAACCCTCACACAGTACAGGAGCCGTACCACTGACCCTCACACAGTACTGGAGCAGTACCACTGACCCTCACACTACTGGAGCAGTACCACTAACCCTCACAATACTGGAGCAGTACCGCTGACCCTCACACAGTACTGGAGCAGTACCGCTAACCCTCACACAGTACTGGAGCAGTACCATTAACCCTCACACACTACTGGAGCAGTACCGCTGACCCTCACACAGTACTGGAGCAGTACCGCTAACCCTCACACAGTACTGGAGCAGTACCATTAACCCTCACACACTACTGGAGCAGTACCGCTAACCCTCACACACTACTGGAGCAGTACCGCTGACCCTCACACAGTACTGGAGCCGTACCGCTGACCCTCACACAGTACTGGAGCAGTACCGCTGACCCTCACACAGTACTGGAGCCGTACCGCTGACCCTCACACAGTACTGGAGCAGTACCGCTAACCCTCACACAGTACTGGAGCAGTACCATTAACCCTCACACACTACTGGAGCAGTACCGCTAACCCTCACACAGTACTGGAGCAGTACCGCTGACCCTCACACAGTACTGGAGCCGTACCGCTGACCCTCACACAGTACTGGAGCAGTACCGCTAACCCTCACACAGTACTGGAGCCGTACCGCTGACCCTCACACAGTACTGGAGCCGTACCACTAACCCTCACACACTACTGGAGCAGTACCACTAACCCTCACACTACTGGAGCAGTACCACTAACCCTCACACAGTGAGCAGTACCGCTAACCCTCACACTACTGGAGCAGTACCGCTAACCCTCACACAGTACTGGAGCAGTACCGCTAACCCTCAGACACTACTGGAGCAGTACCGCTAACCCTCACACACTACTGGAGCAGTACCACTAACCCTCACACACTACTGGAGCAGTACCACTAACCCTCACACAGTACTGGAGCCGTACCGCTGACCCTCACACAGTACTGGAGCAGTACCGCTAACCCTCACACAGTGAGCAGTACCGCTAACCCTCACACTACTGGAGCAGTACCGCTAACCCTCACACAGTACTGGAGCCGTACCGCTAACCCTCACACAGTACTGGAGCAGTACCACTAACCCTCACACAGTGCTGGAGCAGTACCGCTAACCCTCATACTACTGGAGCCGTACCACTAACCCTCACACAGTACTGGAGCAGTACCACTAACCCTCACACAGTGCTGGAGCAGTACCGCTAACCCTCACACAGTGCTGGAGCAGTACCGCTAACCCTCACACAGTGCTGGAGCCGTACCGCTAACCCTCACACAGTGCTGGAGCCGTACCGCTAACCCTCACACAGTACTGGAGCAGTACCGCTAACCCTCACACAGTACTGGAGCAGTACCGCTAACCCTCACACAGTACTGGAGCCGTACCGCTAACCCTCACACTACTGGAGCAGTACCGCTAACCCTCACACACTACTGGAGCAGTACCGCTAACCCTCACACAGTACTGGAGCAGTACCACTAACCCTCACACAGTACTGGAGCAGTACCGCTAACCCTCACACAGTACTGGAGCAGTACCGCTAACCCTCACACAGTGAGCAGTACCGCTAACCCTCACACTACTGGAGCAGTACCGCTAACCCTCACACAGTACTGGAGCAGTACCACTAACCCTCACACAGTGCTGGAGCAGTACCGCTAACCCTCACACAGTGCTGGAGCAGTACCGCTGACCCTCACACTACTGGAGCAGTACCGCTAACCCTCACACAGTACTGGAGCCGTACCGCTAACCCTCACACAGTACTGGAGCAGTACCGCTAACCCTCACACAGTACTGGAGCAGTACCGCTAACCCTCACACAGTACTGGAGCAGTACCACTAACCCTCACACACTACTGGAGCAGTACCACTAACCCTCACATAGTACTGGAGCAGTACCGCTAACCCTCACACAGTACTGGAGCAGTACCGCTAACCCTCACACACTACTGGTGCAGTACCACTAACCCTCACACAGTACTGGAGCAGTACCGCTAACCCTCACACACTACTGGAGCAGTACCGCTGACCCTCACACAGTACTGGAGCAGTACCGCTGACCCTCACACAGTACTGGAGCCGTACCGCTGACCCTCACACAGTACTGGAGAAGTACCACTGACACTCACACTACTGGAACAGTACCGCTAACCCTCACACTACTGGAGCAGTACCGCTGACCCTCACACAGTACTGGAGCAGTACCGCTAACCCTCACACAGTACTGGAGCAGTACCATTAACCCTCACACACTACTGGAGCAGTACCGCTAACCCTCACACAGTACTGGAGCAGTACCGCTGACCCTCACACAGTACTAGAGCCGTACCGCTGACCCTCACACACTACTGGAGCAGTACCGCTAACCCTCACACAGTACTGGAGCAGTACCGCTAACCCTCACACAGTACTGGAGCAGTACCACTAACCCTCACACAGTGCTGGAGCAGTACCGCTAACCCTCACACAGTGCTGGAGCAGTACCGCTAACCCTCACACAGTACTGGAGCCGTACCACTAACCCTCACACAGTACTGGAGCAGTACCGATAACCCTCACACAGTACTGGAGCAGTACCGCTAACCCTCACACAGTGAGCAGTACCGCTAACCCTCACACACTACTGGAGCAGTACCACTAACCCTCACACACTACTGGAGCAGTACCACTAACCCTCACACACTACTGGAGCAGTACCACTAACCCTCACACAGTACTGGAGCAGTACCACTAACCCTCACACAGTACTGGAGCAGTACCACTAACCCTCACACAGTACTGGAGCAGTACCACTAACCCTCACACAGTACTGGAGCAGTACCGCTAACCCTCACACAGTACTGGAGCAGTACCGCTAACCCTCACACAGTACTGGAGCAGTACCGCTAACCCTCACACAGTACTGGAGCAGTACCGCTAACCCTCACACAGTACTGGAGCAGTACCGCTAACCCTCACACACTACTGGAGCAGTACCGCTAACCCTCACACACTACTGGAGCAGTACCACTAACCCTCACACAGTACTGGAGCAGTACCGCTAACCCTCACACTACTGGAGCAGTACCGCTAACCCTCACACAGTACTGGAGCCGTACCGCTAACCCTCACACACTACTGGAGCAGTACCGCTAACCCTCACACAGTACTGGAGCAGTACCGCTAACCCTCACACAGTACTGGAGCAGTACCACTAACCCTCACACAGTACTGGAGCAGTACCACTAACCCTCACATAGTACTGGAGCAGTACCGCTAACCCTCACACAGTACTGGAGCAGTACCACTAACCCTCACACACTACTGGTGCAGTACCACTAACCCTCACACAGTACTGGAGCAGTACCGCTAACCCTCACACACTACTGGAGCAGTACCGCTAACCCTCACACAGTACTGGAGCAGTACCGCTGACCCTCACACAGTACTGGAGCCGTACCGCTGACCCTCACACAGTACTGGAGAAGTACCGCTGACACTCACACTACTGGAGCAGTACCACTAACCCTCACACTACTGGAGCAGTACCGCTGACCCTCACACAGTACTGGAGCAGTACCGCTAACCCTCACACAGTACTGGAGCAGTACCATTAACCCTCACACACTACTGGAGCAGTACCGCTAACCCTCACACAGTACTGGAGCAGTACCGCTAACCCTCACACAGTACTGGAGCCGTACCGCTGACCCTCACACACTACTGGAGCAGTACCACTAACCCTCACACAGTACTGGAGCAGTACCGCTAACCCTCACACAGTACTGGAGCAGTACCGCTAACCCTCACACACTACTGGAGCAGTACCGCTAACCCTCACACAGTACTGGAGCAGTACCGCTAACCCTCACACACTACTGGAGCAGTACCGCTAACCCTCACACAGTACTGGAGCCGTACCACTAACCCTTACACACTACTGGAGCAGTACCACTAACCCTCACACAGTACTGGAGCTGTACCACTAACCCTCACACTACTGGAGCAGTACCGCTGACCCTCACACTACTGGAGCAGTACCGCTGACCCTCACACAGTACTGGAGCCGTACCGCTGACCCTCACACAGTACTGGAGCAGTACCGCTAACCCTCACACAGTACAGGAGCCGTACCACTGACCCTCACACAGTACTGGAGCAGTACCGCTGACCCTCACACTACTGGAGCAGTACCGCTAACCCTCACACAGTACTGGAGCCGTACCGCTAACCCTCACACAGTACTGGAGCAGTACCGCTAACCCTCACACAGTACTGGAGCAGTACCGCTAACCCTCACACAGTACTGGAGCAGTACCACTAACCCTCACACACTACTGGAGCAGTACCACTAACCCTCACATAGTACTGGAGCAGTACCGCTAACCCTCACACAGTACTGGAGCCGTACCGCTGACCCTCACACAGTACTGGAGCCGTACCACTAACCCTCACACACTACTGGAGCAGTACCACTAACCCTCACACTACTGGAGCAGTACCACTAACCCTCACACAGTGAGCAGTACCGCTAACCCTCACACTACTGGAGCAGTACCGCTAACCCTCACACAGTACTGGAGCAGTACCGCTAACCCTCAGACACTACTGGAGCAGTACCGCTAACCCTCACACACTACTGGAGCAGTACCACTAACCCTCACACACTACTGGAGCAGTACCACTAACCCTCACACAGTACTGGAGCCGTACCGCTGACCCTCACACAGTACTGGAGCAGTACCGCTAACCCTCACACAGTGAGCAGTACCGCTAACCCTCACACTACTGGAGCAGTACCGCTAACCCTCACACAGTACTGGAGCCGTACCGCTAACCCTCACACAGTACTGGAGCAGTACCACTAACCCTCACACAGTGCTGGAGCAGTACCGCTAACCCTCATACTACTGGAGCCGTACCACTAACCCTCACACAGTACTGGAGCAGTACCACTAACCCTCACACAGTGCTGGAGCAGTACCGCTAACCCTCACACAGTGCTGGAGCAGTACCGCTAACCCTCACACAGTGCTGGAGCCGTACCGCTAACCCTCACACAGTGCTGGAGCCGTACCGCTAACCCTCACACAGTACTGGAGCAGTACCGCTAACCCTCACACAGTACTGGAGCAGTACCGCTAACCCTCACACAGTACTGGAGCCGTACCGCTAACCCTCACACTACTGGAGCAGTACCGCTAACCCTCACACACTACTGGAGCAGTACCGCTAACCCTCACACAGTACTGGAGCAGTACCACTAACCCTCACACAGTACTGGAGCAGTACCGCTAACCCTCACACAGTACTGGAGCAGTACCGCTAACCCTCACACAGTGAGCAGTACCGCTAACCCTCACACTACTGGAGCAGTACCGCTAACCCTCACACAGTACTGGAGCAGTACCACTAACCCTCACACAGTGCTGGAGCAGTACCGCTAACCCTCACACAGTGCTGGAGCAGTACCGCTGACCCTCACACTACTGGAGCAGTACCGCTAACCCTCACACAGTACTGGAGCCGTACCGCTAACCCTCACACAGTACTGGAGCAGTACCGCTAACCCTCACACAGTACTGGAGCAGTACCGCTAACCCTCACACAGTACTGGAGCAGTACCACTAACCCTCACACACTACTGGAGCAGTACCACTAACCCTCACATAGTACTGGAGCAGTACCGCTAACCCTCACACAGTACTGGAGCAGTACCGCTAACCCTCACACACTACTGGTGCAGTACCACTAACCCTCACACAGTACTGGAGCAGTACCGCTAACCCTCACACACTACTGGAGCAGTACCGCTGACCCTCACACAGTACTGGAGCAGTACCGCTGACCCTCACACAGTACTGGAGCCGTACCGCTGACCCTCACACAGTACTGGAGAAGTACCACTGACACTCACACTACTGGAACAGTACCGCTAACCCTCACACTACTGGAGCAGTACCGCTGACCCTCACACAGTACTGGAGCAGTACCGCTAACCCTCACACAGTACTGGAGCAGTACCATTAACCCTCACACACTACTGGAGCAGTACCGCTAACCCTCACACAGTACTGGAGCAGTACCGCTGACCCTCACACAGTACTAGAGCCGTACCGCTGACCCTCACACACTACTGGAGCAGTACCGCTAACCCTCACACAGTACTGGAGCAGTACCGCTAACCCTCACACAGTACTGGAGCAGTACCACTAACCCTCACACAGTGCTGGAGCAGTACCGCTAACCCTCACACAGTGCTGGAGCAGTACCGCTAACCCTCACACAGTACTGGAGCAGTACCACTAACCCTCACACAGTGCTGGAGCAGTACCGCTAACCCTCACACAGTGCTGGAGCAGTACCGCTAACCCTCACACAGTACTGGAGCCGTACCACTAACCCTCACACAGTACTGGAGCAGTACCGATAACCCTCACACAGTACTGGAGCAGTACCGCTAACCCTCACACAGTGAGCAGTACCGCTAACCCTCACACACTACTGGAGCAGTACCACTAACCCTCACACACTACTGGAGCAGTACCACTAACCCTCACACACTACTGGAGCAGTACCACTAACCCTCACACAGTACTGGAGCAGTACCACTAACCCTCACACAGTACTGGAGCAGTACCACTAACCCTCACACAGTACTGGAGCAGTACCGCTAACCCTCACACAGTACTGGAGCAGTACCGCTAACCCTCACACAGTACTGGAGCAGTACCGCTAACCCTCACACACTACTGGAGCAGTACCGCTAACCCTCACACAGTACTGGAGCAGTACCGCTAACCCTCACACAGTACTGGAGCAGTACCGCTAACCCTCACACACTACTGGAGCAGTACCACTAACCCTCACACAGTACTGGAGCAGTACCGCTAACCCTCACACTACTGGAGCAGTACCGCTAACCCTCACACAGTACTGGAGCCGTACCGCTAACCCTCACACACTACTGGAGCAGTACCGCTAACCCTCACACAGTACTGGAGCAGTACCGCTAACCCTCACACAGTACTGGAGCAGTACCACTAACCCTCACACAGTACTGGAGCAGTACCACTAACCCTCACATAGTACTGGAGCAGTACCGCTAACCCTCACACAGTACTGGAGCAGTACCACTAACCCTCACACACTACTGGTGCAGTACCACTAACCCTCACACAGTACTGGAGCAGTACCGCTAACCCTCACACACTACTGGAGCAGTACCGCTAACCCTCACACAGTACTGGAGCAGTACCGCTGACCCTCACACAGTACTGGAGCCGTACCGCTGACCCTCACACAGTACTGGAGAAGTACCACTGACACTCACACTACTGGAGCAGTACCACTAACCCTCACACTACTGGAGCAGTACCGCTGACCCTCACACAGTACTGGAGCAGTACCGCTAACCCTCACACAGTACTGGAGCAGTACCATTAACCCTCACACACTACTGGAGCAGTACCGCTAACCCTCACACAGTACTGGAGCAGTACCGCTAACCCTCACACAGTACTGGAGCCGTACCGCTGACCCTCACACACTACTGGAGCAGTACCACTAACCCTCACACAGTACTGGAGCAGTACCGCTAACCCTCACACAGTACTGGAGCAGTACCGCTAACCCTCACACACTACTGGAGCAGTACCGCTAACCCTCACACAGTACTGGAGCAGTACCGCTAACCCTCACACACTACTGGAGCAGTACCGCTAACCCTCACACAGTACTGGAGCCGTACCACTAACCCTTACACACTACTGGAGCAGTACCGCTAACCCTCACACAGTACTGGAGCTGTACCACTAACCCTCACACTACTGGAGCAGTACCGCTGACCCTCACACTACTGGAGCAGTACCGCTGACCCTCACACAGTACTGGAGCCGTACCGCTGACCCTCACACAGTACTGGAGCAGTACCGCTAACCCTCACACAGTACAGGAGCCGTACCACTGACCCTCACACAGTACTGGAGCAGTACCGCTGACCCTCACACTACTGGAGCAGTACCGCTAACCCTCACACAGTACTGGAGCCGTACCGCTAACCCTCACACAGTACTGGAGCAGTACCGCTAACCCTCACACAGTACTGGAGCAGTACCACTAACCCTCACACACTACTGGAGCAGTACCACTAACCCTCACATAGTACTGGAGCAGTACCGCTAACCCTCACACAGTACTGGAGCAGTACCGCTAACCCTCACACACTACTGGTGCAGTACCACTAACCCTCACACAGTACTGGAGCAGTACCGCTAACCCTCACACACTACTGGAGCAGTACCGCTAACCCTCACACAGTACTGGAGCAGTACCGCTGACCCTCACACAGTACTGGAGCCGTACCGCTGACCCTCACACAGTACTGGAGAAGTACCACTGACACTCACACTACTGGAGCAGTACCACTAACCCTCACACTACTGGAGCAGTACCGCTGACCCTCACACAGTACTGGAGCAGTACCGCTAACCCTCACACAGTACTGGAGCAGTACCATTAACCCTCACACACTACTGGAGCAGTACCGCTAACCCTCACACAGTACTGGAGCAGTACCGCTAACCCTCACACAGTACTGGAGCCGTACCGCTGACCCTCACACACTACTGGAGCAGTACCACTAACCCTCACACAGTACTGGAGCAGTACCGCTAACCCTCACACAGTACTGGAGCAGTACCGCTAACCCTCACACAGTACTGGAGCCGTACCGCTGACCCTCACACAGTACTGGAGCAGTACCGCTAACCCTCACACAGTACTGGAGCAGTACCATTAACCCTCACACACTACTGGAGCAGTACCGCTAACCCTCACACAGTACTGGAGCAGTACCGCTGACCCTCACACAGTACTGGAGCCGTACCGCTGACCCTCACACAGTACTGGAGCAGTACCGCTAACCCTCACACAGTACTGGAGCCGTACCGCTGACCCTCACACAGTACTGGAGCCGTACCACTAACCCTCACACACTACTGGAGCAGTACCACTAACCCTCACACTACTGGAGCAGTACCGCTAACCCTCACACAGTACTGGAGCAGTACCACTAACCCTCACACAGTGAGCAGTACCGCTAACCCTCACACTACTGGAGCAGTACCGCTAACCCTCACACAGTACTGGAGCAGTACCGCTAACCCTCAGACACTACTGGAGCAGTACCGCTAACCCTCACACACTACTGGAGCAGTACCACTAACCCTCACACACTACTGGAGCAGTACCACTAACCCTCACACAGTACTGGAGCCGTACCGCTGACCCTCACACAGTACTGGAGCAGTACCGCTAACCCTCACACAGTGAGCAGTATCGCTAACCCTCACACTACTGGAGCAGTACCGCTAACCCTCACACAGTACTGGAGCCGTACCGCTAACCCTCACACAGTACTGGAGCAGTACCACTAACCCTCACACAGTGCTGGAGCAGTACCGCTAACCCTCATACTACTGGAGCCGTACCACTAACCCTCACACAGTACTGGAGCAGTACCACTAACCCTCACACAGTACTGGAGCCGTACCGCTGACCCTCACACAGTACTGGAGCAGTACCGCTAACCCTCACACAGTGAGCAGTATCGCTAACCCTCACACTACTGGAGCAGTACCGCTAACCCTCACACAGTACTGGAGCCGTACCGCTAACCCTCACACAGTACTGGAGCAGTACCACTAACCCTCACACAGTGCTGGAGCAGTACCGCTAACCCTCATACTACTGGAGCCGTACCACTAACCCTCACACAGTACTGGAGCAGTACCACTAACCCTCACACAGTGCTGGAGCAGTACCGCTAACCCTCATACTACTGGAGCCGTACCACTAACCCTCACACAGTACTGGAGCAGTACCACTAACCCTCACACAGTGCTGGAGCAGTGCCGCTAACCCTCACACAGTGCTGGAGCAGTACCGCTAACCCTCACACAGTGCTGGAGCCGTACCACTAACCCTCACACAGTGCTGGAGCCGTACCACTAACCCTCACACAGTACTGGAGCAGTACCGCTAACCCTCACACAGTACTGGAGCAGTACCGCTAACCCTCACACAGTACTGGAGCCGTACCGCTAACCCTCACACTACTGGAGCAGTACCGCTAACCCTCACACACTACTGGAGCAGTACCGCTAACCCTCACACAGTACTGGAGCAGTACCACTAACCCTCACACAGTACTGGAGCCGTACCACTAACCCTCACACAGTACTGGAGCAGTACCGCTAACCCTCACACAGTACTGGAGCAGTACCGCTAACCCTCACACAGTACTGGAGCCGTACCGCTAACCCTCACACTACTGGAGCAGTACCGCTAACCCTCACACACTACTGGAGCAGTACCGCTAACCCTCACACAGTACTGGAGCAGTACCACTAACCCTCACACAGTACTGGAGCAGTACCGCTAACCCTCACACAGTACTGGAGCAGTACCGCTAACCCTCACACAGTGAGCAGTACCGCTAACCCTCACACTACTGGAGCAGTACCGCTAACCCTCACACAGTACTGGAGCAGTACCACTAACCCTCACACAGTGCTGGAGCAGTACCGCTAACCCTCACACAGTGCTGGAGCAGTACCGCTAACCCTCACACAGTACTGGAGCCGTACCACTAACCCTCACACAGTACTGGAGCAGTACCGATAACCCTCACACAGTACTGGAGCAGTACCGATAACCCTCACACAGTACTGGAGCAGTACCGCTAACCCTCACACAGTGAGCAGTACCGCTAACCCTCACACACTACTGGAGCAGTACCACTAACCCTCACACACTACTGGAGCAGTACCACTAACCCTCACACAGTACTGGAGCCGTATCACTAACCCTCACACACTACTGGAGCAGTACCACTAACCCTCACACAGTACTGGAGCAGTACCACTAACCCTCACACAGTACTGGAGCAGTACCGATAACCCTCACACAGTACTGGAGCAGTACCGATAACCCTCACACAGTACTGGAGCAGTACCGCTAACCCTCACACAGTGAGCAGTACCGCTAACCCTCACACACTACTGGAGCAGTACCACTAACCCTCACACACTACTGGAGCAGTACCACTAACCCTCACACAGTACTGGAGCCGTATCACTAACCCTCACACACTACTGGAGCAGTACCACTAACCCTCACACAGTACTGGAGCAGTACCACTAACCCTCACACAGTACTGGAGCAGTACCACTAACCCTCACACAGTGCTGGAGCAGTACCGCTAACCCTCACACAGTGCTGGAGCAGTACCGCTAACCCTCACACAGTACTGGAGCCGTACCGCTAACCCTCACACAGTACTGGAGCAGTACCGCTAACCCTCACACAGTACTGGAGCCGTACCGCTAACCCTCACACTACTGGAGCAGTACCGCTAACCCTCACACAGTACTGGAGCAGTACCACTAACCCTCACACAGTACTGGAGCAGTACCGCTAACCCTCACACAGTACTGGAGCAGTACCGCTAACCCTCACACAGTACTGGAGCCGTACCGCTAACCCTCACACTACTGGAGCAGTACCGCTAACCCTCACACACTACTGGAGCAGTACCGCTAACCCTCACACAGTACTGGAGCAGTACCACTAACCCTCACACAGTACTGGAGCAGTACCGCTAACCCTCACACAGTGAGCAGTACCGCTAACCCTCACACTACTGGAGCAGTACCACTAACCCTCACACAGTACTGGAGCAGTACCACTAACCCTCACACAGTGCTGGAGCAGTACTGCTAACCCTCACACAGTGCTGGAGCAGTACCGCTAACCCTCACACAGTACTGGAGCCGTACCACTAACCCTCACACAGTACTGGAGCAGTACCGATAACCCTCACACAGTACTGGAGCAGTACCGCTAACCCTCACACAGTGAGCAGTACCGCTAACCCTCACACACTACTGGAGCAGTACCACTAACCCTCACACACTACTGGAGCAGTACCACTAACCCTCACACAGTACTGGAGCAGTACCACTAACCCTCACACAGTACTGGAGCAGTACCACTAACCCTCACACAGTGCTGGAGCAGTACCGCTAACCCTCACACAGTGCTGGAGCAGTACCGCTAACCCTCACACAGTACTGGAGCCGTACCGCTAACCCTCACACAGTACTGGAGCAGTACCGCTAACCCTCACACAGTACTGGAGCAGTACCGCTAACCCTCACACATTACTGGAGCCGTACCGCTAACCCTCACACTACTGGAGCAGTACCGCTAACCCTCACACACTACTGGAGCAGTACTGCTAACCCTCACACAGTACTGGAGCAGTACCGCTAACCCTCACACAGTACTGGAGCAGTACCGCTAACCCTCACACAGTGAGCAGTACCGCTAACCCTCACACTACTTGAGCAGTACCGCTAACCCTCACACAGTACTGGAGCCGTACCGCTAACCCTCACACTACTGGAGCAGTACCGCTAACCCTCACACAGTGCTGGAGCAGTACCGCTAACCCTCACAGTGCTGGAGCAGTACCGCTAACCCTCACACAGTACTGGAGCCGTACCACTAACCCTCACACAGTACTGGAGCAGTACCACTAACCCTCACACAGTACTGGAGCAGTACCACTAACCCTCACACAGTGCTGGAGCAGTACCGCTAACCCTCACACAGTGCTGGAGCAGTACCGCTAACCCTCACACAGTACTGGAGCCGTACCACTAACCCTCACACAGTACTGGAGCAGTACCACTAACCCTCACACACTACTGGAGCAGTACCACTAACCCTCACACAGTACTGGAGCCGTATCACTAACCCTCACACACTACTGGAGCAGTACCACTAACCCTCACACAGTACTGGAGCAGTACCACTAACCCTCACACAGTACTGGAGCAGTACCACTAACCCTCACACAGTGCTGGAGCAGTACCGCTAACCCTCACACAGTGCTGGAGCAGTACCGCTAACCCTCACACAGTACTGGAGCCGTACCGCTAACCCTCACACAGTACTGGAGCAGTACCGCTAACCCTCACACAGTACTGGAGCCGTACCGCTAACCCTCACACTACTGGAGCAGTACCGCTAACCCTCACACACTACTGGAGCAGTACCGCTAACCCTCACACAGTACTGGAGCAGTACCACTAACCCTCACACAGTACTGGAGCAGTACCGCTAACCCTCACACAGTACTGGAGCAGTACCGCTAACCCTCACACAGTACTGGAGCCGTACCGCTAACCCTCACACTACTGGAGCAGTACCGCTAACCCTCACACACTACTGGAGCAGTACCGCTAACCCTCACACAGTACTGGAGCAGTACCACTAACCCTCACACAGTACTGGAGCAGTACCGCTAACCCTCACACAGTGAGCAGTACCGCTAACCCTCACACTACTGGAGCAGTACCACTAACCCTCACACAGTACTGGAGCAGTACCACTAACCCTCACACAGTGCTGGAGCAGTACTGCTAACCCTCACACAGTGCTGGAGCAGTACCGCTAACCCTCACACAGTACTGGAGCCGTACCACTAACCCTCACACAGTACTGGAGCAGTACCGATAACCCTCACACAGTACTGGAGCAGTACCGCTAACCCTCACACAGTGAGCAGTACCGCTAACCCTCACACACTACTGGAGCAGTACCACTAACCCTCACACACTACTGGAGCAGTACCACTAACCCTCACACAGTACTGGAGCAGTACCACTAACCCTCACACAGTACTGGAGCAGTACCACTAACCCTCACACAGTGCTGGAGCAGTACCGCTAACCCTCACACAGTGCTGGAGCAGTACCGCTAACCCTCACACAGTACTGGAGCCGTACCGCTAACCCTCACACAGTACTGGAGCAGTACCGCTAACCCTCACACAGTACTGGAGCAGTACCGCTAACCCTCACACATTACTGGAGCCGTACCGCTAACCCTCACACTACTGGAGCAGTACCGCTAACCCTCACACACTACTGGAGCAGTACTGCTAACCCTCACACAGTACTGGAGCAGTACCGCTAACCCTCACACAGTACTGGAGCAGTACCGCTAACCCTCACACAGTGAGCAGTACCGCTAACCCTCACACTACTTGAGCAGTACCGCTAACCCTCACACAGTACTGGAGCCGTACCGCTAACCCTCACACTACTGGAGCAGTACCGCTAACCCTCACACAGTGCTGGAGCAGTACCGCTAACCCTCACAGTGCTGGAGCAGTACCGCTAACCCTCACACAGTACTGGAGCCGTACCACTAACCCTCACACAGTACTGGAGCAGTACCACTAACCCTCACACAGTACTGGAGCAGTACCACTAACCCTCACACAGTGCTGGAGCAGTACCGCTAACCCTCACACAGTGCTGGAGCAGTACCGCTAACCCTCACACAGTACTGGAGCAGTACCGATAACCCTCACACAGTACTGGAGCAGTACCGCTAACCCTCACACAGTGAGCAGTACCGCTAACCCTCACACAGTGAGCAGTACCGCTAACCCTCACACACTACTGGAGCAGTACCACTAACCCTCACACACTACTGGAGCAGTACCACTAACCCTCACACAGTACTGGAGCCGTATCACTAACCCTCACACACTACTGGAGCCGTACCACTAACCCTCACACAGTACTGGAGCAGTACCACTAGCCCTCACACTACTGGAGCCGTACCACTAACCCTCACACAGTACTGGAGCAGTACCGCTAACCCTCACACACTACTGGAGCAGTACTGCTAACCCTCACACAGTACAGGAGCAGTACTGCTAACCCTCACACAGTGAGCAGTACCACTAACCCTCACACAGTACTGGAGCAGTACCACTAACCCTCACACAGTACTGGAGCCGTACCACTAACCCTCACACACTACTGGAGCCGTACTGTTAACCCTCACACAGTACTGGAGCAGTACCGCTAACCCTCACACACTACTGGAGCAGTACCACTAACCCTCATACTACTGAAGCCACTACTGGAGCAGTACCACTAACCCTCACACAGTACTGGAGCAGTACCGCTAACCCTCACACAGTGAGCAGTACCGCTAACCCTCACACTACTGGAGCAGTACCGCTAACCCTCACACAGTACTGGAGCAGTACCACTAACCCTCACACAGTACTGGAGCCGTACCACTAACCCTCACACAGTACTGGAGCAGTACCACTAACCCTCACAGTACTGGAGCAGTACCACTAACCCTCACAGTACTGGAGCAGTACCACTAACCCTCACACAGTACTGGAGCAGTACCACTAACCCTTACACACTACTGGAGCCGTACCACTAACCCTCACACAGTACTGGAGCAGTACCACTAACCCTCATACAGTACTGGAGTAGTACCACTAACCCTCACACACTACTGGAGCAGTACCACTAACCCTCACACACTACTGGAGCAGTACCACTAACCCTCACACAGTACTGGAGCAGTACCATTAACCCTCACACTACTGGAGCCGTACCACTAACCCTCACACAGTACTGGAGCAGTACCACTAACCCTCACACAGTACTGGAGTAGTACCACTAACCCTCACACAGTACTGGAGCAGTACCACTAACCATCACACAGTACTGGAGCAGTACCACTAACCCTCACACTACTGGAGCCACTACTGGAGCAGTACCACTAACCCTCACACAGTACTGGAGCAGTACCACTAACCCTCACACAGTACTGGAGCAGTACTGCTAACCCTCACACAGTGAGCAGTACCGCTAACCCTCACACTACTGGAGCAGTACCGCTAACCCTCACACAGTACTGGAGCAGTACCACTAACCCTCACACAGTACTGGAGCCGTACCACTAACCCTCACACAGTACTGGAGCAGTACCGCTAACCCTCACACACTACTGGAGCAGTACCGCTAACCCTCACACAGTACTGGAGCTGTACCACGAACCCTCACACACTACTGGAGCAGTACCATTAACCCTCACAGAGTACTGGAGCCGTACCACTAACCCTCACACACTACTGGAGCAGTACCACTAACCCTCACACAGTACTGGAGCTGTACCACTAACCCTCACACAGTACTGGAGCAGTACCGCTAACCCTCACACACTACTGGAGCAGTACCACTAACCCTCATACTACTGAAGCCACTACTGGAGCAGTACCACTAACCCTCACACAGTACTGGAGCAGTACCGCTAACCCTCACACAGTGAGCAGTACCGCTAACCCTCACACTACTGGAGCAGTACCGCTAACCCTCACACAGTACTGGAGCAGTACCACTAACCCTCACAGTACTGGAGCAGTACCACTAACCCTCACAGTACTGGAGCAGTACCACTAACCCTCACACAGTACTGGAGCAGTACCACTAACCCTCACACACTACTGGAGCAGTACCGCTAACCCTCACACAGTACTGGAGCAGTACCGCTGACCCTCACACAGTACTGGAGCCGTACCGCTGACCCTCACACAGTACTGGAGCAGTACCGCTAACCCTCACACAGTACTGGAGCCGTACCGCTGACCCTCACACAGTACTGGAGCCGTACCACTAACCCTCACACACTACTGGAGCAGTACCACTAACCCTCACACTACTGGAGCAGTACCACTAACCCTCACACAGTGAGCAGTACCGCTAACCCTCACACTACTGGAGCAGTACCGCTAACCCTCACACAGTACTGGAGCAGTACCGCTAACCCTCAGACACTACTGGAGCAGTACCGCTAACCCTCACACACTACTGGAGCAGTACCACTAACCCTCACACACTACTGGAGCAGTACCACTAACCCTCACACAGTACTGGAGCCGTACCGCTGACCCTCACACAGTACTGGAGCAGTACCGCTAACCCTCACACAGTGAGCAGTACCGCTAACCCTCACACTACTGGAGCAGTACCGCTAACCCTCACACAGTACTGGAGCCGTACCGCTAACTCTCACACAGTACTGGAGCAGTACCACTAACCCTCACACAGTGCTGGAGCAGTACCGCTAACCCTCATACTACTGGAGCCGTACCACTAACCCTCACACAGTACTGGAGCAGTACCACTAACCCTCACACAGTGCTGGAGCAGTACCGCTAACCCTCACACAGTGCTGGAGCAGTACCGCTAACCCTCACACAGTGCTGGAGCCGTACCACTAACCCTCACACAGTGCTGGAGCCGTACCACTAACCCTCACACAGTACTGGAGCAGTACCGCTAACCCTCACACAGTACTGGAGCCGTACCGCTAACCCTCACACAGTACTGGAGCCGTACCGCTAACCCTCACACTACTGGAGCAGTACCGCTAACCCTCACACACTACTGGAGCAGTACCGCTAACCCTCACACAGTACTGGAGCAGTACCGCTAACCCTCACACAGTACTGGAGCAGTACCGCTAACCCTCACACAGTACTGGAGCAGTACCGCTAACCCTCACACAGTGAGCAGTACCGCTAACCCTCACACTACTGGAGCAGTACCGCTAACCCTCACACAGTACTGGAGCAGTACCACTAACCCTCACACAGTGCTGGAGCAGTACCGCTAACCCTCACACAGTGCTGGAGCAGTACCGCTAACCCTCACACAGTACTGGAGCCGTACCACTAACCCTCACACAGTACTGGAGCAGTACCGATAACCCTCACACAGTACTGGAGCAGTACCGCTAATCCTCACACAGTGAGCAGTACCGCTAACCCTCACACACTACTGGAGCAGTACCACTAACCCTCACACAGTACTGGAGCCGTATCACTAACCCTCACACACTACTGGAGCAGTACCACTAACCCTCACACAGTACTGGAGCAGTACCACTAACCCTCACACAGTACTGGAGCAGTACCACTAACCCTCACACAGTGCTGGAGCAGTACCGCTAACCCTCACACAGTGCTGGAGCAGTACCACTAACCCTCACACAGTGCTGGAGCAGTACCGCTAACCCTCACACAGTGCTGGAGCAGTACCGCTAACCCTCACACAGTGCTGGAGCCGTACCACTAACCCTCACACAGTACTGGAGCAGTACCGATAACCCTCACACAGTACTGGAGCAGTACCGCTAATCCTCACACAGTGAGCAGTACCGCTAACCCTCACACACTACTGGAGCAGTACCACTAACCCTCACACAGTACTGGAGCCGTATCACTAACCCTCACACACTACTGGAGCAGTACCACTAACCCTCACACAGTACTGGAGCAGTACCACTAACCCTCACACAGTACTGGAGCAGTACCACTAACCCTCACACAGTACTGGAGCCGTACCGCTAACCCTCACACTACTGGAGCAGTACCGCTAACCCTCACACACTACTGGAGCAGTACCGCTAACCCTCACACAGTACTGGAGCAGTACCACTAACCCTCACACAGTACTGGAGCAGTACCGCTAACCCTCACACAGTACTGGAGCAGTACCGCTAACCCTCACACAGTACTGGAGCCGTACCGCTAACCCTCACACTACTGGAGCAGTACCGCTAACCCTCACACACTACTGGAGCAGTACCGCTAACCCTCACACAGTACTGGAGCAGTACCACTAACCCTCACACAGTACTGGAGCAGTACCGCTAACCCTCACACAGTGAGCAGTACCGCTAACCCTCACACTACTGGAGCAGTACCACTAACCCTCACACAGTACTGGAGCAGTACCACTAACCCTCACACAGTGCTGGAGCAGTACTGCTAACCCTCACACAGTGCTGGAGCAGCACCACTAACCCTCACACAGTACTGGAGCAGTACCGATAACCCTCACACAGTACTGGAGCAGTACCACTAACCCTCACAGTACTGGAGCAGTACCACTAACCCTCACAGTACTGGAGCAGTACCACTAACCCTCACACAGTACTGGAGCAGTACCACTAACCCTTACACACTACTGGAGCCGTACCACTAACCCTCACACAGTACTGGAGCAGTACCACTAACCCTCATACAGTACTGGAGTAGTACCACTAACCCTCACACACTACTGGAGCAGTACCACTAACCCTCACACACTACTGGAGCAGTACCACTAACCCTCACACAGTACTGGAGCAGTACCATTAACCCTCACACTACTGGAGCCGTACCACTAACCCTCACACAGTACTGGAGCAGTACCACTAACCCTCACACAGTACTGGAGTAGTACCACTAACCCTCACACAGTACTGGAGCAGTACCACTAACCATCACACAGTACTGGAGCAGTACCACTAACCCTCACACTACTGGAGCCACTACTGGAGCAGTACCACTAACCCTCACACAGTACTGGAGCAGTACCACTAACCCTCACACAGTACTGGAGCAGTACTGCTAACCCTCACACAGTGAGCAGTACCGCTAACCCTCACACAGTACTGGAGCAGTACCGCTAACCCTCACACAGTACTGGAGCAGTACCACTAACCCTCACACAGTACTGGAGCCGTACCACTAACCCTCACACAGTACTGGAGCAGTACCGCTAACCCTCACACACTACTGGAGCAGTACCGCTAACCCTCACACAGTACTGGAGCTGTACCACGAACCCTCACACACTACTGGAGCAGTACCATTAACCCTCACAGAGTACTGGAGCCGTACCACTAACCCTCACACACTACTGGAGCAGTACCACTAACCCTCACACAGTACTGGAGCTGTACCACTAACCCTCACACAGTACTGGAGCAGTACCGCTAACCCTCACACACTACTGGAGCAGTACCACTAACCCTCATACTACTGAAGCCACTACTGGAGCAGTACCACTAACCCTCACACAGTACTGGAGCAGTACCGCTAACCCTCACACAGTGAGCAGTACCGCTAACCCTCACACTACTGGAGCAGTACCGCTAACCCTCACACAGTACTGGAGCAGTACCACTAACCCTCACAGTACTGGAGCAGTACCACTAACCCTCACAGTACTGGAGCAGTACCACTAACCCTCACACAGTACTGGAGCAGTACCACTAACCCTCACACACTACTGGAGCAGTACCGCTAACCCTCACACAGTACTGGAGCAGTACCGCTGACCCTCACACAGTACTGGAGCCGTACCGCTGACCCTCACACAGTACTGGAGCAGTACCGCTAACCCTCACACAGTACTGGAGCCGTACCGCTGACCCTCACACAGTACTGGAGCCGTACCACTAACCCTCACACACTACTGGAGCAGTACCACTAACCCTCACACTACTGGAGCAGTACCACTAACCCTCACACAGTGAGCAGTACCGCTAACCCTCACACTACTGGAGCAGTACCGCTAACCCTCACACAGTACTGGAGCAGTACCGCTAACCCTCAGACACTACTGGAGCAGTACCGCTAACCCTCACACACTACTGGAGCAGTACCACTAACCCTCACACACTACTGGAGCAGTACCACTAACCCTCACACAGTACTGGAGCCGTACCGCTGACCCTCACACAGTACTGGAGCAGTACCGCTAACCCTCACACAGTGAGCAGTACCGCTAACCCTCACACTACTGGAGCAGTACCGCTAACCCTCACACAGTACTGGAGCCGTACCGCTAACTCTCACACAGTACTGGAGCAGTACCACTAACCCTCACACAGTGCTGGAGCAGTACCGCTAACCCTCATACTACTGGAGCCGTACCACTAACCCTCACACAGTACTGGAGCAGTACCACTAACCCTCACACAGTGCTGGAGCAGTACCGCTAACCCTCACACAGTGCTGGAGCAGTACCACTAACCCTCACACAGTACTGGAGCAGTACCGCTAACCCTCACACACTACTGGAGCAGTACCGCTAACCCTCACACAGTACTGGAGCTGTACCACGAACCCTCACACACTACTGGAGCAGTACCATTAACCCTCACAGAGTACTGGAGCCGTACCACTAACCCTCACACACTACTGGAGCAGTACCACTAACCCTCACACAGTACTGGAGCAGTACCACTAACCCTCACACAGTACTGGAGCAGTACCGCTAACCCTCACACAGTGAGCAGTACCGCTAACCCTCACACTACTGGAGCAGTACCACTAACCCTCACACAGTACTGGAGCAGTACCACTAACCCTCACACAGTGCTGGAGCAGTACTGCTAACCCTCACACAGTGCTGGAGCAGCACCACTAACCCTCACACAGTACTGGAGCAGTACCGATAACCCTCACACAGTACTGGAGCAGTACCACTAACCCTCACAGTACTGGAGCAGTACCACTAACCCTCACAGTACTGGAGCAGTACCACTAACCCTCACACAGTACTGGAGCAGTACCACTAACCCTTACACACTACTGGAGCCGTACCACTAACCCTCACACAGTACTGGAGCAGTACCACTAACCCTCATACAGTACTGGAGTAGTACCACTAACCCTCACACACTACTGGAGCAGTACCACTAACCCTCACACACTACTGGAGCAGTACCACTAACCCTCACACAGTACTGGAGCAGTACCATTAACCCTCACACTACTGGAGCCGTACCACTAACCCTCACACAGTACTGGAGCAGTACCACTAACCCTCACACAGTACTGGAGTAGTACCACTAACCCTCACACAGTACTGGAGCAGTACCACTAACCATCACACAGTACTGGAGCAGTACCACTAACCCTCACACTACTGGAGCCACTACTGGAGCAGTACCACTAACCCTCACACAGTACTGGAGCAGTACCACTAACCCTCACACAGTACTGGAGCAGTACTGCTAACCCTCACACAGTGAGCAGTACCGCTAACCCTCACACTACTGGAGCAGTACCGCTAACCCTCACACAGTACTGGAGCAGTACCACTAACCCTCACACAGTACTGGAGCCGTACCACTAACCCTCACACAGTACTGGAGCAGTACCGCTAACCCTCACACACTACTGGAGCAGTACCGCTAACCCTCACACAGTACTGGAGCTGTACCACGAACCCTCACACACTACTGGAGCAGTACCATTAACCCTCACAGAGTACTGGAGCCGTACCACTAACCCTCACACACTACTGGAGCAGTACCACTAACCCTCACACAGTACTGGAGCTGTACCACTAACCCTCACACAGTACTGGAGCAGTACCGCTAACCCTCACACACTACTGGAGCAGTACCACTAACCCTCATACTACTGAAGCCACTACTGGAGCAGTACCACTAACCCTCACACAGTACTGGAGCAGTACCGCTAACCCTCACACAGTGAGCAGTACCGCTAACCCTCACACTACTGGAGCAGTACCGCTAACCCTCACACAGTACTGGAGCAGTACCACTAACCCTCACAGTACTGGAGCAGTACCACTAACCCTCACAGTACTGGAGCAGTACCACTAACCCTCACACAGTACTGGAGCAGTACCACTAACCCTCACACACTACTGGAGCAGTACCGCTAACCCTCACACAGTACTGGAGCAGTACCGCTGACCCTCACACAGTACTGGAGCCGTACCGCTGACCCTCACACAGTACTGGAGCAGTACCGCTAACCCTCACACAGTACTGGAGCCGTACCGCTGACCCTCACACAGTACTGGAGCCGTACCACTAACCCTCACACACTACTGGAGCAGTACCACTAACCCTCACACTACTGGAGCAGTACCACTAACCCTCACACAGTGAGCAGTACCGCTAACCCTCACACTACTGGAGCAGTACCGCTAACCCTCACACAGTACTGGAGCAGTACCGCTAACCCTCAGACACTACTGGAGCAGTACCGCTAACCCTCACACACTACTGGAGCAGTACCACTAACCCTCACACACTACTGGAGCAGTACCACTAACCCTCACACAGTACTGGAGCCGTACCGCTGACCCTCACACAGTACTGGAGCAGTACCGCTAACCCTCACACAGTGAGCAGTACCGCTAACCCTCACACTACTGGAGCAGTACCGCTAACCCTCACACAGTACTGGAGCCGTACCGCTAACTCTCACACAGTACTGGAGCAGTACCACTAACCCTCACACAGTGCTGGAGCAGTACCGCTAACCCTCATACTACTGGAGCCGTACCACTAACCCTCACACAGTACTGGAGCAGTACCACTAACCCTCACACAGTGCTGGAGCAGTACCGCTAACCCTCACACAGTGCTGGAGCAGTACCGCTAACCCTCACACAGTGCTGGAGCCGTACCACTAACCCTCACACAGTGCTGGAGCCGTACCACTAACCCTCACACAGTACTGGAGCAGTACCGCTAACCCTCACACAGTACTGGAGCCGTACCGCTAACCCTCACACAGTACTGGAGCCGTACCGCTAACCCTCACACTACTGGAGCAGTACCGCTAACCCTCACACAGTACTGGAGCAGTACCGCTAACCCTCACACAGTACTGGAGCAGTACCGCTAACCCTCACACAGTACTGGAGCAGTACCGCTAACCCTCACACAGTGAGCAGTACCGCTAACCCTCACACTACTGGAGCAGTACCGCTAACCCTCACACAGTACTGGAGCAGTACCACTAACCCTCACACAGTGCTGGAGCAGTACCGCTAACCCTCACACAGTGCTGGAGCAGTACCGCTAACCCTCACACAGTACTGGAGCCGTACCACTAACCCTCACACAGTACTGGAGCAGTACCGATAACCCTCACACAGTACTGGAGCAGTACCGCTAATCCTCACACAGTGAGCAGTACCGCTAACCCTCACACACTACTGGAGCAGTACCACTAACCCTCACACAGTACTGGAGCCGTATCACTAACCCTCACACACTACTGGAGCAGTACCACTAACCCTCACACAGTACTGGAGCAGTACCACTAACCCTCACACAGTACTGGAGCAGTACCACTAACCCTCACACAGTGCTGGAGCAGTACCGCTAACCCTCACACAGTGCTGGAGCAGTACCACTAACCCTCACACAGTGCTGGAGCAGTACCGCTAACCCTCACACAGTGCTGGAGCAGTACCGCTAACCCTCACACAGTACTGGAGCCGTACCACTAACCCTCACACAGTACTGGAGCAGTACCGATAACCCTCACACAGTACTGGAGCAGTACCGCTAATCCTCACACAGTGAGCAGTACCGCTAACCCTCACACACTACTGGAGCAGTACCACTAACCCTCACACAGTACTGGAGCCGTATCACTAACCCTCACACACTACTGGAGCAGTACCACTAACCCTCACACAGTACTGGAGCAGTACCACTAACCCTCACACAGTACTGGAGCAGTACCACTAACCCTCACACAGTACTGGAGCCGTACCGCTAACCCTCACACTACTGGAGCAGTACCGCTAACCCTCACACACTACTGGAGCAGTACCGCTAACCCTCACACAGTACTGGAGCAGTACCACTAACCCTCACACAGTACTGGAGCAGTACCGCTAACCCTCACACAGTACTGGAGCAGTACCGCTAACCCTCACACAGTACTGGAGCCGTACCGCTAACCCTCACACTACTGGAGCAGTACCGCTAACCCTCACACACTACTGGAGCAGTACCGCTAACCCTCACACAGTACTGGAGCAGTACCACTAACCCTCACACAGTACTGGAGCAGTACCGCTAACCCTCACACAGTGAGCAGTACCGCTAACCCTCACACTACTGGAGCAGTACCACTAACCCTCACACAGTACTGGAGCAGTACCACTAACCCTCACACAGTGCTGGAGCAGTACTGCTAACCCTCACACAGTGCTGGAGCAGCACCACTAACCCTCACACAGTACTGGAGCAGTACCGATAACCCTCACACAGTACTGGAGCAGTACCGCTAACCCTCACACAGTGAGCAGTACCGCTAACCCTCACACACTACTGGAGCAGTACCACTAACCCTCACACACTACTGGAGCAGTACCACTAACCCTCACACAGTACTGGAGCCGTATCACTAACCCTCACACACTACTGGAGCAGTACCACTAACCCTCACACAGTACTGGAGCAGTACCGCTAACCCTCACACAGTGAGCAGTACCGCTAACCCTCACACTACTTGAGCAGTACCGCTAACCCTCACACAGTACTGGAGCCGTACCGCTAACCCTCACACTACTGGAGCAGTACCGCTAACCCTCACACAGTGCTGGAGCAGTACCGCTAACCCTCACAGTGCTGGAGCAGTACCGCTAACCCTCACACAGTACTGGAGCCGTACCACTAACCCTCACACAGTACTGGAGCAGTACCACTAACCCTCACACAGTACTGGAGCAGTACCACTAACCCTCACACAGTGCTGGAGCAGTACCGCTAACCCTCACACAGTGCTGGAGCAGTACCGCTAACCCTCACACAGTACTGGAGCCGTACCACTAACCCTCACACAGTACTGGAGCAGTACCACTAACCCTCACACAGTACTGGAGCAGTACCGATAACCCTCACACAGTACTGGAGCAGTACCGCTAACCCTCACACAGTGAGCAGTACCGCTAACCCTCACACAGTGAGCAGTACCGCTAACCCTCACACACTACTGGAGCAGTACCACTAACCCTCACACACTACTGGAGCAGTACCACTAACCCTCACACAGTACTGGAGCCGTATCACTAACCCTCACACACTACTGGAGCCGTACCACTAACCCTCACACAGTACTGGAGCAGTACCACTAGCCCTCACACTACTGGAGCCGTACCACTAACCCTCACACAGTACTGGAGCAGTACCGCTAACCCTCACACACTACTGGAGCAGTACTGCTAACCCTCACACAGTACAGGAGCAGTACTGCTAACCCTCACACAGTGAGCAGTACCACTAACCCTCACACAGTACTGGAGCAGTACCACTAACCCTCACACAGTACTGGAGCCGTACCACTAACCCTCACACACTACTGGAGCCGTACTGTTAACCCTCACACAGTACTGGAGCAGTACCGCTAACCCTCACACACTACTGGAGCAGTACCACTAACCCTCATACTACTGAAGCCACTACTGGAGCAGTACCACTAACCCTCACACAGTACTGGAGCAGTACCGCTAACCCTCACACAGTGAGCAGTACCGCTAACCCTCACACTACTGGAGCAGTACCGCTAACCCTCACACAGTACTGGAGCAGTACCACTAACCCTCACACAGTACTGGAGCCGTACCACTAACCCTCACACAGTACTGGAGCAGTACCACTAACCCTCACAGTACTGGAGCAGTACCACTAACCCTCACAGTAGTGGAGCAGTACCACTAACCCTCACACAGTACTGGAGCAGTACCACTAACCCTTACACACTACTGGAGCCGTACCACTAACCCTCACACAGTACTGGAGCAGTACCACTAACCCTCATACAGTACTGGAGTAGTACCACTAACCCTCACACACTACTGGAGCAGTACCACTAACCCTCACACACTACTGGAGCAGTACCACTAACCCTCACACAGTACTGGAGCAGTACCATTAACCCTCACACTACTGGAGCCGTACCACTAACCCTCACACAGTACTGGAGCAGTACCACTAACCCTCACACAGTACTGGAGTAGTACCACTAACCCTCACACACTACTGGAGCAGTACCACTAACCATCACACAGTACTGGAGCAGTACCATTAACCCTCACACTACTGGAGCCGTAGCACTAACCCTCACACAGTACTGGAGCAGTACCACTAACCATCACACAGTACTGGAGCAGTACCACTAACCCTCACACTACTGGAGCCACTACTGGAGCAGTACCACTAACCCTCACACAGTACTGGAGCAGTACCACTAACCCTCACACAGTACTGGAGCAGTACTGCTAACCCTCACACAGTGAGCAGTACCGCTAACCCTCACACTACTGGAGCAGTACCGCTAACCCTCACACAGTACTGGAGCAGTACCGCTAACCCTCACACACTACTGGAGCAGTACCACTAACCCTCACACAGTACTGGAGCTGTACCACGAACCCTCACACACTACTGGAGCAGTACCATTAACCCTCACAGAGTACTGGAGCCGTACCACTAACCCTCACACACTACTGGAGCAGTACCACTAACCCTCACACAGTACTGGAGCTGTACCACTAACCCTCACACAGTACTGGAGCAGTACCGCTAACCCTCACACACTACTGGAGCAGTACCACTAACCCTCATACTACTGAAGCCACTACTGGAGCAGTACCACTAACCCTCACACAGTACTGGAGCAGTACCGCTAACCCTCACACAGTGAGCAGTACCGCTAACCCTCACACTACTGGAGCAGTACCGCTAACCCTCACACAGTACTGGAGCAGTACCACTAACCCTCACACAGTACTGGAGCCGTACCACTAACCCTCACACAGTACTGGAGCAGTACCACTAACCCTCACAGTACTGGAGCAGTACCACTAACCCTCACAGTACTGGAGCAGTACCACTAACCCTCACACAGTACTGGAGCAGTACCACTAACCCTCACACACTACTGGAGCAGTACCGCTAACCCTCACACAGTACTGGAGCAGTACCGCTGACCCTCACACAGTACTGGAGCAGTACCGCTAACCCTCACACTACTGGAGCCGTACCACTAACCCTCACACAGTACTGGAGCAGTACCACTAACCCTCACACAGTACTGGAGTAGTACCACTAACCCTCACACACTACTGGAGCAGTACCACTAACCATCACACAGTACTGGAGCAGTACCATTAACCCTCACACTACTGGAGCCGTAGCACTAACCCTCACACAGTACTGGAGCAGTACCACTAACCATCACACAGTACTGGAGCAGTACCACTAACCCTCACACTACTGGAGCCACTACTGGAGCAGTACCACTAACCCTCACACAGTACTGGAGCAGTACCACTAACCCTCACACAGTACTGGAGCAGTACTGCTAACCCTCACACAGTGAGCAGTACCGCTAACCCTCACACTACTGGAGCAGTACCGCTAACCCTCACACAGTACTGGAGCAGTACCACTAACCCTCACACAGTACTGGAGCCGTACCACTAACCCTCACACAGTACTGGAGCAGTACCGCTAACCCTCACACACTACTGGAGCAGTACCACTAACCCTCACACAGTACTGGAGCTGTACCACGAACCCTCACACACTACTGGAGCAGTACCATTAACCCTCACAGAGTACTGGAGCCGTACCACTAACCCTCACACACTACTGGAGCAGTACCACTAACCCTCACACAGTACTGGAGCTGTACCACTAACCCTCACACAGTACTGGAGCAGTACCGCTAACCCTCACACACTACTGGAGTAGTACCACTAACCCTCATACTACTGAAGCCACTACTGGAGCAGTACCACTAACCCTCACACAGTACTGGAGCAGTACCGCTAACCCTCACACAGTGAGCAGTACCGCTAACCCTCACACTACTGGAGCAGTACCGCTAACCCTCACACAGTACTGGAGCAGTACCGCTAACCCTCACACAGTACTGGAGCCGTACCACTAACCCTCACACAGTACTGGAGCAGTACCACTAACCCTCACAGTACTGGAGCAGTACCACTAACCCTCACACAGTACTGGAGCAGTACCGCTAACCCTCACACAGTACTGGAGCAGTACCGCTGACCCTCACACAGTACTGGAGCCGTACCGCTGACCCTCACACAGTACTGGAGCAGTACCGCTAACCCTCACACAGTACTGGAGCCGTACCGCTGACCCTCACACAGTACTGGAGCCGTACCACTAACCCTCACACACTACTGGAGCAGTACCACTAACCCTCACACTACTGGAGCAGTACCACTAACCCTCACACAGTGAGCAGTACCGCTAACCCTCACACTACTGGAGCAGTACCGCTAACCCTCACACAGTACTGGAGCAGTACCGCTAACCCTCAGACACTACTGGAGCAGTACCGCTAACCCTCACACACTACTGGAGCAGTACCACTAACCCTCACACACTACTGGAGCAGTACCACTAACCCTCACACAGTACTGGAGCCGTACCGCTGACCCTCACACAGTACTGGAGCAGTACCGCTAACCCTCACACAGTGAGCAGTACCGCTAACCCTCACACTACTGGAGCAGTACCGCTAACCCTCACACAGTACTGGAGCCGTACCGCTAACCCTCACACAGTACTGGAGCAGTACCACTAACCCTCACACAGTGCTGGAGCAGTACCGCTAACCCTCATACTACTGGAGCCGTACCACTAACCCTCACACAGTACTGGAGCAGTACCACTAACCCTCACACAGTGCTGGAGCAGTACCGCTAACCCTCACACAGTGCTGGAGCAGTACCGCTAACCCTCACACAGTGCTGGAGCCGTACCACTAAACCTCACACAGTGCTGGAGCCGTACCACTAACCCTCACACAGTACTGGAGCAGTACCGCTAACCCTCACACAGTACTGGAGCAGTACCGCTAACCCTCACACAGTACTGGAGCCGTACCGCTAACCCTCACACTACTGGAGCAGTACCGCTAACCCTCACACACTACTGGAGCAGTACCGCTAACCCTCACACAGTACTGGAGCAGTACCGCTAACCCTCACACAGTACTGGAGCAGTACCGCTAACCCTCACACAGTGAGCAGTACCGCTAACCCTCACACTACTGGAGCAGTACCGCTAACCCTCACACAGTACTGGAGCAGTACCACTAACCCTCACACAGTGCTGGAGCAGTACCGCTAACCCTCACACAGTGCTGGAGCAGTACCGCTAACCCTCACACAGTACTGGAGCCGTACCACTAACCCTCACACAGTACTGGAGCAGTACCGATAACCCTCACACAGTACTGGAGCAGTACCGCTAATCCTCACACAGTGAGCAGTACCGCTAACCCTCACACACTACTGGAGCAGTACCACTAACCCTCACACACTACTGGAGCAGTACCACTAACCCTCACACAGTACTGGAGCCGTATCACTAACCCTCACACACTACTGGAGCAGTACCACTAACCCTCACACAGTACTGGAGCCGTACCGCTAACCCTCACACTACTGGAGCAGTACCGCTAACCCTCACACACTACTGGAGCAGTACCGCTAACCCTCACACAGTACTGGAGCAGTACCACTAACCCTCACACAGTACTGGAGCAGTACCGCTAACCCTCACACAGTAATGGAGCAGTACCGCTAACCCTCACACAGTACTGGAGCCGTACCGCTAACCCTCACACTACTGGAGCAGTACCGCTAACCCTCACACACTACTGGAGCAGTACCGCTAACCCTCACACAGTACTGGAGCAGTACCACTAACCCTCACACAGTACTGGAGCAGTACCGCTAACCCTCACACAGTACTGGAGCAGTACCGCTAACCCTCACACAGTGAGCAGTACCGCTAACCCTCACACTACTGGAGCAGTACCGCTAACCCTCACACAGTACTGGAGCAGTACCACTAACCCTCACACAGTGCTGGAGCAGTACTGCTAACCCTCACACAGTGCTGGAGCAGTACCGCTAACCCTCACACAGTACTGGAGCCGTACCACTAACCCTCACACAGTACTGGAGCAGTACCGATAACCCTCACACAGTACTGGAGCAGTACCGCTAACCCTCACACAGTGAGCAGTACCGCTAACCCTCACACACTACTGGAGCCGTACCACTAACCCTCACACAGTACTGGAGCAGTACCACTAGCCCTCACACTACTGGAGCCGTACCACTAACCCTCACACAGTACTGGAGCAGTACCGCTAACCCTCACACACTACTGGAGCAGTACTGCTAACCCTCACACAGTACAGGAGCAGTACTGCTAACCCTCACACAGTGAGCAGTACCACTAACCCTCACACAGTACTGGAGCAGTACCACTAACCCTCACACAGTACTGGAGCCGTACCACTAACCCTCACACACTACTGGAGCCGTACTGTTAACCCTCACACAGTACTGGAGCAGTACCGCTAACCCTCACACACTACTGGAGCAGTACCACTAACCCTCATACTACTGAAGCCACTACTGGAGCAGTACCACTAACCCTCACACAGTACTGGAGCAGTACCGCTAACCCTCACACAGTGAGCAGTACCGCTAACCCTCACACTACTGGAGCAGTACCGCTAACCCTCACACAGTACTGGAGCAGTACCGCTAACCCTCACACAGTACTGGAGCCGTACCACTAACCCTCACACAGTACTGGAGCAGTACCACTAACCCTCACACAGTACTGGAGCAGTACCATTAACCCTCACACTACTGGAGCCGTACCACTAACCCTCACACAGTACTGGAGCAGTACCACTAACCCTCACACAGTACTGGAGTAGTACCACTAACCCTCACACACTACTGGAGCAGTACCACTAACCATCACACAGTACTGGAGCAGTACCATTAACCCTCACACTACTGGAGCCGTAGCACTAACCCTCACACAGTACTGGAGCAGTACCACTAACCCTCACACAGTACTGGAGCAGTACCACTAACCCTCACACTACTGGAGCCACTACTGGAGCAGTACCACTAACCCTCACACAGTACTGGAGCAGTACCACTAACCCTCACACAGTACTGGAGCAGTACTGCTAACCCTCACACAGTGAGCAGTACCGCTAACCCTCACACTACTGGAGCAGTACCGCTAACCCTCACACAGTACTGGAGCAGTACCACTAACCCTCACACAGTACTGGAGCCGTACCACTAACCCTCACACAGTACTGGAGCAGTACCGCTAACCCTCACACACTACTGGAGCAGTACCACTAACCCTCACACAGTACTGGAGCTGTACCACGAACCCTCACACACTACTGGAGCAGTACCATTAACCCTCACAGAGTACTGGAGCCGTACCACTAACCCTCACACACTACTGGAGCAGTACCACTAACCCTCACACAGTACTGGAGCTGTACCACTAACCCTCACACAGTACTGGAGCAGTACCGCTAACCCTCACACACTACTGGAGCAGTACCACTAACCCTCATACTACTGAAGCCACTACTGGAGCAGTACCACTAACCCTCACACAGTACTGGAGCAGTACCGCTAACCCTCACACAGTGAGCAGTACCGCTAACCCTCACACTACTGGAGCAGTACCGCTAACCCTCACACAGTACTGGAGCAGTACCACTAACCCTCACACAGTACTGGAGCCGTACCACTAACCCTCACACAGTACTGGAGCAGTACCACTAACCCTCACAGTACTGGAGCAGTACCACTAACCCTCACAGTACTGGAGCAGTACCACTAACCCTCACACAGTACTGGAGCAGTACCACTAACCCTTACACACTACTGGAGCCGTACCACTAACCCTCACACAGTACTGGAGCAGTACCACTAACCCTCATACAGTACTGGAGTAGTACCACTAACCCTCACACACTACTGGAGCAATACCACTAACCCTCACACACTACTGGAGCAGTACCACTAACCCTCACACAGTACTGGAGCAGTACCATTAACCCTCACACTACTGGAGCCGTACCACTAACCCTCACACAGTACTGGAGCAGTACCACTAACCCTCACACAGTACTGGAGTAGTACCACTAACCCTCACACACTACTGGAGCAGTACCACTAACCATCACACAGTACTGGAGCAGTACCATTAACCCTCACACTACTGGAGCCGTACCACTAACCCTCACACAGTACTGGAGCAGTACCACTAACCCTCACACAGTACTGGAGCAGTACCACTAACCCTCACACTACTGGAGCCACTACTGGAGCAGTACCACTAACCCTCACACAGTACTGGAGCAGTACCACTAACCCTCACACAGTACTGGAGCAGTACTGCTAACCCTCACACAGTGAGCAGTACCGCTAACCCTCACACTACTGGAGCAGTACCGCTAACCCTCACACAGTACTGGAGCAGTACCACTAACCCTCACACAGTACTGGAGCCGTACCACTAACCCTCACACAGTACTGGAGCAGTACCGCTAACCCTCACACACTACTGGAGCAGTACCACTAACCCTCACACAGTACTGGAGCTGTACCACGAACCCTCACACACTACTGGAGCAGTACCATTAACCCTCACAGAGTACTGGAGCCGTACCACTAACCCTCACACACTACTGGAGCAGTACCACTAACCCTCACACAGTACTGGAGCTGTACCACTAACCCTCACACAGTACTGGAGCAGTACCGCTAACCCTCACACACTACTGGAGCAGTACCACTAACCCTCATACTACTGAAGCCACTACTGGAGCAGTACCACTAACCCTCACACAGTACTGGAGCAGTACCGCTAACCCTCACACAGTGAGCAGTACCGCTAACCCTCACACTACTGGAGCAGTACCGCTAACCCTCACACAGTACTGGAGCAGTACCACTAACCCTCACACAGTACTGGAGCCGTACCACTAACCCTCACACAGTACTGGAGCAGTACCACTAACCCTCACAGTACTGGAGCAGTACCACTAACCCTCACAGTACTGGAGCAGTACCACTAACCCTCACACAGTACTGGAGCAGTACCACTAACCCTTACACACTACTGGAGCCGTACCACTAACCCTCACACAGTACTGGAGCAGTACCACTAACCCTCATACAGTACTGGAGTAGTACCACTAACCCTCACACACTACTGGAGCAATACCACTAACCCTCACACACTACTGGAGCAGTACCACTAACCCTCACACAGTACTGGAGCAGTACCATTAACCCTCACACTACTGGAGCCGTACCACTAACCCTCACACAGTACTGGAGCAGTACCACTAACCCTCACACAGTACTGGAGTAGTACCACTAACCCTCACACACTACTGGAGCAGTACCACTAACCATCACACAGTACTGGAGCAGTACCATTAACCCTCACACTACTGGAGCCGTACCACTAACCCTCACACAGTACTGGAGCAGTACCACTAACCCTCACACAGTACTGGAGCAGTACCACTAACCCTCACACTACTGGAGCCACTACTGGAGCAGTACCACTAACCCTCACACAGTACTGGAGCAGTACCACTAACCCTCACACAGTACTGGAGCAGTACTGCTAACCCTCACACAGTGAGCAGTACCGCTAACCCTCACACTACTGGAGCAGTACCGCTAACCCTCACACAGTACTGGAGCAGTACCGCTAACCCTCACACAGTACTGGAGCCGTACCACTAACCCTCACACAGTACTGGAGCAGTACCGCTAACCCTCACACACTACTGGAGCAGTACCAATAACCCTCACACAGTACTGGAGCTGTACCACGAACCCTCACACACTACTGGAGCAGTACCACTAACCCTCACAGAGTACTGGAGCCGTACCACTAACCCTCACACACTACTGGAGCAGTACCACTAACCCTCACACAGTACTGGAGCTGTACCACTAACCCTCACACACTACTGGAGCAGTACCACTAACCCTCACACACTACTGTGGTCACAGGACAATCCCAGATGAGTAGCAGCAGGGCAAGGTTCTCCTTTATAACTGTGTGTGAGGAGCTCATATCCACTAAATATACCTGAATATAACAAAATATAGAAATATTCCAATTTATTCCTACCACAGAAGATCAGATATTACATATGAAAAGTCTTTGCACTGATTATTCTTATAACATGAACTAAACAGAAGTGGTTTTCCCAGCTCGAAGAGGTGCTGCTTATTTAAACTAATAGAGTGATGTTTATACTCACAAGGGCTCCGGTGTCTTAGCATGAACAAGGTGAGGGCCAAATGCAGGCTCTTGCTTTAGAGTCCATCAGACACTTCACACTTCCTTTTTTTTAGAAATATTTAAAAATTCTGGCCTTCATTAAAACTTTGCTTTTAATTATATGCTGTACCACATCAGTGCAAATCCAGTAAACATGATCCTCTTCCAAGCCCCATGGCACCCACCACGTGATCTCTTGATCTCAGGGCCTATATAATACATCCGGGCCTTCAACCGTGCCGGGAGCCTGAAGGTAACCCCATCCCTGATGCCACAAAGCATAGCCTTCCTGCACACCTCCACCGGTCATGACTAGGGCTGGGTATCGATTCAAATTCCAAGAATTGATCCGATTCCAATTCTGAAGATTAAGAATTGATTTATTTCGATTTAATCCGATTTAATCGATTCGATCCGATTCGATCCAATTCAGGATTTAGTGTTATTAAAAATGTATTTGAGCTGTTTCCTGACTATGTACAGAAGCAACATGTTAAAACTAGTATTATATCAATATTAATCAGCAAATAGTTACTGATAGTTGGTAGTTACTGATGGCTGGAAGACTGGTGAAAAGGGTCATCATAAATCTACCTTCAAGAAAGGTAATCCAGGACAATAAACAGAGGACATCTTTGAGGTGTCTATATCTGCAACAGTGGACTCCTACTGGGACATGAACCAGTGCATTATTATTATGATTGAAATAATTAAGAAGTCACCCAAAAGCTGTTGCTACCAAATGCATTTTTATTTTTAAAGTGCTCACACTTAATAAACTGAAAGTATAAAATGTAAACATGTATTTTTCTTTAAAGTGAGATTATAAGAACAGAACTGTCACGTTACGATCCCCGACCCCTCCCTGTTGGGCGTGTGTTAACGTCTGCGGCTACTCGTCTGCGCCTGTGGATCTCCGTGGGTGCGGGTGCGTCTTGTGATAATCCTCACCTGTGACTCGTCTCGTCATCACGTGGGGTTTATGTGGTTTGTCTATTTAATGTGCGTTTGCGCAGCGTCCTGTGCTCGTCGTTGTTTGAGTCACACATGTTCTATGTAAACGTGTTTTATGTGCGCTGTCTGCGCTTCGGTAAATTTAATAAACGTAACGATTTGGAAAGTGCAAAGGATTCTGTCTCATCCATCGCCTTGCACCCAACGTTACAAGAGCATTTTTTACTTTTTTAAACTGTAAAAACACTAGGTAAACTGTCAGTGACATGGACTAACTGTAAATAGTCACTGACACTGGATAAACTGTCCTTCTGTTTTTAGATTGCCGATTTGACTATCGTCGTTACAGGCACTGTCCGACGCCATGTTGTTTTACAGTTAGTTAGACCGAGCACGCCTGCGTGAATTCAGTGACAAGGCGAGGGTAAACGTTCACTAAAAAATGTATCTTTGGACGTACGAATAGATTATCAGATCATCAAATGCGAATCGATTCTGAATCGGAAAATCGATTTTTTCAACACAGGCCTAGTACAGAGACGTGTATACTTTAGACAACGACGAGCACAGGACACTGCGCGAGCGCACATTAAATAGACGAACCACATAATCCCCATGTGATTACGAGACGGGCCACAGGTGAGACGGATTATCACAAGACACAACCACAACCACGAAGATCCACAGACGCAGACAACGTAAACACTTGCCCAAAAGGGAGGGGCCGGGGTCCTCAATGTGACACCTGCGCCATTCTTTGGCCCATCTCAAGTTTTCCTTCGCTGTTTGTTCCTCTTTCCAGTTCTGTTGGTTATTTTGGAAAGGGTTTTTGTTTGCGCTTCTCTTGCCAGTTTGCTTGCTAATTTCTTTTTTCTCACATTGAGGTTTATGCATCTTTTCTATTATTTCTCTTTGATCTCTATTTTGAACAATGTGTTTTTTTTCTTTCCTCTCATTTCCCGCATCATTTTGGCAGAGGTTTCAGTTCTCTGTTTATTTTGTGGTTTGGCGCTTGGATTCGCCCATTTATGTTAAAACCTTTGCAATGTTTTTACTTCTGTACAAACCACCGCGTCACACACTAAGGCAGTCTCTTTCCATTTATGTAATATTGCTAAACTGAGACATTTACTTTCATTATTAGATGCAGAGAAACTGGTCCATGCTTTTGTCTCATCGAGGTTGGACTTCTGTAACAGTGGTTTTCTGTTATTTACAAAAATGTGCAAGACTACAGCCGTAAGCAAATCCAATTCCAGCTCGAATCTGAGATTCAGACACAGTTTTTAAAATCTAGACTTATTTAATCAAGCCATCAATACATTTACTACATATCTTCATATGTGTGGAGCTCTGGGGCCCCCAGTTGTTGAGTCTTCTGGTAATCTGCCGTGTCATGCGTTCACTCTAGTAATTATAATGATTTGGGTGGAAAGCAATGGCTCAGTGAGCACTCATGACTGTGGTCACCTCCAGGCCCCTCCCTTTAGTTATGCTGCTATAGATAAGCCTGCTGGAGCCACATGCTAATCACTGGTACATATGGATGTTTACATATTTAACCTGTATTTTGTACCTTGGTTTCAAGCTTCTACAAAGTCAATTCCATAAAAACACATAGAAAATGGTCTGGTTTTTCGAGCGGACGCACCGATTTCACCAGCAGAAGTGCCGATGCGGACTCCTACCTGATGCCCAACATCCACATTGGATGAACTGTTCAGCATAGACATAGAACTATAAATATGGACTTCTACTAGCTGGGCTGCCCAGTGGAAGATGGGTTTCCTTTTGAGTCTTGGACCTCTCAAACTTTCTTCCTAATCCCCGCCAAGGGAGTTTTTCTTTGCCACTGTCGCCCCTGGCTTGCTCATTAGGGACACATGACCTCATAAAGCTGTTTTGTGACATGTGTTGTAAAAAGTACTATATAAATAAAATTGACTTAACTTGACAAGCACTTAATATTTCCTTTTGCCTCATATTTGAATATCTAATCAGTTCTTGAAATCATGCCCTGACCACAAGGCCTTTGCTACACCTCATAGCTTTTGGTTTGTTGTTTTACCTTGTTGAAATGACAATTTTTTTTGTCTTCAGGTTGCTTGCTACACCCCTGGCAGAAGATAGCAAAAAATTAAAAAACCCATCTTTTTTTCTACAAGAGTCACTGCAGGCGTGAACTGAATCTTAGGAGAAACACCTCAACAAGATGACAAACAAACGAATTGAATTTTAACTACTCAAGCACCTGTTGTAATAGTAGGTCAGGGTTTCAGTCAGTTGGGTCAATGTGGTGAGTGAGAGCATAGCTTGCAGGTAGGCCTTTACATAATTTATTCTTAAACACAGACAGGAATGCTACAGTCTGCAGAGATGTGCCCTTAAATCAGTTACACCCTGAGGAATGTTAGTTTCCAGAAAAATCTCCACATATGAATAAAGCCTCTTCAAACATAAAATGAGTATGGCCGACTCTAAAGACATGGCTGCCTCTTTTAAGCTGACAGGTAGAGATTGAACCTCTATAGCAGCTGCTGTCTTGAATTTGGGTTATTTGAAATTCTCTTCACTGTTCCAAACACTGTTGTTGGTTATATATCCAGAAATCCTGCAGTCCTTCTGGGAAATAAAATGGGAATCTGTTTTTGAAGGTGATCTTCTTAATTTGATGTGTTGTGTCACTCACCTCTGTGACTTGTATTTAACCCAAAAAAATGCACAGTGACATAGTCAGTGGCAAAGACACAACGGCATTGACATAAACACACAGTGACATAGACACATAGTGACAGACACATAGTGGCATAAACACAGACACAGGGCTCTAGAGTGCGACCTAATTTCTCAATGGTGCGACTAAAATAAATCTGAGGTCGCACTGGTGTCCGACCTAGCTGTTCGACGGGAAAAAGTCTCTGTGGTCCCTGTGGTTCAACAACAGACCAGTGTTAATTTACGAATAAATTTGGTCATAGTTTTCGTCAACGAACCTTTTTTCATGACGAAAACTAAATAAAAACTATACGAAGGGATAAAAACTATGACTAAATTAATGGACATTTTTGTCAACGAATAAAAACGAGATGAAAATATTGGCCAGCGATGACATTCAATCAGATCTGATTTAGTTTTGAGAAAGGTAGGGATAAGTTAAGAGATCCAACCGTAACTACTTTAGCGTACACCAGGGGTGGGCAATTAATTTTTACAAGGGGCCACATGAGAAACCTGAATTGTGTCAGAGGGCCACACAAACAAAAATGACGTCATTACGGTGGCCCCGCCCACCTCGCACGAACTTCCGCAAATGGTGGAGGCGTTTATACTTGCCGCATCACATTCTGTGTAGTGTTCTCCGAAACGATGTGTGTTAGTATAAAGAAACACCCCTTTAATGTTGCTTTTTATTTCAGATTTGAAAAGTGCTGGAATTTATTCTAAGTACTTGAAAATGTTTGAAATTGTAACTACTTCGTTTCACAACAAATAGCCATCTGAATGAACAGTTTTCTTGTATAGGACGAAACATGAGAGAATGTGAAGACTTTAAACAACCATTAAATAATGTGATAAAAAAGCGAATTATTTTGAATCATTTCGAGTATATGTATAAATATTTAACTTAATTAAGTTTAACCTGCTGGGAAATATTGAAATGGACCTTGAAAGTGACGTACAAATGCTTTAATCCCACCTTATACAGGTGTATGAACCCTGCAAACATGACTTTGTTCATCACGCTGAGGCGCGGCGTGCGAGCGAAGTTACAAAATTCGAGAGGTGCACGACCTCGCGAATCAACAGAGCGTGAGGCCCTCGCGCACGGGCAGAGCCACCGCGATTACGTCATTTTCGCTGCGCGGACCCCCGCGCTGCTCGCGCCGCGTCAAGTATAAACCTAGCTTTAAAGCACTTTAAAGCTTTAAGGCACTTCCAAGGTCCATTTAAATATTTCACAGCTGACTCAGGTTCTCTCTAGGCTCGGTTTCTGGAACGGAAAACCCTGAGTTTTCGTTAACTCTGAGTTTACTTACCCGGTTTCTTCACTGAATCCGCTTTCTGGAATACCCTGTTCAGTCAGCTATTTGTTGTGAATCGAAATACAGTTACAATGTCAAGCATTTTCAAGTACTTTAGCCAACATTCCAGCACTTTTCAAACCTGGAACACAATTCACAATTATAATTTGTCACGTAATTGTTCCGCCGTTCGCGGAGGTTCGTGCGAGGGGTGCTGAGTCGCGCGCTATGTTCACTCGCGAAAGTATACATTTTGCCTTAACTTGTCGCTGATCACCTACAGTGTTTCTTGCACAGCTCACACACAAGCACGTACATCCACACGGAATTAACAAAAACGTAGCGCTTTCAAAATAAAAGCATCACAGTTGTATTGCACGCATGACAGATATTTGTTAAATTTATGATTGGTCTCTCGCGGGCCGGACAGGGACGCACAACGGGCTGGATGTGGCCCGCGCGCCGTAGTTTGCCCAGGTCTGGCGTACACGGAGAGGCGGCACAAGCCGGGTAACTGTCCAATCAGTACTAACTTCTTGACATCGCACAGAACCCGGGAAGACCATACCAGCCTGTTTGAACTGTGGTCACTCATGAAATTCAACTCGAAGTTAACTCGACAATGTCAGCAGGGAGAAAGATAAGAGGGGATATATGGACGCATTTCTCCTTTGACTTTGAGAAAAACAAGTCAGTGTGTAAACCATGTGGGACGACGACGTCTGGAAAAATACGACAAATGAAACGACATCTGCGGGCTATGGCATTGCTGTTTTTACGGCACCCAGTTTTATATAGAATGTAATATGTATTGTTCATAATAAACTCCATATGTTTTCAGGTAGAACGGGCCTACTGGTCATCAATGTTTTGTTATTGTTATGCTTAATAGCTATAAGTTCAAGTCAATAAACTTGTTTGGAAATCTGTTTTTGTATATACAAAAGATAATATTTTGTAACTGGTTAATAAATTTCACTTTGTGCAAGTATATATAATGACCATTTACATTTTAGTCAACTAAATTCTAATGATAATTAGTCGACTAAAACTAAAAACAACTCCAATGACTTATGACTAAAACTAAATAACATTTTTGTCAAAAGACTAAAACTAAATAAAAAATTGCTGTCAAAATTGCTGTCCCCTCTGCCTTTCAACGGCAGGCAGCAGCACACAGAACACAGATCAGATGAGGCAGAGATGATAATCAAGTTTAACGTTGCCTACAATATTGCAAAAGAACTTCCCTTCACTAAATTCAAGTCAGAAATTATTCTTCAGAAGAAAAATGGCTGGAACGTAAACCCAACGTACAGCAATGATGTCGCGTGCGACAAATTGTTAGTTAATTATTTACAAGTCATTATTGTCTATATCAGGGGTGGCCAACCCGCCAGAGACCTAGAGCCATTTTTTGTACTGTGTAACGGCAAAGAGCCACATCATGCATTGGCGAGTGCAAGTTGTTGAGCGGGGGGGGGGGGGGGGGGTGTTAAATTATTAGCTGTGAAGACAGTCAAATGCGTGTTTTCCACTACGGCGATTTTTAAAGTATTAGCGGCTCGCTAGGCTTGTAAACAAACTGCGCACCATGAAAATGTAGCAGTGTGTCGCCCCGTTAGTGCAGGTGAGCCCGCGGACCATCTGAGGAGCCGCACGAAACCAGGCAAAGAGCCGCATGCGGCTGTAACGGTTGTGGCTGAACAGGTGGGACGCAAATGCAGATTTTAAGGTGTTTTTAATATGATTTGACTAACATAAGAAATAACAACTCTTACAAGGACTAAAGGTGACGTGATATCAAACAAAGAATAAAGGAGGAACAAAAACCACAACAGTCACAAACAAAAACCAGTGATCACAAACTAGACGTACAACTCACAGCTACTATCTCCAGGAAGACACTTAACAACGTTCACACACTACACTAACCCACTATACATGATATATACAAGGACCAAACAATGCTTAGAGGTTAACACACGAAGACACAGAGAGCTTGAACAAAACTGAACACAAACCACTACTCACAACGGGAACAACAGACCTATAGTCTACAAACGATAACATGCAACGTTCACATACAAGCTTACAATAAACCACAACCACAGAGACCAAACACAGGACTTAAATACATCAACTAAACAAGGGACATAACAAGACACACCTGAAGGTGATAACGAGGGGCAGGGAACACGGCAGGGGTGTGAAAACAGAAACAACTAGGAAGTGTCAAAATAAAAGACACTCAAACACACAGAGGACAAAACAAAAGACAAGACTGACAGGGGGGGCTGGACCACATGACAGAACCCCCCTCCAAGGCGCGCCGCTCCGAGGCGCGCAACGGAAACCAGAAAAGAAACCCAACATCAAGCACAGACAGGAGGAACCACACCAAGAACAGGAGACGAAAGACACGCAGGGACGCGTAGTGAAGGCACCGGGGAGGACACACCAAAAACAGAGGACCTAGGGGCAAAAGAGGGCAAAAGGGAAAAAGGGAAAAAGGGCCAGGGGACACAAACACAGGAGGGGAAACAGGCCGAGGGGGACAGGCAAACGGGACCTCAGGAGACAGGACAGGGCTAGATCGGGCAACAGAAATGGGATCAGAACAGGTAACAGCACAGCGGACAGGGAACGAGGCAGAGATGGAGGCAAAAATACTGTGGACCACAGACACATGGACAGGAACAAAATGGGTGACAACACGAGGAACAGACACTGGCACAGGGACGGAAACAACAACACCGGAGACAGAAACGGGCACGGGCACACGAACAACGACAACATCACGCACAGAGACAGGGAACAAAACAAATCCAGGCACAGAACAGGGCAAAAACGGAGACACAGGCATAGACGGGGAACCAACGCTAGGGGGAGCAGAAACAATGTCAGCATCGGGCCCACAGGCGGGCGGAACAGTCACTGTGGGCCCCGTGAGGGCACAGGAAACAGAAGAAGGCCCCAGGCGGGCCCCAGGAACGTCGGCAGGCCCCAGGCGGGACCCCACCCGGGCAGTGGGACCAGGAGGCGGTGACCTCCTCCGGGCCGCGGGAACAGGCGTCGGCAACCCCAACCGGGTCGCGGGAACAGGCGGCGGCGACCCCAACCGGGTTGCGGAAACAGGCGGCGGCGACCCCATCCGGATCGTGGGAACAGGTGGCGGCGACCCCATCCGGATCGCGGGGACAGGAACCGGCGGCGGCGACCCCATCCGGATCGCGGGGACACGTTCTGGAGGCGCCAGAACGCCTTCAGAATGATTATCGCCGGTAGCTTTGACATCATTGGTGATGAAATGTTTCGAAAAACTCATAAGAAACTTCATCACCTCCTCACTACCGGACCATCTGGACACACTACAATTCGCCGTATTAACCGGTCCACAGACGATGCCATCTCGCACCTGCTCCACTCTGCTCTGTCTCACCTGGACACTGGGAGGAATAGTTATGTTAGAATGCTGTTCATCGACTACAGCTCAGCGTTCAACACGATTATTCCCTCCACCCTTAACACCAAGCTGGAAGATCTAGGACTTAATTCATCCTTGTGTCTCTGGATCTCCAACTTCCTGACAGACAGACCACAAAGGGTGCGGGTCGGCAATCATCTCATCTCTCCCCCTCCCTCAACCTCAGCATTGGGGCTCCTCAAGGGTGTGTTTTGAGTTCTTTACTGTACTCACTATATACATACGACTGCGTGGCCACTTCCAGCTCCACATCCATCATAAAGTTTACTGACGACACTGTGGTAGTTGGCCTCATCTCCAACAACGATGAGAGAGCCTACCTGGAGGAGATTTCACGCCTGGAAAACTGGTGCTGGGATAATAATCTCCTACTGAACGTCAGCAAAACCAAGGAGCTGATAGTGGACTACAGCAGGAGACAGACGAGGAACTACCAGCCCATGAGGATCAACAACGCCACTGTGGACAGAGTAGACAGCTTCAAATACCTTGGAGTTAATATCACGCAGGACCTGTCCTGGTCCTGTCACATTAACATCCAGGCAAAGAAGGCCCGGAAGCGTCTTTTCCACCTTCGTCGACTTCGGGACTTCAGACTGCCCTCCAAGGTACTGCGAAACTTCTACTCGTGCACTATCGAGAGCATCCTCACGGGGAACATCACTACCTGGTTCGGTAACAGCACCAAGCAGGACCGGAAGACTCTACACAGGGTAGTGCGCTCCGCTGAGCGCATCATCCGGGTCGCGCTTCCTGACTTGGGAGTCCATCTATCACAAAAGGTGCTTGTCCAAAGCCAAAAAGATTGTGAAGGACTTCAGTCATCCGAGCAACAAACTTTTCTCCCTGCTGCCCTCAGGTAAGCGTTTTCGCTCCCTAAAGGCAAGCTCAGAGAGGATGAGACTGAGCTTCTTTCCTATGGCTATTCGGACTCTGAACCATGGCTAACCTTGACCATTCATATCCTGACCCATCCTTGAACTTTACAGTGTTGCGTGTTGCACATTAAACGCACATTGGACTTTATCCTTTTCAACTCTGTCACTCATTTCTTGCTGCTCACATTTTTTACAATTTTTCATATTTTTATATTTTAAATCTTATATTTACTTATTTTATATTTACTTATAGTTTATATCTTATTTGCTTACCAACTGTCCAACTGGTATGTTGCTCAAAGCATTTCACTACTTGTTGTACTGTGTATGTGACTAATAAACTTTGATTTGATTTGAGAAGGAACAGGAGGAGCACTGCCAGAGCCCTGCAAAATGACCTCCAGCAGGCCACAAATGTGCATGTGTCTGCACAAACGGTTAGAAACCGACTCCATGAGGATGGTATGAGGGCCCGACGTCCACAGATGGGGGTTGTGCTCACAGCCCAACACCGTGCAGGACGCTTGGCATTTGCCAGAGAATACCAGGATTGGCAAATTCGCCACTGGCGCCTTGTGCTCTTCACAGATGAAAGCAGGTTCACACTGAGCACATTGGAGTCTGGAGACGCCGTGGAGAACGATCTGCTGCCTGCAACATCCTTCAGCATGACCGGTTTGGCAGTGGGTCAGTAATGGTGTGGGGTGGCATTTCTTTGGAGGGCCGCACAGCCCTCCATGTGCTCACCAGAGGTAGCCTGACTGCCATTAGGTACCGAGATGAGATCCTCAGACCCCTTGTGAGACCATATGCTGGTGTGGTTGGCCCTGGGTTCCTCCTAATGCAGGACAATGCTAGACCTCATGTGGCTGGAGTGTGTCAGCAGTTCCTGCAAGATAAAAGCATTGAAGCTATGGACTGGCCCGCCCGTTCCCCAGACCTGAATCCGATTGAGCACATCTGGGACATCATGTCTCGCTCCATCCACCAACGTCACGTTGCACCACAGACTGTCCAGGAGTTGGCGGATGCTTTAGTCCAGGTCTGGGAGGAGATCCCTCAGGAGACCATCCGCCACCTCATCAGGAGCATGCCCAGGTGTTGTAGGGAGGTCATACAGGCACGTGGAGGCCACACACAATACTGAGCCTCATTTTAAGGACATTACATCAAAGTTGGATCAGCCTGTAGTGTGTTTTTCCACTTTAATTTTGTGTGTGGCTCCAAATCCAATAAATTTGATTTCTATTGATGATTGTGTGATTTTGTTGTCAGCACATTCAACTTTGTACAGAACAAAGTATTCAATGAGAATATTTCATTCATTCAGATCTAGGATGTGTTATTTGAGTGTTCCCTTTATTTTTTTGAGCAGTGTATATAGCACACGTACCAATGATTAGCATGTGGCTTCATCAGGTTTATCTATAACAGCATTGCTAAAGGGAGGGGCCTGGAGGTGACCACAGTCATGAGGGCTCACTGCTTTACACCCAAATCATTATCACAAAAGACCAGAAGACTCAATAACTGGGGGCCCTTGAGCTCCAGGTGGGTGTTCAGGGGCAGGGCTAGTGGGGGTGTCCAGGTACCGCTGCAACATGAAATTAAAGGTCCAGGTGGGGCTGGCTGTTGGAGGAAATGTCTACCATGCATGCTAATGAGTCACATAGACACCATGGGCTTGAAAAAATGTCACCCATTCTGCCGACCTCACAAGGTCAAGCAAGGGGTGTCGGTGCATCTCCACTGACTACCCCACACTCATTAATCATGCATGTCATGACTAGGCCTGTGTTGAAAAAATCGATTTTCCGATTCAGAATCGATTTGCATATGATGATCTGATAATCAATTCGTACATCCAAAGATCGATTTTTTAGTTAACTTTTACCCCCGCCTCGTCACCGAATTCACGCAGGCGCGCTCGGTCTAACTACTGTAAAACAACATGGCGTCGGACAGTGATGGTAACGACAATAGTCAAATCGGCAATCTAAAAACAAGGACAGTTTATCCAGTGTCAGTGACTATTTACAGTTAGTCCATGTCACTGACAGTTTGCCCAGTGTTTTTACAGTTTAAAAAAGTTAAAAAATTTTCTTGTAACGTTGGGCGCAAGGCGATGGACGAGACAGAATCCTTTGCACTTTCCAAATCGTTACGTTTATTACATTTACCGAAGCACAGACAGCACACATAAAACACGTTTACATAGAACATGTGTGACTCAAACAACGACGAGCACAGGACGCTGCGCGAACGCACAAACCCCACGTGACGAGACGAGCCACAGGTGAGGATTATCACAAGACGCACCCGCGGAGATACACAGACGCAGACGAGTAGACCATGGGTTAAAGTTCTCCGTCACTACGACGGATTTCCGTCATTTGATTTTTTTGGGGAAAAAATCCGTCAAATCATAATAAACAACACACGCGCGTGCTATCTGTTTTGTGGCCGAAATATGATTCTCACTGGCGTTCATCAGCGCTGGATGGATGACGGCGGTGTCATTTGATTGACTTGCGGTTCATTCCGCCTTCAGATTTGCGGATGTTACGTAGAAAAGTTTTTACCCCCCTCCTGCCTGGCGTGATCGTAGCGCGCGACTCTGTACACCTGCGCGAACGGCGGAGGCTACTTGCTGCGTCACATTCTTTTTGCAGTGTAGTCCGAAGCAATATGTGGTAGTATAAAGAAACACCCCTCAAAACAGGGGAATGAACATTTACCTGACCAATTGTAATGTTGCATTAGTGCTGGAATTTAGGCTAAAGTACTTTAAAATGCTTGCTGCTCACGCCACTCGTGCTGCGTCAAGTATAAAGGCTTAAACCAGGCTTAACATGGATGGTGTTGTTCTGTTTGTATTTAAAAGCTCTATCCAGTGGTGTTAATTTTTTGTAACATACCTACTTAAAGCATGTAATCTTATGGCTTATGTTTTTGCGATGGTGAATCTGATAAAAACAAGAGAGCTTCATACCTCTCACCAGGATTCACTAAATTTGACTTGATCTTTAAATAATTTTCTGGAAGAGGACCCCCAGATAACTCCATTATATAAACATTTATGTACATTTATTGCTCAGGTGTTCATTCTCTCTTCTCTCCTTACACAGGCTGTTTAGATAAATATACTTTATAAATGTGTTTATTGTGTAGAATTAGGCAAAAGAGGCCGTGTCCCAACTACACTACATTTTCAGTAATTGCTGGCATTGTCTTTTGCCAGGAAAAATTTTTCAGTCAAATGAAAATTTCTTGCTTTAACCCATGGAGTAGACGCAGACAACGTTAACACACACCCAAAAGGGAGGGGTCGGGGACCGTAACGTGACAGTTCTGTTCTTATATTCGCACTTTAAAGAAAAATACACGTTTACATTTTATACTTTCAGTTTATTAAGTGTGAGCACTTTTAAAATAAAAATGCATTTGGTAGCAACAGCTTTTGGGTGAATTCTTAATTATTTCAATCATAATAATAATGCACTGGTTAGTGTCCCAGTAGGAGTCCACTGTTGCAGATATAGACACCTCAAAGATGTCATCTGTCTATTGTCCTGGATTACCTTTCTTGAAGGTAGATTTATGATGACCCTTTTCACCAGTCTTCCAGCCATCAGTAACTACCAACTACCAGTAACTATTTGCTGATTAATATCGATATAATACTAGTTTTAACATGTTGCTTCTGTACATAATCAGGAAACAGCTCAAATACATTTTTAATAACATTAAATCCCAAATTGGATCGAATCGGATCGATTAAATCGGATTAAATCAAAATAAATCGATTCTTAATCTTCAGAATCTGAATTGGATCGATTCTTGGAATTTGAATCGATACCCAGCCCTACTCTGTACCTGTTTAAATGTTCTATGTGCGCTATATGCGCTTATTTCGTGTTAATATTAAAAGTGACGTCTGTTGCAACAAGGAATCTGTGTCTCATCCTTCACGCCGAACCGAACGTCACAGCAGGAGTGCAAACACTCAAACAAACAGAGACTCAGAGAGAGAGAGCGTGGTGACGAGACACTAAGACAATGCAACACGTTCCTTAGAAAGAAGGCTAGCTACAAACACAAACAACTCAGCAGTGAAACAATGCATCTGTCTTCCTTAAGTAGGGAGAAAGACAGGTGCAGGTCATCACCACTGACGAGAAATGGCTCGTGTTCTCCCCCCAGTAGAGGTAAATGGCACAACCCTGGAGCCACCCCTGACATAGTGACATTGCATATGTGTGAGACTGTGGCTATGAGAATGACTAAATAAACAAAGTTCTTACTAGGCATTCCATATATGTTCCACATATTTCCACAAAGTTCTTACTAGGCCTGTCACGATAACAGAATTTTCAGAACTATATTTTCAGATATATTGTCCCAGAAATGATTGCGATAAATGAAAATATTGTCATTTTAAAGTGCCTGTCAGGAATAGCACATGTTCTCTGTGCAGATCCGGTTCACCTGCTACTCATCGCCCATCCCCCTTCGCAACTATTTAAGCTTCCTCCTCTCTCTTCCGGGTTGTGAAGGATTGTTGCCATGCCACATACCAAGTGTTCTCTGCGTGTTACTGCCTTTCTGTGTACCGACCTCTGCTCTCCTCCTTGACCTCGTTCCCTGCCTAGTCCCTCTGTACCTCCTGGCTTCTGTATCACCGGCGTGACACTGGACTGTCCTGACTACGATTACAACCCTATAACATAATAATACAATTACACCAGTTTGCAGTAATGTAATTACTGTATTGTATGGGGTCATATTTGTGCTTGACCACATATCTGTAGTGGCAGAGTAAAATGAGATGTCTTTAAATCTCCTTCAGAATGCCATCTTTCACTTCATTATATAAGGTTGGAATGGCAGTTTGGGAGATATAGGTTTTCTTTGGCAGTTCATACTGCTTGTCAAATCTTTGCAGCATGTTTTTAAATGTTTTTTTTTCGACCGTATTTAACGGCAGCATCTCTTTGGCTGTATAGCGAGTTAAGCATGGTTTACACTTGAGGAGCGCGAGGGTCCGCGTGGCGAAAATGACGTAATCGCAGTGGCTCCGCCAGTGCGCGAGGGCCTAGCATGACCTGCGTGAAGCTGGCCATCCCTCAAACCCAAAATGCTGAAATAACAATGCAGTTTGTTTGTGCCCCTTTGTGCTATAAATATTTTCTTTTGTGCTATTAAGGCTTTTGAGTAATTTAAAAATACATTTTCTGACCTGTGACGTCACGCAGCCCCCCCTCCACGTCCAAATTTCTCCAAAGTAGACTCAATCAAATGTACAGCGTTTGTGCTCATTTGTGCCGTCAAAATTAACGCTTCAATCACTTGCTTTGTAAAGTTACAGTCGTTTTCACACGTGTGACTTCACCAGCCCCCCCCCCCTCCTTGTCCAAATCACTCCAAACTGTTCTCATTTGTGCTAGTTTGTGCTGTTAAAATTAATGTTTGTGCTTTTATGGTTTTTAAAATATAACCGGTTCTTTTACATACGCGTGACATCACCAGCCAACCCCTTTGGGATTTTGTCATGTAAAAATCATAAAATATAATTTTTTTTTTTTCCGCCAATCGAATTCCGTAGAAAACCAGCAAAAAAGTGATAACCCGCAAATTATTTTTCCCCATTAATGTCTTATAAAAACCTGTGAAAGAGTGAATTCACAAAAGCTGAAGCGCAAAGTGGCGTAGGATCACTGTAACATAATACAAAAAATAAGTACGAACTAACCTACAACTGAGTGCAAAATAAATATTAAATTAAGAGCAACATTAAGATAAAAACTGTACATTCAGAAGAAAATATCAATTTAAATGTGCAATCAAAAAGAAAATGTGAGTGAGTAGCAGTGCAAATGTGAATCACGTCCTTAGCAACAGTTCTCTGAGTGACATTACGTTCAGTGAACGAATCAGAGAGTGAACGAGAGCCCTCAGTTCATGAAGGAATCAGCGAATGAACGAGAGCCCTCAGTTCATGAACGAATCAGAGAGTGAACGAGAGCCCTCAGTACAGTCATTGGGGCAGTCATGGCCTAGCGGTTAGGGAACTGGTCTTGTGACCGGAGGGTCGTGGGTTCGATTCCCAGTAGGGGTGGGCGGATCGATATTTATATCGATAGTATCGATACAAAGGTGAGGATCGGTATCTGATCGATACCACAGCGAAAATATCGATTCTTTTGGTGCAGTTTAGAGGTCTGCGCGGGACTGCTTTTTTAATCCCGCTCCCGCCAAAAATCGCTTGTTTTAATCCCGCTCCCGCCCGCACCGGCAAAAAAATTGCTTGTTTTAATCCCGCACCCGCTCGCCACATACACATTTCTGTCGCCCCTGCCCGCAATCCTAATATGAATTTAATTAATTAGATTTAGTACTTGAAATTTTCTTATGTATTTATTAAAACAGCAATATAGCGATGGATCGCGCTGTCCCATTTCTTACCACAGTCCAAACACATGCCGTCAGGTGACGTACACCAACACTTTCTGATATCAATCACAACAAGCCGATTTCCCTCTCCATTAATTACAATGGAATATGACTTCCATACATCAGACTTTCCTGTAGTTGGCTTAATTGTGGTGTATTCGCCTGTTTTAATTGAATTTTCCACAGCTGAAACTGGTTGACCGTCTACAGCAGGGGTCGGCAACCTATGGCACGCGTGCCACCATTGGCACGAGGCATAATCACTGGCATGCGACACGCTGGACCAGCATCAGCAAAAATATATATAATTTAATATAAATTATTATATTAATGGATTATAATTTCAAGTAAAAAGTATCCCCCCCCAACGGTTTGGAAGTATCGGTATCGGCGATACTGACCAGAATCGTATCGGTATCGTATCGATACCAAAATTCCGAGTATCGCCCACCCCTAATTCCCAGACAGGCCATGACTGAGGTGCCCTTGAGCAAGGCACCTAACCCCAACTGCTCCTCGGGTACCGGGCTAGGGCTGCCCACCGTTCTGGGAACGTGTGATCTACAGCCCCCTAGTAATCACTAGTGTGTGTGTGTGTGTGTGTTCAGACTGCACAGATGGGTTAAAAGCGGAGGACAAATTTCGATTGGAGTGTAAAAAATCACAATTGACAAAATATGGCTCATTTCATTTCAGTTCAGTGAACAAATCAGAGAGTGAATGAGAGCCCTCAGTTCAGTGAACAAATCAGAGAGTGAATGAGAGCCCTCAGTTCATGAATGAATCAGAGAGTGAACGAGAGCTCTCAGTTCAGTGAAGGAATCAGAGAGTGAACGAGAGCCCTCAGTTCAGTGAAGGAATCAGAGAGTGAATGAGAGCCCTCAGTTCAGTGAACAAATCAGAGAGTGAATGAGAGCCCTCAGTTCATGAACGAATCAGAGAGTGAACGAGAGCCCTCAGTTCAGTGAAGGAATCAGAGAGTGAACGAGAGCCCTTAGTACAGTGAACAAATCACTGAGCAAGTGCAGTTCCCTCGCAATGAATGTCTCCGCCTCCAGATTCACGGGTGATTTGATGATTCACCCAAGTACAACTATAGTTGACTATACCCCCTAGTCGACTATGAACGTCATAGTCGAATGTACCATTCTAGCTGCATGGGGGTGCCCAAGGATGCTGCTAAGAATAAGTTGTTACATGAAATGTTTTTGTTTTCGATATATATAGCCTTTTGTCAAATAAAATCATCCTAATTTCTGTTAATAAATATTTAAAAATCATATGTGCACATTAACAATAGGCATCTTCCTTACTACACATTAAGGCGCTCTAGATAAATAAATAAAAAAACCCTATTAGTCGACTAAAGGGAAAATCTGACGAATCAGATTCGACTATGAAAATCCTCAGTTGAATACACCTCTAATATTTATACCTTGCACCAATTTGTGGTGGTCAGTTTTTGTCAAATATTTCAATAACTTTTAAACGGTCCATCATAAGTCCACAAAAATTGGTTGTTGATTAAGTTCTATAATTTGTTTTATGCTCTGATGGACATTTTAAAAGCAATTTAAATATTTGACCTGGGGCCTTTTACGACTGCCACTTTCATCCATATTAAGGTAAATTGTGGACGGTGACAGTAGTACATTTAAAATAACATGTCTAATTTTGAATATGCAAACATGAAACCTGAAACCAACTTAACCACAGTTACATGGAAGAGAAAGACATCAGGCATGTTGGATGACAGACATCCCAAATAACAGCTGACCTGATGTGTGCTATGCTTATTAGTTATTATTATGGCACCTAGAAAGTTATTGGTGCCTTGAGTAATTTTTTTGTCTGGAGCCCAGCATGCGAACCAATCACGTTTCCATGGTAACCAACACTTGTTTACCCTTTTAATTTGTTATAACATTTGTATTGTATAAAACTGGGTCGCCACTTAGAGACAATGAGAAAATGTGGGTCCCGGACTGAGACCAGTTGAGAACCCCTGACCTAGGTGATGTCTCCCTGCCGCTCACAGGTCGGCTTAGCTTGTGTGCCTCAGCTCTGGTTTGTCAATCCCCATTAACTAGGTATGATGACAAAATTTTCAAACAGCCCCAAGCTTAAAAGGAATCACATATCTAGACAGAGCTGAAATATACCTTTAAAATGATACCTGGATTTTGAAAATTGGTTGAGAATTGATGAAGTTATGATATTTATAATATCATGTATCACATTAAAATATAATACATTAATTACAATAGAAGTCATGTGACAAATTCACATAATCTAATTCTAATTAATCATAATTAATAATTAATCATAATCTAATTCGAATTGATGTTAACTATATTACCATTTAACAACAAATTATATCTGAAAACAATGAGATATTAAACTACACAACACTGGTATCAGTACCGATTTCAAGAAAACACTGTGGGAACGAGTTAAACCGAGATGCCATTTTTAGCCTCAAGTTGCTAGCTACCGTGACATTCGATACACAAATGTCAATCATATTTTCCGCGGTCTAGTAAAATACTTTCACCTGCACGGACATCGATTAACTTTGGTCAGTATTGAGATAAAAGCTGTATTTTTAGGTCCAAATTAATTTTGTTGGTGTCCGGAGCGTTGATGAAGCCCACAGACCGCTTAAAAACAACAAAATATATTCTCGCTGGTCTCCCGACCTGATATCGCCTCAGAGTTGACCATTAGCAGTGCCTGATGATCGGCTGGGTTGTGCTTGACGAAGTTACAGTAAAAACATACACCAGGAAAAAACATACACCTGTTATATGACACCCTTACAAAAGTACAACGTAGTTTGGAACACATTACTGAGTCAGAATTTTTCGCATCGAACGTTGGTTCGTCAGCATACCTACTCTACCATTATTAAGCCTAACAGATATACTACTAGAAATGAGAGCAGCACCCTCCCAAGAGAGATCAATGCTGTACCGCTTCAAAAGGCCAGGCCTGCCCTCAAAATGTGTCCAGTTGTCTATATCCAGTTTTTTTAGCACCTATAGCACCTATAACCTGTTGTAGGTATCAGCGCAACGCAGAACTGGAATGGGACCAGAGCATATGACATTGTCCCCGCAAACTCACACACCTCTTAACGTTATCTTTAGTAATGTCTGACTGTCTCAAACTAGGGATGGGGCTGATCCGATCCAGTATCAGTATCGGGTTCCGATATCAACGTAATTCACGTATCGGAAATTTCCGAACCACACAAGCTAGCAGTCGAACGTTCAGCATACGGGCTCTGGTCGGGTATTAGTGCTAACAGTCATTTAATCTCAAGATGTCTGCTGTGTGGAAGTACTTTTTACTTGATTCACCTTAAAGCGATACAGCAAAATGTAATGTTTGCAAAGCTGTTGTACCCAGAGGTGGATGCTCCGTTGCGACATACAATACTACGAACCTAATAAAACATCTGCAGAAGCACCACCCTAAAGAGCACGGGGAGTTCTTAGCCACGAAGGGGCTGAAAGCACAGACTAGCCATCAGGAGTCACTTCTGCAGTCATTCGAAAGGCAAGATAAACTCTCACCAGACAATGTGAAAGCTAAAGAGATCACTGAGAAGGTACTGAACTTCATCGTACTCGATGACCAACCATTATCAGTTGTCGAAAATGAAGGCTTTCGCAGCCTGATCGAATACTTGCAGCCAAGATATAGTTTACCATCGAGGAGATATTTGTCAGAGACTGCGCTACCTGAACTTTACAACCAAGTGTCAACCAAGTTAGCCAACAACTTAAAGGGAGTCCCAAATCTGAGCTTTACCACAGACATTTGGACGTCAGATGTCTGCCCGATGTCACTGATCAGTCTTACAGTGCACTGGATTGACCGCAACACATACAGGCTCTGTTGTGCCGTGCTCCAAGTTAAAAAGTGCAGAGGCTCCCATAACCGTGCAACAATCGCAGCATCCAATACAGAAATGCTAAATCACTGGGGGATCCCACTAGCAAAGGTGCATTATACGCGAGTAACATGAAGGCTGCGATGCAAGACATGTCAGTTTCTAACCTCGGCTGTTTTGCTCATTCGCTGCAGCTCATTGTGAACGAGGGGCTAATATCACAGCGCAACGTTAGCGATGCCATGGCAAACAGCAGAAAGATCGTAGCACACTTCAAGCATTCACAACTTGCAGTCTCGTTTGGAAGACCTGCAGCTTGAAATGCAATGTGCGGGAATAACAACGAGCCCTTCTCGCCTGGTTCAAGATGTGCAAACTAGATGGAATAGTTCCTTCTATATGATCAAGAGCATCCTGAAAGAGAAACGAGCCCTCTGTGCCTATGCTGCCGACCACAACTTACCAGCAACACTGTCAGCCAACAACTGGTCTTTGCTTGAAAAAACAGCGGCTGTGTTGGAGCCCTTCGAGGAGTTAACCAGGAAAATCAGCTCGGCGACCTCCAGTGCAGCCGAAGTAATTCCAGCTGTCACAATTTTACAACGCCTGCTCGCAGAGAACACCAGTACCGACAGCGGCATCAAAACAATGAAAAGCACGCTCCTCCAAGCTGTCAACCGGCGTTTCAGCGACATCGAAAGTCAGCCACTCTATGCTGTTTATTTTTGTAGCAATTTAATCAAAATTAAATCCTGCTGAAACAAGTGTTAACCTATTCCTAACTTTAACGTGAATATTTCTTAATGACATTAACTTTATATAAACTAAAAATAATTGGATAAGGGGGATGTGTGTGTGTGTGTGTGTGTGTGTGTGAGTGCGTGCCTGTATAAATTGTACTCAATGTTTCTTCTTGTGTGTGTGTCTGTCAGATTCTTTACAAGTGGAGAAGCTGCCAGGAGGGGGAAGGCTCTCCTGATTCAAGAGCTGGCGAAGGTGGAGCAAGCACTCACTGATGAAGCTGGGACAATGGTGGCTGAACCAGCTAAGAAGTTTGCTTGCATGGAAGCTGGTCCAAGCACTGGTGTTCCTCCAGGCACAACAAAAAGCAGCTTCAGCAGTCTATATGACAAAATTTTGGAGGAGCATGATGAACCTGCAGGAGGTACCCAGGCTGTGGTCACACAAATGCAGATGTTCTTAAAGGAACCAACTATAGGTGAGGCAGACAGCCCTTTTCAGTACTGGGCAAACCACCATGCTCGGTTTCCCCTCCTTGCTGCAGTTGCCTCAAAGTTCCTGAGTGCCCCAGCAACCAGTGTGGAAAGCAAAAGACTTTTCAGCACAGCATCCAATATCGTGGATGAAAAGAGAAATCGTCTGACAGCAGAGCGGGCAGAAATGCTAATCTTCCTCAAAAAGAACCTGCTAATGTTTATGTGAAAGTAGTTGATCACTGTTATGTGATCTGCTAATGTTTAAGTGAAAGTGGTTGATCACTGTTATGTGATCTGCTAATGTTTAAGTGAAAGTGGTTGATCACTGTTATGTGATCTGCTAATGTTTAAGTGAAAGTGGTTGATCACTGTTATGTGATCTGCTAATGTTTAAGTGAATGTGGTTGATCACTGTTATGTGATCTGCTAATGTTTAAGTGAAAGTGGTTGATCACTGTTATGTGATCTGCTAATGTTTAAGTGAAAGTAGTTGATCACTGTTGTGCCTCCCCTTAATGACCACAAGCAGCAACAGTTCTTTGTGAAGACGGATGGTTTATGGTGTAACAAACTCATTTCCCATCGTGAGAACTACAAATACAGGATTGCAAAGATATTTGCTATAAATGACAAAGATCATGGCATTTATCCTTTAACTTCATTAATGTAACTAAAGCAAATGTAACATGTTCGATACAATTCACGTCTTTAAGAAATGCGATACATATACCTGCATTAGCAGACTAACATTCACGTAGAAACAAATATTAAACAAACCTCGTTAACTGCTTTCGCTAAAGGAGAGGAAATATAACATCTCGTAGTCTGACGAAAGTCAGATGAACTTCTCTTCAGTAGTAGTTACTTTATCTTAGACAATGAACTTGAGAATATAAAGAATAACACCAACACGACGACAACTTAAAGTAAACACATGTGCTCTTCAAATCAAAAAGAGAAAGAAAGAAAAACAGCGAAGTGGAGTGTAAAATCAGCAGTTGTCTACAAGCAACCCGGACCCAAGAAAAACCGTTCGTCTCTATAGCAACACTAAACACAACCGCACAAAAGTAAACAACTCGTCTGTCAGCTACAACTGTTATGTGATCTGCTAATGTTTAAATGGAGCCATTATTGCCTGTCACATTGTATGGCCACCGTTTGCGCTTCCACCACTGTTGAAAGTCCAAACGTAAGCACATCTAGCCACATTCCTCCTGACTATGCTATGTTCACTGATGTGTTTAGCAAATCTCGAGCTTCTGCCCTACCACCCCACCGACCTTGGGATTGCAGTATAGAGCTATTCCCTGGCACCGTACCTCCAAAGAGTAGAATATACCCCTTGTCCATTCTCGAGTCAAAGGCTATGGAGGACTACATAGAAGAGGCGCTTAAGCTGGGCTACATCAGGCCGTCTACCTCCCCAGCGGCAGCAGGGTTTTTTTTTGTGGAAAAGAAGGATGGAGGTTTCCACCCCTGTATCGATTATCGCGGCCTGAACAGCATAACTGTAAAAAATAATCACCCTCTCCCCCTAGCGCCCTCCGCGCTAGAGCAGCTACGACAGGCTCGCATTTTTACTAAGCTGGAGCTTCGAAGCGCATACAATTTAATTAGAATTCGCGAGGGAGACGAGTGGAAGACAGCTTTTGTTACTAACTGTGGCCACTACGAATATTTGGTCATGCCTTATGGATTGGCAAATGCACCGTCAGTGTTTCAAGCCTTTGTTAATGAGGTATTCAGAGATCTGCTGCACAGATGTGTGATTGTATACATTGATGATATTTTGATTTATTCCACTGACATTAACGAACATGTTCACCACGTCCAGGAGGTGTTACGCAGGTTGCGAAAGCACCGCCTCTTCGTCAAGCTAGAGAAGTGCGAATTTCACAGAGAATCCATAAAGTTCCTGGGTTATAATATCACCCCCCTAGGCATCTCCATGGATGACACGAAGGTAATGGCCATCACGAATTGGGCCACACCCCGTACGGTAAAGGAGCTTCAGCGGTTTCTAGGCTTTGCCAATTTCTACCGTTGTTTTATACGTGGGTATAGTACGGTTGCTGCACCTCTCACATCATTACTGAGGGGAAAACCACGGAGTTTGAGTTGGACGGCGGAGGCTACAGAGGCTTTTTCCACCTTAAAAAGGCGATTCACGTCAGCTCCCATCCTAAAACATCCTGACCCACACCTCCCATTTGTTCTGGAAGTGGACGCATCAGCAACCGGTATGGGCACAATCCTGTCACAACAACACGGTAATCCCTCCAAGTTATTTCCATGTGCTTTCTTTTCCCGTAAGCTGTCTGCCGCGGAAAGGAACTACAATGTGGGCAATAGAGAACTACTTGCCATTAAGTCGGCGTTAGAGGAGTGGCGTCACTGGTTGGAGGGCACTCGTCATCCCTTCCTAATAATCACCGACCACAAAAATTTAGAGTACATACGGGCAGCACGTCGCTTGAATGCACGACAAGCTAGATGGGCATTGTTTTTTACCCGGTTTAACTACAATCGTATTTTTCGCCCAGGTTCTAAGAATACGAAAGCAGACGCTCTTTCACGACAGTACGATGAGCCGGAGGGTGAGATCCCGGAGGAGTCAGAACCCATTATTCTCCCCTCGGTAATCGTCGCTCCTATTCGTTGGGACGTGGACACGCGCATTCGTCACACACACAACCTAGACCCACCTCCTAGCAATTGTCCGACAGGTAAAACGTATGTGCCACTAAGCTTACGGCCTGAGTTAATTCAGGAAATCCACTCCTCACCGAGCTCTGGTCATCCACGCATCCAACGTACGGTAACGTTAGTACAAGCGCGATATTGGTGGCCGCACATGTCTAGAGATATTGCGGGTTATGTCAGCGCCTGTGAGGTCTGCGCACGAAGCAAAACTCCCCGACAACTCCCAGCCGGTATTCTAGAACCCCTCCCTGTGCCTAAGCTCCCCTGGTCACACTTCGCTGTGGATTTTATTACAGATCTGCCTTCATCTCGAGGTATTTTGGTAGCCATAGACCGATTCTCAAAGGCCTGCCGTTTAGTTCCATTACCTAAACTCCCTTCAGCTATGGAAACTGCAGAGGTTATATTCTGTCACATCATCCGTTCTTTTGGCATCCCTGAGGACATTGTATCTGGCCGAGGTCCCCAGTTCACGTCACGCGTCTGGAAATCATTCTGCAAATTGCTTAATATTACGGTGAGCCTCACATCAGGTTACCACCCCCAATCTAATGGGCAGGCGGAATGGTTAGAGGCGTCACCAAGATCCCATAGGATTGAGACTGTGTCTGTGCCCCAGGTTAAATTAAATCATGAGAAAATAGTCCGCCCTAAGTTTTTAACTAATATTCAGACTTCACATCAAATTATTACAACCTATATGACCGATCTGAAAATTGGAATAATCAATATTCGATCGCTCAACTCAAAAGCAGTTTTTGTAAATGAACTTATAACAGACCAGAAAATTGATATTCTATGTCTAACTGAAACGTGGGTTCAATCTGGTGATTATTTAACTCTAAACGAAGCCACTCCTGTGGGATATAGTTATATACATAGACCTAGACTGTCAGGCAGAGGAGGTGGAATATGTATAATCTATCGTGATTGTTTAGAAATTCATCAGAAATACTTAGATATCTCAAACTCATTTGAGATGCAGTCTATTAATGTAATTAGTCCATCTGAAAATAAAAGTACATTTTCCCTAACCAATGTATACAGACCACCAGGGCCTTACTCAGATTTCTTAAATGATTTCACCGATTTTGCAGCAAATTTAGCAGTATGTAGTGACAAAATAATAATGGTAGGAGACTTTAACATACACTTTGATAATGCGGAGGATCCACTGACAAGGGCTTTTACTTCTATATTGAACTCTGTCGGCATTAAACAAAACGTAGTAGGACCTACACATTATCGAAATCATACCCTAGATCTAATATTAACGCTGGGTATCGACGTATAATATAAACATACTCCCGCAAACCGTAGCAATCGCCGATCACTATTTAGTCAAATTCGATTTTCACCTTAACATAAATACCCGCCCGTCTCCTTGGCAGTGTATAAAGCGCTCGATAAATTCATCAACAGCAACACAGTTTATTGAAACCCTCCCTGACTTAACTGCTTTAGCCCACTCGCCATCCGATCCAGGAGAGTTAGATAGTCTAACCGACTACTTAGAGAATACCTGCAGATCAGCTCTAGACATAGTAGCTCCACTAAAATATTAAAAAGCTAGATCCAAAAAGCTCGCCCCGTGGTACACTGACCAAACTAGAAACTTAAAACAAATAGCACGTAAATTAGAGCGGAAATGGCGATCTACTAAATTGGAAGTATTCCACTGTGCCTGGAAGGATAGCATTATTTACTACAAACGGGCACTCACTAAAGCACGCTCAGCATACTTAGCCTCACTGATAGAGAAAAATAAAAACAATCCTAGATTTCTTTTTACTACTATTTCTAAACTTACAAAAAATCAAGCAGGCACAGAACCTCAGATTCCAGTAAACCTCACTAGTAATGTATTTATAGATTTCTTTGATAATAAAATAGAGAATATTAGACAAAATATAAAACCCTTTATTAGCAATACAACTGGTATGTCATCTGGTTTGGTTGATATTGATTTAAATTACATATCGGGAGAAAAACTTGATGCTTTTCATCCACTCCCAAAATCAGAATTAGAGAAAATAATTTCTTCCTTAAATTGTACTACCTGCACACTAGACTCAGTTCCCTCAAAGTTATTAAAAGAGGTATTACCAGCTGTAACTGAACCTCTTCTAACTATAGTTAACTCATCCATTACAATAGGTCACATGCCCAAATCATGTAAGTTAGCAATTATCAAACCTCTGATCAAGAAACCAAATCTTGATCCGACTGTGCTATCTAATTATAGACCCATTTCAAACACATCATTTATATCTAAGATCATAGAAAAAGCTGTTGCCCAGCAATTATGCCTATATCTGCATAGGAATAACATATTTGAAAAGTTCCAATCTGGTTTTAGGCCCCATCACAGTACTGAAACAGCATTAGTTAAAGTAACAAATTATCTCCTCCTTGCATCAGATCAAGGCTATGTATCACTGTTAGTGCTTCTTGATCTTAGTGCAGCTTTCGACACAATTGATCATAGGATCTTGCTAGAAAGGTTAGAACGCTGGGTTGGAGTCTCAGGCACAGCCCTTTCATGGTTTCAGTCTTACTTAACAAATCGCTATCAGTTTGTAGAGCTCAATAATATTTCATCCAAACGTACAATGGTTAAATATGGGGTCCCGCAAGGCTCCATCTTAGGACCACTATTATTTACATTATATATGCTACCATTGGGCACAGTAATAAACAAACATGGTGTCAATTTTCACTGCTATGCGGATGACACTCAACTTTACATATCAGCCCAACCCAATGACAAACTCAGTTTAGGAAAAATTGAGGCCTGTGTAAGAGATATTAAATGCTGGATGTCTCTAAACTTCCTACAATTAAATGAGGACAAAACAGAAGTTCTCCTTGTGGGCCCTAAGGCCGCAAGACAGAAAATTCCAAATTTAATGCTTAATCTTGCAGACTATCCCATTACACCTGGCACAGTAGCCAAAAACCTAGGCATCATACTCGACTCCGACCTATCATTTGATAAATATATAGATAATACTACAAGGATAGCTTTTCTACATCTCCACAATATTGCCAAATTAAGAAATGCATTATCACAGGATGATGCAGAAAATTTGGTGCACGCCTTTGTTAGCTCTAGACTAGACTACTGCAATTCACTACTGTCAGGATGTTCAAATAGGAATCTAAATAAACTTCAAATAGTTCAAAATGCCGCAGCTAGAGTTCTGACCAGAACTAGAAAATTTCAGCATATTAGACCAGTCCTATCAGCCCTGCATTGGCTCCCAGTTAAATTTCGTATTGATTTAAAAATTCTATTATTAGCATATAAAGCACTACACGGGCTTGCTCCTGAATACCTCCAGGAACTTATTTCCTACTATGAACCCCCACGTCAACTAAGATCACAGGGTGCTGGTCTGTTATTAGTTCCACAAATTAACAAGGTAACAGCAGGGGGAAGAGCCTTTTCTTGTAAGGCCCCCCAGCTTTGGAATAATCTTCCTAAATGTGTCCGGGACTCTGACACAGTCACAATCTTTAAATCTAGGTTGAAAACCCACTTATTTAGTCTAGCGTTTGATAATTATTATCCCCCTTAGATAAAGGTACAGATCCAGGGGTTCATAGACGAAGGGTTTTATGGTAGACTGGGGTGCTGGTGCTGTCATCCTGTCACTGCTCGTGGTCACTCAAGTTTGTTGACAGTGCAGTGGACGGATGTCATTGTCTCAGAATGCCCCCAAGCCTATGTTACCTTCTGGTTCTGCCTTTTTTAGCTAGGCTGTAATAATTTAACTTAGTGCCGGAGTTGCTGCCACACTCCAGAAATGTTTATAATTTTACCTGTCCTGTACATATCCTCATACAGAGCTAATTTTCCCTGTTTCATTTCTCCACATGGCTGCCCGCCTGCTTGAGGAATAATGAGGTGAGGAGACCAGCGATCCATCCTGGGCCGGCCACCTCCTGCCTAACCGGATGCCTACACCATGATGGACATTATTACATCTTTTATATTCTGTCTAAATGGACATTATTGCATCTTTTACATTCTGTCTACATTCTGTCTATATTGTTGTTGTTGTCATCGTGACCGGTGTCGGCCAGAGGAGGATGGGTTCCCCCCCTGAGTCTTGGTTCCTCTCAAGGTTTCTTCCTCATGCAAAAACTAGGGAGTTTTTCCTTGCCACTGTCGCCTTTGGCTTGCTCACTGGGGGCTAGGACTCGGCACTTGTAAAGCTGCTTTGTGACAACAACTGTTGTAAAAAGCGCTATATAAATATATAATATATATTCAATATATAATTGATTTGATTTGATTTGAAATCCACCTCACTAGAAGTGTTTAGATTCACATGGAAAGACGCCATAGTCAAATATAAACATGCCCTAATAAAAGCTAGAGCCGCATACTATTCGACACTAATAGAAAACAACAAAAATAACCCTAGATTTCTCTCCGCGACAGTATCGAAACTAACAAGAAATATCAACGACACTAGTTCTAACAGCACTTACACACACTAGCGATGAATTTTTAAACTTTTTAAATAATAAAATAGATAATATCCGACTACAGAGTCATAATACGTCGCAGCATAACCTCCAATCCAACCCCAGTAGTTAAGTTATTAGTAACTATGCATACAAAAATAACAACACTGATTAATTCGTCTAAGCCTACATCATGTATATTCGACCCAGTTCCAACCCGTCTATTTAAAGACCTACTCCCAGCCATTGCAGGGCCCTTACTTAATATGATTAACTCCTCCCTTAACCTAGGTTACATGCCCAAACAATTAAAATGCGCCATAATTAGACCCTTGATTAAAAAACAGAATCTCGATCCGCAGATTCTAGCCAACTATAGACCCATTTCTAATCTCCCATTTATCTCTAAAATTTTAGAAAAAGCAGTTTCCAATCAGTTAAACCACTATCTCCAATCAATTAGTGTCCATGAAAAGTTCCAATCAGGATTTAGACCAAACCACAGCACTGAAACAGCTTTACTCAGGGTAGTGAATGATCTACTAATATCGGCCGATAATGGGCTCGTCTCGTTCCTTATACTGTTAGATCTTAGTGCAGCTTTTGATACTGTAGACCACAACATTTTGCTGGATAGACTAGAAAACACGGTAGGTATTAAAGGAGTCGCACTCTCCTGGTTTACATCATATTTAACTGACCGCTTCCAATGTGTAAGTGTTAATAATAAAACCTCTAAATCTGTGCAGGTTAAATATGGTGTCCCACAAGGGACTGTCCTAGGACCACTTCTATTCACACTGTACATGTTACCCTTAGGCGAGATAATGGACATCAGTTTCCATTCCTACGCAGACGACACTCAGCTATATTTATCGGTAAAACCCGATGATTTAGGCGCAAACAGTAAGATTGAGAAATGTGTAGAAGAGATAAAACATTGGATGGCGTGTAACTTTCTAGCACTAAATCCCGATAAAACAGAATTAATAATAGTTGGGTCTAGGGCTGCGAGAGACAAGATACATAATGTAGCATTGAATCTACATTCTTTTACTATAACCCCCAGTGCAGAGGTAAAGAACTTGGGCATCACAATAGACCCAGATCTCTCGTTCAATACACATATTAATAATATAACTATGGTAGCGTTCTTTCACTTGCGCAACATTGCCAAAATTAGAAACATATTAAATATTAGTGATGCAGAAAAACTAATCCATGCATTCATATCCTCTCGTTTAGATTATTGCAACAGTCTCCTAGCTGGATGTTCTGGTAAATCAATAAACAAACTCCAGCTGGTTCAGAACGCAGCAGCACGAGTTTTAACAAAAACTAATAAGTTTGATCACATTAGTCCCGTACTATCGTCATTACACTGGCTGCCAATTAGATTCCGTATTGATTATAAAATACTTTTATTAACATATAAAACGCTGCATGGCTTAGCTCCAGACTATCTTAGTGAACTTATTGAACAATATAACCCAGCGCGTTCACTTCGCTCGCAGGACGCAGGGTTATTAACTGTTCCTAGGATCAAAAAGATCACAGCAGGTGGAAGAGCCTTTTCTTTTAAAGCTCCACAATTGTGGAATAATCTTCCTGCCTCTATTCGGGACTCAGACACAGTCTCAATGTTTAAAACTCGATTAAAGACTCATCTGTTTAGTTTGACCTTTGATTAATCTGTTACATATTTACTACATCTCGTATCTTTTCTCTGAGGTTCACCTAGAGAGTAACATTGCAGTCTGAGTCTACAATACCAGCATCGCTGCTCCGACACGGAATGAAAGCCTGGCGTTCATCAACAGACATTTACAGTGACAATATCAAAACCCAGAACTTTCATTTTTACCTTTACTTAGTCTGATTGTGTGATTTGTGTATTTGTCTGTATTTTGTGTAATTTGTGTGTTAATGGGTCGCCCAATGGAGGATGGGTTCCCTTTTGAGTCTTGGTTCTCCCGAGGTTTTTTCCTATTCCCCACCATCATAGGGAGTTTTTCCTCGCCACTGTCGCCTTTGGCTTGCTCATTAGGGTTCTGGACCCATAGTATTGTTAACCTTTTAAATCCTGTAAAGCGCTTTGTGACAACATGTGTTGTGAAAAGCGCTATACAAATAAACTTTGATTGATTGATTGATTGAATTAGCTTGACGCTAATGTTATATAGATAATCCCATATCATTGCTAGCGGAAATTAGCATGATCGCGTTGCATCACTTCATCACTGATAAATGTTGTGATCTAAACAGCAGGCTGGAAAAGGAGAGGAAAAGACAGGAAAACAAATTAATGTGCTCTCTATCTATCGATCTATCTATATTTGTGTTAGAAGCATTTGATAGAAGCATTTGTGTTTCTGCTTGTTTGTGATCTAAACAGCAGGCTTGAATCTTGCTCTTTGTACATTTCTTATACTACCTTTCTATCTATCTATATTTGTGTTAGAAGCATTTGATAGAAGCATTTGTGTTTCTGCTTGTTTGTGATCTGCTTGTTTGACTTTCTGGGTGCAGAGACTTTCTGGGTGAGGCTGTTGCCTCAGTCTTGCTCTGTGAATTAACATAATAAAGGGTGATGTTTGGTCTTGCTAATTGCTTGCAATTAGCAAGAAGGAGGGGTGATGTCCTGAGAATCCTGAAATCTCAGGGGCTCTAGTGATAAAGGCACCCGGCTTCCACCGATTAGGGCATAAATGGATGACATGACTACATTAACAACTACTATTCCATGTACTCGACGGCTATTGGAAAAGTTAAGTGATAATCTTGGGCTGGCTAGGATGAAGGTTAAACCCAGTAAGTCTAGGAGTGTTTCAATTGTGAAAGGGAAGTTGACACAAGAAAAGTATGTGATGGAGGGAGAAGTAATACCGTCTATTCTGGAGAAATCAGTTAAGAGTCTAGGTAGGTGGTACACCGCAGCACTGAACGACAAAGAGCAGGTTGTAGAGTTAACACTGGGAAGGCCAACGCTACGAAAAAAGTTGCGAGGAAAATCAACCGCCGAGTAGCCCCCTTCCCCGCTGTGAAGAGATTAGTGCCCTTTGTCTTGCTAAAGACATGGTGCGCGTTTGAAGCGCCCCACCCAGTAATAACAACAATAAAGATATTATTGCCTTAGCAATGACAGGGTAAAACAAATGTGTGATGCAGAACAACAATATTTTTATTAGAAAAATAGAAATCTCATTTGAAATACAGCCAAGTGCGCTTTGAGCATCCCGCAAGCTAACAGTTGCTACATATCAATGGCCCATCCTTTCTACATTTTCGACAGGTGTACTTGGCGTACACAGCACACCGCTCCGAGCTGTGATTCCTGTTGCAGTGTATCTGCACCTGGCACTGCGTCGTCTTTCCAGGAGCAGGTGGAGGTCGTTGCTTTTTCGCCATCGTCTTCTCCTGTAAGAATCGACGCCGAAGTTCCTCAGCAAGAGCATGTAAAAAGTCTCTTCTACTCTCCGTGGACCTCGTGCATGTCATATACAAAACATGTGCATTCATCGCTGCCAAGTCTAGCATGTTGTAGAACACTGCAACAGGCCACCTGCGTGTTCCTGCGCGGACCGTATACCCACGCACCTTCTGGTCCATGATATCCACACCGCACTGCAAAGAAGAAACATAAAAAGGTTATGTTACATTATAAATATTATAATCATTTTGTCTGACATATATGACATAAAAATTCAATAATGTGACATTATTTATCATCATATACGCATACCTTCATGCTGTTGTAATCCATGATCGTGTTTGGTTTCCTTTTGCGGCCTTCGGAGATCGTGACTTGTTTGTGCATTGTGCTGAGAATGCAGACTGCCTTGTTTTTTTTGGAGCATACGCTGTCAGTATGGCACTTCCTGATGTGTACACGTGTGTGGAGAATTCCTCACGTCCCTTGCTGGAGGAGGAATTTCTCTTCTGATCTTGTTGATTGTCCCAAGCAGAGCTGTGTTGGCCAGAGACAGGGATGTGAAGTATTTGTCAGTGGTGACGGTTCTGCCCTTGTCCAGATATGGCTCCATGAGTTTCATGACGACATTCTCTGACAGTCTTTCTTCCTTGGGACGACTGGGGTCCTTTCCCAAATATGGAAGAGCATTGCACATATACTTGGTCTTCAAATCAGCAGCAATCCAAAACTTTATGCCAAACTTGTCAGGTTTTGTAGCGATGTATTGCAGGAAAGGACAGCAGACCTTGGTTGGAAAGAGCTGCTCATCAACGGTGATGTGTTGTCCTAGCGTGTAACACAGAGTGCAGTTATGTACAAAACATTGCCAGATATCCGAGATTGCAGCAAATCTGTCGGTCTTTACATGTTCCGCACGGGTGTCCTTGTCATCGAAGCGCAAGTACCGCATGATTTCTTTGTAGCGGTCACGCGACATCGTGTCGTTGATTGCAGGCACAGCGTATTTCTTAGACCAACAATCGGCCACCACTCCAACCGGACAGAGTATTGCCCGCAGAAAAAGCACTGCGATGAAAGCCATCAACTCGCTGACAGACAGGTTCCAGCTCTGATCTGCTCTGTGGGCTTCATGGACCGTGCAGTGTGTGATTGTCCTCAGCATCTCTATGTCGATCAAACACAGAAAGCTCTGCAACCTGCTTGTGATTCTTCGCTGTAGAAGTAAAATAAAAATCACATCACTTATATGTAAAAAAAATAGAAAATATAAAATAATATATCCTCTTTTTTTTCATCTTTACATCTACAAAAGAGGAAATATTGTTGGCCAAATTCAGTTCAATGCTTTTTCCTATGCACATCCGTGATAACATTACTTATATGTAAAAAAAAAGAGGAAATATAATATAAATATATTTATAAAATATAACAAAGAGGAAATATAGCTGGCCAAATTCAGTTCAATGCTTTTTCATATATACATCTACAAAAAGAGGAAATATATCAGGGAAAATGCACTTCACTTTCATTCAGAGTTTTACATTACCTTGGCATGCTCTGTAGGTCTTGCGGTCTCACTGAACGTAAAAGTTGTGCTGCCGTGTCCAAGACTTCGTACAACATCAGTCTTTTCCTAAGCGGTTCCATCTTTTGCGTTTATGTTCGTTGCAGGCTTACTGACATACTTAGCAACAGAACGCTTCTTTCGTGGGGGGCTACGGTTTTCTTAATCCGATTGTCCAAGGAGGTATCTCCACTATCCCAGAGGGCAGTACCCCAGGCGCCCGCCTCTCCAGTGAGAAAAGACAGCATGAAATGTATTTTTTGGCGTTTGGAGTCTGGAACTGGGCTGGATGATAAGTAAAATACATTGAACACTGCATCAAGAAGTTACGGAAATGCTCCAGGGATCCTCCGTAATGCTCCAAAACAGTGACCGGGATGCACGAAGGCAATGGCGGTCACCATAGACAGGCCCGTTGACAGTCTTGCTGGGGCCCGGGACAAGAAAGTTTAATGTGCACCCCCCCCCCCCGGCTTACGTCAATCCTTGTGTTAGGTCATATAGTATATAATATAGCCACACATCAAAGCTGTTTCTGACAGCTGACTGGTTTATACTTGACGCGTCGTGAGAGTTCGCACGGCGAAAATGACGTAATCGCAGTGGCTCCGCCCGTGCGCGAGGACCTCACGCGCTGTCGATTCGCGAGGTCGTGCACCTCTCGAATTTTGTAACTTTGCGCGTGCCGCGCTTCAGCGCAATGAACAAAGTCATGTTTGCAGGGTTCATACACCTTTATAGGGTGGAATTAAAACACTTGTACGTCACTTTCAAGGTCCAGGTCAAGATTTCCCAGCACGTTAAACTTAATTAAGTTAAATATTTATACATATACTCGAAATGATTCGAAATAATTCGCTTTTGATCACATTATTTAATGGTGGTTTATTTTCAAAATGCCCAATCTTAACGTCTTCACGTAATACAAGAGAACTGTTCAGTCAAACAGCTATTTGTTGTGAAACAAAGTAGTTTCCACTGTATTTCCCGCTGTTGGGCGGGTACCAGCCGGTTACGGTCGGTGCTGGATCAAACCATTTTTCAGTGGGAGGCGGGGGTGTATGCACTTAATGGAAAATATGCAGATAGGTAAAAAACATATATTTTAGCTATTGAGCTTATTTTGAGTACAGAATTTTATATTAATGAAATATTTCAAGATTATATTTAAAATTATAGACTTTAAATAAAAAATAAATTGCTGGGCTCTTGATTGGCCCCCTTGGCCCTGGGGCCCAGGACACCAAACCCGGTTGTCCCCCGCTGTCGACGGGGCTGACTATAGACGTAGGTACTGCGGCATTTACATTCTGGTTGGTGGTGGTGACTCGTTGAATGGCCTCAGAGAAAGCTCGGATGGTGGCCTCCTGGTTGCTAGTCGTCTCAGAGAGTTTGCCTGATGTTTTCCGACATTGCAGCGATGGTAGCCTCCTGGTGTGCCATATGTGCTTCTGTAGGATCCATGTCGAAGGCGAACTGTTTTGTAACATATGGACACAGAGAGGGATCCTTATGCAAAAGCTCAAGATTTTTATTGTGATAGCTCTGTACAGCAGTAGCACACGAAGAAACCTGGCTGTTATGAGAGATAGTCCTTGTCGCTACGTAGAGGTGGTTAATCCAGAATGTGATGGTTGAATCAACGTAGGATTTGGTGTCGATTATGAAAGGTGAATCAACGTTGATATGCCAACATCGTTTCAATGTCATACATTCAACCTTAAATAAACCATAAAATAATGTTCATGATGCTCAAAATTGCATGGGAGAGAGGAAAAAAAACAACTATAATTGTGCCATAATGAAAAAATAACAATTTTATTTATTTATTTCTCTCTGTAAATTTCTTCTCCGAGAACCATCACACAACCTCTCCGGTGCATACTTGAGGTGTTTAGCCATCGTGTCCATTGCCTCCTGTTGTGTGATTTTGTGTGTGCTGAGAACAGTGTCTAAAGAGGAAAAGCAAAAATCATAAATACTGTACATCCTGTATACAGTGCCAACAATGTTTTAACGAACGAACATCTAAATTTGTAAAAATATTGAATTTTCATCCACTCGTTTCTAATTGCTCATGCTAGTCAGGCATCCTCACAACACCTAGCCGGGAAAGCTAACCAGCTAGCGTTACTGGGCCTGTTTTAGTAACTCGATGTGTAATTAATAATATTGTGCTCCTCAGGTATTGACTAAACTTTGACTTTACTGACCGTAACTTAACTTTAAAAGATGCCAAGTGAACAAAAATGCCAAACTCTCCCAGCGTACGCCACACCAACATACAAGCCAAGCAGCCAGGGTGGCCGGGTCTGGAACAGAAGAAAATGCCTTCATATTAATATATGATACCAGGGTTGCCAACTTTTGACGGTCGCTTGGAGTGAGATTTTAACCTGGAGTCGGTGGCAAATGTAAATTGTTGAGCGGGGGAGATGGGGGGAGGCTAACGTAAGTTGTTGAGCGGGGCTGGCGGCGAGCGTAAAATGGACACAGATTAAGTGTTATATCGCGATCTATCCATCGCCGGTGGTTGGCGCCAGAGTGAACTAGTAACTCATTTAATCATATATGTGGATCAGAGGTAAATAGACTGGATTTTTTTTTCGGCATGAAATATCGGAAGTGTGGCGTGAGAGCGTGTGAAAACGGTCAAATGCGTGTGTCTCACGCTCAATGCGTGAGAGTTGGCAACCCTGATGATACGATATAATACTGTGCATATTATGTAAGAAGTAAAAATAAAAAGGACATACATACCTTTACATTTCACGACCTCGGCCTGCATCACTGACAAAACTGCCAGAATCCCTCGAGTGATCACCCAAGACTCACAGTTGTTCTGCCTCATGTCCAATACTGTCTCCTGCACTATTTAAACTTGTTGATTTGTCATTGCAAAGTTTTGTTTCTGCCTCAAAACATTTCAAACTGTTTCATTGCCTGATGTTGTGTTCCTGGTTAATACCTGTTTGTTTTGACGACGTTTTTGGACGAATGAATAAATAAAAACATTATAATATTAATAATAATAATAATAATAATTAATACATCTTTCAAAACCCTCATCCAATGCCAAAGAGTTGTTTATACTTTTTTAATTGTATTGTGTTTTTTGAACTTGAAATGGTAATACAAAGGCAGGTTGAAGATATTACATTGATTCACTGTTAATAGTTACACTGTAAAAAAATCCAAATTTTATGGAAAATAACTAAATATTTCAATGTAGTTTAACATTTTTTTCCAATTGTATACAAAACTTTGTAAAATTACAGACATTTGTAAATTGACAAAATATCTTTTATTTTAAGTGTTATGATAATAATTACAAGTTGCACGCTTTTCTCTTTTTTTACAGAAAAAATACAGTATTATTTATACAGTATTTTTCTGCTTTCTTAAATTACATACAGATTCATGTACAATTACAGCAATTATGTGCAATTAAACATTCGGTTGATTATATGAAGGTTTATGTCTAAGAACAAAAGTTTTTTTCTCTGTTATTTTAATCAAAATCTTTTTAACTTGTATTATCTAATGTCTTTTGGCGATGTATTTAGCTGTTTGGCACTGCTGGTTTAAACATGATTTTCAATGTCAGAAATTAATGGGGTTTTCAGTATTAGCTTACATGTAGCAATACTCGTATTTTGATTGTTAGGTGTCCTCATAATTCAGAGGATCCATTGATGTTCAGGAGAAAAATGTACACAGATCAAAACATATAGTTTCCGGACAAATTAATTTGCCACAGAACGTGATAGTAATTGATTTGACGAAGAAAAAAAAAACATTTCTGCAATTGAAAATCATGATTATGCTCATTTTTATGACTACAGAATGAAGAGTGACTTCCCAATGTCAATTCAGACATTAGATTTTTACATTGGCATATCTAAAGTATGTAACTGATGTCGGTTCTCATTTTAGTTCTTGTGCAGTCAATGGCAATAGAAAATGGCAGTTTGTTTGGGTGCTGGAGTTTTAAAAGAAACATTTCTAAACACTGGGTCTATACTTGAACATAACCAAGGAAATAACCTGTAACACACTGAGAGACAGATGAACTGATATACTGGTAGACGTACATTGTAATGGAACAGGCTTTTAAGTCTAATTTGCTAGGAATGTCGCTGACTATTCTATCGCTAACATTAAATTTTGGGTGGCAGACATTAATAGGGTTTTAAAAAAAACCGCCTCTATCACATTCTGTGGTGGCTGAATATTGTACCGTCAGCCAATGGGCAGCATTGAGGGGTGGAGTCTACAGACTTCCCAGCAGGCCCCGCGGTGAGTTCCCTGTTTCCCTGGATGTGTGTTGTATGTGCGTTAGTGTGCCCCCTCCCTTTAGTGTGTTGCTTATAAAATAACAGTTCACTAACATTGGTGTCATGACTCATTCTTGTCCTTCTGACTCGACGCCGTTACAACATGTAATGAATATGAATAGACTTAAAGCTGCAGTATTTTTTGTCAAAACCTTTCCAGATTAATGGAGAAAATCCTATGCAATTAAAATTCTTCTTGCAGCTGGATTGTAATAATTAATTGTAATTACATTTACATCATTTAGCAGACGCTCTTATCCAGAGCGACTTACAAAGTGCTTTGCTTCTGATCACAGAATACATCCTAGGAAATAGTACAGATAGGCCAGAATTCAAGACACCATTGAGTCAGACTACTACTAAACTACAGGAGTCAATATCATTACCTAGTGTTTTGCGAGTTAGGCATTTGCCAAGAAGCACAAATAACCATAGACAGACATACAATTTAAGAACACGGCAAGTGGTATCAACTGAGTTAGTGCTCTGGTAAGAACTCAACAAACAGGTGAGTCTTCAGTCTACGCTTGAAGATAGCAATAGACTCTGCAGTCCTAGCAGCTAATGGAAGATCGTTCCACCATCTTGGAGCCAGGACGGAGAATAGTCTGGAGCTTTGTCTTCCATGAGACTTTAAGCATGGAGTTTCAAGTCGAGCCAAGCTTGATGTTCTAAGTGTTCGCTGTACAGATCGGCTTTTGACCATGGACATCATGTAGGGAGGGGCCAGTCCATTTTTGGCTTTATAAGCAAGCATCAAGGTTTTATATCTGATGCGTGCCGCTACTGGAAGCCAATTACTGGAAGTAATTGTAATAATTCAGTTAAAATTTGTAAAACAATATTTATCTGCAAAAATATTAGTGCTGTCACTTTTTTTAAAGTGCTTAATCATAATAATTCAGGGAAAAGTTATTTTTTCTTCATTTTAGGAGGATGGCTGCAGTCTCATTGCTGAGTTGTTTGTTGCTGTCTCTAAGCGCTTTCAGCCAGCCTCTCTTTGCGTTCCATGTTACCTCATTGTTCTTACCTTATCTGTTTTCTCTGTCATTTTCCGAGTTCGCTCACCTCTTTGCCACTTTGGCCATTCTCAAGTTTTCTCCCAACTGTTATTTCTCTATCCAGTTTCATTGGTTATTTGGGGAGGGTTTTTGTTTGCCTCCCGTTGTGGTTTGAGAGCCAGCTACTTCTCCTGGAGTCCTCTGTTTGTTTCTTTGGTTTTGTTTTTCTCGCATTGAGTTTTCTGTGATCTTTGAGTTTTGCTTTCTGTTTTCTGTTTCCTTCGTGCTTCCTTTTCACAAAGGTTTTGTAATTTGCGCTTTTCCTGCATTCCTTTTGGCAGAGGTTTCAGTTCCCTGTTTCTTTTGTGATTAGCGTTTGGGTTCGCCTCTGTAAATATTTCACGCGTTGGATGCGGGTTCGCAGCCCAACGCGTACCAGATTTAAAGCTGTAATCTAATGGCTAATCCTGTACCCCACACAGAGAGCTTCAGCACCACAGAGAAGATGCATTTAATGGACTTGGCACATAAAATGTTTAATAGCTACTAAATCAAGCAGATGTCACTTAGAGTGAGTTGAGGCTAATCCCCCATTGGGATGCATAGAGAAACTCTGCACAAGTCCTTTAACCCCTCAGTTAGGTCCACTGCTTCTCGTGTTCAACTCCATAGATCTAGCACTTCATCTGATCAGGCAGTATTGTAGGTAAACAAAAGAATAAAAATGGAAGACAGTCTTTCATGCAATACACGGTTAATGAATGCCAAGCTGCTTGACTATCAGAGTGACTGCAGGGCTCTCAAGTCTCACGCATTGAGCGTGTGACACACGCATTTGACCGATATACAAACCCCCACCCCGCTCAACAAGTTACGTTCGCCACCCCCCCCCCCCCCCCTCAACAACTCACGCCCCCCCACTCAACAATTAACGTTCGCCACCCCCCATCAACAACTCTCACACTCTGACATGCGTCCAAAACTTGAGAGCCCTGGTGAATGTCAACTGAAATATCTCAGACATGTAAATGCTTTAGTCAAAAATCAATATGAAGTGCACATTTACTGTTCCATTTTATATGCAACCAAGGTTCAGCATTATAAATGGTGATTTTGTTTTTGAGGATGTGTACACAGTAAATTTACACGCTTACTCATTGCTTCATACAGTTCATGAGTCAGACAAGCATAGTTCTCCATGCTACATCTGATTGTGCTTACATCTACTTCTAATTTCTCCAGATAAAGGTTTGCAGTAAAGATTGTAATGTTATATAAGAGTGCTACACATTGTGCTGCAGTAAAATCCACAGCAAGAAACTGCAGGCAAAAATTTCCAAAAAAAAAAAAAGGTTGGGAAACTCCCAGGAGCCCTGATAAATAGCATCACTGTATTCTAGTGGTGTATGACAGTAGTGAAACTGACCCTATCAGCTTCTTTATCAAGGCAAGTTGTCGAAGCCTCACTATTTTCACAGTTATCTTCATGAAAAGAGGAACTTGCTTCAAACAGTCCCAACCACAGGTAAAGGTTCTAACACAGTCACACCGCCATCTGTGAGTACTCAAGAAGACTGACTATGAAAACACACAGGAAGATAGTACAATAGACCTCACAGTTTATTTAATATGCATGCTCATGTGTCATTCAGAAGGTTTGCATTTGGAATTACGTTGACAAAAATATCTTTTATTTTAAGTATTATGATTATAATTACAAGTTACATGCATTTCTCTTTTTTTTACAGAAAAAATATAGTATTATTTATACAGTATTTTTCTGCTTTCTTAATTTAAAAGTCTTTGTTAAGTGCTTTCTGATTTATGTACAATTACAGCAATTATCTGCAATTATTATTATATAAAGGTTTATGTCTGTAAGAACAAAAAAGTTTTTCTCTGTTATTTTAATCAAAATCTTATTAACCTTTTTTTTTTAAGGTTATCTAATGTCTTTTGGCGATGTGTTTAGTTGTTTGGCACTGCTGGTTTAAACATGATTTTCAATGTCGTATTAGCTTACATGTAGCAAAATTCAGAGGACCCATTGATGTTCAGGAGAAAAATGTGCATAGAACAAAACATATAGGGTCCGGACATATTAATTTGCCACAGAACGTGATGGTAATTGATTTGAAGAAAAAAAAATCATTTCTGCAATTGAAAATCATGCTTATGCTCGTTTTTATGATACCTACTGAATGAGACGTGACTTCCTAATGTCAGTTCAGACATTAGATTTTTACATTGGCATATCTAAAGTATGTAACTGTAGTAATGGCTGTAGGAGATTTCTGTTGATTGTTCCATCTCTATTGATGTCTGTTCTCATTTTAGTTCTTGTGCAGTCAATGGCAATAGAACAAAGGAACATAGGAACAAAGGAAATAACCGGTAACACACTGAGAGACAGATGAAGTGGGTGTGCTGATGTTGGACATTACGTTCGGTCAGCCTACGAGCTATGGTGGCTAGCTAGCTACCTGGATTATTTTACATCTGCCTGCAAAATTATTATTTTGAGCGGATTATCGTTGGATGATTCCACACAATAAGATGGAAACGGGGCACAGAGGAAGAAAATTTAAGTGAAGCAATATTGATGACATCAGGTAAGAAAATGTCCTTAATTTATGTAAGCTAACGTTAGCTAGTTAACTAGCTTGTTAGCCCAGTCTACAAACACATTTCATTTATATGTTTCATTTGATAAAGATGTAAACAATAAAATATTAATATCTAATATTTTCAGATGTATTAAAATACTTTAATTCGATCACTGTTAAATAATGCTTTATGTGGTATATCATGTCTTTGTTATAAAGTTCATTGAAATTTAACTAACATTATGTTAGCATTATGTAACTATATGTTACATAGTTACTCAAATTCTGTTTCTGTCTCATTTTGAATTGGTTTCAAGGTGAGGAGAACCTTGAAATAGTTGAGCATGTTTCTGAGGTAACGTTAAGTCTAATTTGCTAGGAATGTTGCCGACAATTCTATCGCTAATGATTAATAGTCACATTAAATGATGTGCAATTTAATGTGCTTAACAGTTCAGCTTTTACCATAGGCCACTGATGTCGCATTTTGTAGTTGACGCCATTTCTACAATTTTAGCACTCTGGATCTGGATTTTGTGTGGCAGACATTAATGCGGTTTTTAAAAAGATCTGCCTCTATCATGTTCTGCGGTGGTTGAATATTGTACCGTCCACCAATAGGCAGCGTTGAGGGGTGGAGTCTACAGGCCTCACAGCAGGCTCCGCGGTGAGTTCCCCGTCTCCCTGGATGTGTGTTGTATGCGTGTTAGTGTTCCCTCTCCCTCCTCCCCTTACAATCAGTGTTTTTGGCACTTGTTTACACTCTTAGCGTGTTGTTTATAAAATAACATTTAATTGGTGTCAAGACTCATTCTTATCCTACTGACTTGATGCCATTACGATATGTTATGAATCATGTACGTCTTTTTCCATGTCCATTTGTCTTCTTTCGCTGGATCCTCTGAATGCCGACATACGTCAGTAAGATGTATCGAACAGTAAAACAAATTAATCTAGTCATATTTTGAAAGCCAATGTTATAGTCAGGGCTTGATATGAGCTAGCAGATGTGGCATTATCATTTTTTAAATCATTTTTTTCTGAAAACGATGCATTATATGCTTTCAAGAAATATTCATATTAATCATATCAATATTATGCAATAAATCCCTTGTTTTAGTATGTGGGTGTGAGTTTGTGTGCAAAATTTTTATTTTATTTATTTTTCTCCCAGCACTGGCCCTGATGCTCATCAACCCCATGTTGGAGATTTCAAGACCCAATGGCCTACTCGGTTCCAGTCAAATGAAATATGTAAACCAATGTTTGTGTTGACTTTTGGGGTTGTTTTACATATGGATTTCAGGTAGTAATATGAAGACTTAAAACTGCTGTATTTTTTGTCAAAACCTTTCCAGATTAATGGAGAAAATCACGCCATGCTTAAAGTCTCACAGAAAACAAGCTTCAAGACCTGTCCTGGCTCCAAGATGGTGGAATGAGCTTCCATTGGCTGTCCAGACTGCAGAGTCCCTAGCAGTATTGGTGATGGAAAAAGACAGTGAGTACAGTCCTGGAACATTGATATAATATACTTTTTCATTTGCATAAAATAACTTTGCAATGTGCATTGCACATTTGAGTTTGTCCTGGAAGTCATGATGAATATGGACAGGAAAAATCTGTAAAATTATGGTATTTCTCTGCAAAACTATTGGCGCTGTTACTTTATTCAAAGTGCTAAATCATAATAATCCAGGAAAAATATGTAAAATAACGGTATTTCTCTGCAGAATGTTTAATGAATTTTTCTGTAAAATTATTGTTTTTCCACTTAATTTAAATCAAGGTTTTTTACTTTAAAATTAAAGTTTTTGTTTGTCAGCTGTTGCTGCCAGTCATTTGACAGTTTTTTTAGGATTTTTTTTTTTACAGTGTAGGGAAATTGAGACTAATTAGACTATTCGTTTTTCTAATCTTCTATTGTCCAATTTTGGTGTGTCTGTGCGAATTGAAGCCTCAGTTTCCTGTTCTTAGCTGACAGGAGTAGCACCCGGTATGGTCTTCTGCTGCTGTAGCCCATCCGCCTCAAGGTTCGACGTGTTGTGCATTCAGATGCTCTTCCGCATGCCACAACAGTTGTAACGACTGCTTATTTGAGTTACTGTTGCCGTTCTATCAATCTCGCCATTCTCCTCTGACCTCTAGCATCAACAAGGCATTTGTGCCCACAGAACTGCTGCTCGCTGGATATTTTCTCTTTTTTGGACCATTCTCTGTAAACCCTAGAGATCGTTGTGCATGAAAGTAGATCAGCAGTTCCTGAAATACTCAGACCAGCCCATCTGGCACCATCTACCATGCCACGTTCAAAGTCTCTTAAATCACCTTTCTTCCCCATTCTGATGCTCGGTTTGAACTGCAGCAGATGGTCTTGGCCATATCTACATGCCTAAATGCATTGAGTTGCTGCCATGTGATTGGCTGATTTGACGTTTGCATTAATGCGTAGTTGGACAGGTGTTCCTAATAAAGTGGCCAATGATTGCACATTTCAGAGGGTCTCACATGGTATCATTAAACATTGATTCACAGTGATGGATGCAGGCCCAGACTAATTTGATAGTGGAACATCCTGAGCCCTCGGGGTGTGGCATTTCTCCAGGATAAACCTTAACTGTACACCTGATTGAGCTGCATGTATAAATGAATATCTTCCGTCGGATTATATTGGTTCAGTCTAAGAATTTATTTTGCATATTTTATTGGTTTGAAATTAGTTATTATGGGGGGGTTAATTTCACCACCAGTGCTGTTTGTTTTTGTTCCTGTTCCTGTCACTATCGATAGGGAATATATTCTTTAGCAGTTGAATTAATTATAGTTATACACACCAGCTTACAATGTTGCTTCAATATAAATGGACATCACATGCTGTTATTTTCAGTGGTGTGATACTAGAGAGCACTCACTACGCTTCCAACACCGAGCACTTTATCCACTCCACCTCCAACAGCCGCTCTCACCCACGTGAAGCATTTTTACAGCTTCACATTACTTCTGTGCACAAGCCAGTACATCAGTCACTGTCAGTCAGTCACTCATAGGCCCTGTGCTGAGAAACTGCATTGTTTTAAAGTGTATCATTTATATTTTAATGACTTATACCAGTGGTTCCCAAAGTGGGGGGCACGTCCCCTAGGTGGGGTGTGGAGCTATTGCGGGGGGCGGAGCTTGGAAGTAAAACATGTGCACATGTGTCAATACGAGGGGGGTGTGTGTGTGTGTGTGTGTGTGTGGGGGGGGGGGGGGGGGGGGGGGGGCGCAAAAATATTCTCATATACTAAAGGGGGACCATGGCAGAAAAATTTTGGGAACCACTGACTTATACAGTCAATTATCTTCCTGCCCAGGAAACTGACATGAAAAATGTTGAGAACTTAAGACAAAAAGGTGGTTATTATTAACATAATTTTGCACAGGTTTGAGAAAAGAAGAGCAATACATAGACTAATATTAATTAAATGTTTAATAAACTACTTTGGAAGCAACTCAAATGGTCCTGAAAGATTTGGTGTCAAAATCATTTGCAATAAGGTTTTAGACCAAACACATTTGTTGGTGTGTGCAAAACATACTGATCTCAAACTGAACTATTTGAAAATAGTTCTTAGTCCTTTATATTAATATGTGGCTATAATTTAGTATGAATATACAAATAGCCACCTACATAAAAGATAGCCAAGTGTGATATTACCTAATTAAATAAGATATTTGTCCACATGTGCCATGCCACTGTATGACCCTTAAGCCTACTGATGAATAGTGTTTTCCTGATTGCTAGCATTTTAATAGGACTTCATCCCAGCATGCTTGTGATTACAACTAACACTTCAGAAGGGAAGAGCACTCAAATGGAAGAAACTGAATACAACTAACACTTCAGAAGAGAGGAGCACTCAAAAGGAGGAAGCTGAATATTCTAAAGCATCAAGTCACTCCCACTTCAGCAAAAGCTTCTAGGTTTCATTGGTACGAGCCACACACACTCCACACTTCCTGAGATTAAACAGACTTAGAGTGAGGTGCCTTTTTCTCTGAGGCTCATTTGAACCTTCATTACAAAACTAACTAGGTGATTGACTCTCACCTACAGAAACTGCATGGGGACATATGAATAACACACATGAATAAAGATCTGCCTCGTACTCTTTCTAATAGGTTGTCTCACTGAAGAAGAATCAAGTATACATCACTCCCTGAAACAAAGACTGCAAGACTGCATCTCTGCAGTGACTTCATTACATTTCAGACTGCTAAGGAATACTGATCGGACATCTGCAGTTATAGATACAGTAATGAAGCTGATATATTCTGTATTTCTGATAAGAGATATAAAATAATGTCCATAACTCAGCCTACATAATCCACAGCAATATATATATATATATATTTTTTTTATCAAGATTGCGGTGCGTGCACAACGTGAGGCTCAGCATCTCTCCGGATTTCGCTTTCTAGTAGTTATTAGTCTACTGGTTTCAACTTTTTTTATTACAAACTGCCAGGCAAACATATCTTACAGCCGGCAGGCCTTGTTGGACATTGGTTTCACCTGCAACAACAGAGTTTTGAAACATCTAGAACTCCCTCGGGAAATCTCAGCAGTACCGTGGGCAACGCAACCTGCTCCCCCAGCTGAGTGCAGCCGGCGCCGGCGTGCAGAATGAAAACAAAAGCGGGGAAAGCCAGGGGGGCTACGTGCTAAGCTAAGGCTAAGCCCCCACCGATCTGCGGTTCCCAGCTTATTTCTCACCAACGTCCGGGCTCTAGCGGGCAAAATGGACGAGCTGCGACTATGGACCACTACACAGAGATGGATCAGGGAGTGTAAAATCATGATTGTGTCGGAATCGTGGCTGAATGGCGACATTGCCGACACCGCGGTGGAGCTGGACGGATGCAGCATGTTCAGAGCGGACAGAGTGGCTGAGGACTCCAGTAAGAGCAGGGGGGGGGGGGGATGTCTGTGCATCTATGTAAACAAACTGTGGTGCACAGACTCCACAGTAACTGAACATCGGTGCTCTTCTAACCTAGAATACCTGATGATAAAGTGTCACCCCTTTTATCTACCGAGAGAACATTCAGCTGTTATTGTTACTGCTACTTACATCCCTCCTGATGCTAACGCTAAGCTAGCTATGGAGGAGCTGCGTTCGGCAATCAGCAAACAGCAAACAGTGCACCCAGACGGACTTTTCATTGTTGCGGGGGACTTCAATCATTCCAACCTGAGATCTGTACTGCCAAAATTTCACCAGAATGTCTCCTGCCCTACAAGAGGAGACAAGCCCCCGGATCAGGTCTACACAAACATCGCAGAGGCATACAAGGCTGTACCCCTCCCCCACCTGGGGCAGTCTGATCACCTCTCTGTCAGGGCTGACTCGGCTGCCACTCCCTCTACCACCAGGAGGGGCACCCGAGTCAGTCCTAGACTTGCTGCACGTAATCAGCAATGATTCGTTTCAGCTGTTCTAAGGCTTCTTAAGAAAGCTTTGGGAAACGGATCATTGCTGATTCGTTGTGGTTCCCATGCGCTTTAAGCCGGTATCCTCGGTCTCTGTGGTATACTTCTCACGAGTTACAAGGTGTCTCATCACCTCTCTCTCTATCTTTGTTTGTCTCCTGCTCACCTTCGAGATTTCTCTCCTGCGTCGCTCCCTGACCTTCCTCAAGTTTTCACAAGCCTATTTCTCTTCCTGTCATTTGTTTGTCTTTGTTTTTGTGAAGGGTTTTGTTTTGTTTGCGGCGTTTTCTGCCTGCTGGCCAGCTTCCTTCACTGGCATTTTCAGTTTCGTTTTCGCGTCGCTTTCATCCGCGCTATTTCTGTTACGTTTGTTTTATTTTTTTTTCTCCCGTCTCCTTACGGTTGAGCTTTTGTTTTGTCACGCGTTGAGTTTTTCCGCGTTCGTTTTGTTTCATTGTTTTTACCGTGCTATCACGGTTTATATTGTTTCCCCTTTCACGCGTCGAGTTTTCCGCGTTTGTTTTGTTTGTTTGGTTCAGCGTGATTACTTTCTTGTGTTTTGTTTTTACATACGCTGGCGTGGTGTTAGACGGCACTTGGGTCCTCCTATTCTCACTCACTATACGCGGTGGGTACTTTCCTGTACTCCCGCGTTACACTCTCATTGTTCCTGCTCCCGAGGTATGTGCCACTCATCAAACACGTGAAAACACCAACAAAGACTGTTAAGTGTGGCCAGATGGGGTCATCTCTACACTACAGCATCAGTTTGGGAACACTGACTGGAGTGTGTTCTCCTCTCAAGCCACCACAGGATCACACACAGATTTGGACACATACACCTCTGCAGTCATGAGTTACATCAACTCATGTATAGACAACATCACTTCTGTCAAACAACTGACAATCTTTCCTAATCAGAAACCCTGGATGAATGTGGGGGTTCGCCTACTGCTGAAAGCACGCGATGCTGCTTTCAGATCTGGTGATGCAGTCTTACAGCTCAGCCAGGGCAAACCTGAAAAAAGGGATCAGGAAAGCTAAACACACCTACAAACTGTCTGTTGAGGAGAACTTCCACAACTCCGACCCCCGCCTCATGTGGAAGGGCATTCAGGCAATCACTGACTATAGGCCTCCATCCCTGACCCCCCCAGCCAGCAGTGTCTCTCTCCCAGATGAGCTGAATCAGTTCTACGCTTGTTTTGACCAGAGGAATGACCAACACAGCACATGGAGTGGTCTTCTCCACAATGGAAGCCCTCTCACACTCTCCTCAGATGATGTGCAGTCTGTAATGAGCAGGGTGCATGCACGCAAAGCTGCTGGTCCAGATGGCGTTCCTGGACGTGTCCTCAGAGCGTGCGCTGGACAGTTAGCCAAGGTCTTCACTGATATCTTCAATTTATCACTGGCCCAGGTGGCTGTTCCTGCATGCTGGAAGACATCCACCATTATACGCCAAAAGCGCTCAACTGTTGCATGTCCTAATGACTTCCATCCAGTCGCACTCACCCGCATCGTGATGAAGTGCTTTGAGAAACTGGTCCTCAGCCACCTGAAGATGGTGCTCCCACCATCTTTGGACTCCTACCAGTTTGCTTACCATGCGAACAGGTCGACTGAGGATGCAATTTCCACTGCTCTTCACTCTGCTCTCACCCACCTGGATGAAAGGAACACCTACGTCCACATGTTATTCATCGACTTCAGCTCCACTTTTAACACTGTCATCCCGACTAGGCTGGTCACCAAGCTCAGCGACCTGGGAATCAGCACCCCCATGTGTAACTGGGTCTTGGAATTCCTGACAGACAGACCCCAGTCCGTGAGATTGGGCAGTCATATGTCTACCACCATCACCTTGAACACTGGTGTGCCGCAAGGCTATGTGCTGAGCCCTCTGCTCTTTTCCCTGTTTACCCATGACTGTGTTCCTCTGCACACATCCAACATCTTCATTAAGTTTGCAGATGACACCACTGTGGTTGGTCACATCAGGAATAATGATGAATCGGCCTACAGGGAGGAGATCCAGCACCTGACTTCCTGGTGCACCACCAACAACCTCATCCTGAACACTGACAAAACTAAAGAACTCATCGTGGACTTCCGGAGAACCAAGGGCTGCACACACTCTCCTGTCTACATCAACGGAGCAGAAGTAGAACGTGTCTCTAGCTTCAAGTTCCTGGGAATCCACATTTCTGCAGATCTCTCATGGTCCCTCAACACCTCCCATCTGGTCAAGAAGGCACAGCAGCGTCTTTACTTCCTGAGGAGGTTAAAGAATGACAGTCTGTCTCCTCAGATCCTCACAAACTTCTACTGCTGCACCATTGAGAGCATACTGACCAACTGTGTGACCATGTGATACAGTAGCTCCACTGTGGCGGAGAGGAAATCCCTGCAGAGGTGGTAAAGACCGCTCAGTGCATCACAGGCACGCAGCTCCCTGCCATCGAAGACATTCACCACCAGCGCTGTGTGTGTAGAGCACACAGCATCATTAGAGACCCCTCCCACCCCACACAGCATCATTAGGGACCCCTACCCCTCCCACCCCACACAGCATCATTAGAGACCCCTCCCACCCCACACAGCATCATTAGAGACCCCTCCCACCCCACACAGCATCATTAGAGACCCCTCCCACCCCACACAGCATCATTAGAGACCCCTCCCACCCCACACAGCATCATTAGAGACCCCTCACACCCCACACAGCAACATTAGAGACCCCTCCCACCCCACACAGCATCATTAGGGACCCCTCACACCCCCCACAGCATCATTAGAGACTCCTCACACCCCACACAGCAACATTAGAGACCCCTCACACCCCACACAACATCATTAGAGACCCCTCCCACCCCAATCACAAACTGTTCAACCTACTTCCATCCGGGTGGAGATATAGGAGCATCCGAGCCAGAACCAGCCGGCTTAGGTCCAGCTTCTTTCCCTCCACAATCACTCTGCTGAACTCCACACCTCACAGATAACACTACCACTCATACTGCACAGAGCGGACTAGTTTCATTGCAGTCTCCAACATGCTCATACCCACAGTTAATTTATTTTTGTATATTTATAACAGTAATATTCACCAAATCTATTTTTGCACATTTAGAATAGTAATTATTCCATCAACCTTGCACTATGTACATGTATACTATGTATACTTATTGCACACTTGCCCTGTCTTTTTGCACTATTGCTACTATTTGCACTTCTGGTAGATGCTAACTGCATTTTGTTGCCATGTACCTGTACTGAGCAATGACAATAAAGTTGAATCAATCAATCAATCTATCTATCTATCTATCCATCTATCTATCCATCTATCTATCTATCTATCTATACTAAGAAAACATGGGAAAGTATGTCATTCCTCTAAAGCAAAAGAACACTCAACAATCTTAGTCCTTCAGCACAATACACATCAACTAGGACAAAATAGAACACAAATATGAACATTAGGCAGCATGTTAGCAGTCAAGTCATATCCTAGGAATCCGAATATATTCTGTTCAACTTATGGGTGGTTCTTTCTGTACATGCTATATGATAAACACAGGAAAGGATTTCTTTATTGTAATTTGGAATTTGTCAGAATTCTCTAATAAAGATAAACAAGAGATTTTCAGGAGAATAAATCAGACATGACTATGAATAGACATGTGGGTGCAGGTAGTGTAGCAGGGACAAAAGGACACCAAGACACTACCTGTCCTGCTGAGGACAAATAAAGCTGGAAAATCACCCCTGTCTAAGCATCAACAGAGCATTTATACCACCTCATAAAATTTTAATCCCCAAAATAATTAGTCATTAAGCGTTTAAAATCTAGTGTTTCCACACTAACATTCATTACTCCCTTACTGGCATAGCTTTCAAATCAGTGTCACTGTACCAACATTGCAATTCAATGTTTACTAAATAATACGTCTTCCAATTTAATTATTGTCTTTTTCATATAAACATATAAACTACATTATAACTATAGTAAAAAAAAATCGAATGTACTGTTCCTTAGAAGAAAAATGCTTTTATTCTTCCTTTTTCTAGCGATACACACAAGAAAGTAGGTTACATCACACAATGATGAGGAGAGAGTAATTGACTAGTAGCACGTGAATAAAATGCGACATACAAAACAGGACATATAAGTAGCACCTTTTGCACGATTAAACTAAATCAATTCTGTTTTACTGCTTAAGCAGCTCGATGTAACCGTTCGTGCACTGATGTTGTTATTACAAGTAACTGCTGCAAGACAGACTGCATGGGAATACTAGGGATTCACCCATTTATATAACATTCCCAATAGAAAACGCATCGATTAAAAGACAAGAGTGTACACTGACATCCGTTAATTAAACATTTGTGAAAACATCAATCTAAATATTTGTTTCGGTGAACAGAGAATCTACAGTGAAAATGCAGCCCACATTGTTTCGGGGCTTTCATAAATAAACAGAACTTTCTAAGTTTGGCATGACCTATAATTCAGGTAACGTGCAAAATCAGGAATCTTTGTAAATGTCTATTGTCTCAACGGTGAAGTTTAATCATCTCTAATAATCTTAATATTCTTAATAATCCATATAAAATGTAGTAGAGTTCCGACTAAACAATACACGTTTCATTCCAATGTCCTATCAGATTCTCCAAGGCTTTAAGTGATACGACGGAAGATAAAGAGGTAGTAAGGTACCAGCAGCCTACTACGTCTTGTATGGGTAGACTTCAAACTTGGTAATATCGTTCTTTAGAACGTGAGTTTTAAGATGTAATAACAGCTCGACATTTTTAATATTTTGATTAAGCTTACAGTACACAAAGTGCACTCGACAAGGACATATACACCCATCGTTGACGATCTAAATATAATGCCGATCTTACCGTCTAAATCCTTGAAAAGAGGATGGCCACGACATCCGTGATTTTTTTAGACCCGGTCGGTGACCCGTATCCACAGCATAGGTTCGATCCATTTTTCTTGGTTTCAGATATCTCTCGGTATAGCCGCGTTCCCTTTTGCCGCCGTGCTTGCTTGCGCTGAGCTGATGGGTGTACTGAAGTCGGTGAGGCTGCGAGCGCTTTTGCCTCCACAAATGTTTAGGAGCGCGTGCATTTCCAGTGTGGCGCTGTCCGCGCGGGGGTTGTCATGGAGTGTCCGTCTGAATCAGATTTCAGTTTTTACGAGTTTGCGCTAGGACGCGGAGTTTGAAATACATATTATAGCATTTGCGATAAGTTTCACACCCTTTCAAATGCATGTTGCAGTGTGACGCTGGTTTGCTACAATTTGCTTCTTTTCTTAGAGTGCATTCGTATTTCACAATTCGAAATGATCAAATATAAAAAATATCTGACGTCACCTATGGAGGCCATAGTACATCATATCTAGCTTGGCAAAGCCTTATGCGTTTAACTTTTTCTTGGTCCGCAAACCAGCATTCGCTGTTGTACCGGTCTACATTCGCTGTCAACATTTTAGAACTTTAGTCGTTAGATCTTTCTTAGAAGTCCAAGATATCGTAATTTGTGATGATTAAATATAGCAATTTCACTGCAGCTGGATTTTGAATATATATATATATATACAAGCCTTTATAATTTGTATATCAAGTATGTGCTCTGAATTAACATATGAATATGTGATTCCGAGAAAGTCCTCATGAGTAATTAACTTTTCACTATTGACACGTGGATTAATGCAAGATACACAATTCTTGACATGCCACAGCACTCACAATCTTTAAATCTTTTGTATAAGGCAAAATACATATAGTTTATTAATTAAAATACCTGCACAATCACAATCAGAGTAAACCTATTTGGGTTTCATCAAAGAAAAAACATTCAGTCTGAGAGATACTGTACTGTACAACACCCCCAAACTTTTTCACAGTCAAACAAAAGTCACTATAACTGACACAGCTGCTTTCTGAAAAGCATTATGCATTTTCTGCATTTCCTTTTTTTAGACAACACCTGGATTGCGTCAACACCTATACTCCTGTGTTGTTTGTAGATTTTAGCTCTGTCATCAATACCCTTCAATCCCTGATGTTTTCATGGATGAAAACTGAAATGGCTAATAATTCCCACTCCTGTCTGTTAAAATATGCGCAACTTCCTGTCCAACAGAAAACAATATGTCAACAAAAATGTGGAGATGACCACTGATTTCAGAAAGAAGCCCTATCATCTCATGCTACAGAGACAGTAGAGCAGAGTCTTATAAGTCACTGGCACCACTATTCAGCAGAATCTGGAATGGAACAGATGGCACTTTGCAGTTATGAAAAAGGCCAAGCAGCAGCTTTATAGCTTCTGACAGCTCAAGACATTTGGAATGCCTCAAACACTGCTGGTCCAGTTCTATACTACCATGATAGACCATCACATCCTCCATTTCTGTCTGGGTCAGCTCCACATCATACAATGAGCTGTGCCATATGAGAGAAAATAACTGGCTCCCTGTCCTCAAAGACCTTTCTCTCTCTCTCACACACACACACACACACACACACACACACACACACACACACACACACACACACACACACACACAATATATACATACAGGGGATGGACAATGAAACCGAAACACCTGGGGCCTCATGTAAGAACGGTGCGTACGCACAAAAACATTGCGTATGCTATGTTTCACGCAAACGATCAGATGTACTAAATGTGATTTGAACGTGAGAAAGTTCAAAGTTTCATTGCCTTACTGAAATAATCATATTATTATAATGAATAATCATATTATTATAATGAAATAATTATTATGAAATAATAATTCAACATTTTTCCACTTAGCCTAGATTATATAAACATGCATTAAATGTTGCACTGGAGTTCTTTGGAGATGGCACCGTTGGCATTACTGGAAGATATTGCTAATTGCCGAATTCGCAGAGAGTGCATTTTCTGTGACCATTATGATTTTTCGGTCCATGATGATGACTGGCTTATAAGTCGTTTCAGATTTCCAAGAGCTGTCCTCTTGTGCGGAGTTGATTCCAGTTTTAGAGAGAGAAACACGAGGAGTCACGCATTGCCAGTTCCTTTACAGGTGCTGACAACGCTCAACTTCCTGGCGACTGACTCGTTTCAAAGAGACCTGGCAGACTGATTGGGGATGTCCCAGTCATCTTTGAGACAGGCCATGCCAGCTGTTTTGGATGGGATCATCTGCATGTCAGCTAGTTATATAAAGTTCCCATATGAAGCGGTTGACCAGGCAAACAATGTAATCGGAGTGATCGACTGCACACACATTTCTATAAAGGCACTATCTGAGGAGGAATGTGCTTATGTGAATAGAAAAAACTTTAATTACATAAACGTGCAAATAATCTGTGATGCAAAAATGTGCCTTACTAATGTAGTGGCACGTTGGCCTGGCTCAACCCAATGATTCGTACATCCTTACAAACAGCAAGGTTGGGATAAAAATAACAAGCTAGCAGAATGTGTGATGGGTGGCTTCTTGGTAAGCAACAAACTTAATGCATTTAAATAAAAGCATTTGACATATACAGCTTATATAAATAATAAATAATTTAAAACATGGGTAATTGTTAAATTACTTAGGAAACAGCGGCTACACGCTCAAGACGTGGCTGATGACCCTTTGTAATCCACAGACTGACCGGGAGCGGAGATACAATTCTCTCTATTCTCGCACCCGGTCAGTCGTGGAGAGGGCGATTGGGCAGCTGAAAAGCCGGTGGCGCTTGCTGGACAGGACTGGGGAAATGCTCCTGTATGTGGGGTCCTGCACAGCGTAACCCAGGTGCCATACAAGCAAGGCAACAAATCATAGCTAAAATATAAAAAGGTAAGAGACAGCATTCAAAATTTAACCAATTTTTTTATGAGTCTCTGATGCTAGTGAGCGCATCACTGATATTTTTTAGGTGCATTATATTATTTTGCCAGTGTCCGTTGGTCTGACCCCACAACATTTAAAGCTTCACATACGCTGTCTCACTCAAACCTTTTGCGCTTTGCCGTAATGACACAACGTGCCAAACAAACATTTTTTCCACGCCTCTACCTCATTCAGGAGCGTCTCCACTTCACATTCGGTGAAGTTCCTCTTATTTCACCATTTAGACATGGTTTGTGATAGAGGAAACTTCTCTGGTGCAGGGCAAATTTAAATGAATTTGCATATTTATAGGGGTCGTGTCACAGGAGGAGTCAGCCACTCTCTCATGCGCACTCAATTCCACATTGATTGGGACGTACAAAAGAAATGTGTGTGGATTCCGGTTTGATACATCCGGATTTTTTTAAGCGTATGCCATTTTCTGGATTTGTACGTACGCCAATTTTTAGTAAGAAATCCATGTAAGTCTTTGTACATGAGGCCCCTGGAGTTCGGTATAAAGAGCGATTATCCGGGGCTTACCCTGACTAGTTGTGACGGGCAGGGTTAGCAAAATAAAATGGAAGCGATCACGCCAAGTCTCAGGGAAAAAGTATGGTTTAATAGAAAAGTGCGCAAACCAAAAACCCGTGACTTAGATCCAAATGAAGGATATAATGACCAGCGGTCAACTGGTACAAAGACAAGACATATATAGACAAACAAACGACCCTCAGGTGAGACGGATCGCGGGCCCTTCCCACCTGAGGGACGTAGACAACAACCACAACAAGAACGATAACTGCCGCTGTGGACGGAGGCGACCGGTAGGGGGCCGCTGTACCGTTACACTAGTATAGTGGTTTTGGAGTATCTGTACAGCTTTCCTATCGTCGTCCGCAGTGTCTCTCATCACTAATGACAAACTTTTATCATTGAGAAACTGGATCAGCTCTGCGTAGCACTCTTCATTCTTTTCTTTGTCGACATCGCCGTTGGACAGTATCGTTTCTTTTAAACTCAATATTCTCAGGTGTCTCACATGTAGTCATTTTCGTCTCTGATTAAAACTAGCCTGTGCCACCTGTGCTGTAGCGTTAGCTCTTCTGGGCCCATAACCTGTTAAGTTTGTTTTCTGATCCTTCACAATCCATATTAATATTCAAGATATTAGAATCGTCCATCTATGTAAACGTTTTTAAGTTTATTAAACAGAACAGATTACACCAATATTTTGTGGTGGAAATTTCAATATTTCCTTTCTTTCTATGCTGTATTGTACATGTTAATCATATTAGTCATGTGATAGATTTTAGAGATATAGTCACGTGATAGAGATTTTTATGTGTTAATCATGTAAGTAGGACACTGAAACCATTCTGTCAGGAATGGCAATCATGCCCGTGAACGCCAGAGGGTGCCATCACCTGAATATTGATCTGCACACTGTTATGACCCTGTCTTTTTATGTGTTCGGGTGAAGCAATTCTGTTACAGGGAGTCCGGTCCATGTTCCACTCCAGGAATCCCTGATGTCCCTGGGAACATGAAGTCTCCGCTGTAATTCCCTCTCAAGTCAAAATCACGAAACCAAGTCGTTCTTTGTATTACGGGCTTTAATCACACATAGCATGATAGTGTGCCGTGAGAACTGTTAGACATACAGAAAGAGAGAAAAAATGAACAAAAAGAAACAACTTATTTTCACACGAAGATTTTGAAGGAACAATGCGACCGTACCGTTACATGAAATTCGTCACATTACATCTTTAAACTCTTACAAAATTACAGTAACAGAAACATTAAATGTACCTCATTGGCCGCTTTCCCTTGAGAAAGAATTAGAAATCTTCAGACCTTAAATGCACTATGCACTTTATACAATCTTCCTTAATCATCGCTGATCTTAAACAGATGAATCAGCGAGGTGTCTGCCTAGTTTGGTCTAGCATGTCGCAAGTGTAACCCTCAAAGTAACACCCTATCAACTCGCGGCAGCAAACTTTGGTTCCCCCTTATCAAAAACAAACAATATACATGAAATATATGAAATTATGCTTAAACTATTTAACTATTTATCATACCCGCTGCCTGTAGGCATGCGCAACCTACTCGCCTATAGGCATCAGTTAAGGTCCAGACAACAACCTGCTGATGTGGCAAAAGGCACCCAGACAAGTTACCACAATTTAGGCAGAATTGACATACCACAATGGTGGGGAGACACGTGCGTGTGCTCTCAAGACCCGGATGGTATCGTTTTGGGTAATTCACAGTGTCAGACTACGCTCATGTTGGACAGTGATTTCAGAAAATGTAATGTATTACAGGACAACGTAACAACTGTCTTTCCATGCAATGTGTCCTTAGAGACATCAGCCAGCTACATGTGGGCATGCGGACGGCATGCCTACCATTATCTTCCACGGAAGTGGAATGGGTGCTGTTACCCAGCGATGGTTGCACCCACGTTTCATCTGATGGGGGACCAGCCACCAGGGCACTTAAACCATACACACCGGAGACACGCGAGGTCAACGTTTGTGAGTCAATCACAAATGCCAGCCTGGTATTGAGGATACCATCTCTGGGACCCATGGACAGACCCATGGAGAGGGGCGTGTATGTCCTTTGGGGCTTCGGTGGGGGTGGCTGCACTAGTTAACAAGGTCAATGGGCTGGCATGGCAGGTACTCTCCTTAGCGAACAAGACAGAAATGGCTCTGCAGCTGATGAATAGTGAGTTAACGGCACTCCGGGCGTCTGTGATCCAGCACCAGATGGGTCTAGACATTCTTCTGGCGGAGAGGGGAGGGTTGTGTAGAGTACTACATTTCAAACACATCATTTATATCTAAGATCATAGAAAAAGCTGTTGCCCAGCAATTATGCCTATATCTGCATAGGAATAACATATTTGAAAAGTTCCAATCTGGTTTTAGACCCCATCACAGTACTGAAACAGCATTAGTTAAAGTAACAAATGATCTCCTCCTTGCATCAGATCAAGGCTATGTATCACTGTTAGTGCTTCTTGATCTTAGTGCAGCTTTAGACACAATTGATCATAGGATCTTGCTAGAAAGGTTAGAACGCTGGGTTGGAGTCTCAGGCACAGCCCTTTCATGGTTTCAGTCTTACTTAACAAATCGCTATCAGTTTGTAGAGCTTAATAATATTTCATCCAAACGTACAATGGTTAAATATGGGGTCCCGCAAGGCTCCATCTTAGGACCACTATTATTTACATTATATATGCTACCATTGGGCACAGTTATAAACAAACATGGTGTCAATTTTCACTGCTATGCGGATGACACTCAACTTTACATATCAGCCAAACCCGAGTCTCTTTTTCTTTCTCCTTCGTTCGTGGTCATGTCTCGTGGTAAGTGTTTGTCTGCGTGGTGTTTTGTGAAGAGTTCCGCCGTGCTTTTGTGTTGTGTTTGTGGCACGGCGTGGACCAGGGCTGTCTGCCCTGGGAAAACTCTTCGTGTCTGTTGTTTGTTTGCTTGTTTGAAGAGCTCCGCCGTGTCTGTGTTTGTGGCACGGCGAGGACCAGGGCGTCTTCCCTGGAAAGGCTCTTCATGTTTTGTGTTTGTTAAAACGTGTGTTCATGTCGACGGATGTGTGGATCAGTGTGCGTGCTCGTTATGTTTAATGTTGCGTGTTTTGTGTGTGACGCGGTCGCCGCTCCCCGTGTGTCTTGTGTTAAATGTGGGGAGCGACTGCGACTCCGAGCGGCGCGCGTCACTGTGTGTTTATGTCGAGCGCGCATGTGTAGGTCCCGTCTGTCTGTCTGTGCACCGTTTTTGTTTGCTTGTCTAGTCTTTGCGTGTGTGTTGTGTCCCAGCGTGTTGTCAACTGTTTGTGTAATTCCACGCATGCTCCTCCCCCTGAATGTGTTTGGGGGGGGGGGGGGGGGGGGGACCGGCTGTGGTCCCGTGCCATAGGGTGTGGCACGGAGGGCGTCTCTCCCGAGGGAGGCCCTGAATAGGGTAGGGCGCGTTTGTGTTTGTGTGTGTGTGAGGTTGTGTTCTTTGTGCAGGTGCTTCTCCTTGGCAGTGTTCCTGGACCTTGTGGGGGTCTCCACCTGGCAGGAGCCCCCTTGTGTTGTGGGGTGACCGGAGCCCGGTCGTGAAGAGCCCCTCCCTAGAGGGCTGGGGCCCCCGGATGTTTGGGGACCATGGGGCTCCGGTCTGAAAAGCTCCTGCTGGGGATGGAGATCCTCCCTCCTGCCCGGGGTGACCAGGAGGCCCTTGGGGCTGCTCCCTAGCCCGCGTCGGGGGTGCTCTGGGCCTCGGTCCCTGGCGCTCCTGGGTTGGGTGGAGGAGTCCACCTTGAGATGAGAGGCCCCGGGAGGGGTTGGCTCCCCAGGAGGCTGGGGTGACCCCTAGCAGAAGGCAGGGGTCAGCTCTGGGAGGAGGTAGGTCCAGGAGGTGAAGTAGCTACACCTTGGAGAGGTAGCCTGCACACCCACACACACACGAGGGACGAGAGAGGAGCCGTAGCCCCTCGTCCTCACACCCGTGGGGCTTACCGGCTGAATGCCGGTTAGGGCGTGAGGGCCCTGTGACCGACTGGGTCGTGGTTTTGTGTTGTTAACGGCCCAGTCGGTCCAGGGTCACGCCCGGGGAGGCGAGCTGAGTAATGTATGTTTTTGTGTTTCAGCTCCCGGACTCAGGAGGTGTCCATGCCTGTCCCTGCCTTCCTGCCCCTTCGTGTTTTGTGTGCAGCCGCTGTGTGCCACACACCCAGTAGAGGGGAGTGCGGCTTGGTGGGGGGGTCTGTCACGGTGAGGCGGCCCCCTACCGGCCGCCTCTGTCCACAGCGGCTGTTGTTGTTGTTTGGTGACGTCATGTGCGTCCCTCAGGTGGGCGGAGCCCGTGATCCGTCTCACCTGAGGGTCGTTTGTTTGCCTATATAGGTCTTGTCTTTGTACCAGTTGACCGCTGGCCATTATATCCTTAATTTGGAGATATAGCACGGGTTTTAGGTTTGCACACTTTCTATTAAACCATCCTTTTTCCCTGAGACTTGGCGTGATCGCTTCCTTTTTGTTGCTCACCCCCGCCCGTCACAATATATAGATAATACTACTAGAATAGCTTTTCTACATCTCCGCAACATTGCCAAATTAAGAAATGCATTATCACAGGATGATGCAGAAAAATTGGTGCACGCCTTTGTTAGCTCTAGACTAGACTACTGCAATTCACTACTGTCAGGATGTTCAAATAGGAATCTAAATAAACTTCAAATAGTTCAAAATGCCGCAGCTAGAGTTCTGACTAGAACTAGAAAATTTCAGCATATTAGACCAGTCCCATCAGCCCTGCATTGGCTCCCAGTTAAATTTCGTATTAAAAATTCTATTATTAGCATATAAAGCACTACATGGGCTTGCTCCTGAATACCTCCAGGAACTTATTTCCTACTATGAACCCCCACGTCAACTAAGATCACAGGGTGCTGGTCTGTTATTAGTTCCACAAATTAACAAGGTAACAGCAGGGGGAAGAGCCTTTTCTTATAAGGCCCACCAGCTTTGGAATAATCTTCCTAAATGTGTCCGGGACTCTGACACAGTCACAATCTTTAAATCTAGGTTGAAAACCCACTTATTTAGTCTAGCGTTTGATAATTAATATCCCCCTTAGATAAAGGTACAGATCCAGGGGTTCATAGACGAAGGGTTTTATGGTAGACTGGGGTGCTGGTGCTGTCATCCTGTCACTGCTCGTGGTCACTCAAGTTTGTTGACAGTGCAGTGGACGGATGCCATTGTCTCAGAATGCCCCCAAGCCTATGTTACCTTCTGGTTCTGCCTTTTTTAGCTAGGCTGTAATAATTTAACTTAGTGCCGGAGTTGCTGTCACACTCCAGAAATGTTTATAATTTTACCTGTCCTGTATATGTCCTCATACAGAGCTAATTTTCCCTGTTTCATTTCTCCACATGGCTGCCCGCCTGCTTGAGGAATAATGAGATGAGGAGAGACAAGCGATCCATCCTGGGCCGGCCACCTCCTGCCTAACCGGATGCCTACACCATGATGGACATTATTACATCTTTTATATTCTGTCTAAATGGACATTATTGCATCTTTTACATTCTGTCTACATTCTGTCTATATTGTTGTTGTTGTCATGGTGACCGGTGTCGGCCAGAGGAGGATGGGCTCCCCCCCCGAGTCTTGGTTCCTCTCAAGGTTTCTTCCTCATGCAAAAACTAGGGAGTTTTTCCTTGCCACTGTCGCCTTTGGCTTGCTCACTGGGGGCTAGGACTCGGCACTTGTAAAGCTGCTTTGTGACAACAACTGTTGTAAAAAGCGCTATACAAATAAAATTTGATTGATTGATTGATACAAGACGTGTCGTGTTGCTTCTACATACCGGATTTACATGAAAATGTCATTGTCATTGACCACATGATGTCATTGACCATCTGATGTCATTGACCACAGGAAACAAGCGGTTTCCACCCCACCTGTGGTGAACGGGCTGGGGAAGATCTGGGGGGACATTGTAGCGAACTGGGGGACTTAGTTGGCGACTGTGTGTAATCCCTAGTGATTGTGGTGCTTCTCTTGATTTTATTCTGTGTACCTTGTTTGCTGTCTCTCCTGAGGAGGTGTGTCCTGCAGGCTGCAGACTCGGCGCTAAAACCTAAGGACCTCACGATGATGACGGATGTCAAGGTCACCAATCTATCACCTGACGTTAATTCATATACTGCCTCTTATGATGATGATGATGATGATGATTATGATTTAGTTTAAGTTAATTCGTTGGATAATGTTGTAATCTGTTTGTAATCGGGTGTGATTTGTTTGACCATCCATGTACGTCCTGGAAATTATACTACTATCGAAAGCCTGTATTGGAGTGGTCTGTGGTCGATGTAATTTGTCCATAAAGGACAAAAAGGAGGGAAATGTGATGGAAATTTGATGATTTCCATTTATGTCAGGCTTTCTTAGTATACATTTAACACATTAGAGATAGGTGTTAGAGATCTTTTACATATACGTGTGTTGATCATGGCACTGAAGCCATTCTCGTGACTTCAGTAGGCCTCAGATGTGTGTGCGTGTGTTCTCTGGCCTCGGCTGAGGCCTAATCTGATGTTCCTCTGGTGTTCCTAAACTGACCTCACTGGAGACTTGGAAGGGACTACGGTGACACTCAGTCTGTCATGACATCACGAGGATGCTGAGCGTGGAGGGGACATGCGTCATATACATCTGTCAAATCAGTGTTAATTATTTCATGTATTGTCCAATCACATTTGGTTGATCACCTCGTGTTCACCTCATGGACACCGTGTGTATTGATGATTAAACGTATAAAAGATGAGAGTTCGGAATGGGGAATTAGCTCTCTCTTGCAGACGCCTTGAGTGTATGTAATTGAGATCTCTGGATTAATCCATACCTTGGTAAATAAATCATTGTACTTTATTATCTAACCCAACTGCTTCTGACTTTTATTGTGCTCACCATTTAAGGGTTTCAGAATTTCTAGCACACATGTCGCAAGTGTAACCCTCAAAGTAACACCCTATCAACTCGCGGCAGCAAACTTTGGTTCCCCCTTATCAAAAACAAACAATATACATGAAATATATGAAATTATGCTTAAACTATTTAACTATCTTACTAGAAACGTATGTATTTATAGACTCTATATTTTTAACCTAATATTTATTAATCTATTATTTATTTATTTATTCTGACTTCGATGGCAGCTACATCCGCCCTTGGCTTCCTGGGATAAAAGGAGGAAACAGGACAATCCCCGGTTGCGATTCAGCCTTGCTGAACTTGTTAGATTTTGTGAAACTTGAGATATTGATGTACTGTGTATGACCTAGTGGATTTATATTTTGGATTTGGATTTTGCGTGCCCCTTGAATACTAATTGTATAGAGTTGTATATATATAAATAAATATATGTATATTGGTGGTTTGTGTGTGCACACGGTGAGTAGGAAGTGACTGCCATTTTGTTTGGGTTGTGGGTTTGTATCTGTTTTGTATATAGGGAGTCAGAGTAGTGTTGTCTTTTGTTTCACCCTGTTAGTATAGTTATGTCTGTTTATTTCTAGTATGGTTTTGTTAGTTATTTTGGCCTGGGTCACTTCTGACATTTGTACCGGTGTGCACTTTGTATTGTAAATATATTTTGTTTGTGAATATTTGTAAATACACCATACTTTATAGTTCCTTGAACCACTGTGTCATTCATATTCCTGAACCTGATCAGCTACTCACCACGTCCTACATAAGGACTCTTCTCACAACAGACCAGTGCGAAGTATTGCCTCCCTGTGTTGCATTACCAAGCCGTGTTTCTGAATTCTCTGATTGTATTCCTGGTTCCCAATCCTTGCTCTGCCCTCTTTGATATTCTCCCGTTTGCCTAGCCCTTCTGTACCTATTGGACTGATCTGGTTTTTGACACTCTGCCTGGTTTTTGACTCTCCTTTTTTGCCTTGCCCTTTTTGTGCTGCTGCCTGCTTTCCCTACGGGGTCTTCTTGCTCGTTCTGCATAATAAAAGCTACGTATTTTCCACCTGCGTATGGATCCCTCACTATCTTCGGGTACGCCACGTTACAGAATACTTCGCTGTCACCGGATCCACCAGGACTGCCAGCACTCCAAGCTGCAGTGATGAACCAGGGACGCATGCTGGGAAGCCATGAACAGCTACTCACCCAACTAGTGTCCGCAGTTAAGTTCAGTAAGCGTATTCAATACTTTTTCCCTGTGTCATTTCACATTATTACAAATAACGTCATTTCTGGACATTTATGGTTTGATTTCTTTGTATGTATGGATCACTTGGGTTGTTACCGACATCTGGTGAAAATTTCATTTCATTAGAACCTCTAGTAATATATTTACTGAGAAAAATGGTGACGTGTTCAATACTTATTTTACCTGCTGTATGGTTACATTTTGGATTCAGAAACCATGATGGTAGGGAAGAGCATAAAAAATAAAAGCACAGCTGTGTGTAAACTGTGCAACATGGAGGTGAAATATTGTGGGAATACCACAAATCTGAGAAATCATTTAACGCGACACCATCCTGATATTCAAAAAACGCCAGAACCCAAACAAACTCCACTAGAGAAGGCATTTGTGATTAAACTATCTACAAGTTCTCCCCGTGCCAAAAAAATAACCGAAGTGCTTGAATTCCACCTTTTAAAAGTGTATGAACCCTGCAAACATGACTTTGTTCATTGTGCTGAAGCGCGGCGTGCGCAAAGTTACAAAATGCGAGAGGTGCACGAGCTCGTGAAGCGACAGCGCACGAGCAGAGCCACCGCGATTACGTCATTTTTGGCGCGTGGACCCTCACGCCTGTCGAGTTGTGCTTTGCATCGAGTTGTGCTAGTTTGCGGTTTTGCGCATGCGCAGACCCACAGGCTTGTCATTTATTTCCACGCTATGCTCCCTTTCTGTAGAGTTTACGTTCAGGTGATCATTTATTATCTTTTTTTATTATGTTTTTGTTAGCAAACACGTGCGTGGGTCTGTACTGGAAGCATGATTTGATAAGGGAAGCATTATTCGATGTGTGACATCAGCCTATCGAGATATGCTATCCATGTAAAATGTTAATAAGGAAGCTGTAATGGATTTAAATCCATGGATTTGTCCATACATACAGTGCACGTACTTAATTTTATAATTACAATGCGTCATAATACTGAGTTAGGCTATATTTTATGGGAAATGCACAGCTGCAAGCATTTTTGGACAAAGTAGCACAACTCGACAGAACACCGGTCGCGACGCGTCAAGTATAAAGCTGTGAAGTTCTCAACAGTTGGCAATATTGTTACTGCAAAAAGGAGCTGTCTCACTCCTCAACATGTTGATGGGCTCCTTTTCTTGCTGAAAAATTTGACAATCTCCAAGATGTCAGAAAGCAGTAATGAATAAATCTTAGTTTTTGTACCTTAATGTTTGCAATATTTAGAACTATATTCATAAATGTTTTTGTTACATGTAAAAAAAAGAAAAAAAAAAAACTTAATTTGCACTGTTAAAAGGCTGTTCAAAACCGCTTTCAATGCCTTTTCTGGTAAAGGTGCTATGTGGAAGAGTGTGCATTAATTGATATTTAAAAAAGAATGTAACTGTTGTTCACAGTATAAACACTAATATCTTAATACATTTGAATAAAGTTTGAGTGTTCCTTGTATCATTACAGCATTTCACATTCAAACTACACTTTTTATTGTAACTGAAATGTCCCTACAAGAATCGATATTGAATCGGATCGAAACGACTCGAAAATCGAATTGAATCGAGACCTTGTGAATCGAAATCGAATCGAAATGGGAAATCAGTGGTGATACCCACCCCTATTTGTTACTTTAACTAATGCTGTTTCAGTACTGTGGTGGGGCCTAAAACCAGATTGGAACTTTTCAAATATGTGATTCCTATGCAATATATAGCAATAAGTTTGCGGAGGGGGGTCATAAAAATATTGTGTGTGTATGTGAGAGAGAGAGAGAGTGAGAGAGAGAGGAGACCGATCTATCCATCCATTCATCCATCAGGAAACGGGTGAGTTTCCCGAAACGTTCTTAGCGCTAAGTACTTCTTAACCTCATACGTTTCATACGAGGTTACGAAGTACTTAGCGCTACGAACATTTTGGGAAACCCACCCCAGATCAGCAAACAGTTCTGTGGTGATTGGACAGAATCATGGGTGCATGGTCTGTTCAGCCAATGAATGCCGAGAATCACTAGTTTGAATTTGAGCGCCAGTGGCCTGGAGTACGTTCAGTTATTCAGAGTCGCAGGTAAAGGCGAGCCCGACTGAAGCACTGAAGCACCAGTTCACGCCAAGTGTCTGTGTTCAATATCAACTGAAGGTACGTCTTAGTTAAATTTTTTCACAAATCGCTGCTTTGCCAGGAGTGTTTAGTTATTTTATTATGAGTAGCATTCTGACGACAAGTTGATGTCTGACACGTTGTGTTATAATAGTTTTGGTTTCAAACGTGTTTTAACCAGTTTATTTTAATCTGTTCATGGTGTTTATCACATTATTTAATGCTTGTTTATTTTCAAAATGCCCAATCTTAACATCTTCACGTTCTCTCATGTTTCGTCCTGGAATTACAAGAGGCTCGTATTCGTTAACGTAATACAAGATAACTATTCAGTCAGACAGATATTTGTTGTGAAACGAAGTAGTTTCAATTTCAAGCATTTTCAAGTACTTTTTAAACCTGAAACACAACATTAAAATTCATCAGGTAAATGTTCCTTCCCCTGTTTTTGAGGGGTGTTTCTTTATACTACCACATGCTGCGGCAAGTATGAACGCTTCAGCCATTCGCGGAGGTTCGCGCGAGGTGTGCAGAGTCGCACTACGGTCAGTCTCGAAAGTATAAACATAGATTAGTTAAATACTTTTAATGTCTTTTTTTAGGTTGTACAGACAAACGGCATTTTACAGAGTATACCTAACTTTTAGAAAAAACTAAGTTTTTGTGCTTTCATGTTGGCTATGTTGCTTCTGTGATGCTGAGCTCTAGCTATAATAAGTTTGTGCTATTATCAGAAAAGAGCTTTTGTTTGTGTTTTATTTAATCTATTTTTTAACCTTATTTTTTTATTATTTACTTATGTATTTATTCATTTGTTTTATTATTATTTATTATTACTTAATGTTGAGAGAACACAGCCTTGCACTGCACAAAATGCACTATTATTACTTGTACACGTGTTATCTAATTTTAGATTTCATCTATTGTTGAATAAACCTGCAAAATATTTGGAATTATTCTGGATTCATTAGACAGTAAAAAACAAAACAAATTAACATGCTGCTGTTCAGAGAGACATTACATTTCTGTATTTTAATCTTAATTTATCGTGTTTCACATTGATATCGGGATATCCAACAATGTTATCGCACATTGCAATTCTAGTCAATATCGTGCACCCCTAATGGCATAGTAATAAAATGTGTGTATTGTGTTTTTAAGGAGACTGCCAATCTAATAATAAATTCAGTGCACAGTAGCATTAATGACCTTGTAATTTTTTATTACCACAGGATGCAACAGACAATCTTTAGAAAAACTCCATTCATTCTTTTCATAGAGAAATTCTATACACCACTGAAATCATGTTGTCAATCTGCAGTCTCGGCCATGCTCCTATACCCTATATGGAACCCCGGATCTAATAGAAATTTCTCTACGAGACAAATGAAAATTTTTCTCTTGAATACCACTGTATCGTCATTATTAATTATTAATAATAATTCAAAGTGTTGAAATGTAAATTCATTAGACCGGTAGCCTCCTTAAAAATAACGCAAACCAGCATCCTTTGCCAGTGTGGTAGTGTTTTTTCCATGTACGGAATGAGGGAACATAAAAATAAGTCAGATCTTTCCCTTTTGTTCATAGCTTGCTTTGACCATCTCTACAAGCAGACAGCACTCTGGAGTTCTTTCTGACCCTACCGGTCCATCCTCAAAATTGGCATCTGTGGTGTTCTTTCTTGGCATGACACCCTGCTGCTCACAAATAGTTCCCTCTCTAAGTCTAGCTTCTACAACTCTCTCCCAGATCTTCATTGTGTGGCTCTGTTACAGCTCTGTACATCACCCTTGTTCTTAAAAATGGGTACCAGCACACCTCTCCATTCCTCTGGCATTTTCTCACTCTCAACCGTACCATTGAATAGTTGAGTCAAAGACCTCACTGCTATCTCTCCTAGAGATTTCCGTACCTCCACTGGTATGCAATCAGGTCCATCTGCCTTCCCTTCTTCATCCCCTCCAAAACTTTCCAAACTCTACTCTTCGTTCTATTTCATTTTCTTCATTCATTAGCTCATCGAAGTACTCCTTCCATCTTCTCATCACACTCTCCTCGCTTGTTAAAACATTACCATTCCTATCCTTAGCAAGTCTAATCCAGCGCCTTTAACAGCTCCTCTATTAACTCTTTACCACATTCCTTCCTTCTTCAGTTTCCACTATTTGGTCTTCTTCTCTGGTTTGACATTTTTCCTCTTCTTCACAACAACAGTCATTCTACACACCACTATACGATGCTGTTTGGCCACGCTCTCTCCTGTCACAATCTTACAGTCCCCAATCTCTGTCAGGTTTCGTCTTCTACACAGAATGTAGTCTACTTGTGTACTCCTCCCTCCATTCTCATAGGTCACCCTATGTTCCTTTTTGGAAATAAGTGTTGACTACAGCCATTTCCATCCTCTTGGCAGAATCCACCACCATCTATCCTTCCTGGTTCCTTTCCTTGACACCAAACCTACCCATTGCTTCCTCATCTCCTCTGTTTCCTTCACCATGTCCATTTAGGTCTGTTCCAATCGCCACTCTCTCCTCACTGGAAATACTTTCTATCACTTCATCTAGATCCTTCCAAAACCTCTATTTTTCCTCTTCCTCACATCCAACCTGTGGAGCATAACCACTGGCAACATTCAATATCAGACCTTCTACTTCTATGTTCAGACACATCACCCTATCTACACTTGTTTCACCTCTACTACGTTCTTTGCCTACTCCTCTTTCAAGACTAGTATGTGCACACAAGATCAAGGCACCAGTATGAGTAATACTATTTCACTACTTGATCAAATTGTAGGTACGAGTCAAAACCATACACAGCTGCCAAAATCAGGCCCAATTCTGACCAACATGCCTCATATCTTCCTGGATGTTAAACAAAACTTGGGATTATTGTGATTTCAGAATTGTTTTGCATTTTATGTTACAATGTTATGCATTCTAAATGGATTGAAACGTGCACACAATGTCACAGAATTATTATATAGCCTACAGGTTGCAGGTTAAAACAAACATTTGATTTTTCTCTCTTTTCACAGATGCGGCAGTGGGCACTGGTTTAATGATGCCTAACAAGATCATTGAAAGAAACTGCCATAATGTTCAAAACCTGGAGTTATGGAATTTTCTTCCTTCTGGATGTGGCCTAATACGACATCTTTTTGGATAAAGTTAATGATTACCTGTTATGTAGTGACAGCTAACAGTGAGTGAACTGGGACTGAACACAACAAGTGCACAGTGATAATGAAGTGATGTTGTTCTATGAGATATTTGATGTGATTGTTTCATACAGCACCCTTAACATCTTACTGTTACTGTTGAAAATGCCTTAAACAACTGTGTGTAAGCCCTTTTATGATCTGTAACGATTATTGCAGTATTAGATTCTGTGATTGGCCCTTTGTATTAGCCAATTCAAAGTTCTCGATGTAGAAGCATATTCAGTGTAGATACATTTTTCAAGTTGTTGATTTTCTACTAGGTGTGTAAATGAAACAAAGAAACATTTTTCCCAAGCAATCCTAATCTGAATCTTTTAATTGGCACATGCTGCTACAGTCCATACTACACAATAAACTGAGAATGATATAGGATAGCTAGTGCTGTTAGTTCACATTATTGTTTATATTTTAGAATCCCATTTAATATAAATCTTTTCAACTTTGAGAACATTGTAAAAATCCATAGTAACCATCTTTTTGTGTTTTTTATATTTTTTTTAGAGTCAATTCAGTTGTCATGATTGTTGAAGTTCATCTGTCAGAGTCGATCATGTTTACATGTACAAGTGTTTCACGAGCGCTGTATTCGCTTTTCATGTGTTAAATAAAGTGCCGTTTGTACTGCAAGATAGGACTCCGTGCCTCGTCCTTATCTTGAACCCCAGCATCATATTACCACTTTTTACAAACAAGGTCTTGATCTTGGAGACCATTATGTTTATATTTTTTACATGCAAATGTGCATTTTCTTATTTCATTTTCTCCAGTAAGGAGAAGGGACTCATTAGAGAAACTACGTCTCTACGTGCGCTTGAATTGTAAATTTTGAAACACGAGTCTACAAATTTTCCGGTGTTTGTTGTAGGATCGGTAACATATACAGTCTGCTTGTAACTTCAAGTTTTTCGTGAAGTATCACGTTTGCTGGGTTGCCAACTTTTGACGTTCGCTTGGAGTGAGATTTTAACCTGGAGGAGGTGGAAGTTGTTGGCGGGGGGGGGGGGGGGGGGGGGTGCGAACGTAAAATGGACACAAATTAAGCGCTATATCGCAATCTGTCGATCGCCGGTGGTTGGCGCCAGAGCAAACTAGTAACTCATTGAATCAGATGTGGATCAGAGGTAAATAAACTGGATTTTTTTTCCGGGGGGGGTTTCGGAAGTGTGGCGTGAGAGTGTGTGAAAACGGTCAAATGCGTGTGTCTCACGCTCAATGCGTGAGAGTTGGCAACCCTGCGTTTGGTGCTTTGGCAGTCGTATGAGCTTGGGGGTGAGCCGCTTCCACTGCATTACCAAGACAATAGGAGGACTAGTGTTAAAGGTGTATTATACAGAAATTGTATTTACAAGACATATACATACACGTAACTGGTCTCAGCTTCAGGAGTGGCCCAGGCCAATATAACAAACAGAACAGAACTATAAAATAAACCAAACCATTACTCTAACAGAAAACAAAATGGCAGCCACTCCCTACTTACCAGTACACCAACACCACATAGAATATTTACAAAATGTACAACCAGCAGACAGTCCGACAGGGACAAAGGCAAAAGCATAAACGAGTACAAAAGCAGTCAAAACCAGATGTCTAGGATGCAGAATGCAGAATACTAATCACACAATGAAGGAGCAAAATGTCTCGCTAGGAGGTACTGGGAAGGAACTTTTATAGTGAAGGGTAGAAAGACATGGAGCGGAGTCTGGAGGGGAGTCTTGCACACTGTAGGGGTTTCACCTACTAATCCTTTACAGTATATATAATTTGTTTTACCTTAATAATTAATCAGTCTCAATAATTTAGAATCAGTCTCATATTCTAATTATACCAGAACCACAAGTTTAGTTATCAACTAAAGGTAATTAATGGTTTGGTATCTGAAGGATTTAACTATGAATTCTTTAAAGGTTTTGGCATCAACCACTTTTGAATGACATCAACACAGACAATGTGGTGAAAATAAATGATACATTTATTTAAAACCATTTATTTAAAACTATTCTAAAACACAAACAGCATCAACAGGTATCAGTATATTAACAGTGAAGACTGGGTATCTAGTGTGTGTGTGTGTGTAAAAAGGGGAGGAGTGTAATGTGTGCGCGCGCTTGTGCGCGTGTGAGGAGGCGGGGGTTGTAATCTCAGTTCTCCTATAGAGAACAAAGAAACTAAAATGGCGCCGACTTTAAACGGTAGAGCAGCGCGACTGTGTTAATGAGCTCAGCTGGTTTATTCCAACGTGGTCAGAACAAAGAGTAATGGAGCTGGCTTAATAACTAAAAATTAATGTGGTGTGTCTGAGAATGGGCAAGTCTACGAGTTGTTCATTAATTAGATAAATAAAAACATGGAGATTGCATGCAAGGTGGAGAACTTTGTGTGTACAAATCTTAATGAAGATTATGAAAATAAAGTTAAGCACATTCAGAATGTATTAACAGAAAGCTTGGTTAACTCTACAGTCCAAATAACTATGCCCTTTGATAAACTATGCCCAGCGGTTAGAGTCTCACGTGTTGAGGATTTGGGGTAGTGTCGTCGTCCCTGAATTCTCCTGGAATTAGGAGAGAATTTCCACCGCCAGCTCCTCGTTGATTAAAAGCGACGTCGTCCAGGAATGAGAGTCTCGTTCACGGTTTAACAGGGAATTGATCGCCTTTGTTTCAGTCCATGTGGCCGCATTAACAAGCTTGATTGAAGTCGTTCAGTGAATCTGTTGTCGCGGTAACGTTGATCGGTTGCTGGTTAGATTACACCGTAACTCGGGCTCATTAATTAACTAATACGACTTTCAGCTGTTTGCTGTTAGTCGTAGCAAAGTTCGCGTGCTCTCAAAGAAAACCGGAGAGAGAGAAATGGCGGAGCCTCTCTTTAATAGGTCTAACCTCTGTGTCAGTCAAACCAGAGAGAGAGTAATGAATGGCTGTTCAGGGTATTTAAACACCTGAACTGTAGACACACCCTTACTTCCGTCAAAGCAAGCTTGTTCAATGTGTTGCCAGTGGTACTGCCACCTGCTGGTTTAGCATGGTACCTACAACACAGAACAGACAGCAAACACTACATACAAACACTTTCATAGGATATAACACCACCCATAAGTGTGAGACCTCCCACCAAATCACAGGTAACCCAAACACATTTCAACTAAAACCTAGAGAGGGTATCTGCCACAACATTCTCAGAGCCCCTTTTGTGTTTAATGCAAATGTTAAATCCCTGGATAATAAGGGACCAGCGCATAAGGTGTTGGTTCAAATTGGACATACGATGCAAGAATGTCAAAGGATTGTGAACTACCTAGGTAAACCTCGAAAAGTTGTAAGGACAAAAGAAGAGCTAATGCTTCCTTCTCTATGGTGCTATAGGCCACAATTGGTGTTTAGCAAACTTCTTTGAGAAGTAACACACTGGGTGGTCAATGCCACATGAATCCTCCTGTGGGAGTACTGCGCCGGCCCCGGTACAGCTGGCATCAACCTCTAGCTTAAATGGCCCAGCAAAATCCGGTGCAGCAAGCACAGGTGAACTACACAATAGACTCTTTACAGACACAAAAGCAGACTGACAAGCAGAAGACCATAAAAACAGAACATTGTTACGCAGAAGAGAGGTAAGCGAACATCTGAAAAGTTCCTACAAAAACAACGGTAATAACCAGCCAGTCCGAGGAAACGCCTAAGCTCCTGGGGAGGAGGGAAGGCATTTATCGCTTGGACTTTGGGATCAAGGGGATGCACCTGACCACATCCTACTAACTTGCCAAGATAAGAAATTGTGCTTTCCCCAAAGACACACTTCTCCAGATTAAGCACCAATGACGCACCATGCAGTCTAGAGAACACCGTTTCTAAGGATTTCGTGTGTTCCTCCCAAGTGTCAGAGTACACAACCAAATCATCCAGATAGGCCTCACAATTTGACACGCCTTTTAGCACAATGTTCATGAGCCATGGAATGTAGCAGGAGCATTTCGCAACCCAAAAGCCATCACTGTATATTGTAGGAAGTTGTCTGGCATAGCGAAGGCAGAATTCTCAGCAGCACGAGCAATCAGGGGAACTTGCCAATAACCTTTTAGAAGGTCTAGTTTGCTAACGAACTTTGCAGACCCCACACGGTCTACGCAATCTTCCATACGGGGAAGAGGAAATGAGCCGGGTATGCATTCACTTTTCTGTAGTCAGTGCAGAAGCAGTAAGTATCATCAGGCTTTGGTACTAAAAGACAGGGTGAACACCAAGAGCTACTGCTAGGGATTGCAAGATTGTTTTTAAGCATGTAGTCTGTCTCTTTCATCAGAAGGGAGCGTTTGTGAGGGTTTACACGATAAGGATGTTGTTTAAGGATCTTGCTCAGGGGCAACTCAGTCATGGCCTCAGGTCTGGGGATTGTACCCACGACCCTCCGGTCACAAGTCCAGTTCCCTGACCACCAGGCCATGACTGCCCTTTCACAAGTTATTTTTACAAACACTGTTTATGGTGCTTATAAGGCCAGGAAACAGCTTGTTAACACAATAAAACACTGTTTTCTAACGAAATATGAGTTTATTAATTATTAATCAATTAATTTTTCAAAAGTTGCAATATAGCACTAAGTTATGCTCAGATACACTGTTTAGGGCACTTACAACGCCAGCGAACACTGTTTTGAACGCCTAAATGCAAGACTTACTACTTGTTTGGAAATGCATGTGTAACATTACAAACATGAAAAAACAGCTTGTTATCACATCCAAACACTGTTTTCATTCAAAATATGAGTTTTCTTTTCATTCTTCAAAAGTTGCACTTTTGCCACAAGTTATGCTCAGAAACACTGTTTAGAGCGTTTACAGCGCCAGTGTGACCCTTGTAAGCTCGACTACGCCACCTGGGGAGTTTCACCCCAGGAAATATAACCCAAAAGCACACAGGTTTGTTTTAAGAAGAGGCAGAGACGTGAAATTTAGTTCCGTGTACAACTTTTTACTAAAGGGGAAATAATTAAGACACACAGCTGTATTAATGACCGCTTTAAGATAATCAAAATTTAGCATAAAATAATTGATTGTTAAGATACCAACACAGGGGTACTGGCAGTGCCAGGTCTCACTGTAGTATTATCATATATATATATAACTAAAACTGGCTTCAGACATTCAATGGTTTTCCTGGTAAAGACTGTACCACGCGCACACACACAGCTTTCAAAAACCTCAAAAGGTGATGACTCCAACCACAGCAGACCAAGTGTAAAAGTGAAAGATTATCCCATAAGGGTAACCAGTCATCCAGGAAACACCCGTGCACAGAAGTATTCTGAAGAACAGATAAAGGACATGAATGATTAATACACAATTATAACTTTAAAACTCACTACAGCCAGTATCCCTAACGTTAATTAACAAAAATCAAGTTCACATAGCACAAAGAAAAGAAATCCAATACGACTCAGGGGTTAATTCAACAGAAACAAAACAAACAATCAAGAAACCAAACTAAATAAACTGAAGAATGACAAAAAGTTTAATTATAATCAAATAAACAAAATAACAAACAATATTATGACACTGATTTAACCCCAACAAAACCACCAAGGCAAAACAGCAGAAGACTAGGGGAGGCTCTGCTCAGCGCCACCTAGGCCCTTCCCGTGGGGACCCTCCAGAGCACCTTCCAGCTTGATTTACCATTACATGGACACACTTGCTCCAATTACAATGCTTCCAGTGTCAGAGGTAATAAAACCAGGATTCCCGTGCCTTACGACGCGGTTTTCTAAACCCACCCGTTCCAGGCACGCCAATGGATATACCTAAACATGACGCAACTCGCTGTAATTGTACATTCTATAATGGTTAAACCCAGACAAAAGGTGGAAAGTAACTCCAATTGCCTACCTTTCAGCCAGTAGCACTCGCATCAACGTAAACAGCAACTTTATACGCGACGTTCCACGTTTAGGCAGCGGCTAACATCTAACAGCGTGGTGCAACAACGGAGGGAGGACGCCTGCTTTCCGGCAGAATCCCCTGCATATCAATGGGTTCGCGTCACTTTAAAAACACATTAGAACGTATAAAAGGCACGGAAACGACAGACATACCTTAGCACACCGTCTCAGCAGCAAGTCCGACAGTAACATGGCCCAATAATAAGGGAAGCACGAGCTTAGTCCAAAGCGTGCTAGCTGTGTATATATACTGGTGCTAAATGACCAAACACCCGCGCAACGCAGAGGGGAGGGGGGGGCTGGGGGAGCTACTCCCTAACTACGGTGGCTGCCCAAGCCCAGAAACCAATAGGCAGCCCAGTGACAGCTCTGCCTGTTACATTCTGCCCCCACCTTTTGTGTCGGCGTCCCGTCGACAAAACACAGCCGAAAACTTACACAGGGGACTAATTCCAAGGTCTAAAATAGGCTACTGCCATACTGTGTGAACCAGATACCAAGGAGCTACATGCGCCGTGGACATAGGCAAACGATGAGGGTTCCTATGCTGCCCTGCTGTTACTCGAGCTGTTCGTCGCCTCATGTCTAGCCCCGAATCACCAACTTCTACCTCCGATACAACAGGGGCCTCAAAACTAGTTTCGGCACTAGAGGAGGGAATGACTTCAACTGGGTTGTCCCCTGATGGAGCAATAGGAAGGGAACCCTTAGACTGGCATCAACCTCCAAAATAAATGGGAGAGAGAAGTTAGCAAAAGCAAGTGTAGGTGCATCCACAAGCTTACATTTCAGTGTCTGAAAACTGGTCTCACACTGTTCTACCCAGAGATCTAACAACCTAGGCCCATGACCTTTCCTAATCTTGGTCCCTCCCACTTCAGCTACTAGGCGATGCAATGGGGCAGCCATCTTCGAAAAGCCCTGAATAAAACGCAGATAATAACTGGCGAAGCCAAGAAATGAACGTAGCTCAGAAACTGAAGTGGGACGGGGCTAGTTGGCCACAGCAGATACCTTCTCAGGATCGGTAAACACCCCTTTATCAGAGACCAGATGACCCAGGTACCGAACTTGACGTAGAAAGAAACAGCATTTCTCCAACTTAGCCTTCAGGCCTGCTTGACCTAGTCGATTCAAAACCAACTCCAAACGACTCAGGTGCTGATCCAGGTCTGAAGAAAATACAATGATGTCATCAAGATATAACAACAATGATTGACAGTTTTGGTCCCCAAACATCCTTTCCATCAGTCTCTGGAAGGTACTAGGGGCATTGCACAGCCCGAAAGGCATACGGTTGAACTGGAATAGGCCAAAAGGAGTACAGAAAGCTGTCTTTGGAAGGTCAGCCTCAGTAACTGGGATCTGGTTGTAGCCACTAGCCAAATCCATGGTTGAAAACCACTGGGCCCCTGATAATGCATCCAAAGTCTCTTCAATCCTAGGCAGTGGGAATGCATCCTTCCTAGTTTTGTTGTTAAGTTGCCTATAATCAACGCACATGCGGAGGCTACCATCTTTTTTCTTAACCAGGACAATAGGTGAAGCATAAGGGCTACAACTCTCCTGAATAACCTGGCTCTCAAGCAGCTGGTGAATATGAGTCTTGACAGAGTCATAGTCGGATGGAGGGATACGCCTGTACCTCTGTCTTATTGGTACATCATCCAACAAAGGAATGTCATGTGAAATTAACCCAGTACAACCGATATCACCTTCAAAGGAAGAAAACACTGTTGCATGCTTACAAAGAAGGGACCTTACCTTTTCCTGGTCTACTTGAGACAGCACAGACAGATCTAAAGCCTCAATCTGCTCCAATATTGGACTGGACTGAACAGTATGGGCCTGAACCTGGGCAACCACCATAGAGGGTTCACTCACCTCCGTAACTCCAGCCGGCAGACTCACAACCTGTACACCGGTCAGGGATGCTAAGGGACAATGTGGAGGCAAAGAAACACTAGAGCAACCCACATTCACCAACGGTACATAGACAGTCCCTCAAACTACTTTAACCAAAGAAACAGCAACTAGCAGACCATCAGGTAAGACACCCGAAGTATCCGAAGGTTCAACTAGAACCCCTGTACTGCACTCACTGAGCTGACTGGAACACGTGGCTGCAACCATCTTAAACGTACCGGTTGGTATTCGAACAGGTCTCCGTCCCCTTACTCTAGCTACCCCCGTGTCTACAGTTGAGGGCCCATCAGAAGCCTGATGACAGTACTGCAGGGCTCGCTGCCAGGGTAAGGACGCATGTACAACTGGGGGAAGATCAAACAATGCAGGACCATGCTGGCAAAAGAGCTCCTGATAGCATTCTCTGATGACGTTCATACCCAAAACGCCCGGGACTATAGGTGACGTATTAGAACCTGAAGGATCCTTAACTACCAGCCAACCCCTGCTAGGAACGGACTTTCCAAGTACTTCCACAGTTAGCTCCACATAGCCCACATAAGGTATTTCTAGCCCGTTAGAGGCACGAAGCTGTAACCACTGGCAGGAATGCAAGTCTCCCTGAATGTGCTGACGAAAGAAACTTTCAACTATGGTTGAAACCATCGACCCAGTGTCAAGCAAGCAATTAACCACCACTCCCCCCAACCGGATAGCCACTTTTGGACACTGTCCAACTAAGGACGGAGCGGTAAACTGATGTGGAGAGTGCTGTGAGGCAGAGCCAGTACTGTCCCCTCCCAATGTGTGGCTCTGCACACTGGAGGGAGCTAGTTTTCCGCCAGCTGAGAGCTAGAGACAACCTGGCCCGGAAGGAAAGCCCCTATTGGGTGCGCTGGAACACGCTCATTATCACAGTCTCTAGCATAGTGTCCGGATTTGACACCGCCTGCAAATTACATTAGGCCGGCTGCTAGGACCAGTAGGCCGAGGAGAAGCATACAAGCTGGCAATACTCTGTGTTAACTGATTAATCTGTTCTTGTTGTTTGAGTAGCATAGCTCTTAATTCTGTCATCTCAGAAGATTTAAAATTTTCTGCAGAATGTCGAACCCCATGAGACTCCCTAGACATTTGCAGCGCACACATTGAGGGGACAGAATGGCTCCTACCTCTCCCATCATCTGGCCTACTCTCACGCTCTCATCGAATAGCCGCTGCCCGTAGCTGTAGCATGGAAAGCTCTGGTGTCTGACGGACCAACTGCTTCAGTTCCCTACGGAGGGCAGAGTCATTAACATTCTCCACAAACTGGTCACGAACCAACACATCAGCATTAGGCACTACATAAGATGCACACTGCTTTATTTTATCCATAAGAGCCAATAGGGCATGAGAGTATTCCTGCAAAGACTCCCCTTCCAGTTGCTTACGGCAAAAGAAGCTCTCCTGCAGGGCAACATATGACCTTGAACACCCATATAACTCTTGAAGTATAGATTAAATTTTCTGTGGGTCCTCCCTTTCCACCCTAGGCCTATACCTTATTTCATCCTTAGCTTCTCCTTCAAGATGATCTAGCATAAAATAGGCCTGGTCAAGGGGTGCCAAATGGCGTGCACGGATGCTAGCCTGTACCTCCTCACTCCACTCCTCGATACTTATACCAGCCCTGCCCCTAAACACTGGGCATTTACGCTTATGGGGAATATACAGCAACCTCTCAACTGGAACCGGGTTACTCACAGTCTCTCGAGACTCACCACCACTACTGGGGCCCGGCTGAGACTGGGAAGCAGCATTCTCCTGCAACAGGCGCTCATTATCTGCCTGTAGCCGTCTTACCAGCTCTCTCATTTCCTGGAGCTCACTGGCCATGGTAAAACAGAAAGAAATGAAAAAAAAATAGAGAAAAGAGGTGGAAAAATAAAAATCACTGGGTTAGCTTTAAGGACCTCCCTACAGGTACCCACTAAAATCCTTGGGACCAATGCCACTACTGTTTTGTCTTTAAACCAAAAAATAACAAAGAAATACAACTGAACTCCAAAAACACGTCTCTGTTTCAAATCCTGCCGACTATACGCCACAAATGTGACCCTTGTAAGCTCGACTACGCCACCTGGGGAGTTTCACCCCAGGAAATATAACCCAAAAGCACACAGGTTTGTTTTAAGAAGAGGCAGAGACGTGAAATTTAGTTCCGTGTACAACTTTTTACTAAAGGGGAAATAATTAAGACACACAGCTGTATTAATGACCGTTTTAAGATAATCAAAATTTAGCATAAAATAATTGATTGTTAAGATACCAACACAGGGGTACTGGCAGTGCCAGGTCTCACTGTAGTATTATCATATATATATATAACTAAAACTGGCTTCAGACATTCAATGGTTTTCCTGGTAAAGACTGTACCACGCGCACACACACAGCTTTCAAAAACCTCAAAAGGTGATGACTCCAACCACAGCAGACCAAGTGTAAAAGTGAAAGATTATCCCATAAGGGTAACCAGTCATCCAGGAAACACCCGTGCACAGAAGTATTCTGAAGAACAGATAAAGGACATGAATGATTAATACACAATTATAACTTTAAAACTCACTACAGCCAGTATCCCTAACCTTGATTTTTGTTAATTAACTTCACATAGCACAAAGAAAAGAAATCCAATACGACTCAGGGGTTAATTCAACAGAAACAAAACAAACACAATCAAGAAACCAAACTAAATAAACTGAAGAATGACAAAAAGTTTAATTATAATCAAATAAACAAAATAACAAACAATATTATGACACTGATTTAACCCCAACAAAACAACCAAGGCAAAACAGCAGAAGACTAGGGGAGGCTCTGCTCAGCGCCACCTAGGCCCTTCCCGTGGCGACCCTCCAGAGCACCTTCCAGCTTGATTTACCATTACATGGACACACTTGCTCCAATTACAATGCTTCCAGTGTCAGAGGTAATAAAACCAGGATTCCCGTGCCTTACGACGCGGTTTTCTAAACCCACCCGTTCCAGGCACGCCAATGGATATACCTAAACATGACGCAACTCACTGTAATTGTACATTCTATAATGGTTAAACCCAGACAAAAGGTGGAAAGTAACTCCAATTGCCTACCTTTCAGCCAGTAGCACTCGCATCAACGTAAACAGCAACTTTATACGCGACGTTCCACGTTTAGGCAGCGGCTAACATCTAACAGCGTGGTGCAACAACGGAGGGAGGACGCCTGCTTTCCGGCAGAATCCCCTGCATATCAATGGGTTCGCGTCACTTTAAAAACACATTAGAACGTATAAAAGGCACGGAAACGACAGACATACCTTAGCACACCGTCTCAGCAGCAAGTCCCACAGTAACACGGCCCAATAATAAGGGAAGCACGAGCTTAGTCCAAAGCGTGCTAGACCAAACACCCGCGCAACGCAGAGGGGAGGGGGGGGAGCTACTCCCTAACTACGGTGGCTGCCCAAGCCCAGAAACCAATAGGCAGCCCAGTGACAGCTCTGCCTGTTACACCAGCAAATGCTGTTTTGAACGCCTAAATGCAAGACTTACTACTTGTTTGGAAATGCATGTGTAACATTACAAACATGATAAAACAGCTTGTTATCGCATCCAAACACTGTTTTCATTCAAAATATGAGTTTTCTTTTCATTCTTCAAAAGTTGCACTTTTGCCACAAGTTATGCTCAGAAACACTGTTTAGAGCACTTACAGCGCCAGCAAACGCTGTTTTGAACGCCTTAATACAAGACTTACTACTTGTTTGGAAATGCATGTGTAACATTACAAACATGATAAAACAGCTTGTTATTACGTCCAAACACTGTTTTGGAACAAAATATGAGTTTTCAGTTCAATCTTCAAAAGTTGCACTTTTGCTCCAAGTTATGCTCAGAAACACTGTTTAGAGCGCTTACAGCGCCAGCAAACGCTGTTTTGAATGCCTTAATACAAGACTTACTACTTGTTTGGAAATGCATGTATAACATTACAAACTTGATAAAACAGCTTGTTATCACATCCAAACACTGTTTTCATTCAAAATATGAGTTTTCTTTTCATTCTTCAAAAGTTGCACTTTTGCCACAAGTTATGCTCAGAAACACTGTTTAGAGCGCTTACAGCGCCAGCAAACGTTGTTTTGAACGCCTTAATACAAGACTTACTACTTGTTTGGAAATGCATGTGTAACATTACAAACATGATAAAACAGCTTGTTATCACATCCAAACACTGTTTTGGAACAAAATATGAGTTTTCAGTTCATTCTTCAAAAGTTGCACTTTTGCTCCAAGTTATGCTCAGAAACACTGTTTAGAGCGTTTACAGCTCCAGCAAATGCTGTTTTGAACGCCTAAATGCAAGACTTACTACTTGTTTGGAAATGCATGTGTAACATTACAAACATGATAAAACAGCTTGTTATCACATCCAAACACTGTTTTGGAACAAAATATGAGTTTTCTTTTCATTCTTCAAAAGTTGCACTTTTGCCACAAGTTATGCTCAGAAACACTGTTTAGAGCGCTTACAGCGCCAGCAAACGCTGTTTTGAACGCCTTAATACAAGACTTACTACTTGTTTGGAAATGCATGTGTAACATTACAAACATGATAAAACAGCTTGTTATCACATCCAAACACTGTTTTGGAACAAAATATGAGTTTTCTTTTCATTCTTCAAAAGTTGCACTTTTGCCACAAGTTATGCTCAGAAACACTGTTTAGAGCGCTTACAGCGCCAGCAAACGCTGTTTTGAACGCCTTAATACAAGACTTACTACTTGTTTGGAAATGCATGTGTAACATTACAAACATGATAAAACAGCTTGTTATCACATCCAAACACTGTTTTAGAACAAAATATGAGTTTTCAGTTCATTCTTCAAAAGTTGCACTTTTGCTCCAAGTTATGCTCAGAAACACTGTTTAGAGCGTTTACAGAGCCAGCAAACGCTGTTTTGAACGCCTAAATGCAAGACTTACTACTTGTTTGGAAATGCATGTGTAACATTACAAACATGATAAAACAGCTTGTTATCACGTCCAAACACTGTTTTGGAACAAAATATGAGTTTTCAGTTCAATCTTCAAAAGTTGCACTTTTGCTCCAAGTTATGCTCAGAAACACTGTTTAGAGCGCTTACAGCGCCAGCAAACGCTGTTTTGAACGCCTTAATACAAGACTTACTACTTGTTTGGAAATGCATGTGTAACATGACAAACATGATAAAACAGCTTGTTATCACATCCAAACACTGTTTTGGAACAAAATATGAGTTTTCAGTTCATTCTTCAAAAGTTGCACTTTTGCTCCAAGTTATGCTCAGAAACACTGTTTAGAGCGTTTACAGCTCCAGCAAACGCTGTTTTGAACGCCTAAATGCAAGACTTACTACTTGTTTGGAAATGCATGTGTAACATTACAAACATGATAAAACAGCTTGTTATCACATCCAAACACTGTTTTCATTCAAAATATGAGTTTTCTTTTCATTCTTCAAAAGTTGCACTTTTGCCACAAGTTATGCTCAGAAACACTGTTTAGAGCGCTTACAGCGCCAGCAAACGCTGTTTTGAACGCCTTAATACAAGACTTACTACTTGTTTGGAAATGCATGTGTAACATTACAAACATGATAAAACAGCTTGTTATCACATCCAAACACTGTTTTAGAACAAAATATGAGTTTTCAGTTCATTCTTCAAAAGTTGCACTTTTGCTCCAAGTTATGCTCAGAAACACTGTTTAGAGCGTTTACAGCTCCAGCAAACGCTGTTTTGAACGCCTAAATGCAAGACTTACTACTTGTTTGGAAATGCATGTGTAACATTACAAACATGATAAAACAACTTGTTATCACATCCAAACACTGTTTTGGAACAAAATATGAGTTTTCTTTTCATTCTTCAAAAGTTGCACTTTTGCCACAAGTTATGCTCAGAAACACTGTTTAGAGCGCTTACAGCGCCAGCAAACGCTGTTTTGAACGCCTTAATACAAGACTTACTACTTGTTTGGAAATGCATGTGTAACATTACAAACATGATAAAACAGCTTGTTATTACGTCCAAACACTGTTTTGGAACAAAATATGAGTTTTCAGTTCAATCTTCAAAAGTTGCACTTTTGCTCCAAGTTATGCTCAGAAACACTGTTTAGAGCGCTTACAGCGCCAGCAAACGCTGTTTTGAATGCCTTAATACAAGACTTACTACTTGTTTGGAAATGCATGTGTAACATTACAAACATGATAAAACAGCTTGTTATCACATCCAAACACTGTTTTGGAACAAAATATGAGTTTTCAGTTCATTCTTCAAAAGTTGCACTTTTGCTCCAAGTTATGCTCAGAAACACTGTTTAGAGCGTTTACAGCTCCAGCAAACGCTGTTTTGAACGCCTAAATGCAAGACTTACTACTTGTTTGGAAATGCATGTGTAACATTACAAACATGATAAAACAGCTTGTTATCACATCCAAACACTGTTTTCATTCAAAATATGAGTTTTCTTTTCATTCTTCAAAAGTTGCACTTTTGCCACAAGTTATGCTCAGAAACACTGTTTAGAGCGCTTACAGCGCCAGCAAACGCTGTTTTGAACGCCTTAATACAAGACTTACTACTTGTTTGGAAATGCATGTGTAACATTACAAACATGATAAAACAGCTTGTTATCACGTCCAAACACTGTTTTGGAACAAAATATGAGTTTTCAGTTCAATCTTCAAAAGTTGCACTTTTGCTCCAAGTTATGCTCAGAAACACTGTTTAGAGCGCTTACAGCGCCAGCAAACGCTGTTTTGAACGCCTTAATACAAGACTTACTACTTGTTTGGAAATGCATGTGTAACATTACAAACATGATAAAACAGCTTGTTATTACGTCCAAACACTGTTTTGGAACAAAATATGAGTTTTCAGTTCAATCTTCAAAAGTTGCACTTTTGCTCCAAGTTATGCTCAGAAACACTGTTTAGAGCGCTTACAGCGCCAGCAAACGCTGTTTTGAATGCCTTAATACAAGACTTACTACTTGTTTGGAAATGCATGTGTAACATTACAAACATGATAAAACAGCTTGTTATCACATCCAAACACTGTTTTCATTCAAAATATGAGTTTTCTTTTCATTCTTCAAAAGTTGCACTTTTGCCACAAGTTATGCTCAGAAACACTGTTTAGAGCTCTTACAGCGCCAGCAAACGCTGTTTTGAACGCCTTAATGCAAGCCTTACTACTTGTTAGGAAATGCATGTGTAACATTACAAACATGATAAAACAGCTTGTTATCACATCCAAACACTGTTTTGGAACAAAATATGAGTTTTCAGTTCATTCTTCAAAAGTTGCACTTTTGCTCCAAGTTATGCTCAGAAACACTGTTTAGAGCGCTTACAGCGCCAGCAAATGCTGTTTTGAACGCCTTAATACAAGACTTACTACTTGTTTGGAAATGCATGTGTAACATTACAAACATGATAAAACAGCTTGTTATCACATCCAAACACTGTTTTGGAACAAAATATGAGTTTTCAGTTCATTCTTCAAAAGTTGCACTTTTGCTCCAAGTTATGCTCAGAAACACTGTTTAGAGCGTTTACAGCTCCAGCAAACGCTGTTTTGAACACCTAAATGCAAGACTTACTACTTGTTTGGAAATGCATGTGTAACATTACAAACATGATAAAACAGCTTGTTATCACATCCAAACACTGTTTTGGAACAAAATATGAGTTTTCTTTTCATTCTTCAAAAGTTGCACTTTTGCCACAAGTTATGCTCAGAAACACTGTTTAGAGCGCTTACAGCGCCAGCAAACGCTGTTTTGAACGCCTTAATACAAGACTTACTACTTGTTTGGAAATGCATGTGTAACATTACAAACATGATAAAACAGCTTGTTATTACGTCCAAACACTGTTTTGGAACAAAATATGAGTTTTCAGTTCAATCTTCAAAAGTTGCACTTTTGCTCCAAGTTATGCTCAGAAACACTGTTTAGAGCGCTTACAGCGCCAGCAAACGCTGTTTTGAATGCCTTAATACAAGACTTACTACTTGTTTGGAAATGCATGTGTAACATTACAAACATGATAAAACAGCTTGTTATCACATCCAAACACTGTTTTCATTCAAAATATGAGTTTTCTTTTCATTCTTCAAAAGTTGCACTTTTGCCACAAGTTATGCTCAGAAACACTGTTTAGAGCTCTTACAGCGCCAGCAAACGCTGTTTTGAACGCCTTAATGCAAGCCTTACTACTTGTTAGGAAATGCATGTGTAACATTACAAACATGATAAAACAGCTTGTTATCACATCCAAACACTGTTTTGGAACAAAATATGAGTTTTCAGTTCATTCTTCAAAAGTTGCACTTTTGCTCCAAGTTATGCTCAGAAACACTGTTTAGAGCGCTTACAGCGCCAGCAAACGCTGTTTTGAACGCCTTAATACAAGACTTACTACTTGTTTGGAAATGCATGTGTAACATTACAAACATGATAAAACAGCTTGTTATCACATCCAAACACTGTTTTAGAACAAAATATGAGTTTTCAGTTCATTCTTCAAAAGTTGCACTTTTGCTCCAAGTTATGCTCAGAAACACTGTTTAGAGCGCTTACAGCGCCAGCAAACGCTGTTTTGAACGCCTTAATACAAGACTTACTACTTGTTTGGAAATGCATGTGTAACATTACAAACATGATAAAACAGCTTGTTATCACATCCAAACACTGTTTTAGAACAAAATATGAGTTTTCAGTTCAATCTTCAAAAGTTGCACTTTTGCTCCAAGTTATGCTCAGAAACACTGTTTAGAGCGCTTACAGCGCCAGCAAACGCTGTTTTGAATGCCTTAATACAAGACTTACTACTTGTTTGGAAATGCATGTGTAACATTACAAACATGATAAAACAGCTTGTTATCACATCCAAACACTGTTTTCATTCAAAATATGAGTTTTCTTTTCATTCTTCAAAAGTTGCACTTTTGCCACAAGTTATGCTCAGAAACACTGTTTAGAGCTCTTACAGCGCCAGCAAACGCTGTTTTGAACGCCTTAATGCAAGCCTTACTACTTGTTAGGAAATGCATGTGTAACATTACAAACATGATAAAACAGCTTGTTATCACATCCAAACACTGTTTTGGAACAAAATATGAGTTTTCAGTTCATTCTTCAAAAGTTGCACTTTTGCTCCAAGTTATGCTCAGAAACACTGTTTAGAGCGCTTACAGCGCCAGCAAATGCTGTTTTGAACGCCTTAATACAAGACTTACTACTTGTTTGGAAATGCATGTGTAACATTACAAACATGATAAAACAGCTTGTTATCACATCCAAACACTGTTTTGGAACAAAATATGAGTTTTCAGTTCATTCTTCAAAAGTTGCACTTTTGCTCCAAGTTATGCTCAGAAACACTGTTTAGAGCGCTTACAGCGCCAGCAAACGCTGTTTTGAATGCCTTAATACAAGACTTACTACTTGTTTGGAAATGCATGTGTAACATTACAAACATGATAAAACAGCTTGTTATCACATCCAAACACTGTTTTCATTCAAAATATGAGTTTTCTTTTCATTCTTCAAAAGTTGCACTTTTGCCACAAGTTATGCTCAGAAACACTGTTTAGAGCTCTTACAGCGCCAGCAAACGCTGTTTTGAACGCCTTAATGCAAGCCTTACTACTTGTTAGGAAATGCATGTGTAACATTACAAACATGATAAAACAGCTTGTTATCACATCCAAACACTGTTTTGGAACAAAATATGAGTTTTCAGTTCATTCTTCAAAAGTTGCACTTTTGCTCCAAGTTATGCTCAGAAACACTGTTTAGAGCGCTTACAGCGCCAGCAAATGCTGTTTTGAACGCCTTAATACAAGACTTACTACTTGTTTGGAAATGCATGTGTAACATTACAAACATGATAAAACAGCTTGTTATCACATCCAAACACTGTTTTGGAACAAAATATGAGTTTTCAGTTCATTCTTCAAAAGTTGCACTTTTGCTCCAAGTTATGCTCAGAAACACTGTTTAGAGCGTTTACAGCTCCAGCAAACGCTGTTTTGAACACCTAAATGCAAGACTTACTACTTGTTTGGAAATGCATGTGTAACATTACAAACATGATAAAACAGCTTGTTATCACATCCAAACACTGTTTTGGAACAAAATATGAGTTTTCTTTTCATTCTTCAAAAGTTGCACTTTTGCCACAAGTTATGCTCAGAAACACTGTTTAGAGCGCTTACAGCGCCAGCAAACGCTGTTTTGAACGCCTTAATACAAGACTTACTACTTGTTTGGAAATGCATGTGTAACATTACAAACATGATAAAACAGCTTGTTATCACGTCCAAACACTGTTTTGGAACAAAATATGAGTTTTCAGTTCAATCTTCAAAAGTTGCACTTTTGCTCCAAGTTATGCTCAGAAACACTGTTTAGAGCGCTTACAGCGCCAGCAAACGCTGTTTTGAACGCCTTAATACAAGACTTACTACTTGTTTGGAAATGCATGTGTAACATTACAAACATGATAAAACAGCTTGTTATTACGTCCAAACACTGTTTTGGAACAAAATATGAGTTTTCAGTTCAATCTTCAAAAGTTGCACTTTTGCTCCAAGTTATGCTCAGAAACACTGTTTAGAGCGCTTACAGCGCCAGCAAACGCTGTTTTGAATGCCTTAATACAAGACTTACTACTTGTTTGGAAATGCATGTGTAACATTACAAACATGATAAAACAGCTTGTTATCACATCCAAACACTGTTTTCATTCAAAATATGAGTTTTCTTTTCATTCTTCAAAAGTTGCACTTTTGCCACAAGTTATGCTCAGAAACACTGTTTAGAGCTCTTACAGCGCCAGCAAACGCTGTTTTGAACGCCTTAATGCAAGCCTTACTACTTGTTAGGAAATGCATGTGTAACATTACAAACATGATAAAACAGCTTGTTATCACATCCAAACACTGTTTTGGAACAAAATATGAGTTTTCAGTTCATTCTTCAAAAGTTGCACTTTTGCTCCAAGTTATGCTCAGAAACACTGTTTAGAGCGCTTACAGCGCCAGCAAACGCTGTTTTGAACGCCTTAATACAAGACTTACTACTTGTTTGGAAATGCATGTGTAACATTACAAACATGATAAAACAGCTTGTTATCACATCCAAACACTGTTTTAGAACAAAATATGAGTTTTCAGTTCATTCTTCAAAAGTTGCACTTTTGCTCCAAGTTATGCTCAGAAACACTGTTTAGAGCGCTTACAGCGCCAGCAAACGCTGTTTTGAACGCCTTAATACAAGACTTACTACTTGTTTGGAAATGCATGTGTAACATTACAAACATGATAAAACAGCTTGTTATCACATCCAAACACTGTTTTAGAACAAAATATGAGTTTTCAGTTCATTCTTCAAAAGTTGCACTTTTGCCACAAGTTATGCTCAGAAACACTGTTTAGAGCTCTTACAGCGCCAGCAAACGCTGTTTTGAACGCCTTAATGCAAGCCTTACTACTTGTTAGGAAATGCATGTGTAACATTACAAACATGATAAAAACAGCTTGTTATCACATCCAAACACTGTTTTGGAACAAAATATGAGTTTTCAGTTCAATCTTCAAAAGTTGCACTTTTGCTCCAAGTTATGCTCAGAAACACTGTTTAGAGCGCTTACAGCGCCAGCAAACGCTGTTTTGAATGCCTTAATACAAGACTTACTACTTGTTTGGAAATGCATGTGTAACATTACAAACATGATAAAACAGCTTGTTATCACATCCAAACACTGTTTTCATTCAAAATATGAGTTTTCTTTTCATTCTTCAAAAGTTGCACTTTTGCCACAAGTTATGCTCAGAAACACTGTTTAGAGCTCTTACAGCGCCAGCAAACGCTGTTTTGAACGCCTTAATGCAAGCCTTACTACTTGTTAGGAAATGCATGTGTAACATTACAAACATGATAAAACAGCTTGTTATCACATCCAAACACTGTTTTGGAACAAAATATGAGTTTTCAGTTCATTCTTCAAAAGTTGCACTTTTGCTCCAAGTTATGCTCAGAAACACTGTTTAGAGCGCTTACAGCGCCAGCAAACGCTGTTTTGAACGCCTTAATACAAGACTTACTACTTGTTTGGAAATGCATGTGTAACATTACAAACATGATAAAACAGCTTGTTATCACATCCAAACACTGTTTTGGAACAAAATATGAGTTTTCAGTTCATTCTTCAAAAGTTGCACTTTTGCTCCAAGTTATGCTCAGAAACACTGTTTAGAGCGTTTACAGCTCCAGCAAACGCTGTTTTGAACGCCTAAATGCAAGACTTACTACTTGTTTGGAAATGCATGTGTAACATTACAAACATGATAAAACAGCTTGTTATCACATCCAAACACTGTTTTGGAACAAAATATGAGTTTTCTTTTCATTCTTCAAAAGTTGCACTTTTGCCACAAGTTATGCTCAGAAACACTGTTTAGAGCGCTTACAGCGCCAGCAAACGCTGTTTTGAACGCCTTAATACAAGACTTACTACTTGTTTGGAAATGCATGTGTAACATTACAAACATGATAAAACAGCTTGTTATCACGTCCAAACACTGTTTTGGAACAAAATATGAGTTTTCAGTTCAATCTTCAAAAGTTGCACTTTTGCTCCAAGTTATGCTCAGAAACACTGTTTAGAGCGCTTACAGCGCCAGCAAACGCTGTTTTGAACGCCTTAATACAAGACTTACTACTTGTTTGGAAATGCATGTGTAACATTACAAACATGATAAAACAGCTTGTTATTACGTCCAAACACTGTTTTGGAACAAAATATGAGTTTTCAGTTCAATCTTCAAAAGTTGCACTTTTGCTCCAAGTTATGCTCAGAAACACTGTTTAGAGCGCTTACAGCGCCAGCAAACGCTGTTTTGAATGCCTTAATACAAGACTTACTACTTGTTTGGAAATGCATGTGTAACATTACAAACATGATAAAACAGCTTGTTATCACATCCAAACACTGTTTTCATTCAAAATATGAGTTTTCTTTTCATTCTTCAAAAGTTGCACTTTTGCCACAAGTTATGCTCAGAAACACTGTTTAGAGCTCTTACAGCGCCAGCAAACGCTGTTTTGAACGCCTTAATGCAAGCCTTACTACTTGTTAGGAAATGCATGTGTAACATTACAAACATGATAAAAACAGCTTGTTATCACATCCAAACACTGTTTTGGAACAAAATATGAGTTTTCAGTTCATTCTTCAAAAGTTGTATTACGACCTATCTAGGCTCTAGGCCGTAACAGGGGTGTGAAGGGGTGGAATATGGATGACAGTGATTCAAGACAATGTAAAGTATTGGTGTATTTACAAGTATTCACAAACAGAATATATATACAGGACAAAGTGCACACAGGTACAAACGTCAGAAGTGACCCAGGCCAAAACAACTAACAAAAACCATACTAGAAAGAAACAGACATAACTACACTAACAGGGTGAAACAAAAGACAACACTACTCTGACTCCCTATGTCCAAAACAGATACGAACCCACAACCCAAACAAAATGGCAGCCACTTCCTACTCACCGTGTGCACACACAAACCACCAATATACATACATCTATACACAACTCTATATAGTTATAGTAAAGGAGCACGCAAATCCAAATCCAAATCCAAATCAAAAGGTCATACACAGTATAGCAATATCTCAAAGTTCTCAATCTCTACGAGGTCGGCAAGGCTGAATCGCAACGGGAATCCTCTCATTTCCTCCTTATATATCAGGAAGCCGAGGGCGGAGACTTCATGTTCCCAGGGACATCAGGGATTCCTGGAGTGGAACACGGACTGGACAAACCTGTAACAAAATGCTTCACGCGAACACATAAAAAGACAGGGTCATAACAGTTGCACTTTTGCTCCAAGTTATGCTCAGAAACACTGTTTAGAGCGCTTACAGCGCCAGCAAACGCTGTTTTGAACGCCTTAATACAAGACTTACTACTTGTTTGGAAATGCATGTGTAACATTACAAACATGATAAAACAGCTTGTTATCACATCCAAACACTGTTTTAGAACAAAATATGAGTTTTCAGTTCATTCTTCAAAAGTTGCACTTTTGCTCCAAGTTATGCTCAGAAACACTGTTTAGAGCGCTTACAGCGCCAGCAAACGCTGTTTTGAACGCCTTAATGCAAGACTTACTACTTGTTAGAAAATGGATGTGTAACATTACAAACATGATAAAACAGCTTGTTATCACATCCAAACACTGTTTTCATTCAAAATATGAGTTTTCTTTTCATTCTTGAAAAGTTGCACTTTTGCCCCAAGTTATGCTCAGAAACACTGTTTAGAGCGCTTACAGCGCCAGCAAACGCTGTTTTGAACGCCTTAATGCAAGCCTTACCTACTTGTTTGGAAATGCATGTGTAACATTACAAACATGATAAAACAGCTTGTTATCACATCCAAACACTGTTTTAGAACAAAATATGAGTTTTCAGTTCATTCTTCAAAAGTTGCACTTTTGCTCCAAGTTATGCTCAGAAACACTGTTTAGAGCGCTTACAGCGCCAGCAAACGCTGTTTTGAACGCCTTAATGCAAGCCTTACCTACTTGTTAGGAAATGCATGTGTAACATTACAAACATGATAAAACAGCTTGTTATCACATCCAAACACTGTTTTAGAACAAAATATGAGTTTTCAGTTCATTCTTCAAAAGTTGCACTTTTGCTCCAAGTTATGCTCAGAAACACTGTTTAGAGCGCTTACAGCGCCAGCAAACGCTGTTTTGAACGCCTTAATACAAGACTTAATACTTGTTTGGAAATGCATGTGTAACATTACAAACATGATAAAACAGCTTGTTATCACATCCAAACACTGTTTTAGAACAAAATATGAGTTTTCAGTTCATTCTTCAAAAGTTGCACTTTTGCTCCAAGTTATGCTCAGAAACACTGTTTAGAGCGCTTACAGCGCCAGCAAACGCTGTTTTGAACGCCTTAATGCAAGACTTACTACTTGTTAGAAAATGGATGTGTAACATTACAAACATGATAAAACAGCTTGTTATCACATCCAAACGCTGTTTTCATTCAAAATATGAGTTTTCTTTTCATTCTTCAAAAGTTGCACTTTTGCCACAAGTTATGCTCAGAAACACTGTTTAGAGCTCTTACAACGCCAGCAAACGCTGTTTTGAACGCCTTAATGCAAGCCTTACTACTTGTTAGGAAATGGATGTGTAACATTACAAACATGATAAAACAGCTTGTTATCACATCCAAACACTGTTTTGGAACAAAATATGAGTTTTCAGTTCATTCTTCAAAAGTTGCACTTTTGCTCCAAGTTATGCTCAGAAACACTGTTTAGAGCGCTTACAGCGCCAGCAAACGCTGTTTTGAACGCCTTAATACAAGACTTACTACTTGTTTGGAAATGCATGTGTAACATTACAAACATGATAAAACAGCTTGTTATCACATCCAAACACTGTTTTAGAACAAAATATGAGTTTTCAGTTCATTCTTCAAAAGTTGCACTTTTGCTCCAAGTTATGCTCAGAAACACTGTTTAGAGCGCTTACAGCGCCAGCAAACGCTGTTTTGAACGCCTTAATACAAGACTTACTACTTGTTTGGAAATGCATGTGTAACATTACAAACATGATAAAACAGCTTGTTATCACATCCAAACACTGTTTTAGAACAAAATATGAGTTTTCAGTTCATTCTTCAAAAGTTGCACTTTTGCTCCAAGTTATGCTCAGAAACACTGTTTAGAGCGCTTACAGCGCCAGCAAACGCTGTTTTGAACGCCTTAATGCAAGACTTACTACTTGTTAGAAAATGGATGTGTAACATTACAAACATGATAAAACAGCTTGTTATCACATCCAAACACTGTTTTCATTCAAAATATGAGTTTTCTTTTCATTCTTGAAAAGTTGCACTTTTGCCCCAAGTTATGCTCAGAAACACTGTTTAGAGCTCTTACAACGCCAGCAAACGCTGTTTTGAACGCCTTAATGCAAGCCTTACCTACTTGTTAGGAAATGCATGTGTAACATTACAAACATGATAAAACAGCTTGTTATCACATCCAAACACTGTTTTAGAACAAAATATGAGTTTTCAGTTCATTCTTCAAAAGTTGCACTTTTGCTCCAAGTTATGCTCAGAAACACTGTTTGGAGCGCTTACAGCGCCAGCAAACGCTGTTTTGAACGCCTTAATACAAGACTTACTACTTGTTTGGAAATGCATGTGTAACATTACAAACATGATAAAACAGCTTGTTATCACATCCAAACACTGTTTTAGAACAAAATATGAGTTTTCTTTTCATTCTTCAAAAGTTGCACTTTTGCCACAAGTTATGCTCAAAAACACTGTTTAGAGCTCTTACAGCGCCAGCAAACGCTGTTTTGAACGCCTTAATGCAAGCCTTACTACTTGTTAGGAAATGCATGTGTAACATTACAAACATGATAAAACAGCTTGTTATCACATCCAAACACTGTTTTGGAACAAAATATGAGTTTTCAGTTCATTCTTCAAAAGTTGCACTTTTGCTCCAAGTTATGCTCAGAAACACTGTTTAGAGCGCTTACAGCGCCAGCAAACGCTGTTTTGAACGCCTTAATACAAGACTTACTACTTGTTTGGAAATGCATGTGTAACATTACAAACATGATAAAACAGCTTGTTATCACATCCAAACACTGTTTTAGAACAAAATATGAGTTTTCAGTTCATTCTTCAAAAGTTGCACTTTTGCTCCAAGTTATGCTCAGAAACACTGTTTAGAGCGCTTACAGCGCCAGCAAACGCTGTTTTGAACGCCTTAATACAAGACTTACTACTTGTTTGGAAATGCATGTGTAACATTACAAACATGATAAAACAGCTTGTTATCACATCCAAACACTGTTTTAGAACAAAATATGAGTTTTCAGTTCATTCTTCAAAAGTTGCACTTTTGCTCCAAGTTATGCTCAGAAACACTGTTTAGAGCGCTTACAGCGCCAGCAAACGCTGTTTTGAACGCCTTAATACAAGACTTACTACTTGTTTGGAAATGCATGTGTAACATTACAAACATGATAAAACAGCTTGTTATCACATCCAAACACTGTTTTAGAACAAAATATGAGTTTTCAGTTCATTCTTCAAAAGTTGCACTTTTGCTCCAAGTTATGCTCAGAAACACTGTTTAGAGCGCTTACAGCGCCAGCAAACGCTGTTTTGAACGCCTTAATGCAAGACTTACTACTTGTTAGAAAATGGATGTGTAACATTACAAACATGATAAAACAGCTTGTTATCACATCCAAACACTGTTTTCATTCAAAATATGAGTTTTCTTTTCATTCTTGAAAAGTTGCACTTTTGCCCCAAGTTATGCTCAGAAACACTGTTTAGAGCTCTTACAACGCCAGCAAACGCTGTTTTGAACGCCTTAATGCAAGCCTTACCTACTTGTTAGGAAATGCATGTGTAACATTACAAACATGATAAAACAGCTTGTTATCACATCCAAACACTGTTTTAGAACAAAATATGAGTTTTCAGTTCATTCTTCAAAAGTTGCACTTTTGCTCCAAGTTATGCTCAGAAACACTGTTTAGAGCGCTTACAGCGCCAGCAAACGCTGTTTTGAACGCCTTAATACAAGACTTACTACTTGTTTGGAAATGCATGTGTAACATTACAAACATGATAAAACAGCTTGTTATCACATCCAAACACTGTTTTAGAACAAAATATGAGTTTTCAGTTCATTCTTCAAAAGTTGCACTTTTGCTCCAAGTTATGCTCAGAAACACTGTTTAGAGCGCTTACAGCGCCAGCAAACGCAAGACTTACTACTTGTTAGAAAATGGATGTGTAACATTACAAACATGATAAAACAGCTTGTTATCACATCCAAACACTGTTTTCATTCAAAATATGAGTTTTCTTTTCATTCTTGAGAAGTTGCACTTTTGCCCCAAGTTATGCTCAGAAACACTGTTTAGAGCTCTTACAACGCCAGCAAACGCTGTTTTGAACGCCTTAATGCAAGCCTTACCTACTTGTTAGGAAATGCATGTGTAACATTACAAACATGATAAAACAGCTTGTTATCACATCCAAACACTGTTTTAGAACAAAATATGAGTTTTCAGTTCATTCTTCAAAAGTTGCACTTTTGCTCCAAGTTATGCTCAGAAACACTGTTTAGAGCGCTTACAGCGCCAGCAAACGCTGTTTTGAACGCCTTAATACAAGACTTACTACTTGTTTGGAAATGCATGTGTAACATTACAAACATGATAAAACAGCTTGTTATCACATCCAAACACTGTTTTAGAACAAAATATGAGTTTTCAGTTCATTCTTCAAAAGTTGCACTTTTGCTCCAAGTTATGCTCAGAAACACTGTTTAGAGCGCTTACAGCGCCAGCAAACGCAAGACTTACTACTTGTTAGAAAATGGATGTGTAACATTACAAACATGATAAAACAGCTTGTTATCACATCCAAACACTGTTTTCATTCAAAATATGAGTTTTCTTTTCATTCTTGAGAAGTTGCACTTTTGCCCCAAGTTATGCTCAGAAACACTGTTTAGAGCTCTTACAACGCCAGCAAACGCTGTTTTGAACGCCTTAATGCAAGCCTTACCTACTTGTTAGGAAATGCATGTGTAACATTACAAACATGATAAAACAGCTTGTTATCACATCCAAACACTGTTTTAGAACAAAATATGAGTTTTCAGTTCATTCTTCAAAAGTTGCACTTTTGCTCCAAGTTATGCTCAGAAACACTGTTTAGAGCGCTTACAGCGCCAGCAAACGCTGTTTTGAACGCCTTAATGCAAGCCTTACCTACTTGTTAGGAAATGCATGTGTAACATTACAAACATGATAAAACAGCTTGTTATCACATCCAAACACTGTTTTAGAACAAAATATGAGTTTTCAGTTCATTCTTCAAAAGTTGCACTTTTGCCACAAGTTATGCTCAAAAACACTGTTTAGAGCTCTTACAGCGCCAGCAAACGCTGTTTTGAACGCCTTAATGCAAGCCTTACTACTTGTTAGGAAATGCATGTGTAACATTACAAACATGATAAAACAGCTTGTTATCACATCCAAACACTGTTTTGGAACAAAATATGAGTTTTCAGTTCATTCTTCAAAAGTTGCACTTTTGCTCCAAGTTATGCTCAGAAACACTGTTTAGAGCGCTTACAGCGCCAGCAAACGCTGTTTTGAACGCCTTAATACAAGACTTACTACTTGTTTGGAAATGCATGTGTAACATTACAAACATGATAAAACAGCTTGTTATCACATCCAAACACTGTTTTAGAACAAAATATGAGTTTTCAGTTCATTCTTCAAAAGTTGCACTTTTGCTCCAAGTTATGCTCAGAAACACTGTTTAGAGCGCTTACAGCGCCAGCAAACGCTGTTTTGAACGCCTTAATACAAGACTTACTACTTGTTTGGAAATGCATGTGTAACATTACAAACATGATAAAACAGCTTGTTATCACATCCAAACACTGTTTTAGAACAAAATATGAGTTTTCAGTTCATTCTTCAAAAGTTGCACTTTTGCTCCAAGTTATGCTCAGAAACACTGTTTAGAGCGCTTACAGCGCCAGCAAACGCTGTTTTGAACGCCTTAATGCAAGACTTACTACTTGTTAGAAAATGGATGTGTAACATTACAAACATGATAAAACAGCTTGTTATCACATCCAAACACTGTTTTCATTCAAAATATGAGTTTTCTTTTCATTCTTGAAAAGTTGCACTTTTGCCCCAAGTTATGCTCAGAAACACTGTTTAGAGCTCTTACAACGCCAGCAAACGCTGTTTTGAACGCCTTAATGCAAGCCTTACTACTTGTTAGGAAATGCATGTGTAACATTACAAACATGATAAAAACAGCTTGTTATCACATCCAAACACTGTTTTGGAACAAAATATGAGTTTTCAGTTCATTCTTCAAAAGTTGCACTTTTGCTCCAAGTTATGCTCAGAAACACTGTTTAGAGCGCTTACAGCGCCAGCAAACGCTGTTTTGAACGCCTTAATACAAGACTTACTACTTGTTTGGAAATGCATGTGTAACATTACAAACATGATAAAACAGCTTGTTATCACATCCAAACACTGTTTTAGAACAAAATATGAGTTTTCAGTTCATTCTTCAAAAGTTGCACTTTTGCTCCAAGTTATGCTCAGAAACACTGTTTAGAGCGCTTACAGCGCCAGCAAACGCTGTTTTGAACGCCTTAATGCAAGACTTACTACTTGTTAGAAAATGGATGTGTAACATTACAAACATGATAAAACAGCTTGTTATCACATCCAAACACTGTTTTCATTCAAAATATGAGTTTTCTTTTCATTCTTGAAAAGTTGCACTTTTGCCCCAAGTTATGCTCAGAAACACTGTTTAGAGCTCTTACAACGCCAGCAAACGCTGTTTTGAACGCCTTAATGCAAGCCTTACCTACTTGTTAGGAAATGCATGTGTAACATTACAAACATGATAAAACAGCTTGTTATCACATCCAAACATTGTTTTAGAACAAAATATGAGTTTTCAGTTCATTCTTCAAAAGTTGCACTTTTGCTCCAAGTTATGCTCAGAAACACTGTTTAGAGCGCTTACAGCGCCAGCAAACGCTGTTTTGAACGCCTTAATACAAGACTTACTACTTGTTTGGAAATGCAAGTGTAACATTACAAACATGATAAAACAGCTTGTTATCACATCCAAACACTGTTTTAGAACAAAATATGAGTTTTCAGTTCATTCTTCAAAAGTTGCACTTTTGCTCCAAGTTATGCTCAGAAACACTGTTTAGAGCGCTTACAGCGCCAGCAAACGCTGTTTTGAACGCCTTAATGCAAGCCTTACCTACTTGTTAGGAAATGCATGTGTAACATTACAAACATGATAAAACAGCTTGTTATCACATCCAAACACTGTTTTAGAACAAAATATGAGTTTTCAGTTCATTCTTCAAAAGTTGCACTTTTGCTCCAAGTTATGCTCAGAAACACTGTTTAGAGCGCTTACAGCGCCAGCAAACGCTGTTTTGAACGCCTTAATACAAGACTTAATACTTGTTTGGAAATGCATGTGTAACATTACAAACATGATAAAACAGCTTGTTATCACATCCAAACACTGTTTTAGAACAAAATATGAGTTTTCAGTTCATTCTTCAAAAGTTGCACTTTTGCTCCAAGTTATGCTCAGAAACACTGTTTAGAGCGCTTACAGCGCCAGCAAACGCTGTTTTGAACGCCTTAATGCAAGACTTACTACTTGTTAGGAAATGGATGTGTAACATTACAAACATGATAAAACAGCTTGTTATCACATCCAAACGCTGTTTTCATTCAAAATATGAGTTTTCTTTCATTCTTCAAAAGTTGCACTTTTGCCACAAGTTATGCTCAGAAACACTGTTTAGAGCTCTTACAACGCCAGCAAACGCTGTTTTGAACGCCTTAATGCAAGCCTTACTACTTGTTAGGAAATGGATGTGTAACATTACAAACATGATAAAACAGCTTGTTATCACATCCAAACACTGTTTTGGAACAAAATATGAGTTTTCAGTTCATTCTTCAAAAGTTGCACTTTTGCTCCAAGTTATGCTCAGAAACACTGTTTAGAGCGCTTACAGCGCCAGCAAACGCTGTTTTGAACGCCTTAATACAAGACTTACTACTTGTTTTTAAATGCATGTGTAACATTACAAACATGATAAAACAGCTTGTTATCACATCCAAACACTGTTTTAGAACAAAATATGAGTTTTCAGTTCATTCTTCAAAAGTTGCACTTTTGCTCCAAGTTATGCTCAGAAACACTGTTTAGAGCGCTTACAGCGCCAGCAAACGCTGTTTTGAACGCCTTAATACAAGACTTACTACTTGTTTGGAAATGCATGTGTAACATTACAAACATGATAAAACAGCTTGTTATCACATCCAAACACTGTTTTAGAACAAAATATGAGTTTTCAGTTCATTCTTCAAAAGTTGCACTTTTGCTCCAAGTTATGCTCAGAAACACTGTTTAGAGCGCTTACAGCGCCAGCAAACGCAAGACTTACTACTTGTTAGAAAATGGATGTGTAACATTACAAACATGATAAAACAGCTTGTTATCACATCCAAACACTGTTTTCATTCAAAATATGAGTTTTCTTTTCATTCTTGAGAAGTTGCACTTTTGCCCCAAGTTATGCTCAGAAACACTGTTTAGAGCTCTTACAACGCCAGCAAACGCTGTTTTGAACGCCTTAATGCAAGCCTTACCTACTTGTTAGGAAATGCATGTGTAACATTACAAACATGATAAAACAGCTTGTTATCACATCCAAACACTGTTTTAGAACAAAATATGAGTTTTCAGTTCATTCTTCAAAAGTTGCACTTTTGCTCCAAGTTATGCTCAGAAACACTGTTTAGAGCGCTTACAGCGCCAGCAAACGCTGTTTTGAACGCCTTAATGCAAGCCTTACCTACTTGTTAGGAAATGCATGTGTAACATTACAAACATGATAAAACAGCTTGTTATCACATCCAAACACTGTTTTAGAACAAAATATGAGTTTTCAGTTCATTCTTCAAAAGTTGCACTTTTGCTCCAAGTTATGCTCAGAAACACTGTTTAGAGCGCTTATAGCGCCAGCAAACGCTGTTTTGAACGCCTTAATGCAAGCCTTACTACTTGTTAGGAAATGCATGTGTAACATTACAAACATGATAAAAACAGCTTGTTATCACATCCAAACACTGTTTTGGAACAAAATATGAGTTTTCAGTTCATTCTTCAAAAGTTGCACTTTTGCTCCAAGTTATGCTCAGAAACACTGTTTAGAGCGCTTACAGCGCCAGCAAACGCTGTTTTGAACGCCTTAATACAAGACTTAATACTTGTTTGGAAATGCATGTGTAACATTACAAACATGATAAAACAGCTTGTTATCACATCCAAACACTGTTTTAGAACAAAATATGAGTTTTCAGTTCATTCTTTAAAAGTTGCACTTTTGCTCCAAGTTATGCTCAGAAACACTGTTTAGAGCGCTTACAGCGCCAGCAAACGCTGTTTTGAACGCCTTAATGCAAGACTTACTACTTGTTAGAAAATGGATGTGTAACATTACAAACATGATAAAACAGCTTGTTATCACATCCAAACGCTGTTTTCATTCAAAATATGAGTTTTCTTTTCATTCTTCAAAAGTTGCACTTTTGCCACAAGTTATGCTCAGAAACACTGTTTAGAGCTCTTACAACGCCAGCAAACGCTGTTTTGAACGCCTTAATGCAAGCCTTACTACTTGTTAGGAAATGGATGTGTAACATTACAAACATGATAAAACAGCTTGTTATCACATCCAAACACTGTTTTGGAACAAAATATGAGTTTTCAGTTCATTCTTCAAAAGTTGCACTTTTGCTCCAAGTTATGCTCAGAAACACTGTTTAGAGCGCTTACAGCGCCAGCAAACGCTGTTTTGAACGCCTTAATACAAGACTTACTACTTGTTTGGAAATGCATGTGTAACATTACAAACATGATAAAACAGCTTGTTATCACATCCAAACACTGTTTTAGAACAAAATATGAGTTTTCAGTTCATTCTTCAAAAGTTGCACTTTAGCTCCAAGTTATGCTCAGAAACACTGTTTAGAGCGCTTACAGCGCCAGCAAACGCTGTTTTGAACGCCTTAATACAAGACTTACTACTTGTTTGGAAATGCATGTGTAACATTACAAACATGATAAAACAGCTTGTTATCACATCCAAACACTGTTTTAGAACAAAATATGAGTTTTCAGTTCATTCTTCAAAAGTTGCACTTTTGCTCCAAGTTATGCTCAGAAACACTGTTTAGAGCGCTTACAGCGCCAGCAAACGCTGTTTTGAACGCCTTAATGCAAGACTTACTACTTGTTAGAAAATGGATGTGTAACATTACAAACTGTCACGGTGACAGCTCCGGACCCTTCCCTGTGGGTGTGTCATGACGTCGTCTGCGTGCTGTTATGACCATGTTTGTACTTCCGTGGGTGTGGGTTGTTTGTGAGCGTGTTCGTTTGTTACACCTGTGCCTTGTCTCGAGGTCACGTGGGTCTGTGTAACTCGCCTATTTAATGTGCGTTCGCGCAGTGTCGTGTGCTCGTCTTTGTCTAAAGTTCATGCCTGTGCAAGCATTGCGTTAGCGTGCTTGCGCCGTATGTGCTGGGCTTTTCGTGTGTGCGTAAATAAACGTTGAGTGTTGCACCTTGAGACGCTCGTCGTGCCTCCTTTTTGCGAGCGTCACAGAAAGACGAGCCACAACAATGCCAGGATACACGTCGACACGCAAGAAGGGCAAGAAGAAGGCTAAGCGACGTCACGCCTCTTCCCCTGCACGTCGCTCCGCGGTACCAGACCCGAAGGAGGAGATGCAGCAGGACCCCGTCTGTGCGTGCCTACTGCGCCAAGCTCAGGCGGCCGAGGACGAGGAGGAAGCGGAATACTTCCGACTGGCCGCAAGCAGGGTATGGAGCGAGAGGCACGGAGCTCCGCCCCTGGCTTACCCTGCAGAAGGGACCTTCCCCCCGGCGGACCTGGAGGAGACCGGGTCGTTTATGGTGGGGACGGGCACCTTTGCCCTCACTCCCCCCGAAGAGGAGTTCGGGAGTGAGGACTCCGGAGAGGAGGAGAGTGAGGGTGAGACCAGCTGCCCTTCCCCCACGTCAGCAACTCCCCCGATGTCGGACGAGGAGAGGGAGACCAGTCCCACGCCATCGGTCTACTCCGCGCCGACCGTGTACTATGGCGAGGAGAGGGAGACCAGTCCCACGCCGTCGGTCTACTCCGCGCCGACCGTGTACTATGGCGAAGAGAAGGAAGACACCAGCCCTCCGCCGTCGGAGTGGTCGGAGTACACCGAGCACTCCGATGAAGAGGAGGAGGAGGTCACCAGCCCCCCTCCGTCGTGGTGCGCAGCACCGTCAGAAGAGGAGGAGAGTCTCCGGTCGGCGAGTTCGCTCCTGACGGTGTACAAAGGGGGTGGGAGCGGACCGGACAGTCCATCCGCATCAGTGAGTGGGGATTCCGATGAGGGGGAGCCCATGGAACACTCACGGTGCGAGACCCCCGCCCAGTCGATGGACTGGAGCGTAGCCGAGGAGGGAGAGTCGGCGATGGACACCACCCCCGATACCGGAGCCAGGGGAAGCCAGCCTGGCACCGACGGGGCCTCCTACGGGGGTCACCCGGAGTGGGGGAATGGGCGCCGGCAGGCTTATGGGGCAGCAGGCAGTTACTGCAAACCTGGTGGAGGGAGCCGCGGACCTGGGAGAACGGTTGCCGCGAGACCCACCAGAAGTGCTGCCTCCAAGCGGGCTACCAATCGCGCTGTACCTCGCGCGCCCGCCAGAGGGACTGCTCCCAAGCGGGCTACTGGTCGCGCTACACCTCGCGCGTCCACCAGAGGGACTGCTCCCAAGCAGGCGACTGGTCGCGCTACACCCAGCGCGTCCGCCAGCCGCGCGGCTCTCGGCGGTGAGCGGGCGGAACAGGCGGGAGGAGTACCGCCGCCTGCGGCATCTCCAGCCCCCGGGGCTTTCTCGCCGCTACAGGCGTCGCACAAGACGGGAGGCCTGGTTCCGGGGATGAATGTGTGTGTGCCTATATGTTTGTCTATTCCCCTGTGTCTCCCTAATTTCCTTTTCCCGTTCGTTCCTCTTGTGTTTCATGTACCAGTGTGTGTGTTTGTCAGCGTGCCATTGTTTAATGTTTTCTCCCCTGTCTTCCCAGGGAGGGTGTGCTAGAGCTGTTCGCGGCGGTTCCCGCCGTCGGGGGTGACGGCTCTCGGAGGCTCGTGATCCCGGCGGCTCCGGACCTGCCCCGTCGGTGTTGGTTCGGGGCTTCCCTGCTGCGCGGGACACTCCGGGAGTAGCGAGCCCCTGGCGGAGGGTTCTGTCACGGTGACAGCTCCGGACCCTTCCCTGTGGGTGTGTCATGACGTCGTCTGCGTGCTGTTATGACCATGTTTGTACTTCCGTGGGTGTGGGTTGTTTGTGAGCGTGTTCGTTTGTTACACCTGTGCCTTGTCTCGAGGTCACGTGGGTCTGTGTAACTCGCCTATTTAATGTGCGTTCGCGCAGTGTCGTGTGCTCGTCTTTGTCTAAAGTTCATGCCTGTGCAAGCATTGCGTTAGCGTGCTTGCGCCGTATGTGCTGGGCTTTTCGTGTGTGCGTAAATAAACGTTGAGTGTTGCACCTTGAGACGCTCGTCGTGCCTCCTTTTTGCGAGCGTCACACAAACATGATAAAACAGCTTGTTATCACATCCAAACACTGTTTTCATTCAAAATATGAGTTTTCTTTTCATTCTTGAAAAGTTGCACTTTTGCCCCAAGTTATGCTCAGAAACACTGTTTAGAGCTCTTACAACGCCAGCAAACGCTGTTTTGAACGCCTTAATGCAAGCCTTACCTACTTGTTAGGAAATGCATGTGTAACATTACAAACATGATAAAACAGCTTGTTATCACATCCAAACACTGTTTTAGAACAAAATATGAGTTTTCAGTTCATTCTTCAAAAGTTGCACTTTTGCTCCAAGTTATGCTCAGAAACACTGTTTAGAGCGCTTACAGCGCCAGCAAACGCTGTTTTGAACGCCTTAATACAAGACTTACTACTTGTTTGGAAATGCATGTGTAACATTACAAACATGATAAAACAGCTTGTTATCACATCCAAACACTGTTTTAGAACAAAATATGAGTTTTCTTTTCATTCTTCAAAAGTTGCACTTTTGCCCCAAGTTATGCTCAGAAACACTGTTTAGAGCTCTTACAACGCCAGCAAACGCTGTTTTGAACGCCTTAATGCAAGCCTTACTACTTGTTAGGAAATGGATGTGTAACATTACAAACATGATAAAACAGCTTGTTATCACATCCAAACACTGTTTTAGAACAAAATATGAGTTTTCAGTTCATTCTTCAAAAGTTGCACTTTTGCTCCAAGTTATGCTCAGAAACACTGTTTAGAGCAGTTACAGCGCCAGCAAACGCTGTTTTGAACGCCTTAATACAAGACTTACTACTTGTTTGGAAATGCATGTGTAACATTACAAACATGATAAAACAGCTTGTTATCACATCCAAACACTGTTTTAGAACAAAATATGAGTTTTCAGTTCATTCTTCAAAAGTTGCACTTTTGCTCCAAGTTATGCTCAGAAACACTGTTTAGAGCGCTTACAGCGCCAGCAAACGCTGTTTTGAACGCCTTAATGCAAGACTTACTACTTGTTAGAAAATGGATGTGTAACATTACAAACATGATAAAACAGCTTGTTATCACATCCAAACACTGTTTTCATTCAAAATATGAGTTTTCTTTTCATTCTTGAAAAGTTGCACTTTTGCCCCAAGTTATGCTCAGAAACACTGTTTAGAGCTCTTACAACGCCAGCAAACGCTGTTTTGAACGCCTTAATGCAAGCCTTACCTACTTGTTAGGAAATGCATGTGTAACATTACAAACATGATAAAACAGCTTGTTATCACATCCAAACACTGTTTTAGAACAAAATATGAGTTTTCAGTTCATTCTTCAAAAGTTGCACTTTTGCTCCAAGTTATGCTCAGAAACACTGTTTAGAGCGCTTACAGCGCCAGCAAACGCTGTTTTGAACGCCTTAATACAAGACTTACTACTTGTTTGGAAATGCATGTGTAACATTACAAACATGATAAAACAGCTTGTTATCACATCCAAACACTGTTTTAGAACAAAATATGAGTTTTCAGTTCATTCTTCAAAAGTTGCACTTTTGCTCCAAGTTATGCTCAGAAACACTGTTTAGAGCGCTTACAGCGCCAGCAAACGCAAGACTTACTACTTGTTAGAAAATGGATGTGTAACATTACAAACATGATAAAACAGCTTGTTATCACATCCAAACACTGTTTTAGAACAAAATATGAGTTTTCAGTTCATTCTTCAAAAGTTGCACTTTTGCTCCAAGTTATGCTCAGAAACACTGTTTAGAGCGCTTACAGCGCCAGCAAACGCTGTTTTGAACGCCTTAATGCAAGACTTACTACTTGTTAGAAAATGGATGTGTAACATTACAAACATGATAAAACAGCTTGTTATCACATCCAAACACTGTTTTCATTCAAAATATGAGTTTTCTTTTCATTCTTGAAAAGTTGCACTTTTGCCCCAAGTTATGCTCAGAAACACTGTTTAGAGCTCTTACAACGCCAGCAAACGCTGTTTTGAACGCCTTAATGCAAGCCTTACCTACTTGTTAGGAAATGCATGTGTAACATTACAAACATGATAAAACAGCTTGTTATCACATCCAAACACTGTTTTAGAACAAAATATGAGTTTTCAGTTCATTCTTCAAAAGTTGCACTTTTGCTCCAAGTTATGCTCAGAAACACTGTTTAGAGCGCTTACAGCGCCAGCAAACGCTGTTTTGAACGCCTTAATACAAGACTTACTACTTGTTTGGAAATGCATGTGTAACATTACAAACATGATAAAACAGCTTGTTATCACATCCAAACACTGTTTTCATTCAAAATATGAGTTTTCTTTTCATTCTTGAAAAGTTGCACTTTTGCCACAAGTTATGCTCAGAAACACTGTTTAGAGCTCTTACAACGCCAGCAAACGCTGTTTTGAACGCCTTAATGCAAGCCTTACCTACTTGTTAGGAAATGCATGTGTAACATTACAAACATGATAAAACAGCTTGTTATCACATCCAAACACTGTTTTAGAACAAAATATGAGTTTTCAGTTCATTCTTCAAAAGTTGCACTTTTGCTCCAAGTTATGCTCAGAAACACTGTTTAGAGCGCTTACAGCGCCAGCAAACGCTGTTTTGAACGCCTTAATGCAAGACTTACTACTTGTTAGAAAATGGATGTGTAACATTACAAACATGATAAAACAGCTTGTTATCACATCCAAACACTGTTTTCATTCAAAATATGAGTTTTCTTTTCATTCTTGAAAAGTTGCACTTTTGCCCCAAGTTATGCTCAGAAACACTGTTTAGAGCTCTTACAACGCCAGCAAACGCTGTTTTGAACGCCTTAATGCAAGCCTTACCTACTTGTTAGGAAATGCATGTGTAACATTACAAACATGATAAAACAGCTTGTTATCACATCCAAACACTGTTTTAGAACAAAATATGAGTTTTCAGTTCATTCTTCAAAAGTTGCACTTTTGCTCCAAGTTATGCTCAGAAACACTGTTTAGAGCGCTTACAGCGCCAGCAAACGCTGTTTTGAACGCCTTAATACAAGACTTACTACTTGTTTGGAAATGCATGTGTAACATTACAAACATGATAAAACAGCTTGTTATCACATCCAAACACTGTTTTAGAACAAAATATGAGTTTTCAGTTCATTCTTCAAAAGTTGCACTTTTGCTCCAAGTTATGCTCAGAAACACTGTTTAGAGCGCTTACAGCGCCAGCAAACGCAAGACTTACTACTTGTTAGAAAATGGATGTGTAACATTACAAACATGATAAAACAGCTTGTTATCACATCCAAACACTGTTTTCATTCAAAATATGAGTTTTCTTTTCATTCTTGAGAAGTTGCACTTTTGCCCCAAGTTATGCTCAGAAACACTGTTTAGAGCTCTTACAACGCCAGCAAACGCTGTTTTGAACGCCTTAATGCAAGCCTTACTACTTGTTAGGAAATGCATGTGTAACATTACAAACATGATAAAACAGCTTATCACATCCAAACACTGTTTTAGAACAAAATATGAGTTTTCAGTTCATTCTTCAAAAGTTGCACTTTTGCTCCAAGTTATGCTCAGAAACACTGTTTAGAGCGCTTACAGCGCCAGCAAACGCTGTTTTGAACGCCTTAATGCAAGCCTTACCCTACTTGTTAGGAAATGCATGTGTAACATTACAAACATGATAAAACAGCTTGTTATCACATCCAAACACTGTTTTAGAACAAAATATGAGTTTTCAGTTCATTCTTCAAAAGTTGCACTTTTGCTCCAAGTTATGCTCAGAAACACTGTTTAGAGCGCTTATAGCGCCAGCAAACGCTGTTTTGAACGCCTTAATGCAAGCCTTACTACTTGTTAGGAAATGCATGTGTAACATTACAAACATGATAAAAACAGCTTGTTATCACATCCAAACACTGTTTTGGAACAAAATATGAGTTTTCAGTTCATTCTTCAAAAGTTGCACTTTTGCTCCAAGTTATGCTCAGAAACACTGTTTAGAGCGCTTACAGCGCCAGCAAACGCTGTTTTGAACGCCTTAATACAAGACTTAATACTTGTTTGGAAATGCATGTGTAACATTACAAACATGATAAAACAGCTTGTTATCACATCCAAACACTGTTTTAGAACAAAATATGAGTTTTCAGTTCATTCTTCAAAAGTTGCACTTTTGCTCCAAGTTATGCTCAGAAACACTGTTTAGAGCGCTTACAGCGCCAGCAAACGCTGTTTTGAACGCCTTAATGCAAGACTTACTACTTGTTAGAAAATGGATGTGTAACATTACAAACATGATAAAACAGCTTGTTATCACATCCAAACGCTGTTTTCATTCAAAATATGAGTTTTCTTTTCATTCTTCAAAAGTTGCACTTTTGCCACAAGTTATGCTCAGAAACACTGTTTAGAGCTCTTACAACGCCAGCAAACGCTGTTTTGAACGCCTTAATGCAAGCCTTACTACTTGTTAGGAAATGGATGTGTAACATTACAAACATGATAAAACAGCTTGTTATCACATCCAAACACTGTTTTGGAACAAAATATGAGTTTTCAGTTCATTCTTCAAAAGTTGCACTTTTGCTCCAAGTTATGCTCAGAAACACTGTTTAGAGCGCTTACAGCGCCAGCAAACGCTGTTTTGAACGCCTTAATACAAGACTTACTACTTGTTTGGAAATGCATGTGTAACATTACAAACATGATAAAACAGCTTGTTATCACATCCAAACACTGTTTTAGAACAAAATATGAGTTTTCAGTTCATTCTTCAAAAGTTGCACTTTTGCTCCAAGTTATGCTCAGAAACACTGTTTAGAGCGCTTACAGCGCCAGCAAACGCTGTTTTGAACGCCTTAATACAAGACTTACTACTTGTTTGGAAATGCATGTGTAACATTACAAACATGATAAAACAGCTTGTTATCACATCCAAACACTGTTTTAGAACAAAATATGAGTTTTCTTTTCATTCTTCAAAAGTTGCACTTTTGCCACAAGTTATGCTCAGAAACACTGTTTAGAGCTCTTACAACGCCAGCAAACGCTGTTTTGAACGCCTTAATGCAAGCCTTACTACTTGTTAGGAAATGGATGTGTAACATTACAAACATGATAAAACAGCTTGTTATCACATCCAAACACTGTTTTAGAACAAAATATGAGTTTTCAGTTCATTCTTCAAAAGTTGCACTTTTGCTCCAAGTTATGCTCAGAAACACTGTTTAGAGCGCTTACAGCGCCAGCAAACGCAAGACTTACTACTTGTTAGAAAATGGATGTGTAACATTACAAACATGATAAAACAGCTTGTTATCACATCCAAACACTGTTTTCATTCAAAATATGAGTTTTCTTTTCATTCTTGAGAAGTTGCACTTTTGCCCCAAGTTATGCTCAGAAACACTGTTTAGAGCTCTTACAACGCCAGCAAACGCTGTTTTGAACGCCTTAATGCAAGCCTTACCTACTTGTTAGGAAATGCATGTGTAACATTACAAACATGATAAAACAGCTTGTTATCACATCCAAACACTGTTTTAGAACAAAATATGAGTTTTCAGTTCATTCTTCAAAAGTTGCACTTTTGCTCCAAGTTATGCTCAGAAACACTGTTTAGAGCGCTTACAGCGCCAGCAAACGCTGTTTTGAACGCCTTAATGCAAGACTTACTACTTGTTAGAAAATGGATGTGTAACATTACAAACATGATAAAACAGCTTGTTATCACATCCAAACACTGTTTTCATTCAAAATATGAGTTTTCTTTTCATTCTTGAAAAGTTGCACTTTTGCCCCAAGTTATGCTCAGAAACACTGTTTAGAGCTCTTACAACGCCAGCAAACGCTGTTTTGAACGCCTTAATGCAAGCCTTACCTACTTGTTAGGAAATGCATGTGTAACATTACAAACATGATAAAACAGCTTGTTATCACATCCAAACACTGTTTTAGAACAAAATATGAGTTTTCAGTTCATTCTTCAAAAGTTGCACTTTTGCTCCAAGTTATGCTCAGAAACACTGTTTAGAGCGCTTACAGCGCCAGCAAACGCTGTTTTGAACGCCTTAATACAAGACTTACTACTTGTTTGGAAATGCATGTGTAACATTACAAACATGATAAAACAGCTTGTTATCACATCCAAACACTGTTTTCATTCAAAATATGAGTTTTCTTTTCATTCTTCAAAAGTTGCACTTTTGCCACAAGTTATGCTCAGAAACACTGTTTAGAGCTCTTACAACGCCAGCAAACGCTGTTTTGAACGCCTTAATGCAAGCCTTACTACTTGTTAGGAAATGGATGTGTAACATTACAAACATGATAAAACAGCTTGTTATCACATCCAAACACTGTTTTAGAACAAAATATGAGTTTTCAGTTCATTCTTCAAAAGTTGCACTTTTGCTCCAAGTTATGCTCAGAAACACTGTTTAGAGCGCTTACAGCGCCAGCAAACGCTGTTTTGAACGCCTTAATACAAGACTTACTACTTGTTTGGAAATGCATGTATAACATTACAAACATGATAAAACAGCTTGTTATCACATCCAAACACTGTTTTAGAACAAAATATGAGTTTTCAGTTCATTCTTCAAAAGTTGCACTTTTGCTCCAAGTTATGCTCAGAAACACTGTTTAGAGCGCTTACAGCGCCAGCAAACGCTGTTTTGAACGCCTTAATACAAGACTTACTACTTGTTTGGAAATGCATGTGTAACATTACAAACATGATAAAACAGCTTGTTATCACATCCAAACACTGTTTTAGAACAAAATATGAGTTTTCTTTTCATTCTTCAAAAGTTGCACTTTTGCCACAAGTTATGCTCAGAAACACTGTTTAGAGCGCTTACAGCGCCAGCAAACGCTGTTTTGAACGCCTTAATACAAGACTTACTACTTGTTTGGAAATGCATGTGTAACATTACAAACATGATAAAACAGCTTGTTATCACATCCAAACACTGTTTTAGAACAAAATATGAGTTTTCAGTTCATTCTTCAAAAGTTGCACTTTTGCTCCAAGTTATGCTCAGAAACACTGTTTAGAGCGCTTACAGCGCCAGCAAACGCTGTTTTGAACGCCTTAATACAAGACTTACTACTTGTTTGGAAATGCATGTGTAACATTACAAACATGATAAAACAGCTTGTTATCACATCCAAACACTGTTTTAGAACAAAATATGAGTTTTCAGTTCATTCTTCAAAAGTTGCACTTTTGCTCCAAGTTATGCTCAGAAACACTGTTTAGAGCGCTTACAGCGCCAGCAAACGCTGTTTTGAACGCCTTAATGCAAGACTTACTACTTGTTAGAAAATGGATGTGTAACATTACAAACATGATAAAACAGCTTGTTATCACATCCAAACACTGTTTTCATTCAAAATATGAGTTTTCTTTTCATTCTTGAAAAGTTGCACTTTTGCCCCAAGTTATGCTCAGAAACACTGTTTAGAGCTCTTACAACGCCAGCAAACGCTGTTTTGAACGCCTTAATGCAAGCCTTACCTACTTGTTAGGAAATGCATGTGTAACATTACAAACATGATAAAACAGCTTGTTATCACATCCAAACACTGTTTTAGAACAAAATATGAGTTTTCAGTTCATTCTTCAAAAGTTGCACTTTTGCTCCAAGTTATGCTCAGAAACACTGTTTAGAGCGCTTACAGCGCCAGCAAACGCTGTTTTGAACGCCTTAATACAAGACTTACTACTTGTTTGGAAATGCATGTGTAACATTACAAACATGATAAAACAGCTTGTTATCACATCCAAACACTGTTTTAGAACAAAATATGAGTTTTCTTTTCATTCTTCAAAAGTTGCACTTTTGCCACAAGTTATGCTCAGAAACACTGTTTAGAGCTCTTACAACGCCAGCAAACGCTGTTTTGAACGCCTTAATGCAAGCCTTACTACTTGTTAGGAAATGGATGTGTAACATTACAAACATGATAAAACAGCTTGTTATCACATCCAAACACTGTTTTAGAACAAAATATGAGTTTTCAGTTCATTCTTCAAAAGTTGCACTTTTGCTCCAAGTTATGCTCAGAAACACTGTTTAGAGCGCTTACAGCGCCAGCAAACGCTGTTTTGAACGCCTTAATACAAGACTTACTACTTGTTTGGAAATGCATGTGTAACATTACAAACATGATAAAACAGCTTGTTATCACATCCAAACACTGTTTTAGAACAAAATATGAGTTTTCAGTTCATTCTTCAAAAGTTGCACTTTTGCTCCAAGTTATGCTCAGAAACACTGTTTAGAGCGCTTACAGCGCCAGCAAACGCTGTTTTGAACGCCTTAATGCAAGACTTACTACTTGTTAGAAAATGGATGTGTAACATTACAAACATGATAAAACAGCTTGTTATCACATCCAAACACTGTTTTCATTCAAAATATGAGTTTTCTTTTCATTCTTGAAAAGTTGCACTTTTGCCCCAAGTTATGCTCAGAAACACTGTTTAGAGCTCTTACAACGCCAGCAAACGCTGTTTTGAACGCCTTAATGCAAGCCTTACCTACTTGTTAGGAAATGCATGTGTAACATTACAAACATGATAAAACAGCTTGTTATCACATCCAAACACTGTTTTAGAACAAAATATGAGTTTTCAGTTCATTCTTCAAAAGTTGCACTTTTGCCCCAAGTTATGCTCAGAAACACTGTTTAGAGCTCTTACAACGCCAGCAAATGCTGTTTTGAACGCCTTAATGCAAGCCTTACCTACTTGTTAGGAAATGCATGTGTAACATTACAAACATGATAAAACAGCTTGTTATCACATCCAAACACTGTTTTAGAACAAAATATGAGTTTTCTTTTCATTCTTCAAAAGTTGCACTTTTGCTCCAAGTTATGCTCAGAAACACTGTTTAGAGCGCTTACAGCGCCAGCAAACGCTGTTTTGAACGCCTTAATACAAGACTTACTACTTGTTTGGAAATGCATGTGTAACATTACAAACATGATAAAACAGCTTATCACATCCAAACACTGTTTTCATTCAAAATATGAGTTTTCTTTTCATTCTTCAAAAGTTGCACTTTTGCCACAAGTTATGCTCAGAAACACTGTTTAGAGCTCTTACAACGCCAGCAAACGCTGTTTTGAACGCCTTAATGCAAGCCTTACTACTTGTTAGGAAATGGATGTGTAACATTACAAACATGATAAAACAGCTTGTTATCACATCCAAACACTGTTTTAGAACAAAATATGAGTTTTCAGTTCATTCTTCAAAAGTTGCACTTTTGCTCCAAGTTATGCTCAGAAACACTGTTTAGAGCGCTTACAGCGCCAGCAAACGCTGTTTTGAACGCCTTAATACAAGACTTACTACTTGTTTGGAAATGCATGTGTAACATTACAAACATGATAAAACAGCTTGTTATCACATCCAAACACTGTTTTAGAACAAAATATGAGTTTTCTTTTCATTCTTCAAAAGTTGCACTTTTGCCACAAGTTATGCTCAGAAACACTGTTTAGAGCTCTTACAACGCCAGCAAACGCTGTTTTGAACGCCTTAATGCAAGCCTTACTACTTGTTAGGAAATGGATGTGTAACATTACAAACATGATAAAACAGCTTGTTATCACATCCAAACACTGTTTTAGAACAAAATATGAGTTTTCAGTTCATTCTTCAAAAGTTGCACTTTTGCTCCAAGTTATGCTCAGAAACACTGTTTAGAGCGCTTACAGCGCCAGCAAACGCTGTTTTGAACGCCTTAATACAAGACTTACTACTTGTTTGGAAATGCATGTGTAACATTACAAACATGATAAAACAGCTTGTTATCACATCCAAACACTGTTTTAGAACAAAATATGAGTTTTCAGTTCATTCTTCAAAAGTTGCACTTTTGCCCCAAGTTATGCTCAGAAACACTGTTTAGAGCTCTTACAACGCCAGCAAATGCTGTTTTGAACGCCTTAATGCAAGCCTTACCTACTTGTTAGGAAATGCATGTGTAACATTACAAACATGATAAAACAGCTTGTTATCACATCCAAACACTGTTTTAGAACAAAATATGAGTTTTCTTTTCATTCTTCAAAAGTTGCACTCTTGCTCCAAGTTATGCTCAGAAACACTGTTTAGAGCGCTTACAGCGCCAGCAAACGCTGTTTTGAACGCCTTAATACAAGACTTACTACTTGTTTGGAAATGCATGTGTAACATTACAAACATGATAAAACAGCTTATCACATCCAAACACTGTTTTCATTCAAAATATGAGTTTTCTTTTCATTCTTCAAAAGTTGCACTTTTGCCACAAGTTATGCTCAGAAACACTGTTTAGAGCTCTTACAACGCCAGCAAACGCTGTTTTGAACGCCTTAATGCAAGCCTTACTACTTGTTAGGAAATGGATGTGTAACATTACAAACATGATAAAACAGCTTGTTATCACATCCAAACACTGTTTTAGAACAAAATATGAGTTTTCAGTTCATTCTTCAAAAGTTGCACTTTTGCTCCAAGTTATGCTCAGAAACACTGTTTAGAGCGCTTACAGCGCCAGCAAACGCTGTTTTGAACGCCTTAATACAAGACTTACTACTTGTTTGGAAATGCATGTGTAACATTACAAACATGATAAAACAGCTTGTTATCACATCCAAACACTGTTTTAGAACAAAATATGAGTTTTCAGTTCATTCTTCAAAAGTTGCACTTTTGCTCCAAGTTATGCTCAGAAACACTGTTTAGAGCGCTTACAGCGCCAGCAAACGCTGTTTTGAACGCCTTAATGCAAGACTTACTACTTGTTAGAAAATGGATGTGTAACATTACAAACATGATAAAACAGCTTGTTATCACATCCAAACACTGTTTTCATTCAAAATATGAGTTTTCTTTTCATTCTTGAAAAGTTGCACTTTTGCCCCAAGTTATGCTCAGAAACACTGTTTAGAGCTCTTACAACGCCAGCAAACGCTGTTTTGAACGCCTTAATGCAAGCCTTACCTACTTGTTAGGAAATGCATGTGTAACATTACAAACATGATAAAACAGCTTGTTATCACATCCAAACACTGTTTTAGAACAAAATATGAGTTTTCAGTTCATTCTTCAAAAGTTGCACTTTTGCTCCAAGTTATGCTCAGAAACACTGTTTAGAGCGCTTACAGCGCCAGCAAACGCTGTTTTGAACGCCTTAATACAAGACTTACTACTTGTTTGGAAATGCATGTGTAACATTACAAACATGATAAAACAGCTTGTTATCACATCCAAACACTGTTTTCATTCAAAATATGAGTTTTCTTTTCATTCTTCAAAAGTTGCACTTTTGCCACAAGTTATGCTCAGAAACACTGTTTAGAGCTCTTACAACGCCAGCAAACGCTGTTTTGAAAGCCTTAATGCAAGCCTTACTACTTGTTAGGAAATGGATGTGTAACATTACAAACATGATAAAACAGCTTGTTATCACATCCAAACACTGTTTTAGAACAAAATATGAGTTTTCAGTTCATTCTTCAAAAGTTGCACTTTTGCTCCAAGTTATGCTCAGAAACACTGTTTAGAGCGCTTACAGCGCCAGCAAACGCTGTTTTGAACGCCTTAATACAAGACTTACTACTTGTTTGGAAATGCATGTGTAACATTACAAACATGATAAAACAGCTTGTTATCACATCCAAACACTGTTTTAGAACAAAATATGAGTTTTCTTTTCATTCTTCAAAAGTTGCACTTTTGCCACAAGTTATGCTCAGAAACACTGTTTAGAGCTCTTACAACGCCAGCAAACGCTGTTTTGAACGCCTTAATGCAAGCCTTACTACTTGTTAGGAAATGGATGTGTAACATTACAAACATGATAAAACAGCTTGTTATCACATCCAAACACTGTTTTAGAACAAAATATGAGTTTTCAGTTCATTCTTCAAAAGTTGCACTTTTGCTCCAAGTTATGCTCAGAAACACTGTTTAGAGCGCTTACAGCGCCAGCAAACGCTGTTTTGAACGCCTTAATACAAGACTTACTACTTGTTTGGAAATGCATGTGTAACATTACAAACATGATAAAACAGCTTGTTATCACATCCAAACACTGTTTTAGAACAAAATATGAGTTTTCAGTTCATTCTTCAAAAGTTGCACTTTTGCTCCAAGTTATGCTCAGAAACACTGTTTAGAGCGCTTACAGCGCCAGCAAACGCTGTTTTGAACGCCTTAATACAAGACTTACTACTTGTTTGGAAATGCATGTGTAACATTACAAACATGATAAAACAGCTTGTTATCACATCCAAACACTGTTTTAGAACAAAATATGAGTTTTCTTTTCATTCTTCAAAAGTTGCACTTTTGCCACAAGTTATGCTCAGAAACACTGTTTAGAGCGCTTACAGCGCCAGCAAACGCTGTTTTGAACGCCTTAATACAAGACTTACTACTTGTTTGGAAATGCATGTGTAACATTACAAACATGATAAAACAGCTTGTTATCACATCCAAACACTGTTTTAGAACAAAATATGAGTTTTCAGTTCATTCTTCAAAAGTTGCACTTTTGCTCCAAGTTATGCTCAGAAACACTGTTTAGAGCGCTTACAGCGCCAGCAAACGCTGTTTTGAACGCCTTAATACAAGACTTACTACTTGTTTGGAAATGCATGTGTAACATTACAAACATGATAAAACAGCTTGTTATCACATCCAAACACTGTTTTAGAACAAAATATGAGTTTTCAGTTCATTCTTCAAAAGTTGCACTTTTGCTCCAAGTTATGCTCAGAAACACTGTTTAGAGCGCTTACAGCGCCAGCAAACGCTGTTTTGAACGCCTTAATGCAAGACTTACTACTTGTTAGAAAATGGATGTGTAACATTACAAACATGATAAAACAGCTTGTTATCACATCCAAACACTGTTTTCATTCAAAATATGAGTTTTCTTTTCATTCTTGAAAAGTTGCACTTTTGCCCCAAGTTATGCTCAGAAACACTGTTTAGAGCTCTTACAACGCCAGCAAACGCTGTTTTGAACGCCTTAATGCAAGCCTTACCTACTTGTTAGGAAATGCATGTGTAACATTATAAACATGATAAAACAGCTTGTTATCACATCCAAACACTGTTTTAGAACAAAATATGAGTTTTCAGTTCATTCTTCAAAAGTTGCACTTTTGCTCCAAGTTATGCTCAGAAACACTGTTTAGAGCGCTTACAGCGCCAGCAAACGCTGTTTTGAACGCCTTAATACAAGACTTACTACTTGTTTGGAAATGCATGTGTAACATTACAAACATGATAAAACAGCTTGTTATCACATCCAAACACTGTTTTAGAACAAAATATGAGTTTTCTTTTCATTCTTCAAAAGTTGCACTTTTGCCACAAGTTATGCTCAGAAACACTGTTTAGAGCTCTTACAACGCCAGCAAACGCTGTTTTGAACGCCTTAATGCAAGCCTTACTACTTGTTAGGAAATGGATGTGTAACATTACAAACATGATAAAACAGCTTGTTATCACATCCAAACACTGTTTTGGAACAAAATATGAGTTTTCAGTTCATTCTTCAAAAGTTGCACTTTTGCCCCAAGTTATGCTCAGAAACACTGTTTAGAGCTCTTACAACGCCAGCAAATGCTGTTTTGAACGCCTTAATGCAAGCCTTACCTACTTGTTAGGAAATGCATGTGTAACATTACAAACATGATAAAACAGCTTGTTATCACATCCAAACACTGTTTTAGAACAAAATATGAGTTTTCTTTTCATTCTTCAAAAGTTGCACTTTTGCTCCAAGTTATGCTCAGAAACACTGTTTAGAGCGCTTACAGCGCCAGCAAACGCTGTTTTGAACGCCTTAATACAAGACTTACTACTTGTTTGGAAATGCATGTGTAACATTACAAACATGATAAAACAGCTTATCACATCCAAACACTGTTTTCATTCAAAATATGAGTTTTCTTTTCATTCTTCAAAAGTTGCACTTTTTGCCACAAGTTATGCTCAGAAACACTGTTTAGAGCTCTTACAACGCCAGCAAACGCTGTTTTGAACGCCTTAATGCAAGCCTTACTACTTGTTAGGAAATGCATGTGTAACATTACAAACATGATAAAACAGCTTGTTATCACATCCAAACACTGTTTTAGAACAAAATATGAGTTTTCAGTTCATTCTTCAAAAGTTGCACTTTTGCTCCAAGTTATGCTCAGAAACACTGTTTAGAGCGCTTACAGCGCCAGCAAACGCTGTTTTGAACGCCCTTAATACAAGACTTACTACTTGTTTGGAATGCATGTGTAACATTACAAACATGATAAAACAGCTTGTTATCACATCCAAACACTGTTTTAGAACAAAATATGAGTTTTCAGTTCATTCTTCAAAAAGTTGCACTTTTGCTCCAAGTTATGCTCAGAAACACTGTTTAGAGCGCTTACAGCGCCAGCAAACGCTGTTTTGAACGCCTTAATGCAAGACTTACTACTTGTTAGAAAATGGATGTGTAACATTACAAACATGATAAAACAGCTTGTTATCACATCCAAACACTGTTTTCATTCAAAATATGAGTTTTCTTTTCATTCTTGAAAAGTTGCACTTTTGCCCCAAGTTATGCTCAGAAACACTGTTTAGAGCTCTTACAACGCCAGCAAACGCTGTTTTGAATGCCTTAATGCAGCCTTACCTACTTGTTAGGAAATGCCTGTGTAACATTACAAACATGATAAAACAGCTTGTTATCACATCCAAACACTGTTTTAGAACAAAATATGAGTTTTCAGTTCATTCTTCAAAAGTTGCACTTTTGCTCCAAGTTATGCTCAGAAACACTGTTTAGAGCGCTTACAGCGCCAGCAAACGCTGTTTTGAACGCCTTAATACAAGACTTACTACTTGTTTGGAAATGCATGTGTAACATTACAAACATGATAAAACAGCTTGTTATCACATCCAAACACTGTTTTCATTCAAAATATGAGTTTTCTTTTCATTCTTCAAAAGTTGCACTTTTGCCACAAGTTATGCTCAGAAACACTGTTTAGAGCTCTTACAACGCCAGCAAACGCTGTTTTGAAAGCCTTAATGCAAGCCTTACTACTTGTTAGGAAATGGATGTGTAACATTACAAACATGATAAAACAGCTTGTTATCACATCCAAACACTGTTTTAGAACAAAATATGAGTTTTCAGTTCATTCTTCAAAAGTTGCACTTTTGCTCCAAGTTATGCTCAGAAACACTGTTTAGAGCGCTTACAGCGCCAGCAAACGCTGTTTTGAACGCCTTAATACAAGACTTACTACTTGTTTGGAAATGCATGTGTAACATTACAAACATGATAAAACAGCTTGTTATCACATCCAAACACTGTTTTAGAACAAAATAAGAGTTTTCAGTTCATTCTTCAAAAGTTGCACTTTTGCTCCAAGTTATGCTCAGAAACACTGTTTAGAGCGCTTACAGCGCCAGCAAACGCTGTTTTGAACGCCTTAATGCAAGACTTACTACTTGTTAGAAAATGGATGTGTAACATTACAAACATGATAAAACAGCTTGTTATCACATCCAAACACTGTTTTCATTCAAAATATGAGTTTTCTTTTCATTCTTGAAAAGTTGCACTTTTGCCCCAAGTTATGCTCAGAAACACTGTTTAGAGCTCTTACAACGCCAGCAAACGCTGTTTTGAACGCCTTAATGCAAGCCTTACCTACTTGTTAGGAAATGCATGTGTAACATTACAAACATGATAAAACAGCTTGTTATCACATCCAAACACTGTTTTAGAACAAAATATGAGTTTTCAGTTCATTCTTCAAAAGTTGCACTTTTGCTCCAAGTTATGCTCAGAAACACTGTTTAGAGCGCTTACAGCGCCAGCAAACGCTGTTTTGAACGCCTTAATACAAGACTTACTACTTGTTTGGAAATGCATGTGTAACATTACAAACATGATAAAACAGCTTGTTATCACATCCAAACACTGTTTTTCATTCAAAATATGAGTTTTCTTTTCATTCTTCAAAAGTTGCACTTTTGCCACAAGTTATGCTCAGAAACACTGTTTAGAGCTCTTACAACGCCAGCAAACGCTGTTTTGAACGCCTTAATGCAAGCCTTACTACTTGTTAGGAAATGGATGTGTAACATTACAAACATGATAAAACAGCTTGTTATCACATCCAAACACTGTTTTAGAACAAAATATGAGTTTTCAGTTCATTCTTCAAAAGTTGCACTTTTGCTCCAAGTTATGCTCAGAAACACTGTTTAGAGCGCTTACAGCGCCAGCAAACGCTGTTTTGAACGCCTTAATACAAGACTTACTACTTGTTTGGAAATGCATGTGTAACATTACAAACATGATAAAACAGCTTGTTATCACATCCAAACACTGTTTTAGAACAAAATATGAGTTTTCAGTTCATTCTTCAAAAGTTGCACTTTTGCTCCAAGTTATGCTCAGAAACACTGTTTAGAGCGCTTACAGCGCCAGCAAACGCTGTTTTGAACGCCTTAATGCAAGACTTACTACTTGTTAGAAAATGGATGTGTAACATTACAAACATGATAAAACAGCTTGTTATCACATCCAAACACTGTTTTCATTCAAAATATGAGTTTTCTGTTTCATTCTTGAAAAGTTGCACTTTTGCCCCAAGTTATGCTCAGAAACACTGTTTAGAGCTCTTACAACGCCAGCAAACGCTGTTTTGAACGCCTTAATGCAAGCCTTACCTACTTGTTAGGAAATGCATGTGTAACATTACAAACATGATAAAACAGCTTGTTATCACATCCAAACACTGTTTTAGAACAAAATTATGAGTTTTCAGTTCATTCTTCAAAAGTTGCACTTTTGCCCCAAGTTATGCTCAGAAACACTGTTTAGAGCTCTTACAACGCCAGCAAACGCTGTTTTGAACGCCTTAATGCAAGCCCTTACCTACTTGTTAGGAAATGCATGTGTAACATTACAAACATGATAAAACAGCTTGTTATCACATCCAAACACTGTTTTAGAACAAAATATGAGTTTTCAGTTCATTCTTCAAAAGTTGCACTTTTGCTCCAAGTTATGCTCAGAAACACTGTTTAGAGCGCTTACAGCGCCAGCAAACGCTGTTTTGAACGCCTTAATGCAAGACTTACTACTTGTTAGAAAATGGATGTGTAACATTACAAACATGATAAAACAGCTTGTTATCACATCCAAACACTGTTTTCATTCAAAATATGAGTTTTCTTTTCATTCTTGAAAAGTTGCACTTTTGCCCCAAGTTATGCTCAGAAAACACTGTTTAGAGCTCTTACAACGCCAGCAAACGCTGTTTTGAACGCCTTAATGCAAGCCTTACCTACTTGTTAGGAAATGCATGTGTAACATTACAAACATGATAAAACAGCTTGTTATCACATCCAAACACTGTTTTAGAACAAAATATGAGTTTTCAGTTCATTCTTCAAAAGTTGCACTTTTGCTCCAAGTTATGCTCAGAAACACTGTTTAGAGCGCTTACAGCGCCAGCAAACGCTGTTTTGAACGCCTTAATACAAGACTTACTACTTGTTTGGAAATGCATGTGTAACATTACAAACATGATAAAACAGCTTATCACATCCAAACACTGTTTTCATTCAAAATATGAGTTTTCTTTTCATTCTTCAAAAGTTGCACTTTTGCCACAAGTTATGCTCAGAAACACTGTTTAGAGCTCTTACAACGCCAGCAAACGCTGTTTTGAACGCCTTAATGCAAGCCTTACTACTTGTTAGGAAATGGATGTGTAACATTACAAACATGATAAAACAGCTTGTTATCACATCCAAACACTGTTTTAGAACAAAATATGAGTTTTCAGTTCATTCTTCAAAAGTTGCACTTTTGCTCCAAGTTATGCTCAGAAACACTGTTTAGAGCGCTTACAGCGCCAGCAAACGCTGTTTTGAACGCCTTAATACAAGACTTACTACTTGTTTGGAAATGCATGTGTAACATTACAAACATGATAAAACAGCTTGTTATCACATCCAAACACTGTTTTAGAACAAAATATGAGTTTTCAGTTCATTCTTCAAAAGTTGCACTTTTGCTCCAAGTTATGCTCAGAAACACTGTTTAGAGCGCTTACAGCGCCAGCAAACGCTGTTTTGAACGCCTTAATGCAAGACTTACTACTTGTTAGAAAATGGATGTGTAACATTACAAACATGATAAAACAGCTTGTTATCACATCCAAACACTGTTTTCATTCAAAATATGAGTTTTCTTTTCATTCTTGAAAAGTTGCACTTTTGCCCCAAGTTATGCTCAGAAACACTGTTTAGAGCTCTTACAACGCCAGCAAACGCTGTTTTGAACGCCTTAATGCAAGCCTTACCTACTTGTTAGGAAATGCATGTGTAACATTACAAACATGATAAAACAGCTTGTTATCACATCCAAACACTGTTTTAGAACAAAATATGAGTTTTCAGTTCATTCTTCAAAAGTTGCACTTTTGCTCCAAGTTATGCTCAGAAACACTGTTTAGAGCGCTTACAGCGCCAGCAAACGCTGTTTTGAACGCCTTAATACAAGACTTACTACTTGTTTGGAAATGCATGTGTAACATTACAAACATGATAAAACAGCTTGTTATCACATCCAAACACTGTTTTCATTCAAAATATGAGTTTTCTTTTCATTCTTCAAAAGTTGCACTTTTGCCACAAGTTATGCTCAGAAACACTGTTTAGAGCTCTTACAACGCCAGCAAACGCTGTTTTGAAAGCCTTAATGCAAGCCTTACTACTTGTTAGGAAATGGATGTGTAACATTACAAACATGATAAAACAGCTTGTTATCACATCCAAACACTGTTTTAGAACAAAATATGAGTTTTCAGTTCATTCTTCAAAAGTTGCACTTTTGCTCCAAGTTATGCTCAGAAACACTGTTTAGAGCGCTTACAGCGCCAGCAAACGCTGTTTTGAACGCCTTAATACAAGACTTACTACTTGTTTGGAAATGCATGTGTAACATTACAAACATGATAAAACAGCTTGTTATCACATCCAAACACTGTTTTAGAACAAAATATGAGTTTTCTTTTCATTCTTCAAAAGTTGCACTTTTGCCACAAGTTATGCTCAGAAACACTGTTTAGAGCTCTTACAACGCCAGCAAACGCTGTTTTGAACGCCTTAATGCAAGCCTTACTACTTGTTAGGAAATGGATGTGTAACATTACAAACATGATAAAACAGCTTGTTATCACATCCAAACACTGTTTTAGAACAAAATATGAGTTTTCAGTTCATTCTTCAAAAGTTGCACTTTTGCTCCAAGTTATGCTCAGAAACACTGTTTAGAGCGCTTACAGCGCCAGCAAACGCTGTTTTGAACGCCTTAATACAAGACTTACTACTTGTTTGGAAATGCATGTGTAACATTACAAACATGATAAAACAGCTTGTTATCACATCCAAACACTGTTTTAGAACAAAATATGAGTTTTCAGTTCATTCTTCAAAAGTTGCACTTTTGCTCCAAGTTATGCTCAGAAACACTGTTTAGAGCGCTTACAGCGCCAGCAAACGCTGTTTTGAACGCCTTAATGCAAGACTTACTACTTGTTAGAAAATGGATGTGTAACATTACAAACATGATAAAACAGCTTGTTATCACATCCAAACACTGTTTTCATTCAAAATATGAGTTTTCTTTTCATTCTTGAAAAGTTGCACTTTTGCCCCAAGTTATGCTCAGAAACACTGTTTAGAGCTCTTACAACGCCAGCAAACGCTGTTTTGAACGCCTTAATGCAAGCCTTACCTACTTGTTAGGAAATGCATGTGTAACATTACAAACATGATAAAACAGCTTGTTATCACATCCAAACACTGTTTTAGAACAAAATATGAGTTTTCAGTTCATTCTTCAAAAGTTGCACTTTTGCTCCAAGTTATGCTCAGAAACACTGTTTAGAGCGCTTACAGCGCCAGCAAACGCTGTTTTGAACGCCTTAATACAAGACTTACTACTTGTTTGGAAATGCATGTGTAACATTACAAACATGATAAAACAGCTTGTTATCACATCCAAACACTGTTTTCATTCAAAATATGAGTTTTCTTTTCATTCTTCAAAAGTTGCACTTTTGCCACAAGTTATGCTCAGAAACACTGTTTAGAGCTCTTACAACGCCAGCAAACGCTGTTTTGAAAGCCTTAATGCAAGCCTTACTACTTGTTAGGAAATGGATGTGTAACATTACAAACATGATAAAACAGCTTGTTATCACATCCAAACACTGTTTTAGAACAAAATATGAGTTTTCAGTTCATTCTTCAAAAGTTGCACTTTTGCTCCAAGTTATGCTCAGAAACACTGTTTAGAGCGCTTACAGCGCCAGCAAACGCTGTTTTGAACGCCTTAATACAAGACTTACTACTTGTTTGGAAATGCATGTGTAACATTACAAACATGATAAAACAGCTTGTTATCACATCCAAACACTGTTTTAGAACAAAATATGAGTTTTCTTTTCATTCTTCAAAAGTTGCACTTTTGCCACAAGTTATGCTCAGAAACACTGTTTAGAGCTCTTACAACGCCAGCAAACGCTGTTTTGAACGCCTTAATGCAAGCCTTACTACTTGTTAGGAAATGGATGTGTAACATTACAAACATGATAAAACAGCTTGTTATCACATCCAAACACTGTTTTAGAACAAAATATGAGTTTTCAGTTCATTCTTCAAAAGTTGCACTTTTGCTCCAAGTTATGCTCAGAAACACTGTTTAGAGCGCTTACAGCGCCAGCAAACGCTGTTTTGAACGCCTTAATACAAGACTTACTACTTGTTTGGAAATGCATGTGTAACATTACAAACATGATAAAACAGCTTGTTATCACATCCAAACACTGTTTTAGAACAAAATATGAGTTTTCAGTTCATTCTTCAAAAGTTGCACTTTTGCTCCAAGTTATGCTCAGAAACACTGTTTAGAGCGCTTACAGCGCCAGCAAACGCTGTTTTGAACGCCTTAATGCAAGACTTACTACTTGTTAGAAAATGGATGTGTAACATTACAAACATGATAAAACAGCTTGTTATCACATCCAAACACTGTTTTCATTCAAAATATGAGTTTTCTTTTCATTCTTGAAAAGTTGCACTTTTGCCCCAAGTTATGCTCAGAAACACTGTTTAGAGCTCTTACAACGCCAGCAAACGCTGTTTTGAACGCCTTAATGCAAGCCTTACCTACTTGTTAGGAAATGCATGTGTAACATTACAAACATGATAAAACAGCTTGTTATCACATCCAAACACTGTTTTAGAACAAAATATGAGTTTTCAGTTCATTCTTCAAAAGTTGCACTTTTGCTCCAAGTTATGCTCAGAAACACTGTTTAGAGCGCTTACAGCGCCAGCAAACGCTGTTTTGAACGCCTTAATACAAGACTTACTACTTGTTTGGAAATGCATGTGTAACATTACAAACATGATAAAACAGCTTGTTATCACATCCAAACACTGTTTTCATTCAAAATATGAGTTTTCTTTTCATTCTTCAAAAGTTGCACTTTTGCCACAAGTTATGCTCAGAAACACTGTTTAGAGCTCTTACAACGCCAGCAAACGCTGTTTTGAACGCCTTAATGCAAGCCTTACTACTTGTTAGGAAATGGATGTGTAACATTACAAACATGATAAAACAGCTTGTTATCACATCCAAACACTGTTTTAGAACAAAATATGAGTTTTCAGTTCATTCTTCAAAAGTTGCACTTTTGCTCCAAGTTATGCTCAGAAACACTGTTTAGAGCGCTTACAGCGCCAGCAAACGCTGTTTTGAACGCCTTAATACAAGACTTACTACTTGTTTGGAAATGCATGTGTAACATTACAAACATGATAAAACAGCTTGTTATCACATCCAAACACTGTTTTAGAACAAAATATGAGTTTTCAGTTCATTCTTCAAAAGTTGCACTTTTGCTCCAAGTTATGCTCAGAAACACTGTTTAGAGCGCTTACAGCGCCAGCAAACGCTGTTTTGAACGCCTTAATACAAGACTTACTACTTGTTTGGAAATGCATGTGTAACATTACAAACATGATAAAACAGCTTATCACATCCAAACACTGTTTTCATTCAAAATATGAGTTTTCTTTTCATTCTTCAAAAGTTGCACTTTTGCCACAAGTTATGCTCAGAAACACTGTTTAGAGCTCTTACAACGCCAGCAAACGCTGTTTTGAACGCCTTAATGCAAGCCTTACTACTTGTTAGGAAATGGATGTGTAACATTACAAACATGATAAAACAGCTTGTTATCACATCCAAACACTGTTTTAGAACAAAATATGAGTTTTCAGTTCATTCTTCAAAAGTTGCACTTTTGCTCCAAGTTATGCTCAGAAACACTGTTTAGAGCGCTTACAGCGCCAGCAAACGCTGTTTTGAACGCCTTAATACAAGACTTACTACTTGTTTGGAAATGCATGTGTAACATTACAAACATGATAAAACAGCTTGTTATCACATCCAAACACTGTTTTAGAACAAAATATGAGTTTTCAGTTCATTCTTCAAAAGTTGCACTTTTGCTCCAAGTTATGCTCAGAAACACTGTTTAGAGCGCTTACAGCGCCAGCAAACGCTGTTTTGAACGCCTTAATGCAAGACTTACTACTTGTTAGAAAATGGATGTGTAACATTACAAACATGATAAAACAGCTTGTTATCACATCCAAACACTGTTTTCATTCAAAATATGAGTTTTCTTTTCATTCTTGAAAAGTTGCACTTTTGCCCCAAGTTATGCTCAGAAACACTGTTTAGAGCTCTTACAACGCCAGCAAACGCTGTTTTGAACGCCTTAATGCAAGCCTTACCTACTTGTTAGGAAATGCATGTGTAACATTACAAACATGATAAAACAGCTTGTTATCACATCCAAACACTGTTTTAGAACAAAATATGAGTTTTCAGTTCATTCTTCAAAAGTTGCACTTTTGCTCCAAGTTATGCTCAGAAACACTGTTTAGAGCGCTTACAGCGCCAGCAAACGCTGTTTTGAACGCCTTAATACAAGACTTACTACTTGTTTGGAAATGCATGTGTAACATTACAAACATGATAAAACAGCTTGTTATCACATCCAAACACTGTTTTCATTCAAAATATGAGTTTTCTTTTCATTCTTCAAAAGTTGCACTTTTGCCACAAGTTATGCTCAGAAACACTGTTTAGAGCTCTTACAACGCCAGCAAACGCTGTTTTGAAAGCCTTAATGCAAGCCTTACTACTTGTTAGGAAATGGATGTGTAACATTACAAACATGATAAAACAGCTTGTTATCACATCCAAACACTGTTTTAGAACAAAATATGAGTTTTCAGTTCATTCTTCAAAAGTTGCACTTTTGCTCCAAGTTATGCTCAGAAACACTGTTTAGAGCGCTTACAGCGCCAGCAAACGCTGTTTTGAACGCCTTAATACAAGACTTACTACTTGTTTGGAAATGCATGTGTAACATTACAAACATGATAAAACAGCTTGTTATCACATCCAAACACTGTTTTAGAACAAAATATGAGTTTTCAGTTCATTCTTCAAAAGTTGCACTTTTGCTCCAAGTTATGCTCAGAAACACTGTTTAGAGCGCTTACAGCGCCAGCAAACGCTGTTTTGAACGCCTTAATGCAAGACTTACTACTTGTTAGAAAATGGATGTGTAACATTACAAACATGATAAAACAGCTTGTTATCACATCCAAACACTGTTTTCATTCAAAATATGAGTTTTCTTTTCATTCTTGAAAAGTTGCACTTTTGCCCCAAGTTATGCTCAGAAACACTGTTTAGAGCTCTTACAACGCCAGCAAACGCTGTTTTGAACGCCTTAATGCAAGCCTTACCTACTTGTTAGGAAATGCATGTGTAACATTACAAACATGATAAAACAGCTTGTTATCACATCCAAACACTGTTTTAGAACAAAATATGAGTTTTCAGTTCATTCTTCAAAAGTTGCACTTTTGCTCCAAGTTATGCTCAGAAACACTGTTTAGAGCGCTTACAGCGCCAGCAAACGCTGTTTTGAACGCCTTAATACAAGACTTACTACTTGTTTGGAAATGCATGTGTAACATTACAAACATGATAAAACAGCTTGTTATCACATCCAAACACTGTTTTCATTCAAAATATGAGTTTTCTTTTCATTCTTCAAAAGTTGCACTTTTGCCACAAGTTATGCTCAGAAACACTGTTTAGAGCTCTTACAACGCCAGCAAACGCTGTTTTGAAAGCCTTAATGCAAGCCTTACTACTTGTTAGGAAATGGATGTGTAACATTACAAACATGATAAAACAGCTTGTTATCACATCCAAACACTGTTTTAGAACAAAATATGAGTTTTCAGTTCATTCTTCAAAAGTTGCACTTTTGCTCCAAGTTATGCTCAGAAACACTGTTTAGAGCGCTTACAGCGCCAGCAAACGCTGTTTTGAACGCCTTAATACAAGACTTACTACTTGTTTGGAAATGCATGTGTAACATTACAAACATGATAAAACAGCTTGTTATCACATCCAAACACTGTTTTAGAACAAAATATGAGTTTTCAGTTCATTCTTCAAAAGTTGCACTTTTGCTCCAAGTTATGCTCAGAAACACTGTTTAGAGCGCTTACAGCGCCAGCAAACGCTGTTTTGAACGCCTTAATGCAAGACTTACTACTTGTTAGAAAATGGATGTGTAACATTACAAACATGATAAAACAGCTTGTTATCACATCCAAACACTGTTTTCATTCAAAATATGAGTTTTCTTTTCATTCTTGAAAAGTTGCACTTTTGCCCCAAGTTATGCTCAGAAACACTGTTTAGAGCTCTTACAACGCCAGCAAACGCTGTTTTGAACGCCTTAATGCAAGCCTTACCTACTTGTTAGGAAATGCATGTGTAACATTACAAACATGATAAAACAGCTTGTTATCACATCCAAACACTGTTTTAGAACAAAATATGAGTTTTCAGTTCATTCTTCAAAAGTTGCACTTTTGCTCCAAGTTATGCTCAGAAACACTGTTTAGAGCGCTTACAGCGCCAGCAAACGCTGTTTTGAACGCCTTAATACAAGACTTACTACTTGTTTGGAAATGCATGTGTAACATTACAAACATGATAAAACAGCTTGTTATCACATCCAAACACTGTTTTCATTCAAAATATGAGTTTTCTTTTCATTCTTCAAAAGTTGCACTTTTGCCACAAGTTATGCTCAGAAACACTGTTTAGAGCTCTTACAACGCCAGCAAACGCTGTTTTGAAAGCCTTAATGCAAGCCTTACTACTTGTTAGGAAATGGATGTGTAACATTACAAACATGATAAAACAGCTTGTTATCACATCCAAACACTGTTTTAGAACAAAATATGAGTTTTCAGTTCATTCTTCAAAAGTTGCACTTTTGCTCCAAGTTATGCTCAGAAACACTGTTTAGAGCGCTTACAGCGCCAGCAAACGCTGTTTTGAACGCCTTAATACAAGACTTACTACTTGTTTGGAAATGCATGTGTAACATTACAAACATGATAAAACAGCTTGTTATCACATCCAAACACTGTTTTAGAACAAAATATGAGTTTTCAGTTCATTCTTCAAAAGTTGCACTTTTGCTCCAAGTTATGCTCAGAAACACTGTTTAGAGCGCTTACAGCGCCAGCAAACGCTGTTTTGAACGCCTTAATGCAAGACTTACTACTTGTTAGAAAATGGATGTGTAACATTACAAACATGATAAAACAGCTTGTTATCACATCCAAACACTGTTTTCATTCAAAATATGAGTTTTCTTTTCATTCTTGAAAAGTTGCACTTTTGCCCTAAGTTATGCTCAGAAACACTGTTTAGCGCTCTTACAACGCCAGCAAACGCTGTTTTGAACGCCTTAATGCAAGCCTTACCTACTTGTTAGGAAATGCATGTGTAACATTACAAACATGATAAAACAGCTTGTTATCACATCCAAACACTGTTTTAGAACAAAATATGAGTTTTCAGTTCATTCTTCAAAAGTTGCACTTTTGCTCCAAGTTATGCTCAGAAACACTGTTTAGAGCGCTTACAGCGCCAGCAAACGCTGTTTTGAACGCCTTAATACAAGACTTACTACTTGTTTGGAAATGCATGTGTAACATTACAAACATGATAAAACAGCTTGTTATCACATCCAAACACTGTTTTAGAACAAAATATGAGTTTTCAGTTCATTCTTCAAAAGTTGCACTTTTGCTCCAAGTTATGCTCAGAAACACTGTTTAGAGCGCTTACAGCGCCAGCAAACGCTGTTTTGAACGCCTTAATGCAAGACTTACTACTTGTTAGAAAATGGATGTGTAACATTACAAACATGATAAAACAGCTTGTTATCACATCCAAACACTGTTTTCATTCAAAATATGAGTTTTCTTTTCATTCTTGAAAAGTTGCACTTTTGCCCCAAGTTATGCTCAGAAACACTGTTTAGAGCTCTTACAACGCCAGCAAACGCTGTTTTGAACGCCTTAATGCAAGCCTTACCTACTTGTTAGGAAATGCATGTGTAACATTACAAACATGATAAAACAGCTTGTTATCACATCCAAACACTGTTTTAGAACAAAATATGAGTTTTCAGTTCATTCTTCAAAAGTTGCACTTTTGCTCCAAGTTATGCTCAGAAACACTGTTTAGAGCGCTTACAGCGCCAGCAAACGCTGTTTTGAACGCCTTAATACAAGACTTACTACTTGTTAGAAAATGGATGTGTAACATTACAAACATGATAAAACAGCTTGTTATCACATCCAAACACTGTTTTCATTCAAAATATGAGTTTTCTTTTCATTCTTGAAAAGTTGCACTTTTGCCCCAAGTTATGCTCAGAAACACTGTTTAGAGCTCTTACAACGCCAGCAAACGCTGTTTTGAACGCCTTAATGCAAGCCTTACCTACTTGTTAGGAAATGCATGTGTAACATTACAAACATGATAAAACAGCTTGTTATCACATCCAAACACTGTTTTCATTCAAAATATGAGTTTTCTTTTCATTCTTCAAAAGTTGCACTTTTGCCACAAGTTATGCTCAGAAACACTGTTTAGAGCTCTTACAACGCCAGCAAACGCTGTTTTGAACGCCTTAATGCAAGCCTTACTACTTGTTAGGAAATGGATGTGTAACATTACAAACATGATAAAACAGCTTGTTATCACATCCAAACACTGTTTTAGAACAAAATATGAGTTTTCAGTTCATTCTTCAAAAGTTGCACTTTTGCTCCAAGTTATGCTCAGAAACACTGTTTAGAGCGCTTACAGCGCCAGCAAACGCTGTTTTGAACGCCTTAATGCAAGACTTACTACTTGTTAGAAAATGGATGTGTAACATTACAAACATGATAAAACAGCTTGTTATCACATCCAAACACTGTTTTCATTCAAAATATGAGTTTTCTTTTCATTCTTGAAAAGTTGCACTTTTGCCCCAAGTTATGCTCAGAAACACTGTTTAGAGCGCTTACAGCGCCAGCAAACGCTGTTTTGAACGCCTTAATACAAGACTTACTACTTGTTTGGAAATGCATGTGTAACATTACAAACATGATAAAACAGCTTGTTATCACATCCAAACACTGTTTTAGAACAAAATATGAGTTTTCAGTTCATTCTTCAAAAGTTGCACTTTTGCTCCAAGTTATGCTCAGAAACACTGTTTAGAGCGCTTACAGCGCCAGCAAACGCTGTTTTGAACGCCTTAATGCAAGACTTACTACTTGTTAGAAAATGGATGTGTAACATTACAAACATGATAAAACAGCTTGTTATCACATCCAAACACTGTTTTCATTCAAAATATGAGTTTTCTTTTCATTGTTCAAAAGTTGCACTTTTGCCACAAGTTATGCTCAGAAACACTGTTTAGAGCTCTTACAACGCCAGCAAACGCTGTTTTGAACGCCTTAATGCAAGCCTTACTACTTGTTAGGAAATGGATGTGTAACATTACAAACATGATAAAACAGCTTGTTATCACATCCAAACACTGTTTTAGAACAAAATATGAGTTTTCAGTTCATTCTTCAAAAGTTGCACTTTTGCTCCAAGTTATGCTCAGAAACACTGTTTAGAGCGCTTACAGCGCCAGCAAACGCTGTTTTGAACGCCTTAATACAAGACTTACTACTTGTTTGGAAATGCATGTGTAACATTACAAACATGATAAAACAGCTTGTTATCACATCCAAACACTGTTTTAGAACAAAATATGAGTTTTCAGTTCATTCTTCAAAAGTTGCACTTTTGCTCCAAGTTATGCTCAGAAACACTGTTTAGAGCGCTTACAGCGCCAGCAAACGCTGTTTTGAACGCCTTAATGCAAGACTTACTACTTGTTAGAAAATGGATGTGTAACATTACAAACATGATAAAACAGCTTGTTATCACATCCAAACACTGTTTTCATTCAAAATATGAGTTTTCTTTTCATTCTTGAAAAGTTGCACTTTTGCCCCAAGTTATGCTCAGAAACACTGTTTAGAGCTCTTACAACGCCAGCAAACGCTGTTTTGAACGCCTTAATGCAAGCCTTACCTACTTGTTAGGAAATGCATGTGTAACATTACAAACATGATAAAACAGCTTGTTATCACATCCAAACACTGTTTTAGAACAAAATATGAGTTTTCAGTTCATTCTTCAAAAGTTGCACTTTTGCTCCAAGTTATGCTCAGAAACACTGTTTAGAGCGCTTACAGCGCCAGCAAACGCTGTTTTGAACGCCTTAATACAAGACTTACTACTTGTTTGGAAATGCATGTGTAACATTACAAACATGATAAAACAGCTTGTTATCACATCCAAACACTGTTTTCATTCAAAATATGAGTTTTCTTTTCATTCTTCAAAAGTTGCACTTTTGCCACAAGTTATGCTCAGAAACACTGTTTAGAGCTCTTACAACGCCAGCAAACGCTGTTTTGAACGCCTTAATGCAAGCCTTACTACTTGTTAGGAAATGGATGTGTAACATTACAAACATGATAAAACAGCTTGTTATCACATCCAAACACTGTTTTAGAACAAAATATGAGTTTTCAGTTCATTCTTCAAAAGTTGCACTTTTGCTCCAAGTTATGCTCAGAAACACTGTTTAGAGCGCTTACAGCGCCAGCAAACGCTGTTTTGAACGCCTTAATACAAGACTTACTACTTGTTTGGAAATGCATGTGTAACATTACAAACATGATAAAACAGCTTGTTATCACATCCAAACACTGTTTTAGAACAAAATATGAGTTTTCAGTTCAGTCTTCAAAAGTTGCACTTTTGCTCCAAGTTATGCTCAGAAACACTGTTTAGAGCGCTTACAGCGCCAGCAAACGCTGTTTTGAACGCCTTAATGCAAGACTTACTACTTGTTAGAAAATGCATGTGTAACATTACAAACATGATAAAACAGCTTGTTATCACATCCAAACACTGTTTTAGAACAAAATATGAGTTTTCAGTTCATTCTTCAAAAGTTGCACTTTTGCTCCAAGTTATGCTCAGAAACACTGTTTAGAGCGCTTACAGCGCCAGCAAACGCTGTTTTGAACGCCTTAATACAAGACTTACTACTTGTTTGGAAATGCATGTGTAACATTACAAACATGATAAAACAGCTTGTTATCACATCCAAACACTGTTTTCATTCAAAATATGAGTTTTCTTTTCATTCTTCAAAAGTTGCACTTTTGCTCCAAGTTATGCTCAGAAACACTGTTTAGAGCGCTTACAGCGCCAGCAAACGCTGTTTTGAACGCCTTAATGCAAGACTTACTACTTGTTAGAAAATGGATGTGTAACATTACAAACATGATAAAACAGCTTGTTATCACATCCAAACACTGTTTTCATTCAAAATATGAGTTTTCTTTTCATTCTTGAAAAGTTGCACTTTTGCCCCAAGTTATGCTCAGAAACACTGTTTAGAGCTCTTACAACGCCAGCAAACGCTGTTTTGAACGCCTTAATGCAAGCCTTACCTACTTGTTAGGAAATGCATGTGTAACATTACAAACATGATAAAACAGCTTGTTATCACATCCAAACACTGTTTTAGAACAAAATATGAGTTTTCAGTTCATTCTTCAAAAGTTGCACTTTTGCTCCAAGTTATGCTCAGAAACACTGTTTAGAGCGCTTACAGCGCCAGCAAACGCTGTTTTGAACGCCTTAATACAAGACTTACTACTTGTTTGGAAATGCATGTGTAACATTACAAACATGATAAAACAGCTTGTTATCACATCCAAACACTGTTTTCATTCAAAATATGAGTTTTCTTTTCATTCTTCAAAAGTTGCACTTTTGCCACAAGTTATGCTCAGAAACACTGTTTAGAGCTCTTACAACGCCAGCAAACGCTGTTTTGAACGCCTTAATGCAAGCCTTACTACTTGTTAGGAAATGGATGTGTAACATTACAAACATGATAAAACAGCTTGTTATCACATCCAAACACTGTTTTAGAACAAAATATGAGTTTTCAGTTCATTCTTCAAAAGTTGCACTTTTGCTCCAAGTTATGCTCAGAAACACTGTTTAGAGCGCTTACAGCGCCAGCAAACGCTGTTTTGAACGCCTTAATACAAGACTTACTACTTGTTTGGAAATGCATGTGTAACATTACAAACATGATAAAACAGCTTGTTATCACATCCAAACACTGTTTTAGAACAAAATATGAGTTTTCAGTTCATTCTTCAAAAGTTGCACTTTTGCTCCAAGTTATGCTCAGAAACACTGTTTAGAGCGCTTACAGCGCCAGCAAACGCTGTTTTGAACGCCTTAATACAAGACTTAATACTTGTTTGGAAATGCATGTGTAACATTACAAACATGATAAAACAGCTTGTTATCACATCCAAACACTGTTTTAGAACAAAATATGAGTTTTCAGTTCATTCTTCAAAAGTTGCACTTTTGCTCCAAGTTATGCTCAGAAACACTGTTTAGAGCGCTTACAGCGCCAGCAAACGCTGTTTTGAACGCCTTAATGCAAGACTTACTACTTGTTAGAAAATGGATGTGTAACATTACAAACATGATAAAACAGCTTGTTATCACATCCAAACGCTGTTTTCATTCAAAATATGAGTTTTCTTTTCATTCTTCAAAAGTTGCACTTTTGCCACAAGTTATGCTCAGAAACACTGTTTAGAGCTCTTACAACGCCAGCAAACGCTGTTTTGAACGCCTTAATGCAAGCCTTACTACTTGTTAGGAAATGCATGTGTAACATTACAAACATGATAAAACAGCTTGTTATCACATCCAAACACTGTTTTGGAACAAAATATGAGTTTTCAGTTCATTCTTCAAAAGTTGCACTTTTGCTCCAAGTTATGCTCAGAAACACTGTTTAGAGCGCTTACAGCGCCAGCAAACGCTGTTTTGAACGCCTTAATACAAGACTTACTTCTTGTTTGGAAATGCATGTGTAACATTACAAACATGATAAAACAGCTTGTTATCACATCCAAACACTGTTTTAGAACAAAATATGAGTTTTCTTTTCATTCTTCAAAAGTTGCACTTTTGCCACAAGTTATGCTCAGAAACACTGTTTAGAGCTCTTACAACGCCAGCAAACGCTGTTTTGAACGCCTTAATGCAAGCCTTACTACTTGTTAGGAAATGCATGTGTAACATTACAAACATGATAAAACAGCTTGTTATCACATCAAAACACTGTTTTGGAACAAAATATGAGTTTTCAGTTCATTCTTCAAAAGTTGCACTTTTGCCACAAGTTATGCTCAGAAACACTGTTTAGAGCTCTTACAACGCCAGCAAACGCTGTTTTGAACGCCTTAATGCAAGCCTTACCTACTTGTTAGGAAATGCATGTGTAACATTACAAACATGATAAAACAGCTTGTTATCACATCCAAACACTGTTTTAGAACAAAATATGAGTTTTCAGTTCATTCTTCAAAAGTTGCACTTTTGCTCCAAGTTATGCTCAGAAACACTGTTTAGAGCGCTTACAGCGCCAGCAAACGCTGTTTTGAACGCCTTAATACAAGACTTACTACTTGTTTGGAAATGCATGTGTAACATTACAAACATGATAAAACAGCTTGTTATCACATCCAAACACTGTTTTAGAACAAAATATGAGTTTTCAGTTCATTCTTCAAAAGTTGCACTTTTGCTCCAAGTTATGCTCAGAAACACTGTTTAGAGCGCTTACAGCGCCAGCAAACGCTGTTTTGAACGCCTTAATGCAAGACTTACTACTTGTTAGAAAATGGATGTGTAACATTACAAACATGATAAAACAGCTTGTTATCACATCCAAACGCTGTTTTCATTCAAAATATGAGTTTTCTTTTCATTCTTCAAAAGTTGCACTTTTGCCACAAGTTATGCTCAGAAACACTGTTTAGAGCTCTTACAACGCCAGCAAACGCTGTTTTGAACGCCTTAATGCAAGACTTACTACTTGTTAGAAAATGGATGTGTAACATTACAAACATGATAAAACAGCTTGTTATCACATCCAAACGCTGTTTTCATTCAAAATATGAGTTTTCTTTTCATTCTTCAAAAGTTGCACTTTTGCCACAAGTTATGCTCAGAAACACTGTTTAGAGCTCTTACAGCGCCAGCAAACGCTGTTTTGAACGCCTTAATGCAAGACTTACTACTTGTTAGAAAATGGATGTGTAACATTACAAACATGATAAAACAGCTTGTTATCACATCCAAACGCTGTTTTCATTCAAAATATGAGTTTTCTTTTCATTCTTCAAAAGTTGCACTTTTGCCACAAGTTATGCTCAGAAACACTGTTTAGAGCTCTTACAACGCCAGCAAACGCTGTTTTGAACGCCTTAATGCAAGACTTACTACTTGTTAGGAAATGCATGTGTAACATTACAAACATGATAAAACAGCTTGTTATCACATCCAAACACTGTTTTGGAACAAAATATGAGTTTTCAGTTCATTCTTCAAAAGTTGCACTTTTGCTCCAAGTTATGCTCAGAAACACTGTTTAGAGCGCTTACAGCGCCAGCAAACGCTGTTTTGAACGCCTTAATGCAAGACTTACTACTTGTTAGAAAATGGATGTGTAACATTACAAACATGATAAAACAGCTTGTTATCACATCCAAACACTGTTTTAGAACAAAATATGAGTTTTCAGTTCATTCTTCAAAAGTTGCACTTTTGCTCCAAGTTATGCTCAGAAACACTGTTTAGAGCGCTTACAGCGCCAGCAAACGCTGTTTTGAACGCCTTAATACAAGACTTACTACTTGTTTGGAAATGCATGTGTAACATTACAAACATGATAAAACAGCTTGTTATCACATCCAAACACTGTTTTAGAACAAAATATGAGTTTTCAGTTCATTCTTCAAAAGTTGCACTTTTGCTCCAAGTTATGCTCAGAAACACTGTTTAGAGCGCTTACAGCGCCAGCAAACGCTGTTTTGAACGCCTTAATGCAAGACTTACTACTTGTTAGAAAATGGATGTGTAACATTACAAACATGATAAAACAGCTTGTTATCACATCCAAACACTGTTTTCATTCAAAATATGAGTTTTCTTTTCATTCTTGAAAAGTTGCACTTTTGCCCCAAGTTATGCTCAGAAACACTGTTTAGAGCTCTTACAACGCCAGCAAACGCTGTTTTGAACGCCTTAATGCAAGCCTTACCTACTTGTTAGGAAATGCATGTGTAACATTACAAACATGATAAAACAGCTTGTTATCACATCCAAACACTGTTTTAGAACAAAATATGAGTTTTCAGTTCATTCTTCAAAAGTTGCACTTTTGCTCCAAGTTATGCTCAGAAACACTGTTTAGAGCGCTTACAGCGCCAGCAAACGCTGTTTTGAACGCCTTAATACAAGACTTACTACTTGTTTGGAAATGCATGTGTAACATTACAAACATGATAAAACAGCTTGTTATCACATCCAAACACTGTTTTCATTCAAAATATGAGTTTTCTATTCATTCTTCAAAAGTTGCACTTTTGCCACAAGTTATGCTCAGAAACACTGTTTAGAGCTCTTACAACGCCAGCAAACGCTGTTTTGAACGCCTTAATGCAAGCCTTACTACTTGTTAGGAAATGGATGTGTAACATTACAAACATGATAAAACAGCTTGTTATCACATCCAAACACTGTTTTAGAACAAAATATGAGTTTTCAGTTCATTCTTCAAAAGTTGCACTTTTGCTCCAAGTTATGCTCAGAAACACTGTTTAGAGCGCTTACAGCGCCAGCAAACGCTGTTTTGAACGCCTTAATACAAGACTTACTACTTGTTTGGAAATGCATGTGTAACATTACAAACATGATAAAACAGCTTGTTATCACATCCAAACACTGTTTTAGAACAAAATATGAGTTTTCAGTTCATTCTTCAAAAGTTGCACTTTTGCTCCAAGTTATGCTCAGAAACACTGTTTAGAGCGCTTACAGCGCCAGCAAACGCTGTTTTGAACGCCTTAATGCAAGACTTACTACTTGTTAGAAAATGGATGTGTAACATTACAAACATGATAAAACAGCTTGTTATCACATCCAAACACTGTTTTCATTCAAAATATGAGTTTTCTTTTCATTCTTGAAAAGTTGCACTTTTGCCCCAAGTTATGCTCAGAAACACTGTTTAGAGCTCTTACAACGCCAGCAAACGCTGTTTTGAACGCCTTAATGCAAGCCTTACCTACTTGTTAGGAAATGCATGTGTAACATTACAAACATGATAAAACAGCTTGTTATCACATCCAAACACTGTTTTAGAACAAAATATGAGTTTTCAGTTCATTCTTCAAAAGTTGCACTTTTGCTCCAAGTTATGCTCAGAAACACTGTTTAGAGCGCTTACAGCGCCAGCAAACGCTGTTTTGAACGCCTTAATACAAGACTTACTACTTGTTTGGAAATGCATGTGTAACATTACAAACATGATAAAACAGCTTGTTATCACATCCAAACACTGTTTTCATTCAAAATATGAGTTTTCTTTTCATTCTTCAAAAGTTGCACTTTTGCCACAAGTTATGCTCAGAAACACTGTTTAGAGCGCTTACAGCGCCAGCAAACGCTGTTTTGAACGCCTTAATGCAAGACTTACTACTTGTTAGAAAATGGATGTGTAACATTACAAACATGATAAAACAGCTTGTTATCACATCCAAACACTGTTTTCATTCAAAATATGAGTTTTCTTTTCATTCTTGAAAAGTTGCACTTTTGCCCCAAGTTATGCTCAGAAACACTGTTTAGAGCTCTTACAACGCCAGCAAACGCTGTTTTGAACGCCTTAATGCAAGCCTTACCTACTTGTTAGGAAATGCATGTGTAACATTACAAACATGATAAAACAGCTTGTTATCACATCCAAACACTGTTTTAGAACAAAATATGAGTTTTCAGTTCATTCTTCAAAAGTTGCACTTTTGCTCCAAGTTATGCTCAGAAACACTGTTTAGAGCGCTTACAGCGCCAGCAAACGCTGTTTTGAACGCCTTAATACAAGACTTACTACTTGTTTGGAAATGCATGTGTAACATTACAAACATGATAAAACAGCTTGTTATCACATCCAAACACTGTTTTCATTCAAAATATGAGTTTTCTTTTCATTCTTCAAAAGTTGCACTTTTGCCACAAGTTATGCTCAGAAACACTGTTTAGAGCTCTTACAACGCCAGCAAACGCTGTTTTGAACGCCTTAATGCAAGCCTTACTACTTGTTAGGAAATGGATGTGTAACATTACAAACATGATAAAACAGCTTGTTATCACATCCAAACACTGTTTTAGAACAAAATATGAGTTTTCAGTTCATTCTTCAAAAGTTGCACTTTTGCTCCAAGTTATGCTCAGAAACACTGTTTAGAGCGCTTACAGCGCCAGCAAACGCTGTTTTGAACGCCTTAATACAAGACTTACTACTTGTTTGGAAATGCATGTGTAACATTACAAACATGATAAAACAGCTTGTTATCACATCCAAACACTGTTTTAGAACAAAATATGAGTTTTCAGTTCATTCTTCAAAAGTTGCACTTTTGCTCCAAGTTATGCTCAGAAACACTGTTTAGAGCGCTTACAGCGCCAGCAAACGCTGTTTTGAACGCCTTAATACAAGACTTAATACTTGTTTGGAAATGCATGTGTAACATTACAAACATGATAAAACAGCTTGTTATCACATCCAAACACTGTTTTAGAACAAAATATGAGTTTTCAGTTCATTCTTCAAAAGTTGCACTTTTGCTCCAAGTTATGCTCAGAAACACTGTTTAGAGCGCTTACAGCGCCAGCAAACGCTGTTTTGAACGCCTTAATGCAAGACTTACTACTTGTTAGAAAATGGATGTGTAACATTACAAACATGATAAAACAGCTTGTTATCACATCCAAACGCTGTTTTCATTCAAAATATGAGTTTTCTTTTCATTCTTCAAAAGTTGCACTTTTGCCACAAGTTATGCTCAGAAACACTGTTTAGAGCTCTTACAACGCCAGCAAACGCTGTTTTGAACGCCTTAATGCAAGCCTTACTACTTGTTAGGAAATGCATGTGTAACATTACAAACATGATAAAACAGCTTGTTATCACATCCAAACACTGTTTTGGAACAAAATATGAGTTTTCAGTTCATTCTTCAAAAGTTGCACTTTTGCTCCAAGTTATGCTCAGAAACACTGTTTAGAGCGCTTACAGCGCCAGCAAACGCTGTTTTGAACGCCTTAATGCAAGACTTACTACTTGTTAGAAAATGGATGTGTAACATTACAAACATGATAAAACAGCTTGTTATCACATCCAAACACTGTTTTAGAACAAAATATGAGTTTTCAGTTCATTCTTCAAAAGTTGCACTTTTGCTCCAAGTTATGCTCAGAAACACTGTTTAGAGCGCTTACAGCGCCAGCAAACGCTGTTTTGAACGCCTTAATACAAGACTTACTACTTGTTTGGAAATGCATGTGTAACATTACAAACATGATAAAACAGCTTGTTATCACATCCAAACACTGTTTTAGAACAAAATATGAGTTTTCAGTTCATTCTTCAAAAGTTGCACTTTTGCTCCAAGTTATGCTCAGAAACACTGTTTAGAGCGCTTACAGCGCCAGCAAACGCTGTTTTGAACGCCTTAATGCAAGACTTACTACTTGTTAGAAAATGGATGTGTAACATTACAAACATGATAAAACAGCTTGTTATCACATCCAAACACTGTTTTCATTCAAAATATGAGTTTTCTTTTCATTCTTGAAAAGTTGCACTTTTGCCCCAAGTTATGCTCAGAAACACTGTTTAGAGCTCTTACAACGCCAGCAAACGCTGTTTTGAACGCCTTAATGCAAGCCTTACCTACTTGTTAGGAAATGCATGTGTAACATTACAAACATGATAAAACAGCTTGTTATCACATCCAAACACTGTTTTAGAACAAAATATGAGTTTTCAGTTCATTCTTCAAAAGTTGCACTTTTGCTCCAAGTTATGCTCAGAAACACTGTTTAGAGCGCTTACAGCGCCAGCAAACGCTGTTTTGAACGCCTTAATACAAGACTTACTACTTGTTTGGAAATGCATGTGTAACATTACAAACATGATAAAACAGCTTGTTATCACATCCAAACACTGTTTTCATTCAAAATATGAGTTTTCTATTCATTCTTCAAAAGTTGCACTTTTGCCACAAGTTATGCTCAGAAACACTGTTTAGAGCTCTTACAACGCCAGCAAACGCTGTTTTGAACGCCTTAATGCAAGCCTTACTACTTGTTAGGAAATGGATGTGTAACATTACAAACATGATAAAACAGCTTGTTATCACATCCAAACACTGTTTTAGAACAAAATATGAGTTTTCAGTTCATTCTTCAAAAGTTGCACTTTTGCTCCAAGTTATGCTCAGAAACACTGTTTAGAGCGCTTACAGCGCCAGCAAACGCTGTTTTGAACGCCTTAATACAAGACTTACTACTTGTTTGGAAATGCATGTGTAACATTACAAACATGATAAAACAGCTTGTTATCACATCCAAACACTGTTTTAGAACAAAATATGAGTTTTCAGTTCATTCTTCAAAAGTTGCACTTTTGCTCCAAGTTATGCTCAGAAACACTGTTTAGAGCGCTTACAGCGCCAGCAAACGCTGTTTTGAACGCCTTAATACAAGACTTAATACTTGTTTGGAAATGCATGTGTAACATTACAAACATGATAAAACAGCTTGTTATCACATCCAAACACTGTTTTAGAACAAAATATGAGTTTTCAGTTCATTCTTCAAAAGTTGCACTTTTGCTCCAAGTTATGCTCAGAAACACTGTTTAGAGCGCTTACAGCGCCAGCAAACGCTGTTTTGAACGCCTTAATGCAAGACTTACTACTTGTTAGAAAATGGATGTGTAACATTACAAACATGATAAAACAGCTTGTTATCACATCCAAACGCTGTTTTCATTCAAAATATGAGTTTTCTTTTCATTCTTCAAAAGTTGCACTTTTGCCACAAGTTATGCTCAGAAACACTGTTTAGAGCTCTTACAACGCCAGCAAACGCTGTTTTGAACGCCTTAATGCAAGCCTTACTACTTGTTAGGAAATGCATGTGTAACATTACAAACATGATAAAACAGCTTGTTATCACATCCAAACACTGTTTTGGAACAAAATATGAGTTTTCAGTTCATTCTTCAAAAGTTGCACTTTTGCTCCAAGTTATGCTCAGAAACACTGTTTAGAGCGCTTACAGCGCCAGCAAACGCTGTTTTGAACGCCTTAATACAAGACTTACTTCTTGTTTGGAAATGCATGTGTAACATTACAAACATGATAAAACAGCTTGTTATCACATCCAAACACTGTTTTAGAACAAAATATGAGTTTTCTTTTCATTCTTCAAAAGTTGCACTTTTGCCACAAGTTATGCTCAGAAACACTGTTTAGAGCTCTTACAACGCCAGCAAACGCTGTTTTGAACGCCTTAATGCAAGCCTTACTACTTGTTAGGAAATGCATGTGTAACATTACAAACATGATAAAACAGCTTGTTATCACATCAAAACACTGTTTTGGAACAAAATATGAGTTTTCAGTTCATTCTTCAAAAGTTGCACTTTTGCCACAAGTTATGCTCAGAAACACTGTTTAGAGCTCTTACAACGCCAGCAAACGCTGTTTTGAACGCCTTAATGCAAGCCTTACCTACTTGTTAGGAAATGCATGTGTAACATTACAAACATGATAAAACAGCTTGTTATCACATCCAAACACTGTTTTAGAACAAAATATGAGTTTTCAGTTCATTCTTCAAAAGTTGCACTTTTGCTCCAAGTTATGCTCAGAAACACTGTTTAGAGCGCTTACAGCGCCAGCAAACGCTGTTTTGAACGCCTTAATACAAGACTTACTACTTGTTTGGAAATGCATGTGTAACATTACAAACATGATAAAACAGCTTGTTATCACATCCAAACACTGTTTTAGAACAAAATATGAGTTTTCAGTTCATTCTTCAAAAGTTGCACTTTTGCTCCAAGTTATGCTCAGAAACACTGTTTAGAGCGCTTACAGCGCCAGCAAACGCTGTTTTGAACGCCTTAATGCAAGACTTACTACTTGTTAGAAAATGGATGTGTAACATTACAAACATGATAAAACAGCTTGTTATCACATCCAAACGCTGTTTTCATTCAAAATATGAGTTTTCTTTTCATTCTTCAAAAGTTGCACTTTTGCCACAAGTTATGCTCAGAAACACTGTTTAGAGCTCTTACAACGCCAGCAAACGCTGTTTTGAACGCCTTAATGCAAGACTTACTACTTGTTAGAAAATGGATGTGTAACATTACAAACATGATAAAACAGCTTGTTATCACATCCAAACGCTGTTTTCATTCAAAATATGAGTTTTCTTTTCATTCTTCAAAAGTTGCACTTTTGCCACAAGTTATGCTCAGAAACACTGTTTAGAGCTCTTACAGCGCCAGCAAACGCTGTTTTGAACGCCTTAATGCAAGACTTACTACTTGTTAGAAAATGGATGTGTAACATTACAAACATGATAAAACAGCTTGTTATCACATCCAAACGCTGTTTTCATTCAAAATATGAGTTTTCTTTTCATTCTTCAAAAGTTGCACTTTTGCCACAAGTTATGCTCAGAAACACTGTTTAGAGCTCTTACAACGCCAGCAAACGCTGTTTTGAACGCCTTAATGCAAGACTTACTACTTGTTAGGAAATGCATGTGTAACATTACAAACATGATAAAACAGCTTGTTATCACATCCAAACACTGTTTTGGAACAAAATATGAGTTTTCAGTTCATTCTTCAAAAGTTGCACTTTTGCTCCAAGTTATGCTCAGAAACACTGTTTAGAGCGCTTACAGCGCCAGCAAACGCTGTTTTGAACGCCTTAATGCAAGACTTACTACTTGTTAGAAAATGGATGTGTAACATTACAAACATGATAAAACAGCTTGTTATCACATCCAAACACTGTTTTAGAACAAAATATGAGTTTTCAGTTCATTCTTCAAAAGTTGCACTTTTGCTCCAAGTTATGCTCAGAAACACTGTTTAGAGCGCTTACAGCGCCAGCAAACGCTGTTTTGAACGCCTTAATACAAGACTTACTACTTGTTTGGAAATGCATGTGTAACATTACAAACATGATAAAACAGCTTGTTATCACATCCAAACACTGTTTTAGAACAAAATATGAGTTTTCAGTTCATTCTTCAAAAGTTGCACTTTTGCTCCAAGTTATGCTCAGAAACACTGTTTAGAGCGCTTACAGCGCCAGCAAACGCTGTTTTGAACGCCTTAATGCAAGACTTACTACTTGTTAGAAAATGGATGTGTAACATTACAAACATGATAAAACAGCTTGTTATCACATCCAAACACTGTTTTCATTCAAAATATGAGTTTTCTTTTCATTCTTGAAAAGTTGCACTTTTGCCCCAAGTTATGCTCAGAAACACTGTTTAGAGCTCTTACAACGCCAGCAAACGCTGTTTTGAACGCCTTAATGCAAGCCTTACCTACTTGTTAGGAAATGCATGTGTAACATTACAAACATGATAAAACAGCTTGTTATCACATCCAAACACTGTTTTAGAACAAAATATGAGTTTTCAGTTCATTCTTCAAAAGTTGCACTTTTGCTCCAAGTTATGCTCAGAAACACTGTTTAGAGCGCTTACAGCGCCAGCAAACGCTGTTTTGAACGCCTTAATACAAGACTTACTACTTGTTTGGAAATGCATGTGTAACATTACAAACATGATAAAACAGCTTGTTATCACATCCAAACACTGTTTTCATTCAAAATATGAGTTTTCTTTTCATTCTTCAAAAGTTGCACTTTTGCCACAAGTTATGCTCAGAAACACTGTTTAGAGCTCTTACAACGCCAGCAAACGCTGTTTTGAACGCCTTAATGCAAGCCTTACTACTTGTTAGGAAATGGATGTGTAACATTACAAACATGATAAAACAGCTTGTTATCACATCCAAACACTGTTTTAGAACAAAATATGAGTTTTCAGTTCATTCTTCAAAAGTTGCACTTTTGCTCCAAGTTATGCTCAGAAACACTGTTTAGAGCGCTTACAGCGCCAGCAAACGCTGTTTTGAACGCCTTAATACAAGACTTACTACTTGTTTGGAAATGCATGTGTAACATTACAAACATGATAAAACAGCTTGTTATCACATCCAAACACTGTTTTAGAACAAAATATGAGTTTTCAGTTCATTCTTCAAAAGTTGCACTTTTGCTCCAAGTTATGCTCAGAAACACTGTTTAGAGCGCTTACAGCGCCAGCAAACGCTGTTTTGAACGCCTTAATGCAAGACTTACTACTTGTTAGAAAATGGATGTGTAACATTACAAACATGATATAACAGCTTGTTATCACATCCAAACACTGTTTTCATTCAAAATATGAGTTTTCTTTTCATTCTTGAAAAGTTGCACTTTTGCCCCAAGTTATGCTCAGAAACACTGTTTAGAGCTCTTACAACGCCAGCAAACGCTGTTTTGAACGCCTTAATGCAAGCCTTACCTACTTGTTAGGAAATGCATGTGTAACATTACAAACATGATAAAACTGCTTGTTATCACATCCAAACACTGTTTTAGAACAAAATATGAGTTTTCAGTTCATTCTTCAAAAGTTGCACTTTTGCTCCAAGTTATGCTCAGAAACACTGTTTAGAGCGCTTACAGCGCCAGCAAACGCTGTTTTGAACGCCTTAATACAAGACTTACTACTTGTTTGGAAATGCATGTGTAACATTACAAACATGATAAAACAGCTTGTTATCACATCCAAACACTGTTTTCATTCAAAATATGAGTTTTCTTTTCATTCTTCAAAAGTTGCACTTTTGCCACAAGTTATGCTCAGAAACACTGTTTAGAGCGCTTACAGCGCCAGCAAACGCTGTTTTGAACGCCTTAATGCAAGACTTACTACTTGTTAGAAAATGGATGTGTAACATTACAAACATGATAAAACAGCTTGTTATCACATCCAAACACTGTTTTCATTCAAAATATGAGTTTTCTTTTCATTCTTGAAAAGTTGCACTTTTGCCCCAAGTTATGCTCAGAAACACTGTTTAGAGCTCTTACAACGCCAGCAAACGCTGTTTTGAACGCCTTAATGCAAGCCTTACCTACTTGTTAGGAAATGCATGTGTAACATTACAAACATGATAAAAACAGCTTGTTATCACATCCAAACACTGTTTTAGAACAAAATATGAGTTTTCAGTTCATTCTTCAAAAGTTGCACTTTTGCTCCAAGTTATGCTCAGAAACACTGTTTAGAGCGCTTACAGCGCCAGCAAACGCTGTTTTGAACGCCTTAATACAAGACTTACTACTTGTTTGGAAATGCATGTGTAACATTACAAACATGATAAAACAGCTTGTTATCACATCCAAACACTGTTTTCATTCAAAATATGAGTTTTCTTTTCATTCTTCAAAAGTTGCACTTTTGCCACAAGTTTATGCTCAGAAACACTGTTTAGAGCTCTTACAACGCCAGCAAACGCTGTTTTGAACGCCTTAATGCAAGCCTTACTACTTGTTAGGAAATGGATGTGTAACATTACAAACATGATAAAAACAGCTTGTTATCACATCCAAACACTGTTTTAGAACAAAATATGAGTTTTCAGTTCATTCTTCAAAAGTTGCACTTTTGCTCCAAGTTATGCTCAGAAACACTGTTTAGAGCGCTTACAGCGCCAGCAAACGCTGTTTTGAACGCCTTAATACAAGACTTACTACTTGTTTGGAAATGCATGTGTAACATTACAAACATGATAAAACAGCTTGTTATCACATCCAAACACTGTTTTAGAACAAAATATGAGTTTTCAGTTCATTCTTCAAAAGTTGCACTTTTGCTCCAAGTTATGCTCAGAAACACTGTTTAGAGCGCTTACAGCGCCAGCAAACGCTGTTTTGAACGCCTTAATACAAGACTTAATACTTGTTTGGAAATGCATGTGTAACATTACAAACATGATAAAACAGCTTGTTATCACATCCAAACACTGTTTTAGAACAAAATATGAGTTTTCAGTTCATTCTTCAAAAGTTGCACTTTTGCTCCAAGTTATGCTCAGAAACACTGTTTAGAGCGCTTACAGCGCCAGCAAACGCTGTTTTGAACGCCTTAATGCAAGACTTACTACTTGTTAGAAAATGGATGTGTAACATTACAAACATGATAAAACAGCTTGTTATCACATCCAAACGCTGTTTTCATTCAAAATATGAGTTTTCTTTTCATTCTTCAAAAGTTGCACTTTTGCCACAAGTTATGCTCAGAAACACTGTTTAGAGCTCTTACAACGCCAGCAAACGCTGTTTTGAACGCCTTAATGCAAGCCTTACTACTTGTTAGGAAATGCATGTGTAACATTACAAACATGATAAAACAGCTTGTTATCACATCCAAACACTGTTTTGGAACAAAATATGAGTTTTCAGTTCATTCTTCAAAAGTTGCACTTTTGCTCCAAGTTATGCTCAGAAACACTGTTTAGAGCGCTTACAGCGCCAGCAAACGCTGTTTTGAACGCCTTAATACAAGACTTACTTCTTGTTTGGAAATGCATGTGTAACATTACAAACATGATAAAACAGCTTGTTATCACATCCAAACACTGTTTTAGAACAAAATATGAGTTTTCTTTTCATTCTTCAAAAGTTGCACTTTTGCCACAAGTTATGCTCAGAAACACTGTTTAGAGCTCTTACAACGCCAGCAAACGCTGTTTTGAACGCCTTAATGCAAGCCTTACTACTTGTTAGGAAATGCATGTGTAACATTACAAACATGATAAAACAGCTTGTTATCACATCAAAACACTGTTTTGGAACAAAATATGAGTTTTCAGTTCATTCTTCAAAAGTTGCACTTTTGCCACAAGTTATGCTCAGAAACACTGTTTAGAGCTCTTACAACGCCAGCAAACGCTGTTTTGAACGCCTTAATGCAAGCCTTACCTACTTGTTAGGAAATGCATGTGTAACATTACAAACATGATAAAACAGCTTGTTATCACATCCAAACACTGTTTTAGAACAAAATATGAGTTTTCAGTTCATTCTTCAAAAGTTGCACTTTTGCTCCAAGTTATGCTCAGAAACACTGTTTAGAGCGCTTACAGCGCCAGCAAACGCTGTTTTGAACGCCTTAATACAAGACTTACTACTTGTTTGGAAATGCATGTGTAACATTACAAACATGATAAAACAGCTTGTTATCACATCCAAACACTGTTTTAGAACAAAATATGAGTTTTCAGTTCATTCTTCAAAAGTTGCACTTTTGCTCCAAGTTATGCTCAGAAACACTGTTTAGAGCGCTTACAGCGCCAGCAAACGCTGTTTTGAACGCCTTAATGCAAGACTTACTACTTGTTAGAAAATGGATGTGTAACATTACAAACATGATAAAACAGCTTGTTATCACATCCAAACGCTGTTTTCATTCAAAATATGAGTTTTCTTTTCATTCTTCAAAAGTTGCACTTTTGCCACAAGTTATGCTCAGAAACACTGTTTAGAGCTCTTACAACGCCAGCAAACGCTGTTTTGAACGCCTTAATGCAAGACTTACTACTTGTTAGAAAATGGATGTGTAACATTACAAACATGATAAAACAGCTTGTTATCACATCCAAACGCTGTTTTCATTCAAAATATGAGTTTTCTTTTCATTCTTCAAAAGTTGCACTTTTGCCACAAGTTATGCTCAGAAACACTGTTTAGAGCTCTTACAGCGCCAGCAAACGCTGTTTTGAACGCCTTAATGCAAGACTTACTACTTGTTAGAAAATGGATGTGTAACATTACAAACATGATAAAACAGCTTGTTATCACATCCAAACGCTGTTTTCATTCAAAATATGAGTTTTCTTTTCATTCTTCAAAAGTTGCACTTTTGCCACAAGTTATGCTCAGAAACACTGTTTAGAGCTCTTACAACGCCAGCAAACGCTGTTTTGAACGCCTTAATGCAAGACTTACTACTTGTTAGGAAATGCATGTGTAACATTACAAACATGATAAAACAGCTTGTTATCACATCCAAACACTGTTTTGGAACAAAATATGAGTTTTCAGTTCATTCTTCAAAAGTTGCACTTTTGCTCCAAGTTATGCTCAGAAACACTGTTTAGAGCGCTTACAGCGCCAGCAAACGCTGTTTTGAACGCCTTAATACAAGACTTACTACTTGTTTGGAAATGCATGTGTAACATTACAAACATGATAAAACAGCTTGTTATCACATCCAAACACTGTTTTCATTCAAAATATGAGTTTTCTTTTCATTCTTCAAAAGTTGCACTTTTGCCACAAGTTATGCTCAGAAACACTGTTTAGAGCGCTTACAGCGCCAGCAAACGCTGTTTTGAACGCCTTAATGCAAGACTTACTACTTGTTAGAAAATGGATGTGTAACATTACAAACATGATAAAACAGCTTGTTATCACATCCAAACACTGTTTTCATTCAAAATATGAGTTTTCTTTTCATTCTTGAAAAGTTGCACTTTTGCCCCAAGTTATGCTCAGAAACACTGTTTAGAGCTCTTACAACGCCAGCAAACGCTGTTTTGAACGCCTTAATGCAAGCCTTACCTACTTGTTAGGAAATGCATGTGTAACATTACAAACATGATAAAACAGCTTGTTATCACATCCAAACACTGTTTTAGAACAAAATATGAGTTTTCAGTTCATTCTTCAAAAGTTGCACTTTTGCTCCAAGTTATGCTCAGAAACACTGTTTAGAGCGCTTACAGCGCCAGCAAACGCTGTTTTGAACGCCTTAATACAAGACTTACTACTTGTTTGGAAATGCATGTGTAACATTACAAACATGATAAAACAGCTTGTTATCACATCCAAACACTGTTTTCATTCAAAATATGAGTTTTCTTTTCATTCTTCAAAAGTTGCACTTTTGCCACAAGTTATGCTCAGAAACACTGTTTAGAGCTCTTACAACGCCAGCAAACGCTGTTTTGAACGCCTTAATGCAAGCCTTACTACTTGTTAGGAAATGGATGTGTAACATTACAAACATGATAAAACAGCTTGTTATCACATCCAAACACTGTTTTAGAACAAAATATGAGTTTTCAGTTCATTCTTCAAAAGTTGCACTTTTGCTCCAAGTTATGCTCAGAAACACTGTTTAGAGCGCTTACAGCGCCAGCAAACGCTGTTTTGAACGCCTTAATACAAGACTTACTACTTGTTTGGAAATGCATGTGTAACATTACAAACATGATAAAACAGCTTGTTATCACATCCAAACACTGTTTTAGAACAAAATATGAGTTTTCAGTTCATTCTTCAAAAGTTGCACTTTTGCTCCAAGTTATGCTCAGAAACACTGTTTAGAGCGCTTACAGCGCCAGCAAACGCTGTTTTGAACGCCTTAATACAAGACTTAATACTTGTTTGGAAATGCATGTGTAACATTACAAACATGATAAAACAGCTTGTTATCACATCCAAACACTGTTTTAGAACAAAATATGAGTTTTCAGTTCATTCTTCAAAAGTTGCACTTTTGCTCCAAGTTATGCTCAGAAACACTGTTTAGAGCGCTTACAGCGCCAGCAAACGCTGTTTTGAACGCCTTAATGCAAGACTTACTACTTGTTAGAAAATGGATGTGTAACATTACAAACATGATAAAACAGCTTGTTATCACATCCAAACGCTGTTTTCATTCAAAATATGAGTTTTCTTTTCATTCTTCAAAAGTTGCACTTTTGCCACAAGTTATGCTCAGAAAACACTGTTTAGAGCTCTTACAACGCCAGCAAACGCTGTTTTGAACGCCTTAATGCAAGCCTTACTACTTGTTAGGAAATGCATGTGTAACATTACAAACATGATAAAACAGCTTGTTATCACATCCAAACACTGTTTTGGAACAAAATATGAGTTTTCAGTTCATTCTTCAAAAGTTGCACTTTTGCTCCAAGTTATGCTCAGAAACACTGTTTAGAGCGCTTACAGCGCCAGCAAACGCTGTTTTGAACGCCTTAATACAAGACTTACTTCTTGTTTGGAAATGCATGTGTAACATTACAAACATGATAAAACAGCTTGTTATCACATCCAAACACTGTTTTAGAACAAAATATGAGTTTTCTTTTCATTCTTCAAAAGTTGCACTTTTGCCACAAGTTATGCTCAGAAACACTGTTTAGAGCTCTTACAACGCCAGCAAACGCTGTTTTGAACGCCTTAATGCAAGCCTTACTACTTGTTAGGAAATGCATGTGTAACATTACAAACATGATAAAACAGCTTGTTATCACATCAAAACACTGTTTTGGAACAAAATATGAGTTTTCAGTTCATTCTTCAAAAGTTGCACTTTTGCCACAAGTTATGCTCAGAAACACTGTTTAGAGCTCTTACAACGCCAGCAAACGCTGTTTTGAACGCCTTAATGCAAGCCTTACCTACTTGTTAGGAAATGCATGTGTAACATTACAAACATGATAAAACAGCTTGTTATCACATCCAAACACTGTTTTAGAACAAAATATGAGTTTTCAGTTCATTCTTCAAAAGTTGCACTTTTGCTCCAAGTTATGCTCAGAAACACTGTTTAGAGCGCTTACAGCGCCAGCAAACGCTGTTTTGAACGCCTTAATACAAGACTTACTACTTGTTTGGAAATGCATGTGTAACATTACAAACATGATAAAACAGCTTGTTATCACATCCAAACACTGTTTTAGAACAAAATATGAGTTTTCAGTTCATTCTTCAAAAGTTGCACTTTTGCTCCAAGTTATGCTCAGAAAACACTGTTTAGAGCGCTTACAGCGCCAGCAAACGCTGTTTTGAACGCCTTAATGCAAGACTTACTACTTGTTAGAAAATGGATGTGTAACATTACAAACATGATAAAACAGCTTGTTATCACATCCAAACGCTGTTTTCATTCAAAATATGAGTTTTCTTTTCATTCTTCAAAAGTTGCACTTTTGCCACAAGTTATGCTCAGAAACACTGTTTAGAGCTCTTACAACGCCAGCAAACGCTGTTTTGAACGCCTTAATGCAAGACTTACTACTTGTTAGTCTCTCTAACAACAACAAACGGAGGAGGAGGAAAAAGAGAGAGATATCTCTCTCAACAACAACAACGGAGGAGGAGGAAAAGAGAGAGATTTGCACTTTTGCCACAAGTTATGCTCAGAAACACTGTTTAGAGCTCTTACAGCGCCAGCAAACGCTGTTTTGAACGCCTTAATGCAAGACTTACTACTTGTTAGAAAATGGATGTGTAACATTACAAACATGATAAAACAGCTTGTTATCACATCCAAACGCTGTTTTCATTCAAAATATGAGTTTTCTTTTCATTCTTCAAAAGTTGCACTTTTGCCACAAGTTATGCTCAGAAACACTGTTTAGAGCTCTTACAACGCCAGCAAACGCTGTTTTGAACGCCTTAATGCAAGACTTACTACTTGTTAGGAAATGCATGTGTAACATTACAAACATGATAAAACAGCTTGTTATCACATCCAAACACTGTTTTGGAACAAAATATGAGTTTTCAGTTCATTCTTCAAAAGTTGCACTTTTGCTCCAAGTTATGCTCAGAAACACTGTTTAGAGCGCTTACAGCGCCAGCAAACGCTGTTTTGAACGCCTTAATGCAAGACTTACTACTTGTTAGAAAATGGATGTGTAACATTACAAACATGATAAAACAGCTTGTTATCACATCCAAACACTGTTTTCATTCAAAATATGAGTTTTCTTTTCATTCTTGAAAAGTTGCACTTTTGCCCCAAGTTATGCTCAGAAACACTGTTTAGAGCTCTTACAACGCCAGCAAACGCTGTTTTGAACGCCTTAATGCAAGCCTTACCTACTTGTTAGGAAATGGATGTGTAACATTACAAACATGATAAAACAGCTTGTTATCACATCCAAACACTGTTTTAGAACAAAATATGAGTTTTCAGTTCATTCTTCAAAAGTTGCACTTTTGCTCCAAGTTATGCTCAGAAACACTGTTTAGAGCGCTTACAGCGCCAGCAAACGCTGTTTTGAACGCCTTAATACAAGACTTACTACTTGTTTGGAAATGCATGTGTAACATTACAAACATGATAAAACAGCTTGTTATCACATCCAAACGCTGTTTTCATTCAAAATATGAGTTTTCTTTTCATTCTTCAAAAGTTGCACTTTTGCCACAAGTTATGCTCAGAAACACTGTTTAGAGCGCTTACAGCGCCAGCAAACGCTGTTTTGAACGCCTTAATGCAAGCCTTACTACTTGTTAGGAAATGCATGTGTAACATTACAAACATGATAAAAACAGCTTGTTATCACATCCAAACACTGTTTTGGAACAAAATATGAGTTTTCAGTTCATTCTTCAAAAGTTGCACTTTTGCTCCAAGTTATGCTCAGAAACACTGTTTAGAGCGCTTACAGCGCCAGCAAACGCTGTTTTGAACGCCTTAATACAAGACTTACTACTTGTTTGGAAATGCATGTGTAACATTACAAACATGATAAAACAGCTTGTTATCACATCCAAACACTGTTTTAGAACAAAATATGAGTTTTCAGTTCATTCTTCAAAAGTTGCACTTTTGCTCCAAGTTATGCTCAGAAACACTGTTTAGAGCGCTTACAGCGCCAGCAAACGCTGTTTTGAACGCCTTAATGCAAGACTTACTACTTGTTAGAAAATGGATGTGTAACATTACAAACATGATAAAAACAGCTTGTTATCACATCCAAACGCTGTTTTCATTCAAAATATGAGTTTTCTTTTCATTCTTCAAAAGTTGCACTTTTGCCACAAGTTATGCTCAGAAACACTGTTTAGAGCTCTTACAACGCCAGCAAACGCTGTTTTGAACGCCTTAATGCAAGCCTTACTACTTGTTAGGAAAATGGATGTGTAACATTACAAACATGATAAAAACAGCTTGTTATCACATCCAAACACTGTTTTAGAACAAAATATGAGTTTTCAGTTCATTCTTCAAAAGTTGCACTTTTGCTCCAAGTTATGCTCAGAAACACTGTTTAGAGCGCTTACAGCGCCAGCAAACGCTGTTTTGAACGCCTTAATACAAGACTTACTACTTGTTTGGAAATGCATGTGTAACATTACAAACATGATAAAACAGCTTGTTATCACATCCAAACGCTGTTTTCATTCAAAATATGAGTTTTTCTTTTCATTCTTCAAAAGTTGCACTTTTGCCACAAGTTATGCTCAGAAACACTGTTTAGAGCTCTTACAACGCCAGCAAACGCTGTTTTGAACGCCTTAATGCAAGCCTTACTACTTGTTAGGAAATGGATGTGTAACATTACAAACATGATAAAACAGCTTGTTATCACATCCAAACACTGTTTTGGAACAAAAATATGAGTTTTCAGTTCATTCTTCAAAAGTTGCACTTTTGCTCCAAGTTATGCTCAGAAACACTGTTTAGAGCGCTTACAGCGCCAGCAAACGCTGTTTTGAACGCCTTAATACAAGACTTACTACTTGTTTGGAAATGCATGTGTAACATTACAAACATGATAAAAACAGCTTGTTATCACATCCAAACACTGTTTTAGAACAAAATATGAGTTTTCAGTTCATTCTTCAAAAGTTGCACTTTTTGCTCCAAGTTATGCTCAGAAACACTGTTTAGAGCGCTTACAGCGCCAGCAAACGCTGTTTTGAACGCCTTAATACAAGACTTACTACTTGTTTGGAAATGCATGTGTAACATTACAAACATGATAAAACAGCTTGTTATCACATCCAAACGCTGTTTTCATTCAAATATGAGTTTTCTTTTCATTCTTCAAAAGTTGCACTTTTGCCACAAGTTATGCTCAGAAACACTGTTTTAGAGCGCTTACAGCGCCGCCAGCAAACGCTGTTTTTGAACGCCTTAATGCAAGCCTTACTACTTGTTAGGAAATGCATGTGTAACATTACAAACATGATAAAAACAGCTTGTTATCACATCCAAACACTGTTTTGGAACAAAATATGAGTTTTCAGTTCATTCTTTCAAAAGTTGCACTTTTGCTCCAAGTTATGCTCAGAAACACTGTTTAGAGCGCTTACAGCGCCAGCAAACGCTGTTTTGAACGCCTTAATACAAGACTTACTACTTGTTTGGAAATGCATGTGTAACATTACAAAACATGATAAAACAGCTTGTTATCACATCCAAACACTGTTTTAGAACAAAATATGAGTTTTCAGTTCATTCTTCAAAAGTTGCACTTTTGCTCCAAGTTATGCTCAGAAACACTGTTTAGAGCGCTTACAGCGCCAGCAAACGCTGTTTTGAACGCCTTAATACAAGACTTAACTACTTGTTTGGAAATGCATGTGTAACATTACAAACATGATAAAACAGCTTGTTATCACATCCAAACACTGTTTTAGAACAAAAATATGAGTTTTCAGTTCATTCTTCAAAAGTTGCACTTTTGCTCCAAGTTATGCTCAGAAACACTGTTTAGAGCGCTTACAGCGCCAGCAAACGCTGTTTTGAACGCCTTAATGCAAGACTTACTACTTGTTAGAAAATGGATGTGTAACATTACAACATGATAAAACAGCTTGTTATCACATCCAAACGCTGTTTTCATTCAAAATATGAGTTTTCTTTCATTCTTCAAAAGTTGCACTTTTGCCACAAGTTATGCTCAGAAACACTGTTTAGAGCTCTTACAACGCCAGCAAACGCTGTTTTGAACGCCTTAATGCAAGCCTTACTACTTGTTAGGAAATGGATGTGTAACATTACAAACATGATAAAACAGCTTGTTATCACATCCAAACACTGTTTTAGAACAAAATATGAGTTTTCAGTTCATTCTTCAAAAGTTGCACTTTTGCTCCAAGTTATGCTCAGAAACACTGTTTAGAGCGCTTACAGCGCCAGCAAACGCTGTTTTGAACGCCTTAACACTAGGACTACCAGCATTTTCACTCCAAAATTTTGTACCTGGTCTCCACCAGGGGGCAGTTCTGGGGACATTTGCATTCCATTAGGCCACCCTTTGTTATGTACATGCAACCACTTAGGGGGGGTGATGGTGTCAGTTCATTGTTCTGCTGGATGTGTTCACTGACTCAGATAGAGAAGAAAAAAACCCTGGCCTCCCCCCATTGCAGTGGTCATTTGAGCTGTGTTTTTTTCTGCCCTTCCCTTTTTATAATAAATAATAATAATAATAACCTTTATTTGTATAGCACCTTTCATACATACATGCAACTCAAAGTGCTAAAAACTACTGAAAATAATGTTTGTGGGTGTGTGTGTGTGAGGCTGTATATGTGTTTGGGTGAATATGTATGAAAAGAGAGGTCACATGGAGACACACAAGCAGCTGATCTTATCTGGTAAGATTTACTAAATGTCCTTGTTTTGTTTACTGGTTATGGCTGTTTGTGTTTTTGGAAGGAGACACACTGTAAAAAGTACCATCTTGATAAGTTAAAATAGCTCAAGATTATTATTCTATTTCAAGAAGCTAAGGGGTTTTTTTTGTATAAATTAATGTAAAAATATCTTTACCTAGTGGCAGTTTTTCAAAAGACAAAAAATATTTCAAAAAAGGTAAAACAAATCAGAGCTATTTTGACTAATAAAATGCTACTTTTTGCAGTGTGAGAACAATCCTACATAAGTACAAAAGAGGCTTACTTGAAATGTTTTGGAAGTATAATTCAAATATTATGTTTGTGTCAATTTCACATTATTTCAACCTTTCACTAATCAAATCTCAAACCTATGTTCCTGTGGATCATGAGACTTCATCACCTCCAGAAAAGAGAGGTCACATGGAGTCACACGAGCAGCTGACAGAGATGGCAAAAGACGGCACAGTGTGGCGTGAGGAAGAGATTGGTAGACATTATGGAAGGCATCACAGCCCAATTGAATGCCATCCCATGAATGGAGAGCCAACTGCTTTTGCCAGAAGTGAAGTGTCTAGTCGCTTACAGAGTTTCCTCTGTTTCATCTCTCTGAAAATGCTTCGGACCATACAGGAGTGGACTGTTCAGCATGCACACCAGACGACACAGCATGAAAACTGGTTCATGGCCCTCCCTGAACTAATGGCTTTCATTGCCATCCTCATCCAGCAATGCAGCAGCCCTCCATCATGAAGATTATGCAGCGATACCGGTTCCAGGACACACGCATGTGTGTACAGCATGGACACACGCAGTGAATGAGCTGCAACTGACCCGTTTGCTGCAGTCTCTAATGTTTGGGGGTCTCGTTGCCAACTGCTTCAATGCTTACAACCCAGGAAGGCATATCACAATAGATGAGCAACAACATGCACAGGTGTAAAAGAGAGATGGGCAGACTTCTTGGTGAAGCTTGCAGGAGAGCTTGGACAGGCTCATATGGCAGCCAAGGAGGTGGCCAAGGAAAAGGTCAGCAGCAACCACCCACACCTGACACAGGGAAAAGGGCATTGTGCCAAGTCAAGTGTGGCTGCAAGAATAATCATACCACTAAGCGTTGTATTTCTTGTACTTAGTTCACATGTGGCAAGTGCAGAAAAGAGATGATGTGGCAGTGCCAGGTGTGTGCAGAGTAACACGTTTCGTTACTGTGTGAATATCAATAAAGCTAACTTGAATCAAAATTTCTGGCAATGTTGACTTTTTTTTTGGGGGGGGGGGTTTGCTGAACAGGCTACTCTCTGCAGTGGGGCTGGTGGGACACCACATTTTAGGCTGTTATAGTCGGTGATAGTGTAAGGCACCTCTTCCTGTACTCTTTACTGTATTTTAGACATTGAGGGCTTTTGAGGGGACGTTGTGGATGAACACTGACCAGTGGCTGACCATGAACACTGAACACTGACCCTCTTTTCTCTCCTTCTCTTTTCTCTGTATGTCCCACCAATTATTTTTATTACTATTGTACTGTATTTTACAGAATTGTTTTCTTTTTATTCTTACATTAAAATAAAGTTGTCCTCCAAAGATGGGGGGGCAAAAAAAAGAGAGTAGTGACTCGGAAATCTCTTCTGGTAAGATTGTTGTTGTGTTTTTGGAAGAGACACACTAAAAAGTACCATCTTGATAAGTTAAAATTGCTCAAGATTATTATTCTATTTCAAGTAGCTGAGGGTTTTTTGTATAAATGTATGTAAAAATATCTTTACCTATGGGCAGTTTTTCAAAAGACTAAATACTGAAAATAAGGTTAAAAAATCAGTGCCATTTTGAATAATCAATATGCCACTTATATGTCACTATAATTCAAATATTATGTTTGTGACATCTGACTTCTTCTCACTTTGTGACTTCTTGCAAGAGAGCTTGCAGTCTCTTGTGGCAGGCAGCCAAAGGTGTGTGTTGAAGCAGCAACCACCCACACCTGAGACACGCCTCATTTACATAACACTGGAGGTAAGAAGGGCTTATCACACCTCCCAACCCTAGCCTTCTGGCTAAGCTCTGGTACGTGGCAGGGATGATAGCCTTTTGGCTAAGGTATGGCCACCCCAGTGTTAATACAAGACTTACTACTTGTTTGGAAATGCATGTGTAACATTACAAACATGATAAAACAGCTTGTTATCACATCCAAACACTGTTTCTTCATTCAAAATATGAGTTTTCTTTTCATTCTTCAAAAGTTGCACTTTTGCCACAAGTTATGCTCAGAAACACTGTTTAGAGCTCTTACAACGCCAGCAAACGCTGTTGTTGAACGCCTTAATGCAAGCCTTACTACTTGTTAGGAAATGCATGTGTAACATTACAAACATGATAAAAAACAGCTTGTTATCACATCCAAACACTGTTTTTCATTCAAAATATGAGTTTTCTTTTCATTCTTCAAAAGTTGCACTTTTGCCACAAGTTATGCTCAGAAACACTGTTTAGAGCTCTTACAACGCCAGCAAACGCTGTTTTGAACGCCTTAATGCAAGCCTTACTACTTGTTAGGAAATGGATGTGTAACATTACAAACATGATAAAACAGCTTGTTATCACATCCAAAACACTGTTTTAGAACAAAATATGAGTTTTCAGTTCATTCTTCAAAAGTTGCACTTTTGCTCCAAGTTATGCTCAGAAACACTGTTTAGAGCGCTACAGCGCCAGCAAACGCTGTTTTGAACGCCTAATACAAGACTTACTACTTGTTTGGAAATGCATGTGTAACATTACAAACATGATAAAACAGCTTGTTATCACATCCAAACACTGTTTTAGAACAAAATATGAGTTTTCAGTTCATTCTTCAAAAGTTGCACTTTTGCTCCAAGTTATGCTCAGAAACACTGTTTAAGAGCGCTTACAGCGCCAGCAAAACGCTGTTTTGAACGCCTTAATGCAAGACTTACTACTTGTTTAGAAAATGGATGTGTAACATTACAACCATGATAAAACAGCTTGTTATCACATCCAAACGCTGTTTTCATTCAAAATATGAGTTTTCTTTTCATTCTTCAAAAGTTGCACTTTGCCACAAGTTATGCTCAGAAACACTGTTTAGAGCTCTTACAACGCCAGCAAACGCTGTTTTTGAACGCCTTAATGCAAAGCCTTACTACTTGTTAGGAATGGATGTGTAACATTACAAACATGATAAAACAGCTTGTTATCACATCCAAACACTGTTTTAGAACAAAATATGAGTTTTCAGTTCATTCTTCAAAAGTTGCACTTTTAGCTCCAAGTTATGCTCAGAAACACTGTTTAGAGCGCTTACAGCGCCAGCAAACGCTGTTTTGAACGCCTTAATACAAGACTTACTACTTGTTTGGAAATGCATGTGTAACATTACATAACATGATAAAACAGCTTGTTATCACATCCAAACGCTGTTTTCATTCAAAATATGAGTTTTCTTTTCATTCTTCAAAAGTTGCACTTTTGCCACAAGTTATGCTCAGAAACACTGTTTAGAGCTCTTACAACGCCAGCAAACGCTGTTTTGAACGCCTTAATGCAAGCCTTACTACTTGTTAGGAAAATGGATGTGTAACATTACAAACATGATAAAACAGCTTGTTATCACATCCAAACACTGTTTTGGAACAAAATATGAGTTTCAGTTCATTCTTCAAAAGTTGCACTTTTGCTCCAAGTTATGACTCAGAAACACTGTTTAGAGCGCTTACAGCGCCAGCAAACGCTGTTTGAACGCCTTAATACAAGACTTACTACTTGTTTGGAAATGCATGTGTAACATTACAAACATGATAAAACAGCTTGTTATCACATCCAAACACTGTTTTAGAACAAAATATGAGTTTTCAGTTCATTCTTCAAAAGTTGCACTTTGCTCCAAGTTATGCTCAGAAACACTGTTTTAGAGCGCTTACAGGCGCCAGCAAACGCTGTTTTGAACGCCTTAATACAAGACTTACTACTTGTTTGGAAATGCATGTGTAACCATTACAAACATGATAAAACAGCTTGTTATCACATCCAAACACTGTTTTAGAACAAAATATGAGTTTTCCAGTTCATTCCTTCAAAAGTTGCACTTTTGCTCCAAGTTATGCTCAGAAACACTGTTTAGAGCGCTTACCAGCGCCAGCAAACGCTGTTTAGAAACGCCTTAATACAAGACTTACTACTTGTTTGAAATGCATGTGTAAACATTACAAACATGATAAAACAGCTTGTTATCACATCCAAACAGCTGTTTTCATTCAAAAGTATGAGTTTTTCTTTTCATTCTTCAGAAAGTTGCACTTTTGCCACGAAGTTATGCTCAGAAACACTGTTTAGAGCACTTACAACGCCAGGCAAACGCTGTTTTGAACGCCTTAATGCAAGCCTTACTACTTGTTAGGAAATGCATGTGTAACATTACAAACATGATAAAAACAGCTTGGTTAATCACATCCAAACACTGTTTTCATTCAAAATATGAGTTTTCTTTTCATTCTTCAAAAGTTGCACTTTGTGCCACAAGTTATGCTCAGAAACACTGTTTAAGAGCTCTTACAACGCCAGCAAACGCTGTTTTGAACGCCTTAATGCAAGCCTTACTACTTGTTAGGAAAATGGATGTGTAACATTACAAACATGATAAAACAGCTTGTTATCACATCCCAAACACTGTTTTAGAACAAAATATGAGTTTTCAGTTCATTCTTCAAAAGTTGCACTTTTGGCTCCAAGTTATGCTCAGAAACACTGTTTTAGAGCGCTTACAGCGCCAAGCAAACGCTGTTTTTGAAACGCCTTAATACAAGACTTACTACTTGTTTGGAAATGCATGTGTAACATTACAAACATGATAAAACAGCTTGTTATCACATCCAAACACTGTTTTAGAACAAAATATGAGTTTTCAGTTCATTCTCAAAAGTTGCACTTTTGCTCCAAGTTATGCTCAGAAACACTGTTTAGAGCGCTTACAGCGCCAGCAAACGCTGTTTTTGAACGCCTTAATGCAAGACTTACTACTTGTTAGAAAAATGGGATGTGTAACATTACAAAACATGATAAAACAGCTTGTTATCACATCCAAACACTGTTTTCATTCAAAATATGAGTTTTCTTTTCATTCTTGAAAAGTTGCACTTTTGCCCCAAGTTATGCTCAGAAACACTGTTTAGAGCTCTTACAACGCCAGCAAACGCTGTTTTGAACGCCTTAATGCAAGCCTTACCTACTTGTTAGGAAATGCATGTGTAACATTACAAACATGATAAAACAGCTTGTTATCACATCCAAACACTGTTTTAGAACAAAATATGAGTTTTCAGTTCATTCTTCAAAAAGTTGCAACTTTTGCTCCAAGTTATGCTCAGAAACACTGTTTAGAGCGCTTACAAGCGCCAGCAAACGCTGTTTTGAACGCCTTAATACAAGACTTACTACTTGTTTGGAAATGCATGTGTAACATTACAAACATGATAAAACAGCTTGTTATCACATCCAACACTGTTTTCATTCAAAATATGAGTTTTCTTTTCATTCTTCAAAAGTTGCACTTTTGCCACAAGTTATGCTCAGAAACACTGTTTAGAGCGCTTACAGCGCCAGCAAACGCTGTTTTGAACGCCTTAATGCAAGGACTTACTACTTGTTAGAAAATGGAATGTGTAACATTACAAACATGATAAAACAGCTTGTATCACATCCAAACACTGTTTTTCATTCAAAATATGAGTTTTCTTTTCATTCTTGAAAAGTGCACTTTTGCCCCAAGTTATGCTCAGAAACACTGTTTAGAGCTCTTACAACGCCAAGCAAACGCTGTTTTGAACGCCTTAATGCAAGCCTTACCTACTTGTTAGGAAATGCATGTGTAACATTACAAACATGATAAAACAGCTTGTTATCACATCCAAACACTGTTTTAGAACAAAATATGAGTTTTCAGTTCATTCTTCAAAAGTTGCACTTTTGCTCCAAGTTATGCTCAGAAACACTGTTTAGAGCGCTTACAGCGCCAGCAAACGCTGTTTTGAACGCCTTAATACAAGACTTACTACTTGTTTGGAAATGCATGTGTAACATTACAAACATGATAAAACAGCTTGTTATCACATCCAAACACTGTTTTCATTCAAAATATGAGTTTTCTTTTCATTCTTCAAAAGTTGCACTTTTGCCACAAGTTATGCTCAGAAACACTGTTTAGAGCTCTTACAACGCCAGCAAACGCTGTTTTGAACGCCTTAATGCAAGCCTTACTACTTGTTAGGAAATGGATGTGTAACATTACAAACATGATAAAACAGCTTGTTATCACATCCAAACACTGTTTTAGAACAAAATATGAGTTTTCAGTTCATTCTTCAAAAGTTGCACTTTTGCTCCAAGTTATGCTCAGAAACACTGTTTAGAGCGCTTACAGCGCCAGCAAACGCTGTTTTGAACGCCTTAATACAAGACTTACTACTTGTTTGGAAATGCATGTGTAACATTACAAACATGATAAAACAGCTTGTTATCACATCCAAACACTGTTTTAGAACAAAATATGAGTTTTCAGTTCATTCTTCAAAAGTTGCACTTTTGCTCCAAGTTATGCTCAGAAACACTGTTTAGAGCGCTTACAGCGCCAGCAAACGCTGTTTTGAACGCCTTAATACAAGACTTAATACTTGTTTGGAAATGCATGTGTAACATTACAAACATGATAAAACAGCTTGTTATCACATCCAAACACTGTTTTAGAACAAAATATGAGTTTTCAGTTCATTCTTCAAAAGTTGCACTTTTGCTCCAAGTTATGCTCAGAAACACTGTTTAGAGCGCTTACAGCGCCAGCAAACGCTGTTTTGAACGCCTTAATGCAAGACTTACTACTTGTTAGAAAATGGATGTGTAACATTACAAACATGATAAAACAGCTTGTTATCACATCCAAACACTGTTTTCATTCAAAATATGAGTTTTCTTTTCATTCTTCAAAAGTTGCACTTTTGCCACAAGTTATGCTCAGAAACACTGTTTAGAGCGCTTACAGCGCCAGCAAACGCTGTTTTGAACGCCTTAATGCAAGACTTACTACTTGTTAGAAAATGGATGTGTAACATTACAAACATGATAAAACAGCTTGTTATCACATCCAAACACTGTTTTCATTCAAAATATGAGTTTTCTTTTCATTCTTGAAAAGTTGCACTTTTGCCCCAAGTTATGCTCAGAAACACTGTTTAGAGCTCTTACAACGCCAGCAAACGCTGTTTTGAACGCCTTAATGCAAGCCTTACCTACTTGTTAGGAAATGCATGTGTAACATTACAAACATGATAAAACAGCTTGTTATCACATCCAAACACTGTTTTAGAACAAAATATGAGTTTTCAGTTCATTCTTCAAAAGTTGCACTTTTGCTCCAAGTTATGCTCAGAAACACTGTTTAGAGCGCTTACAGCGCCAGCAAACGCTGTTTTGAACGCCTTAATACAAGACTTACTACTTGTTTGGAAATGCATGTGTAACATTACAAACATGATAAAACAGCTTGTTATCACATCCAAACACTGTTTTCATTCAAAATATGAGTTTTCTTTTCATTCTTCAAAAGTTGCACTTTTGCCACAAGTTATGCTCAGAAACACTGTTTAGAGCTCTTACAACGCCAGCAAACGCTGTTTTGAACGCCTTAATGCAAGCCTTACTACTTGTTAGGAAATGGATGTGTAACATTACAAACATGATAAAACAGCTTGTTATCACATCCAAACACTGTTTTAGAACAAAATATGAGTTTTCAGTTCATTCTTCAAAAGTTGCACTTTTGCTCCAAGTTATGCTCAGAAACACTGTTTAGAGCGCTTACAGCGCCAGCAAACGCTGTTTTGAACGCCTTAATACAAGACTTACTACTTGTTTGGAAATGCATGTGTAACATTACAAACATGATAAAACAGCTTGTTATCACATCCAAACACTGTTTTAGAACAAAATATGAGTTTTCAGTTCATTCTTCAAAAGTTGCACTTTTGCTCCAAGTTATGCTCAGAAACACTGTTTAGAGCGCTTACAGCGCCAGCAAACGCTGTTTTGAACGCCTTAATACAAGACTTAATACTTGTTTGGAAATGCATGTGTAACATTACAAACATGATAAAACAGCTTGTTATCACATCCAAACACTGTTTTAGAACAAAATATGAGTTTTCAGTTCATTCTTCAAAAGTTGCACTTTTGCTCCAAGTTATGCTCAGAAACACTGTTTAGAGCGCTTACAGCGCCAGCAAACGCTGTTTTGAACGCCTTAATGCAAGACTTACTACTTGTTAGGAAATGGATGTGTAACATTACAAACATGATAAAACAGCTTGTTATCACATCCAAACACTGTTTTGGAACAAAATATGAGTTTTCAGTTCATTCTTCAAAAGTTGCACTTTTGCTCCAAGTTATGCTCAGAAACACTGTTTAGAGCGCTTACAGCGCCAGCAAACGCTGTTTTGAACGCCTTAATGCAAGCCTTACCTACTTGTTAGGAAATGCATGTGTAACATTACAAACATGATAAAACAGCTTGTTATCACATCCAAACACTGTTTTAGAACAAAATATGAGTTTTCAGTTCATTCTTCAAAAGTTGCACTTTTGCTCCAAGTTATGCTCAGAAACACTGTTTAGAGCGCTTACAGCGCCAGCAAACGCTGTTTTGAACGCCTTAATGCAAGCCTTACCTACTTGTTAGGAAATGGATGTGTAACATTACAAACATGATAAAACAGCTTGTTATCACATCCAAACACTGTTTTAGAACAAAATATGAGTTTTCAGTTCATTCTTCAAAAGTTGCACTTTTGCTCCAAGTTATGCTCAGAAACACTGTTTAGAGCGCTTACAGCGCCAGCAAACGCTGTTTTGAACGCCTTAATGCAAGACTTACTACTTGTTAGAAAATGGATGTGTAACATTACAAACATGATAAAACAGCTTGTTATCACATCCAAACACTGTTTTCATTCAAAATATGAGTTTTCTTTTCATTCTTCAAAAGTTGCACTTTTGCCACAAGTTATGCTCAGAAACACTGTTTAGAGCGCTTACAGCGCCAGGAAACGCTGTTTTGAACGCCTTAATGCAAGACTTACTACTTGTTAGAAAATGGATGTGTAACATTACAAACATGATAAAACAGCTTGTTATCACATCCAAACACTGTTTTCATTCAAAATATGAGTTTTCTTTTCATTCTTCAAAAGTTGCACTTTTGCCACAAGTTATGCTCAGAAACACTGTTTAGAGCGCTTACAGCGCCAGCAAACGCTGTTTTGAACGCCTTAATGCAAGCCTTACCTACTTGTTAGGAAATGCATGTGTAACATTACAAACATGATAAAACAGCTTGTTATCACATCCAAACACTGTTTTAGAACAAAATATGAGTTTTCAGTTCATTCTTCAAAAGTTGCACTTTTGCTCCAAGTTATGCTCAGAAACACTGTTTAGAGCGCTTACAGCGCCAGCAAACGCTGTTTTGAACGCCTTAATGCAAGACTTACTACTTGTTAGAAAATGGATGTGTAACATTACAAACATGATAAAACAGCTTGTTATCACATCCAAACACTGTTTTCATTCAAAATATGAGTTTTCTTTTCATTCTTCAAAAGTTGCACTTTTGCCACAAGTTATGCTCAGAAACACTGTTTAGAGCTCTTACAACGCCAGCAAACGCTGTTTTGAACGCCTTAATGCAAGCCTTACTACTTGTTAGGAAATGGATGTGTAACATTACAAACATGATAAAACAGCTTGTTATCACATCCAAACACTGTTTTGGAACAAAATATGAGTTTTCAGTTCATTCTTCAAAAGTTGCACTTTTGCTCCAAGTTATGCTCAGAAACACTGTTTAGAGCGCTTACAGCGCCAGCAAACGCTGTTTTGAACGCCTTAATGCAAGCCTTACCTACTTGTTAGGAAATGGATGTGTAACATTACAAACATGATAAAACAGCTTGTTATCACATCCAAACACTGTTTTAGAACAAAATATGAGTTTTCAGTTCATTCTTCAAAAGTTGCACTTTTGCTCCAAGTTATGCTCAGAAACACTGTTTAGAGCGCTTACAGCGCCAGCAAACGCTGTTTTGAACGCCTTAATGCAAGACTTACTACTTGTTAGAAAATGGATGTGTAACATTACAAACATGATAAAACAGCTTGTTATCACATCCAAACACTGTTTTCATTCAAAATATGAGTTTTCTTTTCATTCTTCAAAAGTTGCACTTTTGCCACAAGTTATGCTCAGAAACACTGTTTAGAGCGCTTACAGCGCCAGGAAACGCTGTTTTGAACGCCTTAATGCAAGACTTACTACTTGTTAGAAAATGGATGTGTAACATTACAAACATGATAAAACAGCTTGTTATCACATCCAAACACTGTTTTCATTCAAAATATGAGTTTTCTTTTCATTCTTCAAAAGTTGCACTTTTGCCACAAGTTATGCTCAGAAACACTGTTTAGAGCGCTTACAGCGCCAGCAAACGCTGTTTTGAACGCCTTAATGCAAGCCTTACCTACTTGTTAGGAAATGCATGTGTAACATTACAAACATGATAAAACAGCTTGTTATCACATCCAAACACTGTTTTAGAACAAAATATGAGTTTTCAGTTCATTCTTCAAAAGTTGCACTTTTGCTCCAAGTTATGCTCAGAAACACTGTTTAGAGCGCTTACAGCGCCAGCAAACGCTGTTTTGAACGCCTTAATACAAGACTTACTACTTGTTTGGAAATGCATGTGTAACATTACAAACATGATAAAACAGCTTGTTATCACATCCAAACACTGTTTTAGAACAAAATATGAGTTTTCAGTTCATTCTTCAAAAGTTGCACTTTTGCTCCAAGTTATGCTCAGAAACACTGTTTAGAGCGCTTACAGCGCCAGCAAACGCTGTTTTGAACGCCTTAATGCAAGCCTTACCTACTTGTTAGGAAATGCATGTGTAACATTACAAACATGATAAAACAGCTTGTTATCACATCCAAACACTGTTTTAGAACAAAATATGAGTTTTCAGTTCATTCTTCAAAAGTTGCACTTTTGCTCCAAGTTATGCTCAGAAACACTGTTTAGAGCGCTTACAGCGCCAGCAAACGCTGTTTTGAACGCCTTAATGCAAGACTTACTACTTGTTAGAAAATGGATGTGTAACATTACAAACATGATAAAACAGCTTGTTATCACATCCAAACACTGTTTTCATTCAAAATATGAGTTTTCTTTTCATTCTTCAAAAGTTGCACTTTTGCCACAAGTTATGCTCAGAAACACTGTTTAGAGCTCTTACAACGCCAGCAAACGCTGTTTTGAACGCCTTAATGCAAGCCTTACTACTTGTTAGGAAATGGATGTGTAACATTACAAACATGATAAAACAGCTTGTTATCACATCCAAACACTGTTTTGGAACAAAATATGAGTTTTCAGTTCATTCTTCAAAAGTTGCACTTTTGCTCCAAGTTATGCTCAGAAACACTGTTTAGAGCGCTTACAGCGCCAGCAAACGCTGTTTTGAACGCCTTAATGCAAGCCTTACCTACTTGTTAGGAAATGCATGTGTAACATTACAAACATGATAAAACAGCTTGTTATCACATCCAAACACTGTTTTAGAACAAAATATGAGTTTTCAGTTCATTCTTCAAAAGTTGCACTTTTGCTCCAAGTTATGCTCAGAAACACTGTTTAGAGCGCTTACAGCGCCAGCAAACGCTGTTTTGAACGCCTTAATGCAAGCCTTACCTACTTGTTAGGAAATGGATGTGTAACATTACAAACATGATAAAACAGCTTGTTATCACATCCAAACACTGTTTTAGAACAAAATATGAGTTTTCAGTTCATTCTTCAAAAGTTGCACTTTTGCTCCAAGTTATGCTCAGAAACACTGTTTAGAGCGCTTACAGCGCCAGCAAACGCTGTTTTGAACGCCTTAATACAAGACTTACTACTTGTTTGGAAATGCATGTGTAACATTACAAACATGATAAAACAGCTTGTTATCACATCCAAACACTGTTTTAGAACAAAATATGAGTTTTCAGTTCATTCTTCAAAAGTTGCACTTTTGCTCCAAGTTATGCTCAGAAACACTGTTTAGAGCGCTTACAGCGCCAGCAAACGCTGTTTTGAACGCCTTAATGCAAGCCTTACCTACTTGTTAGGAAATGCATGTGTAACATTACAAACATGATAAAACAGCTTGTTATCACATCCAAACACTGTTTTAGAACAAAATATGAGTTTTCAGTTCATTCTTCAAAAGTTGCACTTTTGCTCCAAGTTATGCTCAGAAACACTGTTTAGAGCGCTTACAGCGCCAGCAAACGCTGTTTTGAACGCCTTAATGCAAGACTTACTACTTGTTAGAAAATGGATGTGTAACATTACAAACATGATAAAACAGCTTGTTATCACATCCAAACACTGTTTTCATTCAAAATATGAGTTTTCTTTTCATTCTTCAAAAGTTGCACTTTTGCCACAAGTTATGCTCAGAAACACTGTTTAGAGCTCTTACAACGCCAGCAAACGCTGTTTTGAACGCCTTAATGCAAGCCTTACTACTTGTTAGGAAATGGATGTGTAACATTACAAACATGATAAAACAGCTTGTTATCACATCCAAACACTGTTTTGGAACAAAATATGAGTTTTCAGTTCATTCTTCAAAAGTTGCACTTTTGCTCCAAGTTATGCTCAGAAACACTGTTTAGAGCGCTTACAGCGCCAGCAAACGCTGTTTTGAACGCCTTAATGCAAGCCTTACCTACTTGTTAGGAAATGCATGTGTAACATTACAAACATGATAAAACAGCTTGTTATCACATCCAAACACTGTTTTAGAACAAAATATGAGTTTTCAGTTCATTCTTCAAAAGTTGCACTTTTGCTCCAAGTTATGCTCAGAAACACTGTTTAGAGCGCTTACAGCGCCAGCAAACGCTGTTTTGAACGCCTTAATGCAAGCCTTACCTACTTGTTAGGAAATGGATGTGTAACATTACAAACATGATAAAACAGCTTGTTATCACATCCAAACACTGTTTTAGAACAAAATATGAGTTTTCAGTTCATTCTTCAAAAGTTGCACTTTTGCTCCAAGTTATGCTCAGAAACACTGTTTAGAGCGCTTACAGCGCCAGCAAACGCTGTTTTGAACGCCTTAATACAAGACTTACTACTTGTTTGGAAATGCATGTGTAACATTACAAACATGATAAAACAGCTTGTTATCACATCCAAACACTGTTTTAGAACAAAATATGAGTTTTCAGTTCATTCTTCAAAAGTTGCACTTTTGCTCCAAGTTATGCTCAGAAACACTGTTTAGAGCGCTTACAGCGCCAGCAAACGCTGTTTTGAACGCCTTAATGCAAGCCTTACCTACTTGTTAGGAAATGCATGTGTAACATTACAAACATGATAAAACAGCTTGTTATCACATCCAAACACTGTTTTAGAACAAAATATGAGTTTTCAGTTCATTCTTCAAAAGTTGCACTTTTGCTCCAAGTTATGCTCAGAAACACTGTTTAGAGCGCTTACAGCGCCAGCAAACGCTGTTTTGAACGCCTTAATACAAGACTTACTACTTGTTTGGAAATGCATGTGTAACATTACAAACATGATAAAACAGCTTGTTATCACATCCAAACACTGTTTTAGAACAAAATATGAGTTTTCAGTTCATTCTTCAAAAGTTGCACTTTTGCTCCAAGTTATGCTCAGAAACACTGTTTAGAGCGCTTACAGCGCCAGCAAACGCTGTTTTGAACGCCTTAATGCAAGCCTTACCTACTTGTTAGGAAATGCATGTGTAACATTACAAACATGATAAAACAGCTTGTTATCACATCCAAACACTGTTTTAGAACAAAATATGAGTTTTCAGTTCATTCTTCAAAAGTTGCACTTTTGCTCCAAGTTATGCTCAGAAACACTGTTTAGAGCGCTTACAGCGCCAGCAAACGCTGTTTTGAACGCCTTAATGCAAGACTTACTACTTGTTAGAAAATGGATGTGTAACATTACAAACATGATAAAACAGCTTGTTATCACATCCAAACACTGTTTTCATTCAAAATATGAGTTTTCTTTTCATTCTTGAAAAGTTGCACTTTTGCCCCAAGTTATGCTCAGAAACACTGTTTAGAGCTCTTACAACGCCAGCAAACGCTGTTTTGAACGCCTTAATGCAAGACTTACTACTTGTTAGAAAATGGATGTGTAACATTACAAACATGATAAAACAGCTTGTTATCACATCCAAACACTGTTTTAGAACAAAATATGAGTTTTCAGTTCATTCTTCAAAAGTTGCACTTTTGCTCCAAGTTATGCTCAGAAACACTGTTTAGAGCGCTTACAGCGCCAGCAAACGCTGTTTTGAACGCCTTAATGCAAGCCTTACCTACTTGTTAGGAAATGCATGTGTAACATTACAAACATGATAAAACAGCTTGTTATCACATCCAAACACTGTTTTAGAACAAAATATGAGTTTTCAGTTCATTCTTCAAAAGTTGCACTTTTGCTCCAAGTTATGCTCAGAAACACTGTTTAGAGCGCTTACAGCGCCAGCAAACGCTGTTTTGAACGCCTTAATGCAAGACTTACTACTTGTTAGAAAATGGATGTGTAACATTACAAACATGATAAAACAGCTTGTTATCACATCCAAACACTGTTTTCATTCAAAATATGAGTTTTCTTTTCATTCTTCAAAAGTTGCACTTTTGCCACAAGTTATGCTCAGAAACACTGTTTAGAGCTCTTACAACGCCAGCAAACGCTGTTTTGAACGCCTTAATGCAAGCCTTACTACTTGTTAGGAAATGGATGTGTAACATTACAAACATGATAAAACAGCTTGTTATCACATCCAAACACTGTTTTCATTCAAAATATGAGTTTTCTTTTCATTCTTCAAAAGTTGCACTTTTGCCACAAGTTATGCTCAGAAACACTGTTTAGAGCTCTTACAACGCCAGCAAACGCTGTTTTGAACGCCTTAATGCAAGCCTTACTACTTGTTAGGAAATGGATGTGTAACATTACAAACATGATAAAACAGCTTGTTATCACATCCAAACACTGTTTTGGAACAAAATATGAGTTTTCAGTTCATTCTTCAAAAGTTGCACTTTTGCTCCAAGTTATGCTCAGAAACACTGTTTAGAGCGCTTACAGCGCCAGCAAACGCTGTTTTGAACGCCTTAATGCAAGCCTTACCTACTTGTTAGGAAATGCATGTGTAACATTACAAACATGATAAAACAGCTTGTTATCACATCCAAACACTGTTTTAGAACAAAATATGAGTTTTCAGTTCATTCTTCAAAAGTTGCACTTTTGCTCCAAGTTATGCTCAGAAACACTGTTTAGAGCGCTTACAGCGCCAGCAAACGCTGTTTTGAACGCCTTAATGCAAGCCTTACCTACTTGTTAGGAAATGGATGTGTAACATTACAAACATGATAAAACAGCTTGTTATCACATCCAAACACTGTTTTAGAACAAAATATGAGTTTTCAGTTCATTCTTCAAAAGTTGCACTTTTGCTCCAAGTTATGCTCAGAAACACTGTTTAGAGCGCTTACAGCGCCAGCAAACGCTGTTTTGAACGCCTTAATGCAAGACTTACTACTTGTTAGAAAATGGATGTGTAACATTACAAACATGATAAAACAGCTTGTTATCACATCCAAACACTGTTTTCATTCAAAATATGAGTTTTCTTTTCATTCTTCAAAAGTTGCACTTTTGCCACAAGTTATGCTCAGAAACACTGTTTAGAGCGCTTACAGCGCCAGGAAACGCTGTTTTGAACGCCTTAATGCAAGACTTACTACTTGTTAGAAAATGGATGTGTAACATTACAAACATGATAAAACAGCTTGTTATCACATCCAAACACTGTTTTCATTCAAAATATGAGTTTTCTTTTCATTCTTCAAAAGTTGCACTTTTGCCACAAGTTATGCTCAGAAACACTGTTTAGAGCGCTTACAGCGCCAGCAAACGCTGTTTTGAACGCCTTAATGCAAGCCTTACCTACTTGTTAGGAAATGCATGTGTAACATTACAAACATGATAAAACAGCTTGTTATCACATCCAAACACTGTTTTAGAACAAAATATGAGTTTTCAGTTCATTCTTCAAAAGTTGCACTTTTGCTCCAAGTTATGCTCAGAAACACTGTTTAGAGCGCTTACAGCGCCAGCAAACGCTGTTTTGAACGCCTTAATACAAGACTTACTACTTGTTTGGAAATGCATGTGTAACATTACAAACATGATAAAACAGCTTGTTATCACATCCAAACACTGTTTTAGAACAAAATATGAGTTTTCAGTTCATTCTTCAAAAGTTGCACTTTTGCTCCAAGTTATGCTCAGAAACACTGTTTAGAGCGCTTACAGCGCCAGCAAACGCTGTTTTGAACGCCTTAATGCAAGCCTTACCTACTTGTTAGGAAATGCATGTGTAACATTACAAACATGATAAAACAGCTTGTTATCACATCCAAACACTGTTTTAGAACAAAATATGAGTTTTCAGTTCATTCTTCAAAAGTTGCACTTTTGCTCCAAGTTATGCTCAGAAACACTGTTTAGAGCGCTTACAGCGCCAGCAAACGCTGTTTTGAACGCCTTAATACAAGACTTACTACTTGTTTGGAAATGCATGTGTAACATTACAAACATGATAAAACAGCTTGTTATCACATCCAAACACTGTTTTAGAACAAAATATGAGTTTTCAGTTCATTCTTCAAAAGTTGCACTTTTGCTCCAAGTTATGCTCAGAAACACTGTTTAGAGCGCTTACAGCGCCAGCAAACGCTGTTTTGAACGCCTTAATGCAAGCCTTACCTACTTGTTAGGAAATGCATGTGTAACATTACAAACATGATAAAACAGCTTGTTATCACATCCAAACACTGTTTTAGAACAAAATA